>NC_140945.1:125919485-126621985 GCF_014529385.1 Adiantum capillus-veneris
CTTAAGTTGGAAACACTACCTGCTAGGTGCAGATTTCGTTGTCCAAACGGACCATCAGACCTTGCGATACTTCTTGACACAAACAAAGTTATCTGAGAAGCATATGCGATGGGCAAATATCTTGTCCATGTTCCATTTTCAGATTGTGCATGTGGAAGGCAAGAAGAACGTTGTGGCTGATGCCTTGTCAAGGAAGCCACAAATTTCAGCTGTGTCAATTCCTTATCATCATGAACTTGATGATATGAGAGAACAGTATGAAAATGAAGAAGATTTTGCAAGGGTCTTCAAGCAGCTAATGCAAGGACAACGTCATGAACACTATCTTCTTAAAGACGGGTTCATGATGATGCATGGCAGATTGTGTGTCACAAAGCCATTGCGACGCAAAGTTATGGAAGAGAGTCATGTCCCACCGTATGCAGGGCATCGTGGTATCGATGCTACAGTTAAAGCGGTTGAGACGTTCTTCTATTGGCCTACATTGAGAAGGGATGTTGATGCCTTTGTGTGAGAATGCCTAATATGCCAAAAGGTCAAGTTTGACAGGCAAAAGGCACCAGGGTTATTGCAACCACTACCTATTCCAGATAAACCATGGGAAAGTATTGCTATGGATTTTATCTTTGATCTTCCGAGAACGCAGACAGGAAACGATGGTATTTGGACCATTATTTGCAGATTCAGCAAACAGGCTCATTTTATTCCTGTCAGGAAGAAGATAAAGCCAGATCAGATGGCACGCTTGTTTATGAGCAATATTTTCAAGTATCATGGCATGCCATAGTCGATTGTTAGTGACCGTGATCCAAGCATGACAAGTTTGTTCTGGAGAGGTTTGTTTGAGAATATGGGCACCACGCTCAAATTCTCTTCGTCATTTCATCCTCAAACAGATGGGCAGTCAGAAGAGGCCAATTCTACTGTCCTAGATCTGCTGAAGTGCTATGTGTCAGAGCATAAAGGAAAGTGGGAGCAGTATTTGCCATTGGTGGAGTATGCATACAATAATACAGTGCATTCATCAACTGGCAAGGCACCTTTTCAGATAGTTGAAGGTGGCAAGAAAGTTCCTCCCATACTGCATACAAAGGACAAGATATTTGAAGCAGATAAATATGTTCAGGACATGGATGAAATGTACAAGAAGGTCAAAGTGGCCTTAGAAAAGACTCGGGCAAAGCAAAAGAAAAGCAGCTGATCGTCACCGTCGTGAAGTGGTATATTCACTTGGTGATTGGGTGCTTTTACGCTTTGAAAAGGCAAGGTTAAAGAAGATGAAGGGCAAGGAAAGAATGTTTCCAAAGCTCAGCATGCGTTACTATGGGCCTTTTTAAGTATGCGACATAATCAGTGATGTTGCATATAGGCTGAAATTGCCTGACAGTTGGAAGATTCACAATGCGTTTCATGTGAGTCTTCTCAGACCCTATGTGGGTGATGTGCCAAAAGATATGCCAGCTGAAGATCAGCCAGAAGTCGAGGAACTTGACGAGATCTTGGTCCCGGAACAGATTTTGGCACACAAAGAAAGGAAAGTGAAAGGCAAGGTTGCTAGGCGTTACTTGGTAAAGTTCAGAAACTATCCACCAATGGATGCTAAGTGGATGGAAGAAGGTGAACTTGCAGAGTCACCAACTGTGTTATCACTTTACCTGGAAGCCTTCGATTTGCAACCTACCTTGACCCCTTGAGTTTCAAAGCTACATGGATTGTCAGTGTGACAATGGCTTCTGAAACAAATGATGTACATGGTATTTAAAGTGAGCTCAAATCAAATACCTGTTACATGAATGTTAGAGCTGTACAGATTGTCAGTTTGGCAATTGCTCTTATGGAATGTCCAACAGTTTGGTTAGTGCTATAGAAGTGAGTATTTCTTGTCAGTTTGTCAAGGATACAGTGATTGCTTCTATATTGAAGAGTACATGTGTAACTGCATTCTTAAACTGTCGGTTTGGGTATGCTTGAAAGTGTTACGGGATCCAACGTGTACTATAAGACAGTGGCAAAATGTGCAGCTACCATTTTGTCATTGGAAAGTTAGTGACTCAAAGCAATGGCAGAGTGCGAAGCTACCACTATGTCATTGGGACAGGATTCACACGCAGGCAATACATGAGTCGACGAGGTGTTGAATACACCAGGGTTGACAATGAGCATGTATGTGTCGTATATGTGTCGACAGGTGTTGAATACATCAGTGTTGACAGTAAGCATGTACGACATAGATGCAAAGGAGGGCGTTTGAGATTTCAAGAGGGGGGTATGTCACCAGCGTGTGACTACTATCTATCCTTTTTGTTGATTTCTTTCTTATTATCTATTTACTTTCACTTTTTGGAAACACCCCTCAGGAAATCTAACTGCCCTGCATTTCATAGCTAGTGTGGAACTGTCCAGAGGGAGTCCAGGCCTGAGGACAAGAGAGCACTAAGGTTGGACAAGGACTATGGTTAGCCAAGTGGGGTCATTGACTAGCCAAAGTGGAATCCTTTGCTACAGAGGCTACATTTCAGTTCTGGATGTGGCGCAGTGTACAGAGAGGGTCGGATTGTGGGGGAGCAGGAGACAGAGCCCACCTGCTGTCCTATGCAATGAGAGTGAAGGAGAAGAGGAGAGAAGCGTTGAGGAAGCACACGCAGGGAAGAACGTGAGAGAGAGAGAGAACGCTCGTTGAAGTTTTTGGGAAAAGTCGCGCTATTTGTTTTGGGCTTCACATTTGAGTATATGAGTAAGTGACTAGGGGCCATTCACACTTGGGCCCCCTCACTTATAAGTCTTTTTAATATATAAGTTAATAAGTACAAGGCACTTAGGCCTTTATTCCCTAACAACCTCCCACCTAAAGGCAATGTACCTTGGGAGATCAAAGAATCAACTAACTATGATACATCAGCTGATCATGCACTTACTCATCCAACACCCATCATCTGACGGCGTTATGCAAACCGCTCTGCTGGAAGACTCTTGGTCAAAAGATCTGCAGGATTGTCATCTGTGTGCACCTTGACAAGTGTAATGCACTTGTCATCAAGCACACTTCTGATAAAATGATACTTCACCTCTATGTGCTTTGTCTTGGCATGAAAAACAGGATTCCTTGCAAGCATAATAGCACTCTGACTATCACAGTGTAGCACAGGAACCGGTGACTTAATGCCAAGCTCTTCTACCAAACGCATGAGCCACAAAGCTTCTTTGCATGCCTCAGTGGCAGCCACATACTCAGCCTCAGTGGTAGACAAAGCAACATTTTTTTGCAGTCTAGAAATCCAAGAAACTGCACCTCCTGTGAATGTAAACACATATCCAGAGGTAGACTTCCTGCAATCTGGATGTCCAGCAAAATCTGCATTTGTAAAGCCATGCACAGATGTCTCACTCTTCCCAAAACAAATGCACAAGTCTTTAGTGCCTTTCAAGTATCTCAAGATACACTTCACTGCTTCCCAATGCTTTTTGCCAGGATTGCTCATGTACCTGCTTACTACTCCCACCGCAAATGCAATGTCCGGACGTGTAGCAACCATAGCATACATCAAACTGCCAACGGCTGATGCATAAGGAACCTTGGCCATTTCAGCCCGCATATCATCTGTGTTTGGGCAGTCATGTGCAGTCAGTTTTACATATGGAGGCAGCGGAGTACCAAGTGACTTTCCCCCATCCATATGAAAACGATGTAGCACTTTATTAACATAATCTCGTTGAGATAGATACAGACTCCTGTTAGGTCTATCTCGAGAGATACGCATGCCCAAAATATGATTAGCATCACCAAGATCCTTCATGTCAAAGCGATTCTTTAAGCTTTGTTGTAATGCATCCAACTCCGTGACATTGTTACCAGCAATAAGCATGTCATCAACATACAAAATCAGCAATAGAAGAGATCCGTCACTTGCCGTTTTGATGTACAAACAGTGATCAGAATTACCTCTTTTGTATCTTTGAGACCTCATGAATGTATCAAACTTGTGATACCATGCACGGGGAGACTGTTTCAAACCATACAAGCTCTTCAAGAGTCTACATACTTTCTTCTCTTGCCCCTTTGACACAAAACCTTCTGGCTGCATCATATAGATCATCTCAAGCAAATCGCCATGAAAAAACGCTGTTTTGACATCCATTTGCTTTAACTCCATATCTTCAGAAGCAACCAGGCCTAAAACAAGACGTAATGTGGCAAGCTTTACAACAGGAGAAAAAATCTCATCAAAATCCACACCATGCTTTTGCTTGTACCCTTTAGCAACCAAACGTGCCTTGTACTTAGAAGAAGCATCAGATGTGACCTTGGTCTTGTAAACCCATTTACATGGCAGAGCCTTATGCCCTTTAGGCAAATCAACCAAGTCCCATGTATGGTTTTTCTCCAAAGACTGCATTTCCGAAACCATTGCTTTGAACCATTTCTTACTGTCTTCCCGTTGCATAGCCTCTTTATAGCAAGACGGCTCACCACAATCAGTAAGCATGACATAGTCCAAAGACGGTTCATATCTATCGGGGGGCCTTGTCACCCGAGTAGACCTACGCACCCAATGATCCATAACAGGTGGATTTTCAGCCTGTAAACCATCAAAAACAGCAGGCTGTTCAGCTGGTTGCATCGCAACAACGGGCGGTCTAGGAGCATCAACCTATTCCCCTACCTGTGGTGCATCAATGGCAACTTGTTGGGGCTGATTTTCAGCAACTAATGGCTGATTTTCAGCACCATTTTCAGCATGTAAAGGCTGCTGAACATTGGGCCTTCTTGGCTGTCCATATGTAACATCTTCACGAAAAACAACCCGGCGCACTTCCTCGACCTTTGTGGGATGTTTGTGCATGCAATCCTCATTGAAGATGACATCATTGCTGCGTATGATTTTCCGTAATGCGGGATCCCATAATCTATACCCCATTTCACCATCCTCACCATATCCTAGGAAAATGCATTTATGAGACTTTGGTTCTAGTTTGGTGCGCAGTTCACTCCGGATGTGAACATAGGCCTCACAACCAAACACTCTTAAATGTGCATATGAGGGTGGCTTGCCAGACCACACCTCCTCAGGCACCTTTCCACCCAAAGCCTTGCTAGGTGAGCGATTAATCAAGTGAATAGCTGTTTGCACAGCTTCTGCCCAAAAACCATGAGGTAATGCAGCATGTGACAGCATACTCCGAACTTTCTCTTGGATAGTCCGGTTCAACCTCTCTGCAACTCCATTCTGAGAGGGATTAAAAGGAGCCGTGAGCTCTCTTTTAATACCTTTAGTAGCACAAAAGTCAATAAATGCTTTTGATACATACTCCCCCCCATTGTCTGAGCGCAAGGACCTAAGCTTCTTGTCAGTTTGATTCTCAACAAACGCAAGAAACTTCTTGAAAGTATCCAAAACATCGCTTTTAGCACGTATTGGATACACCCACACCTTACGTGTAGCATCATCGATAAACGAGACAAAATATTTCTTTCCCCCTAAGGACAACTGTGGCATTTCACATACATCGGAATGCACTAAGTCTAACCTGTCAGACTTCAAAGAAAGTGACCTTTTGTGCGGTGTTTGACTGTGCTTACCATAAATACAGTGCTCACAGTGAGAAAAATCAGCATACCTCAAACACGGCAAATAACCACAACGAGACAGAGTTTCCATTCCTCTTTTACTCATGTGTCCCAACCGGCCATGCCACAAAGAAACACTTGGCTGCTCGGTTACGGCGACAACATGGTCACGCACACTAGATACATGCAAAGGATACAAAGTGTCCGATTTACAACCCTTGGCTACAATCCGGGCCCCTTTACAAATTTTCCACTTGCTATCACCAAAAGTGGTGTGATAGCCTGCATCATCTAGCTGCCCTGTACTAATCAAACTCTTCTTGAGTTGTGGCACATGGCGCACTTTGTGCAAAACAAAAGTCATACCATCAGCAAAGGAAAACTAGACACTGCCAATACCTGCAATGTCACATGCATAGTTATCTCCCAAATAAACAGTGCCCTGCACCTCACCTGAGTACTGTGTAAACCAATCCCTATGAGGTGTTACATGAAAGGAGGCACCTGAATCAAGAATCCAAGTATGCATGTCCACATCAGAACCCATAGCAAGGGTATGTGCATCCATAGAAGAGGCATTGAGTACATCAGTGCTGCTGTCACTGTCACAACTACTAGCAACATTGATTTCCTCAATCAACACAGTGCTCTTCTTGGCATTTCCCTTGTCCTTTGCATCAGTTTCAGCACCCTTGTTCTTCTCTTTCTTCCACTCATAGCATTCCCGTTTATAATGCCCTTTCTTTCCACAATGATGACACACAACATCTTTCCTACGAGATTTGCTGCGTGCCCTGTCCTTACTTTCAGATTTCTCCCTCTGTTGAGACCTGCCTCTCAAGTGCAATGCATTAGAAGACCCACCTGTGGTGTTCTTCCTGTTCATCTCTTCCATCAAGAGAGAACTCTCTACATCTGCATACTTAAGTGACGCACTTGAGTTACTAAGAGCTGTCCGGAATACATCCCAACTCTCGGGCAATGTGCATAGCAGAAAAGTAGCTTTGAACTCCTCATCAATCGTGAATTTCAGCTCTGTCAGTTGGCTGAAAATAGAATTGAAATCATTGAGGTGCACTGACATGTGCGTGCCCTCCTTCATGCGGAGATCCATAAGCTTCTTAAGCCAATACACTTTACTGGCAGCACTCTGCTGTGCATACAACTCGTCTAAACGCTTCCACATGCCCCATGCTGTCTGCTCATTCTCTACATTGAAGAGTAAATTGTCAGACACCGAAAGCATGATCGTGGAGCGAGCCAACTCGTCCACTTCTTCCCATTCTTCAACCTCCATATCAACCGGTTTCACACCCTGTAACTTAATAGGTTTCGCCTGTTTCTTCTGTAACATCACATTATAACATTGCTTCTTCCATATAGCAAAGTTATGGGCACCTTCAAGCTTGCGAATGTGCAACAAATTGCCACTTTCACTGCTAGAAGTCATTTTGAGTGATTGCAAACACTGAAACCCTGTTTTGCCGACCTAAACACGCCCAAATGTGCGCAATCGGGCAAAAAACAGCTTGCTGTTACAGAAAAACAGCGAGAAAATTTCACGCGAAATCACCCCAAAACGGCGTACATTCACTGCCAAACCCTTACCAAAGGTTTCCACAAGGTGTATACATCATTTGCTTGCTGAAATTCCCTGTTTTAGGGCAAAAAGCAGACCTGTAAACACCTGTTTTGCTGAATTTTCAGAACCTCAATGGTGGAAACACCTGTAAGATTGACCTGTGAGACTTGCCCTAATGAAATTGCATCAAATTGACCCCGAAATTGGTCAATTTCAGCAGAAATAGGCTGCTGTTCGCCAGTTTTTGAAACCCTAATTTTGGGGAAACTGTCACCAGAGGTCGATTCTACACGGTGAGAGGATCCCTTCGCAACAGAGTTGATCGAAAACGGTTGAATATCCTTCCCGCAGCGAGCAAGAACAGAATTCTGATCTGTGTTGCGAAGATGGCTCTCTTGGAAACCCTAAAGCTCTGATACCATGTGTGGGGGAGCAGGAGAGAGAGCCCACTTGCTGTCCTATGCAATGAGAGTGAAGGAGAAGAGGAGAGAGGCGCTGTAGAAGCACACGCAAAGAAGAACGTGAGAGAGAGAGAGAGAGAGAGCTCGTCAAAAAAATTGGGAGAAGTCACGCTATTTGTTTTGGGCTTCACATTTGAGTATATGAGTAAGTGACTAGGGGGCCATTCACACTTGGGCCCCCTCACTTATAAGTCTTTTTAACTTATAAGTTAATAAGTACAAGGCACTTAGGCCTTTATTCCCTAACACGGATGACCTAGAAAGATACAATGGCAGCATCTCCTAAATTTTAGGGAACTGCTATTTTGGGACCTGAAAATGTGTTGACGTCATTATCTCCGGAATGACAAGGGCAACATTTTCTTACTCTGCCGTGAAGTCAACTGGGCAACCGGTTGGGATATTTTTAGACGGCAACCCCGAAACGGGAAAATGCTTGTAAATGTGCCAAGTGGCACCTTCTGGTGCACTTGCCTCATGCAACAAGAAGTGGCGCTGAATTTAGGAAGGGAGAGCCTCATTTTCAGATTTGTCACAGGTTAAGAGCTATGGAGTGCTTGCTTTCCCTCTTATGCACAGTGCGGTGCCAGGAGTGATGCCCTGCACGCTACGCACTGCCCTCTCTCTCCCCTTTGGCAGTATGTTATGCCCCTCTAGTGGGCTCTTCATTTGACCAATGTACAGTTGTGTGGGTTCATGCGCGATTGCCGAGGCAAGAGCCTCTTGCACAGGTCCTGGATTGTGGGGGAGCAGGAGAGAGAGCCCACTTGCTGTCCTATGCAATGAGAGTGAAGGAGAAGAGGAGAGAGGCGCTGTAGAAGCACACGCAGAGAAGAACGTGAGAGAGAGAGAGAGAGAGCTCGTCAAAAAAATTGGGAGAAGTCACGCTATTTTCTTTTGGGCTTCACATTTGAGTATATGAGTAAGTGACTAGGGGGCCATTCACACTTGGGCCCCCTCACTTATAGGTCTTTTTAACTTATAAGTTAATAAGTACAAGGCACTTAGGCCTTTATTCCCTAACAACCTCCCACCTAAAGGCAATGTACCTTGGGAGATCAAAGAATCAACTAACTATGATACATCAGCTGATCATGCACTTACTTATCCAACACCCATCATCTGTCGGCAATATGCAAACCGCTCCGCTGGAAGACTCTTGGTCAAAAGATCTGCAGGATTGTCATCTGTGTGCACCTTGACAAGTGTAATGCACTTGTCATCAAGCACACTCCTGATAAAATGATACTTCACCTCTATGTGCTTTGTCTTGGCATGAAAAACAGGATTCCTTGCAAGCATAATAGCACTCTGACTATCACAGTGTAGCACAGGAACCGGTGACTTAATGCCAAGTTCTTCTACCAAACGCATGAGCCACAAAGCTTCTTTGCATTCCTCAGTGGCAGCCACATACTCAGCCTCAGTGGTAGACAAAGCAACACATTTTTGCAGTCTAGAAATCCAAGAAACTGCACCTCCTGTGAATGTAAACACATATCCAGAGGTAGACTTCCTGCAATCTGGATGTCCAGCAAAATTTGCATTTGTAAAGCCATGCACAGATGTCTCACTCTTCCCAAAACAAATGCACAAGTCTTTAGTGCCTTTCAAGTATCTCAAGATACACTTCACTGTTTCCCAATGCTTTTTGCCAGGATTGCTTATGTACCTGCTTACCACTCCCATCGCAAATGCAATGTCCGGACGTGTAGCAACCATAGCATACATCAAACTGCCAACGGCTGATGCATAAGGAATCTTGGCCATTTCAGCCCGCATATCATTTGTGTTTGGGCAGTCATGTGCAGTCAGTTTTACATATGGAGGCAGCGGAGTACCAAGTGCCTTTCCCCCATCCATATGAAAACGATGTAGCACCTTATTAACATAATCTCGTTGAGATAGATACAGACGCCTGTTGGGTCTATCTCGAGAGATACGCATGCCCAAAATATGATTAGCATCACCAAGATCCTTCATGTCAAAGCGATTCTTTAAGCTTTGCTGTAATGCATCCAACTCCGTGACATTTTTTCCCGCAATAAGCATGTCATCAACATACAAAATCAGCAATAGAAGATATCCATCACTTGCCGTTTTGATATACAAACAGTGATCAGAATTACTTCTTTTGTATCCTTGAGACCTCATGAATGTATCAAACTTGTGATACCATGCACGGGGAGACTGTTTCAAACCATACAAGCTCTTCAAGAGTCTACATACTTTCTTCTCTTGCCCCTTTGACACAAAACCTTCTGGCTGCATCATATAGAGCATCTCAAGCAAATCGCCATGCAAAAACGCTGTTTTGACATCCATTTGCTTTAACTCCATATCTTCAGAAGCAACCAGGCCTAAAACAAGACGTAATGTGGCAAGCTTTACAACAGGAGAAAAAATCTCATCAAAATCCACACCATGCTTTTGCTTGTACCCTTTAGCAACCAAACGTGCCTTGTACTTAGAAGAAGCATCAGATGTGACCTTGGTCTTGTAAACCCATTTACATGGCAGAGCCTTATGCCCTTTAGGCAAATCAACCAAGTCCCATGTATGGTTTTTCTCCAAAGACTGCATTTCCGAAACCATTGCTTTGAACCATTTCTTACTGTCTTCCCGTTGTATAGTCTCTTTATAGCAAGACGGCTCACCACAATCAGTAAGCATGACATAGTCCAAAGACGGTTCATATCTATCGGGGGGCCTTGTCGCCCGAGTAGATCTACGCACCCAATGATCCATAACAGGTGGATTTTCAGCCTGTAAACCATCAAAAACAGCAGGCTGTTCAGCCGGTTGCATCGCAGCAACGGGCGGTCTAGGAGCATCAACCTGTTCCCCTACCTGTGGTGCATCAATGGCAACTTGTTGGGGCTGATTTTCAGCAGCTAATTGCTGATTTTCAGCACCATTTTCAGCATGTAAAGGCTGCTGAACATTGGGCCTTCTTGGCTGTCCATATGTAACATCTTCACGAAAAACAACCCGGCGCACTTCCTCGACCTTTGTGGGCTGTTTGTGCATGCAATTCTCATTGAAGATGACATCATTGCTGCGTATGATTTTCCGTAATGCGGGATCCCATAATCTATACCCCATTGCACCATATCCTAGGAAAATGCATTTATGAGACTTTGGTTCTAGTTTGGTGCGCAGTTCACTCCGGATGTGAACATAAGCCTCACAACCAAACACTCTTAAATGTGCATATGAGGGTGGCTTGCCAGACCACACCTCCTCAGGCACCTTTCCACCCAAAGCCTTGCTAGGTGAGCGATTAATCAAGTGAATAGCTGTTTGCACAGCTTCTGCCCAAAAACCATGAGGTAATGCAGCATGTGACAGCATACTCCGAACTTTCTCTTGGATAGTCCGGTTCAATCTCTCTGCAACTCCATTCTGAGAGGGATTAAAAGGAGCCATGAGCTCTCTTTTAATACCTTTAGTAGCACAAAAGTCAATAAATGCTTTTGATACATACTCTCCCCCATTGTCTGAGCGCAAAGACCTAAGCTTCTTGTCAGTTTGATTCTCAACAAACGCAAGAAACTTCTTGAAAGTATCCAAAACATCGCTTTTAGCACGTATTGGATACACCCACATCTTACGTGTAGCATCATCGATAAACGAGACAAAATATTTCTTTCCCCCTAAGGACAACTGTGGCATTTCACATACATCGGAATGCACTAAGTCTAACCTGTCAGACTTCAAAGAAAGAGACCTTTTGTGCGGTGTTTGACTGTGCTTACCATAAATACAGTGCTCACAGTGAGAAAAATCAGCATACCTCAAACACGGCAAATAACCACAACGAGACAGAGTTTCCATTCCTCTTTTACTCATGTGTCCCAACCGGCCATGCCACAAAGAAACACTTGGCTGCTCGGTTACGGCGACAACATGGTCACGCACACTAGATACATACAAAGGATACAAAGTGTCCGATTTACAACCCTTGGCTACAATCCGGGCCCCTTTACAAATTTTCCACTTGCTATCACCAACAGTGGTGTGATAGCCTGCATCATCTAGCTGCCCTGTACTAATCAAACTCTTCTTGAGTTGTGGCACATGGCGCACTTTGTGCAAAACAAAAGTCATACGATCAGCAAAGGAAAACTGGACACTGCCAATACCTGCAATGTCACATGCATAGTTATCTCCCAAATAAACAGTGCCCTGCACCTCACCTGACTACTGTGTAAACCAATCCCTATGAGGTGTTACATGAAAGGAGGCACCTGAATCAAGAATCCAAGTATGCATGTCCACATCAGAACCCATAGCAAGGGTATGTGCATCCACAGAACAGGCATTGAGTACATCAGTGCTGCTGTCACTGTCACAACTACTAGCAACATTGATTTCCTCAATCAACACAGTGCTCTTCTTGGCATTTCCCTTGTCCTTTGCATCAGTTTCAGCACCCTTGTTCTTCTCTTTCTTCCACTCATAGCATTCCCGTTTATAATGCCCTTTCTTTCCACAATGATGACACACAACATCTTTCCTACGAGATTTGCTGCGTGCCCTGTCCTTACTGTCAGATTTCTCCCTCTGTTGAGACCTGCCTCTCAAGTGCAATGCATTAGAAGACCCACCTGTGGTGTTCTTCCTGTTCATCTCTTCCATCAAGAGAGAACTCTCTACATCTGCATACTTAAGTGACGCACTTGAGTTACTAAGAGCTGTCCGGAATACATCCCAACTCTCGGGCAATGTGCATAGCAGAAAAGTAGCTTTGAACTCCTCATCAATCGTGAATTTCAGCTCTGTCAGTTGGCTGAAAATAGAATTGAATTCATTGAGGTGCACTGACATGTGCGTGCCCTCCTTCATGCGGAGATCCATAAGCTTCTTAAGCCAATACACTTTACTGGTAGCACTCTGTTGTGCATACAACTCGTCTAAACGCTTCCACATGCCCCATGCTGTCTGCTCATTCTCTACATTGAAGAGTAAATTGTTAGACACCGAAAGCATGATCGTGGAGCGAGCCAACTCGTCCACTTCTTCCCATTCTTCAACCTCCATATCAACCGGTTTCACACCCTGTAACTTAATAGGTTTCGCCTGTTTCTTCTGCAACATCACATTATAACATTGCTTCTTCCATATAGCAAAGTTATGGGCACCTTCAAGCTTGCGAATGTGCAACAAATTGCCACTTTCACTGCTAGAAGCCATTCTGAGTGATTGCAAACACTGAAACCCTGTTTTACCGACCTAAACACGCCCAAATGTGCGCAATCGGGCAAAAAACAGCTTGCTGTTACAGAAAAACAGCGAGCAAATTTCACGCGAAATCACCCCAAAACGGCGTACATTCACTGCCAAACCCTTACCAAAGGTTTCCACAAGGTGTATACATCATTTGCTTGCTGAAATTCCCTGTTTTAGGGCAAAAATCAGACCTGTAAACACTTGTTTTGCTGAATTTTCAGAACCTCGTTGGTGGAAGCACCTGTAAGATTGACCTGTGAGAGTTGCCCTAATGAAATTGCATCAAATTGACCCCGAAATTGGTCAATTTCAGCAGAAATAGGCTCCTGTTCGCCAGTTTTTGAAACCCTAATTTTGGGGAAACTGTCACCGGAGGTCGATTCTACACGGTGAGAGGATCCCTTCGCGACAGAGTTGATCGAAAACGGTTGAATATCCTTCCCGCAGCGAGCAAGAACAGAATTCTGATCTGTGTTGCGAAGATGGCTCTCTTGGAAACCCTAAAGCTCTGATACCATGTGTGGGGGAGCAGGAGAGAGAGCCCACTTGCTGTCCTATGCAATGAGAGTGAAGGAGAAGAGGAGAGAGGCGCTGTAGAAGCACACGCAGAGAAGAACGTGAGAGAGAGAGAGAGAGCTCGTCAAAAAAATTGGGAGAAGTCACGCTATTTGTTTTGGGCTTCACATTTGAGTATATGAGTAAGTGACTAGGGGGCCATTCACACTTGGGCCCCCTCACTTATAAGTCTTTTTAACTTATAAGTTAATAAGTACAAGGCACTTAGGCCTTTATTCCCTAACATGGATTAGCTAGCGGCTAATCCCCCCGCAGGTACATGTGAATTCGGAGAGGTTTCACGCCAGAAATCTCGTCCGATTCAAAGGGCAAGTAGCCCTACAGGTGCGGGAGCTCGAGGACTTGCTAAGGATGCGACCGGCACGCGAAACGGAGCCCGAAACAGTAAATTACAGCCTGCTGTGTATTTTTGCAGGTTTAGGGTTTTGGCCCTAAACGGACTCTAATACCCTCAGGAGGTTCGGGGACGCAAGGGGACCGCTGTACAGGTGATCTGGCGCATTTTCAGGGCTGAAAACAGAGAATTCAGCGTGCTGCAGATTCTCGCCAGGTTTTGCAAAGTGCCCGTATGCATCGGGAAAGTCGGCCAATGCGTGGGAATACTGACTGTGAAGGGTTCTAGTACAATTATGCTGCCGAAATCGGGCGGGAACAGTGGAAATTCAGCCGAGTTTGTGCGGGGCAGCTTGTAGGGAACCACAGCGTTTATTCCCTCTTTTGAACAATAAAGAAATACCAAAAGGGGCGCCTAAGTTAGGGGCCAATCTGGTGTCCGTCTACTCATACAGGTGCAATCTAGCAGCTTGTATCCCTCTCCCCTTTGTTGTGTCTTGAAAGTACAGGTAAAATAGACGACTAATAATGGGTGAAAGCTAAATCAAGGTTTGAAGTAAAGTCTACCGCCCTTTTTGGATTGAACAGGCCGGTTTCATTTTGGGACGACTTTTGCTCCTTTCTCTCTACAGGAGATGTGCAACTCTCTATTGAGTGGGTTAGACGGGTCTAGAGACGCACAGTTGCGAGTTCCCTAGCACACTGTTATCTTGCCTAGAGAGGAGGGTGGTTTGAGCATTGCTTGCCAAGCTCTTAGTCCATGGTTTGTTTCCTGGGCCCGAGCCTTGGAAGCAATTTCTATACCATGCTTTGTCATGTACCTCTCCTAAGGTTGAATCTATGGACAATGATGACCCTTAGTGCACGGCGATGCATTTTATTTTTAATTTTTTTTCCGAGAAAAAGATCCTTCCATTAATTAACAATACTGCCCATAGGGCTACAAACCACCTCTAATAAAGAGGGCTACATCAAAAGCATGGGGAGACTATCCCAGTGAGTGAACAAAATATGTACATTGAGGGCTAAATCACAAAATGGGAGGAGGAAAAAGCCACACAAGTGGCCCGTAGTGCCATCTAGGCACACCCTGGACCATGGAGAAGAAAGGCCCTGGGCACCATAGTCGCAGGAAAGCCTCTCTACGCTCCCGCATGCGATCGGTGCTGCCCTGAAGTCTCTCGAACTAACCCTGAGAGAGTGAATTAGCTCCAGCCAAAAGTCTCGAACAATCTCTACCAATGGGACATGGCGACCCTCGAAGATGCAGAAGCAGCAGGTCCGCCAAATGAACGAGAGTGTCATGCCACAAAGGCCAATACACCTCTCTCTCACTACACCACTCGTGAGGGTAAAAGCTCTATGGCAGTGGAGCTCCCAACACACCTCTCTCACTGCACCACTCCTGGGGGTTAAGCTTTGTGGCAGGCTAGAGTGTAGGTCGACCCGCGTGGATCACAATCATCCTGTTGGTGGAAGCCAACTCAAAATGGAGCGCACGGCCCGTGAGGGTGGACCAGGTTGCAGCACCCCAAGTGTTCATCGAGTTGTGGAAAGAGCTGGCATCAACTGAAGAACCCGTAGCCAAACTTGTTGTGCCATGCGCAATCCCACAAACAGTGACGCTGACTCTCCAAAGGATGGCTACAGGCTACACAGGCTGCCAAAAAGCCACTATGTACTAGCCAGCTCCAATTGCTGTAGCTTTGTGTGCAACTAGCCACTGGAACATAGTAACTCACCTCGGCTATCTGCTATCGCACAATCTCTCCCAAAAACGTGATAAGAACTCAGCTATGACACCCTCCTCCTGCTAATGAGGTGCCACTAGTATGTGACGCCCCAATCGAACTGTGTACTGGAAAAAGGGGATCCTAGGGTGATCGGTTGAATAGAAGGGATCCCTGCAGAACCACTCTCCAGGGTCCCACTGCAATCGTGCCAGAGGACAACTCTCCCAAGCCGCCTGTGGCATGATTTGCTGGGTCAGGATCTATGACACAGGTCCTCCAACAGATGCCCAAAACTAAATCCATTTTATTTTAAAAATGCACCCTTGGATATGTCTCATTTATCGCATTTTATGCTTTTGATTGTTGAGGATATGGATGACTACGCGTCCTAGTTTGATTAGACAACGACCTCGTTGTTTGGAGGAGCAGCTTGAGTGGTAGCCTATAACCGATGGCACCACGTGCCAATTGAAAAGAATAAAACTAGAACATACTTTGTGGCGACCCTTTTGGTACTTCTTTCATATTGCTCTGCATAAGATACAATTGCCGGGGTCTTTGTCATATGCAACTGCTACACTTCCAAGAGCTTCCCCCAAGGTTGATATTCAAAGGCCCCAAGCCCTGAAAAGCATCAGATACAAAAGATGGCGCTAAAAAGCACCTTCCCCTTGCATCAAGACTGCCACATTAGTATCCCGTGCAACGCAGCGTGAAATTTGGAAATTCTGTATAGGTTCACGCCATCGCTTGCTAGGCTTTTAAAACAACTCCCTTTAGTGGTATTGCCATGTCATCACTTTTGTGACATACTCTCCCACCGTAAAATTCAATCCGAACCCTAGCAGATATTGCCTTCATGTATACATGCCAATGACCATCATTACCGGATAGTACATTCTCTAGCAGTCATTTAACCATACAATTCCACAATCAGATTTCTATCCAATTATCTCATCCTCATCAAAACTCTTGATATTCTGGCGTAGCAATATTAGCCAGCACATGGTTCACACCAAGGTCGCACTGATCTCTTAGGGGCGTCTCAATGCACTGAGACCACAAACGCCCCAATCAATCTCATCCAAATTGGAACTATTGATGTACCAGATTCATATGCTACACAAAATGCTATACAATTGACACAGATGCACTTATGCAATCACCAAACATAAAGACATCCAGGTACAACCAAACGTGCGTCGTTCAGAGGGTTCCATTTACAACCAAATGCTCCCCAGAACACAGCCTTTGTCGTTCAAAGATTCCAAGTACAACTAAACGATCCCAAGACCGAAGCAGGTTCAAAATGAAACGCTTCACTCCAAAACGCGGAGTTTCGACATGAAACTTTTCACCCCAATCTAACAAGTAGACCGAAGCGCCAATCTATTCATACTGAGGTAGTGCCTTTGACCTAGAGGGCTATGTTCCTCTAGTCATGGTGTTGAGGCTTGAAATCTTGAGGAGAACAACACAAACATATCAAAAATTGAAAGAAGAAGATGAGAACAAGAAAAAGAGGGAGAAGAAGAAGAGGAAGAGGAGGAGGAAGAAGAAGGGGGGGGGGGGGGAGAGAGAGAGTGCGCAAACTTACTTGCGAGAATCAGTGCAGTCCACTGTGTGTGAAACTTACAAGCTGGAAAATCCACACGCAATATGCAATTTCAGCCCAGGCTATGGTTTAGCAAAAACATCCCCAAACTTGTGTGTGTTTTGATGTATGCTCATGTGTGTGTGCGTGTGGTGTTTGGGAGCATATGTTAGTACATAGTCACTATTGGGCACTGGCGACGTTCATGGGATGTCATGGTATTTAGTCAATACTATGCATGATGGAGCTGATGGTTTTATTGTCTTGTGGTTGACTACCATGAGTCTATACCTTGCACTTTCCATTAATGGTGAATTTGGGCTTATTTTGTATTCATCTAGGTATATTCAGCTAGGTTTCAGCAAGGCATTTCACCTCGAAATAGAACGTTTTGGGCGTTTCAGGCAAACCAAAACGCGTTTCGTGGTGACGCTGGTTCAAAGGCTTCCATTTACAACTAAATGATCCCCAAACCGCAGTCTGCAATGTTTATAGGTTATTAAACAAACTTGAAACTAGCATTGCAACCAGAATCAAATAAATTCAATTGGCATCAAGACAAGTTCAAAACGGATATAATTGATTCCAACAATTGGCAAACAATAGCATTATTCCAATAATTGTCTAGATAAAAAACAAAAACAAAATCGTTCGGTGTTGGTTTCTGTAAGTTGGACTCGAAGGATGATTGTCTTGCGATCTTGGTTCAAGGTGATGGTTTTGTTGCGGATCTGAATGGTAGCATCATTCTTATGATGCCAAAGAATTCCCAAAAGCGCATCACAGTGCCCCAACTTCATGATGATGAAATGGTGAAGCTGTCTTTGTCGCTGCTCATCGAGTTTGCTCCAGGTGTCCTAGAGTCTATTTTTGCGGATCTTCCTGTCGGTATGTGGTTCCAGGACCCACAAGCCCGTGTCATGTGGATGTAACAGACTTGGACACTCCAAGTCAAGAATCTACCACGACACGACAGGAATTCACTTCAAAATAGTTCACAATTTGATTCCACACCGGCCCGGCGGAGTTCCGTGCCAAGAGATATTGACCCCAAAGACTGGCGCCCCTTTCGGTATTTCTTTTTGTATTAAAAACGTTGCTCAGAGTACACGAGACTCTACGTCCAGATGCTATGAGAAGTGGGAGCCCAAACTACACTTGTAAAGAGTTACAAAGGATGCCAAAAGCAGAGCTCCAAAAGTTGCCAATTAAAAGCCTAAAATAAAGCAATTTTTATCTCACAAGCTTCTTGCTTGGCAAATAAAGCAAATAATCCCCAAAGGCTGCTTTAATCCTTTGCATAGAATTTCAGCCATGCTTTGCGTAGCTTTTCCGTACATTGCTTGCCAGCGCTTTTTGCGGCGTGATTTGTAGGGGTCCGTAGGGCATTGCCACGTCAGCCTGCAGCGCGAATTCCGGGTCTGTTGCCACATCACTACCACGTCAGCTAGCCGGGGCGTGTGTGTGTGTACAGGGCAGCCACGTCACGAGTTTGTGACATACCCCCCTCTGGAAAGGATTGTAATCGCCCTCGATTACGCCTGCAAAACAGACAAAAGCCATAAACTGTCTTAGCAGACACTGACTGTTAGTACCGATGCACTAGGAACACATCTAGCACATGTACCAATCGACAGTCACATCACACGACATCACAGGACATCACTTGACATCACATGACAAGTTACATTCAAAATTCATTTGGATCTCAAACCATGATCAATTGGCAATGTATTTAGCAATCGCATCTATATCCACTCAGAACCTCATGGATGCCTGATTGACTAATCCTTATTGCAATCCCAAAATGTTGCAGTCATTTCGTCTATCAGTTCTTGCACTTAAACAAGTCAAGAACAAGTCAGTATCAGGAATTCCAGTTCATAAAGTCGTACAATAGAATACTGTCAACTCACAATATCCCTAAAACTCAAAAGAGACATCAGTGACTTTAGCATCAAAATTCGAGGCAATCTATTGACAAAGGAGCGGAGCCACTCCCCTCTTGTGCATACTCGCTGCACCAGATTCCGTCCAAGCTGAGTTCGGGGTTCCATTTAGAATAGACTATGCTAATCCAAATGCTTCAAGGTAAAGATTCACAATCTGAGGAGTATCTACTAGGTCCTCCTCCATCCACTTCGCATCCAATGCGGGATAGTTCTTGAATTTAACCAAGAACCTTCTTATCGCTTTACCCTTTTATCTTTCTATCTTTATGTGCCACTATTTGTTCGGGAACAAGGATCTTCTCGTTTTCTTCCACTTCGGGTTGCTCATCAGGCTCCCAATCTTCGGGCACATCGCCTTTAAAAGGCTTCAAGAGACTCACATGAAAAGCATTGTGAATTCTCCAAGTATTGGGCAGCTTCAGTCTAAAGGATACATCATTTATCTTTTCGAAAATCTGGAAAGGTCCGTAGTATCGCATACTAAGCTTTGGAAAAAGCCTCTCCTTTTCCTTTTTCTTTCTCAGGCGTACCTTCTCAAAACGTAAGAGCACCTAATCGTTCCTTCAATTTCAAATCACGACGATGTTGATCTACTGCTTTTTCTGTCTTTCTTGAGATTCTGCAAAGCCTCACGGACCTTGGCAAAAGCCGTGTCCAAGTCACGCGTGTACTCGTTGGCTTCAAAAATCTTATCTTTCGTGCTTAGGAAGGGTGGAACCTTCGTAGCACCTTCAATAATCTCAAATGTCGCCTTCCCCGTCGAAGAGTGTATCGTGTTATTGTAGGCCAATTCCACCAAAGGTAAATACTTTTCCCATTGAGTCTTCTGATCCAAGATGTAAGACTTCAATAAATCTAGTACCACTGAATTAGCAATCTCTGATTGCCCGTCAGTCTGCGGGTGGAACGATGACGAGAACTGCAACCGCGTGCCAATGTTCTCCCAAATAGCCTTCCAAAACAAACTCGTGAATCTGGGGTCTTTGTCGGAGACAATTGTCTCAGGCAGGCTATGTAATCTGAAGATATGGGCCACAAACAGTCTCGCTAAGCAATCCGGCTTGACTGTTTTCTTCACTGGAATGAAATGAGCTTGCTTGCTAAATTTGTCAATAACAATCCAGATACCATCGTGACCACTCTTGTGTTCTCGGGGGATCAAAAATGAAATCCCTTGCAATACTTTCCCAGGGACTGGTGGGTATGGGTAAAGGCTGTAACAATCCCTGTGTTTTATGCCTGTCAAACTTGACCTTCTGGCATACCAACTACGTACAAAATCGTCCACGTCCTTCTTGAGTCTCGGCCAAAAGAAGTATCTCTCTACACCTTTTAAGGTGGTAGCTATGCCGTGCTGACCTATAAGATGTGGACAATGGCATTCGGTTAAAACCTTTTCCCTCAACGGCTGTGTAACGCACAACATCGTTTTCCTCATCAAGTAGCCATCCCGAATGGAATATCGTGCTACTACCCTCCCCATTCCATAGCCGAGTGAAAATATCTGCAAAAAGTGTATCTGTGGCATACTGATCGACCATATCCTCGAAGCTCCTATGGTGTATCGTGGAAATAGCCAGAACCAACGGCTTCCGAGACAAAGCATCTGCCACCAAGTTCTTTTGTCCCTGCACATGGACAATCTGGAGTGACAAGATGTTCGCCCACCGCATCTGCTTTTCCTGCTTCTGTGACAAGAAGTAGCGTAAACTCTGATGGTCTGTGAAAACAGTAAAATCCGCTATGAGTAGGTAATGTCGCCACTGAGTAAGAACATGGATAACTGCCAAAGGCTCTTTCTCATAAATCTGTGCTGTCAATTCCGGCCTTGAAAACAATCGGCTTTCGTAGGCAATGACATGGCCTTCTTGCATTAAGACCGCACCCAGACTACGACCACAAGCATCACAATATACTTCAAATAACTTCTGCAAATCCGGCAAAGTCAAAATTGGTCCTGTTGTCAATTTTTCTTTCAATGTCTAAAAGGCAGTCACCTCTATGGGTCCCCAGGAGAAAGGGACTCCTTTTTGTGTCAAAATATGCAAAGGGGAAGCAACCTCTGCAAACCTTCTAATCAACCACCTGTAGTACGAACATAAGCCCAAGAAGCTTCTAACTTCATGAACATTCTTCAAATCGGGCCAATCACGGATAGTCTCTATCTTGGCCGATTCCATTTGCAGTTCTGTACTCTCATCTATCGGGTCAGTACCCATGCAATCTGGAACCAGTCCTGCTTTCATCTTGCCTTTTCGTCCACGTTTCTCAGTTGCTTTCGAACTCTCAGGCCTTTCTTCATCTTTGTCGTTCTATCCTTTCGGTGCCTTTCTAGGGCACTTCGCGGAGATGTGCCCAGTTTCCCCGCATCCAAAGCACTTCCCCTCTTTGATGTAGTTAGCCCTCTCTCAAAGAGTGAGCTTGGGTCGTGCATCCTTTTCTTTCTTTTCTGAGTTGCTCTTCTTCTTTCTACTTTCATTGTTCGAAATCTGTTGGGTCCTTTGTGTCATGATTTCATATGTGGGGTAGGTCTAATTGCCTGAATGAATGGCAAAACCTTGTTTCGCATGACTAATCAGTTCCTGGATGGAATCTGACTTTTGCGCTAAGCAGTGATCTCGGATCTCCATAGGAAGTCCCAAGGTAAACCGCTCAATGTGTTCTTTGAACGAGATCTTCTTAAATGAAGAAGCTGGTAGAAAAGAGCTCCAGAATCTCTCGCAATATGCGTCCAATGTATCCTTCTTGGTCATCCAAAGATGGTTCCAAGCAGTTCGTATGTCGCGTTCGTACTCCCGAGTCAACCAAGAAGAAATTAAAAGCCTCTTATTTTTCAGCCATTTAACTGGCGCTTTCTTGTTTAATAGAAGAGTGCACCACCAAGCTCGAGCATTTCCCTTGAAGCAAGAGGTAGCCCTCCGAATCTTGGAGTGCTTTGAGAAATGTCCTCCAGAGAAAGCGATGTCAAACTGCTGTATGAAGGCCAAAGCCTTCGAAGCATCTCGAAATCTAGAAAACGTGTCAAATTTAATTGACTATCCACCTTCTTTAAACTCTCGGACTTTCTTGCTTTTAT
Source organism: Adiantum capillus-veneris (assembly GCF_014529385.1). NCBI lineage: Eukaryota > Viridiplantae > Streptophyta > Polypodiopsida > Polypodiales > Pteridaceae > Adiantum > Adiantum capillus-veneris. The sequence continues at coordinate 125,941,591 of NC_140945.1, forward strand.
CTTCCAGAAAGTCATATAGGTTGGCTTTATAAAAATTCTTCTTCCTTGCATGAACTCTGTTGTCATCGGAGTCCGAACTATCCGAAGACGAGTCCTCTGTAGAACTGTCAACAATTGGGCGAGATTTAGACTTCTTTGACTTTTTCTTGCCCTTTCCAAAGCGTTGCTTTTTGCTTCGCTTTTTCCCTTTTCTGTCTTCTTCGGTTGAGTCAGAAGAGCTAGAAGAACTGTCAGAAGAAGAAGAAGAAGAAGAACTGGGTACTCCTTCAAATCGCACACGCTTCTTCTGCTTTCTGGCCGAGGCAAAAGTAGATTGACGACCCAAATAACCCGGGAAGTTAGTTCCTTTCTTCTGCTTGTCAAAAAACTTGCTAATCCGTGCATCAACCACCTCTTCTAATTCTTGCTTTGTAAACATCCTCGGCGTAGGAGGTTGTTCGAGCGCCGGTTTGAGGGGTGGCTTCGTGGTTTGCCGCCACTATGAGTGCACCTCATCGAAGGCGGCCTCGGTCAAAAATTTTGCAAGTTTAGGGTCCTTCGCAAAATTTATCATTAACTTTGTCGCATCATCGACCAATCTCCGATGTTCCATCTCTTCAAGCTCCGCCTAAGTAGGCCGAGGCAGGCCGTACTCCTCGCATGAATCTTCTTCGTGATCTCTTTCCACATCTCCGGATGCAGAGGAAGTCGTCTGTCCTTGGCTTGAATCCATAAGTGCCGTGCAAAAAGGATCGGATTTCCCAGTAGAAGAGAAATCGGCCGTGCTCGGATACCACTGTAACAAACTTGGACACTCCATCCAAGTCAAGAATCTACCGCAACACGACAGGAATTCACTTCAAAACAGTTCACAATTTGATTCGACACCGGCCCAGCGAAGTTCCGTGCCAAGAGATATTGGCCCCAAAGACTGGCGCCCCTTTCAGTATTTCTTTTTGTATTAAATCTGTTGCTCAAAGTACACAAGAGTGGGAGGGTCTCAGTCTCAGACTCTGCGTCCAGATGCTCTGAGAAGTGGAGCCCAAACCACACTTATAAAGAGTTACAAGGGAGCCAAAAGCTGCCAATTAAAAGCCTAAAATAAAGCAATTTTTATCTCACAAGCTTCTTGCTTGGCAAATAAAGCAAATAATCCCCAAAGGCTGCTTTAATCCTTTGCGTAGAATTTCAGCCATGCTTTGCGTAGCTTTTCCGTACACTGCCTGCCAGTGCTTTTTGCGGCGTGATTTGCGGGGGTCTGTACAGCAGTGCCACGTCAGCCTAAAGCGCGAATTCCGGGTCTGCTGCCACGTCACTGCCATGTCAGCCAGCCGGGGCGTGTGTGTACAGGGCAGCCACGTCACCAGTTTGTGACAGTGGATGAGACCAGTGCTACAGGAGGGGAGCTTCATATACATTGCTCAGAGTTACGTTGCCCCCTCAGGGTCGATGTTTGCAACAGTGGGACTACTGTGGGGAGGGATGCAGAGGGGCAAGATCTTGCAAAATAGGAGGGGAAGTAGGATGCATCCACCATATGCATTTCTTGCAGAGGTGATCATGGATTATTCCAGCCTAGTTGAGGTCTTCCTAGTGGAGACTTCAACAGGCAGACATGGAGCAGACAATGTGAGACATATGACGTTGAGGAGTTCAAGATGTTGCACCCTCTCGACAAGACAAGGGTTGAGAGGACCTCAATAGACACAGTGCCACCCACATCTTACAGATGCCCCCTACTTATATTGGGATAGTACCGTTCCGTTGTTTATAACGGGATGGCGTAGTGGCCAAATTCGGGAGGTCTCATATGTATCCCACCATCAGTCTCAGTGGGAGGTCTCATATGTATCCCACCATCAGTCTCAGTGGGAGGCAAGCCGTGGTGTAGTGGATTACATTCTCAGATCCAGGGAGGCCGCAGCACTTCTGATCACATTGTTCACTATTCCCCCTATACCCATCAGTGCTGACCATACTTACCTTACATTTATTTGACAGCACACCCCCACCATGCGCACCATCCACATGCATCTGCACACCATTTCATAGTTTTCACATGATCTGTCTGATATCTACACTCAGCACGTTGTGGCTGACTACTGTGAATCTATCATCCCGTGAAGGTTATTTTGGGTTTTCTGGATTCAGGACAACCCGGATTGAGTACAACCTGTATTGTTCATACTTAATCTCATCTACTTAATCATATATTTTCCAGTTTATTGGCTTTGTGTATGCTTTCAGCAAAGTTAGTATAAGTGCAAGTTTGTTTTATTGGTTTTTTCTGTTTATGACCACAGTTGCAATTCTAAACTGAAGAAGTTTCTCAAGCTTCACCTACGCTGCATAAGAGCACAGGAGGAGGTGAAAAAGTAAATGTTTCTTAGTTTTTCATTAATAGTAATGATTTTTCTCAGTAAGCAGGAATAGCTCTCAAAATTTTCTTTAAATGCCAATATGGATGTAGGACACAAGCTCGGTTGCAGAAGCTGGTGGAAGACTTGCCTGTGTGTGACTCTCAAAGGCTTCCGACAGTAGGAGAAGATTCAGATGTAAACATAGTCAGTGATGGAGATGGCACTCTACTACTTAATCACAACCCTCTTTTTCATGATTCCCAGACAAATGTTCATGCAGTTAAATATGGTGGCGACACAGAAGGTAATATCAAAAGCATTGATTGAGATACAAACAGTTCATGAATTCTATGGTTGTGCATATTTTGAACCTCGGTTGAAGTGCACTGATGTATAAAGAACCTGACATGAAGATGGTAATCAGGGCTTTTTAATCAGAAGACTACTTTGCAAGGCAAATTAAGAGCAATGAAAACAAACAGAGTAGAGGTTCTGGAGAACGGAGTGAGCAAAGAGGCTGGTCATGGTCCTGATTTCTGTACTCCTTTAGGCAAGTCAGTCGTGTCTGCTGACAAGGGAAAGGTGCTGGGGATGCAATCTGAGGATATACTGCCCAAAGTAAGTTTTTAGGCTGTGGAAAAGCTTGGACCAAGAATTGTTGGCTGTGCTTTGTGATGTCACTTGTATGCTGCAGGTACGGATGTGGGACCCCAATTCGACTCTTCCATCAACAGGACTCGCAGCACATGCCGATGATGATATGGACAATGATGATGATAAACTCCCGGGCTCTGATGCTAAACATAATGGAAAAACAGAGTCCCATACAATGAAACTATTGCCAGTAGTTGTCAATAGCGGTCGTGTAGCCTCAACTATACCACAAGTTCTGAGCATGGCTCCCACCCAATATGCTCAGGTAATGTGCGTAGCCAATGACTATTGCACGCCCTCAATAGCATGAAACATGCAGGGCATTCTGTTTGTTTTGGCATAGGGACTCTAATTTCACGCATTTTTGACCTATATCTTTAACATCGGAATGGCAGTATGAAGGCGATGATGAGGAAGTCGATGTAGAAGAAACGGAAGATGATGTGAACAAAGATGGTGCTAGTGGAAAACCTTTGTTTCCCATCACTTGAGGAATTTGTGACTTGAAAGCATCACCAATCTACGTTTCTCTGTTGACAATATCAGGACACCTTCAGGTCCGTGTTGTATTATGGATACAAACTCTCCCTAAAATATGATGGGAGAGCAAATAGTCTGTAGACGCAGGGCTTTTGCCTTTAAAGAGTGCAAGTTTATTTGAAATTCAAGGTCTATTAGTGTCAAAAGGTGGTTAGTATAGTAAGTTTTGGTCTGCTAGTTCAAAGGGTGTCTCTTGTAAGTTTCAATGGTGAACTTGTGATATGTGGTCATCATTGTACTCTTTTCCATATGTTACAAACGCAGTATGATTTGAGTATGTTTTGACCCTTGAAACATACGCCACCCTTCATATTTTATGGGAGAAAGATGGAAACGATCATACATGGCAAGCACTAATAACCATAGAAACATGGGATTTTTCACATCTTTAGTCTTGAAACTGCTATGAATTTCAATCATCAATCCTTGGTCAAGTACGACATCTTTTTTCTTACGGGTATGACAATAAGCTTTCATTTGGGTGTGGTCTAGCTAATCATGCAAGTTTTGGATCCCACACGGTCCTTATGATGTATTGATGTGTTTGCGTCACAAGTGTATCTTTACTTTGTCACCAGAGTGTTTGATATAGACTTTCTATAAAGCGAATTACAGACCCATTGGATCGTTCTATAATAAATATGTAAGGTTTGATGACACTATTCACAAGAAGATTTAGAAATTTTCTCATGTAGGAAAATGGAGTCTTTCTCAGTGTTTTTCATACAATACATAACATCATGAGCTTCTGTGAGGGAGGCGCCGCATATCTAGCTAGGTACTATTGGGGGCCGGGGGTCCACTGGGCCGGCAGTTCCCTGCCCCCAATCATACCTAGCTAGGTATGTGGCACCTCCCTCACAGAAGCTCATGATGCTGGGGTAAGTCACAATGTGGGAAATATTGTGAGAATTTGTCCACAACTTCTTGTGATTGTCAACCATGCAAACTGCCTAATACAGTTGTATGACTGAAATGGTATTTTCATTTGCCTTGCCTATGTTCGTAATAATGATGATGCTATTATCATTAGGACTTTGCTTTTATGGGCAAAGGCCGGTGGGATTTTAAGTAAAAGGTAGTCCGCTTTGGGCTAAAAGGCTAGGCTTGTGGCAAAAGGTTATATGCCTTAAAAGGGCATTGGTTTTGATGAGACTTTGAAGCTCTCCCACGTGCTGTTTGACTAGAACTCGAAGCATGTGTTTTGGAAGCTTATAATGTACAACTTGCATTCTTAAATACTAATTCACATGAGAATCTACTAGTCTCATGGTTTCATTCAAAAGGGTAGGGCAGATGAGGGAAAGATAGCAGTACATAATGCACACTAACTTGCATTTATAAATAGTGATTTTACATAAGTATTAGCCTCATATTTTTATTATGAAGGGTAGGGCAGATGAGAGGTTTACAATCCCAAGAGACAAATTTGACATTTCCAAGTGAACAGTGGAAACAAAAGGCAACATGCCGAAGTGGGAAAATTTTTTAACCATAAAGTTCATCTATCAAAAAATAGTGATTATAAGCAGGGCATGCTTGCAGAACTTGAATGATTGCTTGACCAGTGAAATGCAAGAGTTGCAGTAGATAACATCCTCTGCATATATTCTCGCAAAGACAGCAGCCCATATTTTATTTGATATATACAAGTGTCTTGCTTCTCAAAGCAGCAAGATTTCTTACAAAACTAGCTTACTCCAAGTCCAATGAAGGAATGCCCCCGACATCACTTTGGGGAATCATTACAAAGCTTCTGATTTGTCATATACTGGCTTTCTTGCATCGTCTTCATAAACCAAAACTCCTTGACAAGACTCGTGAAGAAAGACCAGGATTGGTGTGCTTTTCTTCCATTTGCGGACATGATCGCAACAATATACATACAACAATGGGGGTCGTGTGTAGCTAGCTTAGGACATCGCTAACAAACATATTACAGGCTTTGATTGAAACGAGGGCGGCTGATATATCCACACCACTGTCAAAACACTCATTGCTGCTACCAATGCTTGTGCCTCTTCTTGTGTCTCCAAAGCAAGAACTCGGCAAGATATTACAGTGTGTTGGGACAGACCCATTGTAACAGAGCTTTGGACAAAATTGCGTCGCTGCATGAGGCAACTCATATTTTGCTCATGCAAAAAATGCCCTTCTATGTAAATGGAGCAAGCTCAATAATCTACTCTTCGCCTTCTCAAAACATATGAAGATGTCAAGTTGATAAACAAACCCCACCTTCTGGCCATTGGAACTTATCTTGCTCTCTGAAGTAAGGTCCCTTGGTCCTCTTGTCTACTACTGTCCTTTTTGCTGAAAACCTTGTGCAACAAATCCTCTTTTGTGACCCTCTCATCAGGGTGAACTTCATCCAAGGACAAAAAGTTGTCGATCTTTGCTGCTGCCTGCCTGCCCTCTGCTATGGCCCACACCACAAGGGATTGGCCGCGCCTGCAGTCACCAGCAGCAAAGACCCCTTCAAGATTGGTGGCATATTCACCATAGGCAGCCTTGAAGTTGCTCCTTGCATCCCGCTCCAAGCCAAGTTTCTCTGCAATATCCTGCAGCAGACAAGTCCAGACATAAGGAAGACAACTCCACAGATGAGGAAATGCACAGAAGAAAAATTCCTCTAAAAAATCCAAAAATCACTCGTTCAACAATACAAGGACTCACTTGTTCAGGACCAAGGAACCCCATTGCAAGAAACACCAGGTCTGCCTCAATAACTTCTTGGGAACCCTCTATCTCTTGCATTTGGAACTTTCCGGTTGCGTCTTTCTCCCATTGTACCTTCACAATTTCAAGGCCCTTCAACTTCCCTTGTTCATCTCCGATAAATCTCTTGGTAAGCACCGTGTATGCTCTAGGGTCGTCTCCATATTTAAAAATAGCTTCTTGATGCCCATAGTCTGTCCGCAAAACTCGAGGCCACTGACAAGGAAGAGTATTAAGCAAAAAAAAAAACTACCAGAAGCAAAACCACCCATTCAAGTGAACGACCTGTTCAGAGATACAAAATGAAAGAAGAGAGTACCTGAGGCCATGGATTTCCGGGCGCTCGAGTTGTAGGCGGTTGTGGTAGCAACTCTAAATTCACAATGCTCTCAGCACCATGCCTCACAGATGTCCCTATGCAGTCAGTTCCAGTATCTCCTCCTCCTATAACCACTACCTTCTTGCCTGCAGCTGAGATATATTTGCCATCTTCCAAATTACTGTCAAGCAGACTCTTAGTGTTGGCATGAAGAAACTCCATTGCATAATGAATGCCCTGAAGCTCCCGCCCTTCGACGCTCAAATCCCTGAAATGATGCCACACCTCTCTCTCTCTCTCTCTCTCTCTCTCTCTCTCTCTCTCTCTCTCTCATGCTCTAGTGTCAATGACCATCTCCTTCCATTTCAGTGCAGCACACAGGCCACGAGTAGCAGCCCCTACTCGCTACACATTCACAAGGGAGACGGACTCGGTATACATGGACGGAATCTACAAACGCTTATGCACTTGAGGACCCGGGGCGACCTCTGGAAGAGCTAACTACTATACTGACACAGACATTACATGAGGCAGCAGCTGAAGCAGACCCACACACCCAGCCTGAGCAGAGACGCCGATTTGGGAGCATGCCTCAGAACAGCTGGTACGATGAGGAGTGCCGCCAGACTAGAGCCAGACTTCAGAGGGAGGTGCTGTTGGGGGGCGTCACTCACAGACAATCACAGATGGACTTCCGACGAGACTCGAGCAGGATCTATATCAGCTATTCTTGAGTCAAGACTCGCGTGAGGCGTGGCGGCTTTTTCATGAGCAGTCCCCCCCCCCCTGGTGCGGCGGAAGAAGAGGGCTTTTTTGGCTCAGTACCTGGACAGCCGCCCTTCCCCAACCCCCCCGACCCATGCCCGCATACATGTGTCTTTTTCACTGCTGAGATGGTGAAGAAATCCATTGACAGGATGAAGACTGGGAGAGCATATGATCATGAGGGCCTAGTAGCTGAGCATTTCATGCATGCCAAAGACCTACTAGCAGAGCTTCTAGCAGTTATGTTTAACCGTGCCATGTGTGAGGGCCTACCGGACACTTGGAGCCTATCTACAATCGTACCTATCTTCAAATCAGGAGATCCCATGGAGCCTGGGAATTATTGCACTATTATGATTGGGCACACACTGGCACGGTTGTATGCATCCATTCCTGAGCAACAGCTGAGTAGATGGGCAGAGAGGGAAGGAATACATGCAACTGGGCAGGCAGGATTTAGGAGAGGCTTCTCTACTCTCGACCATATCCTAACACTCAAGGCCATCATCGAGGAAGGCAGATCTCATGGGAGACGGATCTATTGTAGCTTTGTGGACTTCCGCAAAGCTTTCGACACGGTACCCAGAGCTAGACTGATGCGCAGATTACAAGAAATGGGAGTACCCACAGAACTCGTTTGGGGGATCATGGCATTGTACAGATCAGTAGTAGGGCATGTACGCACCCCGGAAGGACTTTCTACACCGGTTCACTCCACTATTGGGGTGAAGCAGGGCTGCCCGCTCTCTCCCACTCTTTTCGGTATGTATGTGGATGAGATTTCTGACTACATTGACAGCGATGGGGATAAAGGTGCTCAGTTGGCAGGGACATGGATTCCACTTTTGTTATATGCTGATGACATAGTGTTGATCTCCGAATTCCCAGAGGGAATGCAACGTCAATTGGATGCTCTGCATACATTTGCCCACGAAAGTGGTTTGTCTGTCAACCTGGGTAAAACCAAGGTTATGGTGTTTAATACCACCCCACAGTGGATCAGGAGGTCAGCACCTACACTCACATACGGCCAGGAGACGGTGGAGTACACAGACGCTTACACTTACCTTGGAGTGGTTTATAGCGGACCTACATTCTCACTCAGAAGAGCAGCAGAAACCAGACTTACTAGAGCCCACGCAGCATTGGGTAGATTGGAGAGGATGTGTTCGCAGGTTCAGTTTCAGGAGCCCCGGACGAAGCTCTGGCTCTCTGACACCTTGGTGGCTTCAGCATTGCTCTATGGAACCGAGATATGGGGACCTTCACTGGATCACCACGGGAAGACGTGTCGCTCAAACGGATGGGGGAACATGGAGAAACCTCTCATCTCTATGATCTCGCGGCTCATTAGAGGCAAGGCATCAGTACCACAGGCCATTATCCGAGCAGAGCTAGCGGCCCCCCCACTTGTGGTGGAGGCGCTCACCAGATCAGTCTCCTTCATAAACCGCACATGGGAACTTCCTAGAGACAGATATGCTCGCATAGCACTTGAATCCTCTCGACAGTTAGCCATACAAGGAGATACAACATGCTGGTATGGGGAGATGACATCATCATTTCAGGCACAGGGGTTCAGCATAGACCGGCTGCCACCATTCCATTACTCATTGGATGCACCATCTCTCACCCTTGCACAATTAGAGATCACCAAGCTCATACGCCAAGACCTGACCCAGCTAGACACCAGAAGGACATGGATACAACCAGCACAGGAATTAGGCACGAAGATGGCTTTCTACAAAGACCACCTTCTCCAGCTTACGGAAGATGGTTTTGTGGTGAGACCCAGATACATGGATACCCACTTGTCTCAAGGGATACGATGTGCTATTGGCCAGTTACGCACATCTTCTCACCAGTTGCGGATTGAGACTGGGAGATACAGCAGAGGACAGGACATGCCCCTTGTGTAACATGGAACCTGAGACAGAGCTACACTATACAAGTCGCTGCCCCGTCTACTACGAGATACGAGGCCGCTTCCATTGCTTGTTCAGAGAAGGTTTTGGACCACTCTCAAGAGTCATGGGATACGAAGATCAAAGATGTCTGGGTTTGTTCTTGCTTGAGCTGCGCAGACACAGAGATAGCATGATGAATGGCGCGTCTCAAAGACGGATCACAGACTTCTTCAGAGCAGACAAGAGACAGCCCCATGAGCCACTCCCACAGCAGAGCTCCCCCTCGTCTCACACCAGAGACACACTGATTGACCGAGCGATTGAACTGGGGAAATCCAGGCGCCCACGACTGCGAAGAACTACACAGCATCAACGGAGGCTACGACAAAAAATTCGGAGCACGCTAGCCAAGCATGCACGACGCCCGGTCAGACTACTGACCATGGAGGAAATTGATGAGATTCGCCAACGACCGATGCTAGATCTCTTGTGATTCAGCTATCCCAACAAGCCGCCCATTTTTTTGCTTAGTCTTTTGCTTGGTTCACATCAATCAACTTAGGACCCCATACTACATAGTATATCTCTTTGTTTTGTACTGTTGTTAGGTTATTTTGTTACTCTGACTTTGTATCAGATCCACCACTTTGTAACTTTCGGGTCTCATAGGTCATTATGGCCTTTTGAAGACATTAATATAACATTTCATCTCTCTCTCTCTCTCTCTCTCTCTCTCTCTCTCTCTCTCTCTCTCTCTCTCTCTCTCTCTCTCTCTCTCTCTCTTTTTTTTGTGGAAAAATCAGGGCTGTATATTACTGAGTACAATAGAATCCCCAACGGATGCCAAAATAGCCTATCACGTGGGGTGTACAAGCTGAATGTAAGGATGAGAGCCACTATAGTGACAACTCGACTAGTACAATCTCATGGTGGTCTGTGTGATGAGTGGAGGAGAAACCACTGAGGAGGCGCATAATGCCATGTAATCTGTCCACCTGTAAGTGTGAAGAAGAGTGGAGATCTTGCCCAACGCCGAAGGAAATCAAATCGACGAGCCTCGGCTGCTCTAGATGTGCCTGAGGAAGAATCCCACTGCCAATTGAGGGTGTGAATGATGTCCAGCCAAATGACAGTGAGGATATCCTGAAGGAGCTCCGGTGCCGCACTGAGAATATGAAGACAACGAGCTCTCCAAACATTCCAGAGTGCAATGCTGGTGATTACTGAGAAGATTTCATCACGTATTTGAGGATCTCCTTGCCAAGCAATCTGTGGTAACATAGCCAAAGTCCCTCGTCTGTAACCAATCGCGGTAAGCATAAGAGCTGGATCTGTGTCTGAGCCCTCGTAGAAAAGATGCGGTCCGGGCATCGGCATCAACCAGGAAACAGATCCCCAAGTGAGAAATCCATGCTGAACTCCAGCTCTGCTAAGTAAAAAACCAACTGCTAGCCAAACTGCATGAGAAGACGAGCATGACCAAAGGCAATGCGCAGGTGACTCAGGTAGGCGCAAAGAACATCGAGTACATAACGGATCGTGACCCATAGAAGCTAACCAAGTCCCAACTGGAAGTCTTGCATGTGCAATCATCCAAAGGAAAAAGGAAATACGACGAGCCACATGTAAATCCCAGATGGCTGACCAAAATTGCCGTAGATAGGCGTGTGAGAGACCTGAATGTAACCAGACACGCATACGAGTGGGCTGCTCTGGGTGCTGTCTTGCGAATCTTCCAATTGACTGTATACTCAAAGAATGATACATGTGCGCCGGTAGGGTGAGAGTGAGGCCAATGCCACTCTCCTGGGTCCCAATAAAGCTGAGATAGGGCACGACCCTCCCACACCCAAAGCCTCCAAAGTGCAGCATCAACGGAAGCGAAACGGGGGTCAACACAACGACGCTTCCCGCGGGAGCCAACTACTCGTATGGCCTCCCAGCGAGCATCGGGGTAGACAAGGTGCGAAGAGGTAGTAGCATAAGTCAGTCTAGCATGCATCCCCGAAGAGTAGTCAGTATCAACTGTGAACAGCATAGTGTCGAAACGAACTAGTAAGAGAGTGCTCTGATAGAAGAGGCCTTCCCAGCCACAATGTGGAGGCATCTGAACTGTACCGCGCATGACTGCGTCCCAGTGTGAAGGAATGGCGGAGCCAATCTCAAGCAGTCTGTCTGTTACCCCGCGACCAATGTCATAATGTTCTGCCACAAAATTTGCATCCAGCATACGCGTCTCATGAAACAACCGCATAGAGGCAGCAGGTCCAGTGTCCCAAGCAGCCCAGTCAATGTGAGTCCTCTCTCCAGGCTGACGAGGTGGATTAACCGAAGAATCAAGAACTGCATCATTCCAAATGAGAGGCTGGCGCTCAATCTCCTCACGGCATGAGGGAGGTGAGCGTTTGATAGCACGTCGCATGGATACCCAAATCTGAAGGAGCGAACGAATGAAGGGTGAGAGAGTGCTGGTGCACAAGGGGGCATCCGTGAAGAGAAAACGATACCCTGTTTGCCAAGTATGGCCATCTCTAGTTCCGAGGCGCGGAGTCGCTGTGGAAAGAGCGGCCTGAAGAAGCATCTTCCAAGGTTCTTGGTCGGGAAAAAGACCCCGAACAATAAGCTTGGTAAGAAGGGCGCGACTCTGTAATTCTGGATCAATAATGCCAAGGCCCCCCTCTGATCTAGGATGAATAATCGTGGACCAACGAACTCGAGCACGAGTATCAGTAGTCCCATCTGTGCCACTCCATAAAAAGTTCCGCACGAGTCTGCGTAGCTGAGCTATCACACCAGAATGTAGCATCCAACAGGAGGCCGTATACCATACTGTAGCCAGAATGACCTGGTTGGCGACCAATGCGCGGCCCTCACGTCATCTGTCGTTGGCTGGTGTCTCTCTCTCTCTCTCTCTCTCTCTCTCTTTCTCTCTCTCAACAGTTGCAAATCTGCAAGGCAACAGCAACTCGCTCGCTCTCGCTCTCTCTCCCCCCGCCTCTACCCCTCGCTGCCTGAGCTGCACCATCGCGCCCGCCCTGCCCTGCACCCGCGCGCCCGTCGCCCTGCCCCCCCCCGCTGCCCTGCCTTGCTCGCGTGCTGCACCCTACTGTGCACCCCCCCTGTCACAAAGTGATGACGTGGCGGACAGCAGAAACCCTAATTTCTGCCAAAACCCCTAAAATTCCTGCAAACCCTAATTTTTGCCAAAAACCCTAAATTCCGGAAATCGCGGAGGCGGATTATTTTTTTAAAAAAACGGAACCCAAAAACTCAGCTTGGCCGAAGATCTGGTGCAGTGGGATGCACAAGAGGGAAGTTACTCCGCTCCTTTGTCAACAGATGCCTCGATTTTGATACTAAAGTCACTGATGTCTCTTTGAGCTTCAGGGATACTGAGAGCTGACAGTATTCTGCTGGATGACTTTATGAAATGGAATTCCTGATTATGATACTGATTTGTTCTTGACTTCTTGTGAGTGCAGGAACTGATGCCGAAATGACTGCAGCATTTTGGTTTGATTGATCTCGAATAGACATGGTTGCAATAGGGGTTAGTCAATCGGACATCGATGAGGTCCCGATTGGACCTAGATGTGATTGCTAGCTACATTGCCGATAAATCATGGTCTAAGATCGGAATGAATGTTGAATGTCATGTGATGTCCTGTGATGTCTGGTGATGTCCTGTGATGTCGTGTGATGTGACTGTCGATTTTGTACATGTGCTAGATGTGTGTTCCTAGTACGTAGGTACTAACAGTCAGTGTCTGCTAAGACGGTTTATGGCTTTTGTCGGTTTTGCAGGCGTAATCGCGGTCGATTACAATGCTTTCAAGAGGGGGGTATGTCACAAAGTGATGACGTGGCGGACAGCAGAAACCCTAATTTTTGCCAGAAACCCTAAAATTCCTACAAACCCTAATTTTTGCCAAAAACCCTAAATTCCGGAAATCGCGGAGGCGGATTATTAAAAATATATATATATATATATTTTTTTTTTTGGAAAATGATGAGCGACGCGAATTTTGCTTTTGCTTTTTTTTTATAAAAAAAAAAGAAAAGACTCTCTAAGAGAGAGAGAACTGATGCTTTTGATTTTAAAAGCTTTTGGGGCTCTGCTTTTGGGCATCCCTTGTAACCTTTAAATTAGTGGTGAGGGCCTCACTTCTCAGAGCATCTGGACGCAGAGTCTGAGAGTGAAACCCTACCGCTCTCTTGTACTTTGATGATTGATTAATATAAAAAGAAATACCGAAAGGGACGCCAGTCTTTGGGACCAATATCTCTAGGCACGGAACTCCGCCGGGCCAGTGCAAATCTATTGTGATCTGTGAATTGTTTTGAAGTGGTTATTTGGTGCTGTCGCGGTTGATTCTTGACTTGGAGTGTCCAAGTTTGTTACAACCCCCCCCCCCCCCCCCCCCCCCCCCCCCCCCCGCGCCCACTGCACACTACCCTAGCCCCCCAACTTCTACGCGTAGTATGTCTCCCCCCCCTCTCCTACGCGTAGTATGTCTCCCCCCCCCCCCTTTTTTTCTTTCACGCGTAGGATGTCCATCCTCTACGTGTAGGAAGTAATTTTATTTTATTATTATTATTATTTTTAATTCCCGCCCCCCTTCCCCCCACTCTATCTACCATACTCTCCCCCCCCCCTCCTCTCTCTCTCTCCAACATATAACTACCGCTTTCCCCCCCGGGCCGTACCGCCTCGCGCTCCACCACTCGCTGAGACCATCGCTAGTGGGGGTGCACACGTGCATCTAGCGACTCCCTTGCGGACGACTCCCCCACACGCCCAACTGCCCCACCCGCTGCTAGGGTGGGTGCACACGCGCATCTAACCCCCTGGCGATCAAGCATGAGCAAGACGAACAATAAAGCCGACCCCCTAGAGGATGCCATTCAAAAATGCAAGGAGGAAATGACGGAGACCATCACCAAGATGAACCGCAAGCTCTTGGGCACAATAAACATTCTCGAAGGACGTGTGCTGATCCAAGAGAGCAAGATAAGCACGTTGGAAGACCGAGTGACGACCCAAGAGGAAGAGATCACGTCACTCAAGAAAGAACTCGCCGAAGCCCGATCAAGAAACACACTGAAAGAGGGCGAATTGCAACCCTCAGTAATTGAAGAAATCAACACAATCAAGGAACAAGTACGGGCCATCAAAGAGGGAGAAGAACAGCACAAAGAAATGACGACTTCTTGGGTGGATGTTCTTACCAAAACCCAACAGAAGGCGGACGAAGCCGAGAAATGGATCAAGGTGGCCAAGAAAGGAAAAGACAAGGAGATAACACCCACGTCCACACCCAACAACATCATTAACCAGACACTAGAGGAGGAGCAGAGGAGAAGGGTGCGCGCTTTACATGTGAGAATTTGCGGCCTTAAAGACAAAGGCAATGTGGACGAAGAAGTAAAAGAACTCACAGCCTTGATGGGGATTCATGAGCTGACACACACAAGGGCATGGAGAGTGGGCAACATAAAGAAAAATGGAGGCAGTGGAGAAACCTCAAAAGAAAGAGCACTCATCCTCCGTTTTCCCTCCATGGAAGCAAAGAAGTCATTCTTGAAGAAAAGACCAACTCTTAAAGAGACTGGCATCTTTCTCGGGGACGATCTCACCCTCTCGCAGATCGCTCATATGCAGGAAGTAATGCCGAAGATTAGAGCGGCAAGGGGAAAAGGCAAGATCGCTTTTTACCGAGACGGAAAAGTGGTAATACTTGAGCGACGCTCCACATGACAGTGCGAGACTTATGGGACCACACTCAAAGTAGCTGCTTGGAACTGCAATGGATCTATGCGTCTTGATGTGGGTGCTTTTGAGGATAGCTTTACTGGAAGAGACATCATCTTCTACTCTGAGACACACCAGGCCCCTGGGCAATCCATGCCTCACATCAATGGATATAGGTGGGAGACAGCCTACAGACAGGAGACACGCTCAGAGCACAGAGGGCGGGGCTCGGGAGGAGTGGCAGTGTTATTTAGAGAGGATCTGCAACCACTGATACATATAGCCCGCAGGGACGAGCAGGCTAGGTACATGTGGGTGAGACTGAAAGCAGAGACAGGCAGATACCTCTATCTAGCTATTTGTTACTTTCCCCCGAGTACATCAGTTTATGCACCACCCAGAGGACAATCCCCTTTCTCTATTTTGGATGATGACATATGGGAGTTCTCTAGGGACGGTGACATTATCATCCTCGGGGACTTCAATGCTAGGACTGCCCATCACCAGGCAGTGTTTTATGATACTTCAGAGGAGATGCTAAGAGAGATAGGCGTGGCAGAGACGGGCCTTTCCAAACTATCACACGATATGGAATATACTGAGTATGGGCGACACCTGATAGACATGGGCACTGCGCATGGATTGGCCATCTTGAACGGCCTACAGAGATTTCCTGCTACGGGAGGTTTTACATGCTTCCCACACAGACATGGAGCCAGCACGGTGGACTATGTCATGGCACAACCGAATCTCATCTCTAGTATCCAAGATCTCACAGTTGGGCCCAGACCGGTCTGCGTGGCGGTGGATCATGATCTGGTGTCAATGACCATCTCCTTCCATTTCAGTGTAGCACACAGGTTACGAGTAGCACCCCCTACTCGCTACACATTCACAAGGGAGACGGACTCGGTATACATGGACGGAATCTACAGACGCCTATGCACTGAGGACCCGGGGCTACCTCTGGAGGAGCTAACTACTATACTGACACAGACATTACATGAGGCAGCAGCAGCTCAAGCATACCCACCCACCCAGCCTGAGCAGAGCCACCGATTTGGGAGCATGCCTCAGAACAGCTGGTACGATGAGGAGTGCCGTCAGACTAGAACCAGACTTCAGAGGGAGGTGTTGTTGGGGGACGTCACTCACAGACAGTCACAGATGGACTTCCGACGCCTGGTGCGGCGGAAGAAGAGGGCTTTTTTGGCTAGACTGGAGCAGGATCTATATCGGCTATTCTTGAGTCAAGACTTGCGTGAGGCGTGGCGGCTCTTTCATGAGCAGTCCCCCCCCCCCCCCCCCCCCCGTTGTTTCCTCCACAGAGACCTGGGGTCACTACGCATCATCTTTGTACACAGTACCTGGACAGCCGCCCCTCCCCAACCCCCCCGACCCATGCCCGCATACATGTGTCTTTTTCACTACTGAGATGGTGAAGAAAGCCATTGACATGATGAAGACTGGGAGAGCATATGATCATGAGGGCCTAGTAGCTGAGCATTTCATGCATGCCAAAGACCTACTAGCAGAGCTTCTAGCAGTTATGTTTAACCGTGCCATGTGTGAGGGCCTACCGGACACTTGGAGCCTATCTACAATCGTACCTATCTTCAAATCAAGAGACCCCATGGAGCCTGGGAATTATCGCACTATTATGATTGGGCACACACTGGCACGGTTGTATGCATCCATTCTTAAGCAACAGCTGAGTAGATGGGCAAAGAGGGAAGGAATACGTGCAACTGGGCAGGCAGGATTCAGGAGAGGCTTCTCTACTCTCGACCATATCCTAACACTCAGGGCCATCATCGAGGAAGGCAGATCTCATGGGAGACGGATCTATTGTAGCTTTGTGGACTTCCGCAAAGCTTTCGACACGGTACCCAGAGCTAGATTGATGCACAGATTACAAGAAATGGGAGTACCCACAGAACTCGTTTGGGGGATCATGGCATTGTACAGATCAGTAGTAGGGCATGTATGCACCCCGGAAGGACTTTCTACACCGGTTCACTCTACTATAGGGGTGAAGCAGGGTTGCCCGCTCTCTCCCACTCTTTTCGGTATGTATGTGGATGAGATTTCTGACTACATTGACAGCGATGGGGATAAAGGTGCTCAGTTGGCAGGAACATGGATTCCACTTTTGTTATATGCTGATGACATAGTGTTGATCTCCGAATTCCCAGAGGGAATGCAACGTCAATTGGATGCTCTGCATACGTTTGCCCACGAAAGTGGTTTGTCTGTCAACCTGGGTAAAACCAAGGTTATGGTGTTTAATACCACCCCACAGTGGATCAGGAGGTCAGCACCTACACTCACATACGGCCAGGAGACGATGGAGTACACAGACGCTTACACTTACCTTGGAGTGGTTTATAGCGGACCTACATTCTCACTCAGAAGAGCAGCAGAAACCAGACTTACTAGAGCCCACGTAGCATTGGGTAGATTAGAGAGGATGTGTTCGCAGGTTCAGTTTCAGGAACCCCGGACGAAGCTCTGGCTCTCTGACACCTTGGTGGCTTCAGCATTGCTCTATGGAACCGAGATATGGGGACCTTCACTGGATCACCACGGGAGGACGAGTCACTCAGACGGATGGGGGAACATGGAGAAACCTCTCGTCTCTATGATCTCGCGGCTCATTAGAGCCAAGGCATCAGTACCACGGGCCATTATCCGAGCAGAGCTAGCGGCCCCCCACTTGTGGTGGAGGCGCTCACCAGATCGGTCTCCTTCATAAACCGCACATGGGAACTTCCTAGAGACAGATATGCTCGCATAGCACTTGAATCCTCTCGACAGTTAGCCATACAAGGAGATACAACATGCTGGTATGGGGAGATGACATCATGGTTTCAGGCACAGGGGTTCAGCATAGACCGGTTGCCACCATTCCATTACTCATTGGATGCACCGTCTTTCACCCTTACACAGTCAGAGATCACCAAGCTCATACGCCAAGACCTGACCCAGCTAGACACCAGAAGGACATGGATACAACCAGCACAGGAATTGGGCACGAAGATGGCTTTCTACAAAGACCACCTTCTCCAGCTTACGGAAGATGGTTTTGTGGCGAGACCCAGATACATGGATACCCACTTGTCTCATGGGATACGATGTGCTATTGGCCAGTTACGCACATCTTCTCACCAATTGTGCATTGAGACTGGGAGATACAGCGGAGTACCAGCAGAGGACAGGACATGCCCCTTGTGTAACATGGAACCTTAGACAGAGCTACACTATACATGTCGCTGCCCCGTCTACTACGACATACGAGGCCGCTTCCATTGCTTGTTCAGAGAAGGTTTTGGATCACTCTCAAGAGTCATGGGATACGAAGATCAGAGATGTCTGGGTTTGTTCTTGCTCGAGTTGCGCAGACACAGAGATAGCGTGATGAATGGCGAGGCTAGCCAGTCTCAAAGACGGATCACAGACTTCTTCAGAGCAGACACGGGACAGCCGCATGAGCCACTCCCACAACAGAGCCCCCCCTCGTCTCACACCAGAGGCACATTGATTGACCGAGCGATTGAATTGGGGAAATCCAGGCACCCGCGACGACTGCAAAGAACTACACAGCATCGACGAAGGCTACGACAGAAAATTCGGAGCACGTTGGCCAGGCATGCACGACGCCCGGTCAGACTACTAACCATGGAGGAAATTGATGAGATTCGCCAACGACCGATGCTAGATCTCTTGTGATTCAGCTATCCCAACAAGCCGTCCATTTTTTGCTTAGTCATTTGCTTGGTTCACATTGATCAACTTAGGACCCCATAGTATATATCTTTGTTTTGAACTGTTGTTAGGTTATTTTGTTACTCTGACTTTGTATCAGATCCACCACTTTGTAACTTTCGGGTCTCATAGGTCATTATGGCCTTTTGAAGACGTTAATATAACATTTCATTTCATTTCTCTCTCTCTCTCTCTCTCTCTCTCTCTCTCTCTCTCTCTCTCTCTCTCTCTCTCTCTCTCTCTCTCTCTCTCTCTCTCTCTCTCTCTCATGTGACTGGATATAGGTGGGAGAGCTTGTCGAGCAGAGACGAGACCAGAGCACAGGGGCAGAGGGTCAGGAGGAGTAGGAGCTACAACCACTTGTGCACATTGTTCGGAGAGATCATCAGGCCAGATACATGTAGGTGAGACTAAGGGCTGAGACAGGCAGATTCTTGTACATTTAGCACATCAGTGAATGCCGCACCTAAAGGATAGTCCCCTTTCTCGATATTAGACGAGGATATATTGGAGTTCTCCAGAGATGGTGAGATCATTCTCTTGGGGGACTTTGATGCCCGCACGAGAAATCATCAAACTACTTTATACAATACCTCAGATGAGATACTAAGAGAGCTAGATACCAATGATATGGAGCTTGACAGACGCTCAAATGATGAGCACACCGAGTACGGGAGATAATGTGAATGGGGACCTCACATGGTTTGGCCATACTTGATGGCCTACAACAAAGGCATGGGGCCTACCCGCTATACATTTAAATTTTACACCAGAGACTGGCTCTATTTATAAAGAGGAGATCTATGATCGCCTGTGTGCGACAGCCAGTCCAAGACTCTCAGTCGAGGAGATCACCATTTCACTGACTGAGACGTCGCATGATGCAGCAACAGAGGCATACCCACACACTCAAGCCTGATCAGAGACGCCATCCTAGAAGCATGCCTAAGAACAGTTGGTATGACGAGGAATGCAGAGAGACGAGGGCACAGCTTCAGAGGATCAAACGGTCTCGGATAGCCTTCTAGCGGGGACCCCGTCCGATGGGGCCCCAAGTGACATAAAGGATTAAAATAAAGCAAACCCACACACACACACACACACGCACACACGCAAAAATTGATGACGTGGCAGTTGTACGGACGCTCCGTGTTTTGTGCTGACTGCTAACGTGGCAGTTGTACGGAATTCCGCAAAACGTGCTGGCAGCTTTTTGGCATTGCTTTTGGACCAAAAGCTTTTGAGTTTTGAAGGCTTTTCATGTAAACGGCTTTTCATAGGCCAAGGGCCTTTCAATATGTGGTAAGGGCTCATTCCCTGGCATGCTTCCTGGAGAAGGTGCAAAGTCTGGAGTACCGGCTTGTACTGAGTTGATGCATTAAAAAGAAATACCGAAAGGGGTGCCAAGGTTTGGGGCCAATACTCTCTGGGGTGGAATTCCGCCACTCCATGTCGCTGTCGTCTCTCTCTCTGTCTCTCAGTTCAGTTGTTATTCAAGTGCTAAAAGTTTGTTCAGTCTGTTCTTTTCTATTGGCACGTGGTACCCGTCTTGTGACAGTGGTATCAGACCCTAGCAGATTATAACTTGAAATTTCTCGACATCTCTCAGTAGATGTCTCTTCACGAGCTGATGACCTTGGAGGTCCGTTGTGATTGCTATGGCTTGGGACTACCATCACCGCCAAAGAAAACACTGTCTATCCAAGAGCTGATGGACCATGCTGTGCTCGACTACAACCTTATGGAATGAACCTAACCCTAATTTTTGGTGCATGTTTCAGGATGGAAAGTCAGTCGACTTTTCGAGCTCGACTGATGTCAAGATTGCTTTTTAAGTTTGAAATATGTTTGAGAACTTGTTTTGTGATTCTGTTTGACGTTTGTTTGAAATGGATGGTATCTGTTTTGAACCTGTTTTGGTGCCAATTTGAAATGTTTGGACTCTAGTTGTAATACTCGTTTCATTGATTGGTGATTTTACTCCCGGGTGGAGAGCTAAGAAATACTGTTTTGGTATTGTTTGAACCTCGGAACGACGCAGGCCGATGCCTGGGGAGCGTTCCCGGGTGGAGAATTGAGAAATATTGTTTTCGTATTGTTTGAAAACCTCGGAACGACGTAGGCCGATGTCTGGGGAGCATTCCGTTGTATGCTAGAAAACCTCTGAACGACGCAGGCCGATGGCTGGGGAGCGTTTGGTTGTATGCTTGTAAAATAACTGTTGTTGTGACTCCCGGCCCGATCACAGAATTCCACCCCAGAGACTATTGGCCCCAAACCTTGGCGCCCCTTTCGGTATTTCTTTATATTGCATCAACACAGTACAAGTCGGTACTCTAGACTCTACACCTTCTCCAAGAAGCATGCCAAAGAATGAGCCCTAACCTCATGTTTAAAGACCCTTGGCCTGAAAAGCAGTTACAGTAAAAAGCCTCCAAAGCTCAAAAGCTTTTGGTCCAAAAGCAATGCCAAAAAGCTGCCAAATCACGAAATTCCGTACAATTGCCACATCAACATTGTCAGCGCGTTTTGCGAAAATCTGCCACGTCAGCACTGTCAGCGTGAAACGCGAAAATCCGTACAATTATGCGAGGTCATCATGTCAGTGCAATTTCCGGATTTGTGTGTGAGGGTCTTGCTTTATTTAGTTTAATCCTTTATGTCACTTGGGGCCCCATCGGACGGGGTCCCCATAAGTTGGTAGGACTTCTTCTATTACTTGTTCTTCTTAGGGTTTAGGCCCCTGGGCCGACATCTGCAAGTTGGCTCCATTCTTCAGGGCTTTGACACATCAGCAATTTGTGACATGACCGATCTCTCTTCCCCGCAGTTCCCTTGTATATGTATGTGGCATTGCAAGTTTTCTTGAGTGTCACAAGATCCTATCAAAGTCGACTCAAATTAGAGTCAAGGTGTCTACCGGAAGATTCTCTCTCAAAACTACCAAGAAGAGTACAAGTAATGGAAATGCCATCAGGCCCTAAAGGAAATGGCGGTGATACTGCTCAAGGAAAAGATGGAATTCAAGTCGTGGGATTCCTCCACATCTACCCTCATAATCTAATTCACGAGATTTCTATGTCTGCCTCTGTTGTCTATGTCTTCTTCATTTGCCTCTTTTCTTCTCACTTTCCCTGCATCCAATCTTCCGCCTCCCCAAGTTCCTAAAGCTAAAGGCTCTATAAACCTCCTTAGTCTCTAATCTTGGTGTATCCACCTGCACATCTAGCTGTCATGTGTCTTGCTCTACCGCAAAGCAATGTCCTAACAATGAAGAAATATAAAAAATGAGGAGGATCCTTTACAAGAAAAAAGAACAATAACACTTACGAGTAGGGGTTTGGCCCCATTACGACAGTGCCTTACATCCCCAATGGGACTCATAATATTTCCAAACTCGGAGTTTAAGCAATCTAGTTGTAACTGCAAGACCCTCGTTCAAGAAGAGAGATCCATGCCCTATCTCCACATGAAAACGTGGCAAAAAGCTCTACTCTAGCCCAAAGGGCTCTGATCTAGAACCTCATCTGCCTAGTCCACTGTCTTAAACTGAGCTTTGAGGTAACCTCTCACCCAATCTTGATGATAGTTCTATTGACAAAACTTGCCTAAAGCTAGTCCTTAAGCTGTCTACCTGGTAACTAAACCCATGATAAGTGGATAAAAGCGGGCCACTAGGTGACTAATGACCTTTCCAGCACTAACGTGGGAGTGGAAGGCTAGCTACAGAATATATAACAAGTGATAAGATCACAAGGCCTACCTAATAAATGAAGTTAAAGCTAATCTGTTCACATACCTCAACAGAAGGTGTAGATCTAGGTACCAATATATGCTCACACAGACACCTGACCACACACACACACACACCTGAACATACATCAATATAAAAAATCAAAGGTCACAGCCCTTCCGTTTTAGAGTTGAATTTTTACAATATGGTATAGGTATCTTACATTCTTAAACAACCTTTGTAATAAAACCTCACTCTTCATTGAAGGGATAAACTATGACATGCTAAGGTGTCAAAGAACAGAAAATAACATAAGATCTCTACCCACAGTAAAATTTATTGGAATAGCATTGAAATTTAAAAGATTTAGTTAAGCCAAAAACGCTAAGCAGCACTAGAGGTAACCAGCTAATCTAAAACAAATATTAATACTCTAATTCAGATAACTCAACAAGAAAAACTCACTGAGAAAAGTGCTCTCCATCCCCCTCACATTGAAATATGAAAAGAGGGAAACAAAAAGGTAATAGTCCTACCTTGGACGAGTAGCACCACAAGCAAGCAAAAGAGCATCATTTTCCTGCCTCAACTTCTCAACTGAAAATGAAGGATCGCCACCAACATTTGCGTTGACTACAAATTTAATCCCTTCTGCAGCCATCAGATTTACACGCCGTTGAACAACCTCCATTTTGTCAGTTTTCATATTGGGAACTCCATACATCATTAGGCCCCCTATCCTGTCTGCCCGCTCATAAACAGTTACCAAATGGCCTGCCTTATTCAATTGATCAGCAGCAGCCAATCCTGCGGGCCCGCTTCCAACAACAGCAATCTTTTTCCTGCAAGACGTGAAAAGAAGTTAGACTTGAATAACTGTGACATCCTACTCCAGAAGAGCGACACGAAATGAAGCAAGTCGAACATACCCTGTCCTCTTTACAGGTGGTCGTGGCACCATCCAACCATTTTCAAAAGCTTTGTCAATGATAGTGCATTCCATTGTTTTTATTGTCACGGGGTTCTCAATGATACCCAGAACACATGCACCCTCGCATGGAGCAGGACACACTCGACCTGTAAACTCTGGGAAGTTGTTGGTCTCCAACAATCGGTCAAGAGCCTCGCGCCACCGCCCTTGATGTACTAGTTCGTTCCATTCTGGTATTTTATTCCCAAGTGGACACCCACTTGTTTCCTGTGTCACCAACACCAACACAGACTGAGCACTATTTGACGGTGAAAAGAAACAATACTGCAAGACAGCTCGTAGATATCAGGTTCTGCAAAAAATACCTGATGGCAAAAAGGGGTCCCACAATCCATACACCTTGCAGATTGAGTCTTCAGAAGAGTATCGGACCTTTTTTCTTCCAAAACCTCCTTCCAGTCTTTAATTCTGTCACTAGCCTCTCTGTAGGGAAGCGCCTCACGTTCGTACTTCACGAAACCTCCATGCTTGACTGCATTATCAACCTTTGTAGGTCTCTATAAGAGACAAAAGAGGATGCATTAGTGTGAAAGGACGCATGAATAGATTAGAAAAATCGAGTAGTGATGGTGGTGGTTTGTCCTCTTTTTTTTTTTTTTTTTGGGGGGGGGGGGGGGGGGGGGGGGGGGGGGGGGGGAGTACGTCCAGTTTTTCATTCTACTGAGAGAGAGAGAGAGAGAGAGAGAGAGAGAGAGAGAGAGAGAGAGAGAGAGATCTTTTTGCATCTATTACAGGCCGAAGTCGGCCTATGAGACAAATCAAATATATATGTGTGTATCCTCCATCTATTAGGAAAGAGAGAGAGAGAGAGAGAGAGAGAGAGAGAGAGAGAGAGAGAGAGAGAGAGAGAGAGAGAGATGAAATGAAATGTTATATTAACGTCTTCAAAAGGCCATAGTGACCTATGAGACCAGAAAGTTAGAGAGAGAAATGAAATGAAATGAAATGTTATATTAACGTCTTCAAAAGGCCACAATGACCTATGAGACACGAAAGTTACAAAGTGGTGGATCTGATACAAAGTCAGAGTAACAAAATAACCTAACAACAGTACAAAACAAAGATATATACTAAAGAGAGAGAGAGAGAGAGAGAGAGAGATCACTGACCTGAGCTACAGCAGTGTTCGCTTTCACAGTCTTTAGTTCCTTTCCTTCAGAGGCATTACTGACTCCAGATTTGTTAGCTAATTTCTTTAGTTCTTCAAACGCATCTTTCTTAGAAAGCTCAGCTTCCTCCTTCCGAGCTTTTTGTTTTTGCTTTTGAAGCACTTGCTTATAATCACGCGGGAAAACCTTTACAAACTTTGGCAGAAGCTCCTCAAAATTAGCTATCACTTCTTTAGCCAGTTGACTCTGTGTATTTCGCTGATGTTGCTGCACCATCATGCGCAAAGTCATTATGTCCTCGGCATCCTCGACCTTGTCAAGATCTACCAAGCCTGGATTGCATCTCGTTTTGAACTTCCCGTCCACATCTAGCACATAGGCAATACCTCCACTCATACCAGCTGCAAAGTTCTTTCCTGTCTTCCCAAGTATCACAACAGTACCACCGGTCATGTATTCACAACCATGATCACCTACACCCTCAACAACAGCCTTGGCACCTGAGTTTCTAACACAGAACCGCTCAGCTGCCATGCCATTAAAGTAAGCTTCACCACTTGTAGCGCCATAAAGTGCGACATTGCCAATAACAATGTTCTGCTTAGGATCAAATCCACTACCCTGTGGAGGATAAACAATTATCTTCCCACCAGACAACCCCTTTCCAACATAATCGTTGCTGTCTCCCTCCAGCTCTAGCGTGATACCTGAGCAGAGGAAAGCCCCCAGGCTTTGACCTGCACTGCCGTTGAATTTTACGTGAATAGTGTCAGAAGGAAGACCTGCCATTTTGTATCGTTTCGTGACCTCATGACTAAGCATTGTCCCAACAGCACGATTGACATTGACTATTGGCTTCTCAAGGTAGACAGGAATCTTTTTCTGCAAAGCTGGCTGTGACAATTTAATCAAGTCCTGATCCAAAGCCATGTCTAGGCTGTGGTCTTGCTTCTGCACACAGTATTGGACTGCATCAGGCCGGATATCTGCAGCAGGCTGGAGGAGGAGGGAAAGATTAATACCCTGTAGTTTCTCATTTGCTTTGATGACATCATGGTCAACGATCAGCATGTCAGACCTACCGATCATTTCATTCACTGTCCTAAAGCCCATTTCAGCCATCAATTCTCGAACCTCTTCAGCAACCATAAAGAAGAAGTTTATCACATGTTCAGGCTCACCAGCGAACTTCTCCCTTAAAACTGGATCCTGTGTAGCAATACCCACAGGACATGTATTTTTATGACATTTTCTCATCATGATGCAGCCCAATGTGATGAGTGGAGCTGTGCTGAAACCAAACTCCTCAGCTCCAAGAAGGGCAGCAATAGCCACATCTCTACCAGTTTTTAGCTGCCCATCTGTTTGCAGCACTGTGCGCCCTCGCAGATCATTAGCCACAAGCGTTTGATGTGTTTCAGCCAATCCAAGTTCCCACGGCAATCCTGCATTCTTGATACCAGTCCATCGAGAGGCACCAGTTCCTCCATCATGACCCGAAATAAGTACATGGTCAGCATGACCCTTCACAACACCGCTGGCAATTACTCCTACTCCTGCCTCCGAGACGAGCTTCACACTTATTCGAGCACCTGGATTGGAATTCTGCCAAAACAATAACAACCAGCAGGTTCAATGCAAAGAACTTGGCCTTCTTCTTGTTACCCTAGAAAGTGTTAGAAAGTAACCTTCAGATCATAAATTAATTGTGCAAGGTCTTCAATGGAATAAATATCATGATGAGGAGGTGGGCTGATAAGCCCTACTCCTGGAGTTGAGTTTCTCGTCACAGCAATGTCACCAATTACTTTGTGGCCAGGAAGCTCACCCCCTTCACCTGGTTTAGCTCCCTGTTGACATATCAACAAGGTGTCAGCACATTCTTAACAGCATAGGAAAATAATTACTTAAGGTTCGGGAAACTTCTTAGCTAAGAGAGCTTGCCTGTGCCATCTTAATCTGTATCTCAATTGCATTCGTAAGGTAATAGCTGGTAACACCAAAACGCCCACTTGCAACTTGCTTAATCGCACTTCTCTTTGGATTCGGAGTGCCATCAGAAAGGGCCTCTAAACGAGAAGCATTCTCTCCACCCTCACCTGCAGAAGTGGGAATTAGTAAAGAACTACACCCTAGAGCTGTGTCAAGCCAACACTCAGAAGATAGGAGCTATGATAAGGGAAACACACCAGAATTGGATTTTCCCCCAATTTTATTCATAGCTAATGCAAGGGCCGAGTGCGCCTCCAACGAGATTGAACCATAGCTCATTGCACCAGTGCAGAACCTCTTCACAATCTCAGAAGCTGGTTCAACTTCCTCTAAAGCTATTCTCCGTTCTGGTAGATCTTTAAACTTCAACATGCCTCGCAAATTGCATTGTTTGTTCAGACTATGAATAAGTTTGGAATACTCCTTGTAAGCAGCCACAGAATTTGTGCGAGCTGCTTCTTGAAGCTTTGCCATAGCAACTGGGTCGTTTAAGTGCACTTCACCATCCTTTCGCCAGTAATAGTCACCAGGGTTGGGCAAAGCAAGGGCATCTGCACTGCCCTCCGGGAGTTGGCGAGAAGGAAAGGCCAACTCATGCAAGCGTAATGCATCCCGAGCCAGCATTTCAAATGTGGCACCTTCTACTCTGCTTGGAGTTCCTTTAAAGCATTTGTCCACCACATCTGAGGCAAGCCCGAGTGCCTCAAATATTTGGGCTCCTTTGTAAGATGCCAAGGTGGAAATACCCATCTTTGCAATAACCTTCAGAATCCCTGAGTTGCTAGCCTTAAAATATTTCCTCACCAGCTCATCTTTTGAATGAAAAGTTCCATCTTTCTTTGGTGGTATCTTCCCATCTACTTGCAGCCTAAAGACTGCTTCAATAGACAAATACGGGCATATCGCATCAGCTCCAAAGCCTACAAGAGTACAGAAGTGATGCACTTCGCGAGGCTCCCCTGACTCAACAATCAGCCCAATTCTTGTTCGTTCCAGAGTAGAAACCAAATGCTGATGCACTGCTCCTACTGCAAAAAGGGAACCCACTGGAACTCGCAAAGGTGACGTCTCTGAGGCAAAAATATACACAATCAGCTTGAAGCCCTAAATCAATATTGCAGCCAAAAAGCCGAAGCTCTATACCTTTCTGCAAGAAAAAAAAGCAAGCAAAGATGCCTTTTCGAGAAAAAAAAATGCAAGTAGAACCTTTCTTGGATAGAAACAACCATCACTTCAAGCACATTAATTGTCAGCTAATGCCAGAGATGCAATGCCCTCTTTATAAATGAGATAATCACCTCTATCAGAGAGCACCAAAATCTTGTATCCTTCTCGAATGGCAGCCCTTGCCTCGAGGCATATCCTATCCAAAGCCTTTTCCAATCCTTTTGTTCCATCATATCTGGGGAATGTTATGTCTATGACTTTACTTCTCCAGCCTTGATAGTCCATCTTCTTTATTGCTTCCATCTCCTCAATGGAAAGAAGAGGTCCCTTCAAAGACAAGCGCTGACACTGACCTTCAGTTGTCTCTGTTAAATCCCCCTCCGGCCCAATCATACACTCCGTTGATGTGACTATCGCTTCCCGGATTGGGTCAATTGGAGGATTGGTCACCTGAGCGAACATCTGTTTGAAGTATTCAAACCCCAATTTGGCTCTGCTAGACATCACTGCAAGAGGTGTGTCATTGCCCATGGAGCCAAGTGCCTCAATACCATCTTTTGCCATTGGGAGCAAAAGCATTTCCAAAGCCTCCACAGTGTAGCTATTAGAAACATCTCATCCCGTTTGAATACCTAAGCTTCAAAAAATTAAAAAAGGTATTGTTGCATGTAATCAAGAAGGCATCTTACCCAAATGCCTTCAGAGGCGGCAGTAACCCATGGATACCCATCTTCTCCATTGTTTCATCAGAGCTGTCTACCTGCAGAGCATCACGTGCGGATATTTAATTGGAGCCAAAATTCATTAAGCTACACATTGTGACCATGCAATATAAACACATCTCATGACCTACATTTGCCGAGCCAATCACATGTGGAGCTACTCGTTGTGCCTCTGGGACAGATTCCACCACCTCCTTTAAAACTATCTTTTGTCTGCGCAACCAGTCTGCATATGGATGGCGAGCCGCATACTGCTTTTTTAGTTGATCATCATCCACCACCACATGCCGCTCAAAGTCTACTAGCAGCATCATCCCTGGGTTGAGACGACCCTTCTTACTCACATCTTCAGGGGCAATATCAACTACCCCTACCTCACTGGCCATTATTACTCGACCACTATGGGTTTCATAATACCTTCCAGGCCGCAGCCCATTTCGGTCCAGAGTTGCACCAAGGTATCGACCATCCGTAACTGCAATGCAAAGAAACATTTCACAAATGCCCCAAAAATTGATAAAAAGTCACCACCCGTGATAGAAATTGCATACATGCAATGAGTGCAGGCCCATCCCAAGGCTCCATAACTGCCGAGAAGTACTCATATAATGCCCTGCGTTCAGGGTCCATGTTGACGTCATTTTGCCATGCCTCTGGGATCATCATCATCACAGCTTCTGGAAGGCTCCTCCCGCTTCGAACAAGAAGCTCAAGTACCCCATCAAAGGCACCTACACTCCAGAATGCTTAGAACTGTCTGAAAACAACTGTCATAGATGACCATTGCATAACTCAGCTCACCTGAATCAGATGAGCTTGTGTCAACTATCGGTAGCAACTTCTGCAACTCATCAGGTGTAAGACCTAAATTCCTTGACTTGAGCAGACCCTCCCGCGCTTGCATCCTGCAAGTTGACGATGCAACTAATCCCAATTACAGCAAAAAGTGGCTACACGAGACAGAAAGCCAGTGATGAAACAAAGCCTTCACCAGTTAATGTTGCCACGCAGAGTGTTTATTTCCCCATTGTGCCCTAAGACTCGCATTGGCTGAGCACGATCCCAACTTGGAAAGGTGTTTGTAGAAAATCTCGAATGTACCTGCAAAGCGCCAATACAAAGTGGGTGACTGAAGCTCGCGGCTGCTGTTCAGCAAGAAAGATAGAATGCAAAATGCCACTACCAAGGCCATGTAGCTGGTGAAATGTTCACTTCCAAGGTCCTCATAGTAGTAGTCCTTCAGTTGGTCAGGTTTGAGCTGGCCTTTGTAGGTGATGGTTCTGAACATGTAAAATGTTGTGTAAGCTAAATCCGTGGCTTCCGCATGACTTTTATAGGCAAGATAACATATCACACCTCTTAACATAAATCAGAATAACAAACCTGGACGACAAAGAACAAATGTAAAAATCCCTTGCTCCACCATACGCTAGATTCAAGGCAGCTCTGATGGCAATCATGGCGGTCTTCCTGAGGATGTACAGCTGTGGCATCAAAAGAAAAATAGGCAATTCTTTAGCCCTAGATGTTCCGATTCTATGCGAGGTGATAATCTGTAAAGATGTGCTGGTCTTGGCAAATTTACCTGCTGTTCTAAGTCTAGGTTGGATTGAGAACTTGGAGTCAGAAACATTTGCTCAACAACAGGCTCCGTCTTTAAGGCAGACTTTCCAAGATCTGAATTGTCAGTTTTCACCCTTCTCCAGCCCAAAATTCTGTGACCAAGCGACTCTGCAACCTGTAAACGGGCACAATCCTCAGAAAATTGCTAGCTAAGAATTGTCATCAGGCAAAATCCAAGCAACCCTCCATCATGTACCTTGTTAAAGATAGTCTTACTCTTCTCTCTGCGACTCTCAGAAGTCGGCAGAAAAAACATTCCTACTGCATACTCGTTCAGGGGTGGCAATTCGCAGTTCATATCCTGTTTTGCAACCTACAGAGAAGAGTGCAGCGTGTCAGATAACTGCATAGCCATGATGTTCACGAGTACACATGTGATCCATCCCACTCAATGAAGCCTCTGGACAGTAGTACCGAGACTAGATAGTCATGAGGGAGAGCAACAGTCAGTCCTGCACCATCGCCTGTGTTGGTCTCACACCCACATGCACCTCTGTGAGCCATGCGTACCAACATCTCCAATGCATCTGTAACCTGTGATCAACGAAGAATGTGAATAAGATACTCGTTCATGTGTGTGTAGTAGATGAGATGGTGCAGGTAGGGCAGGCCAGTATGCATGCGCACAGGGCAGGCGAAGGTTCTCAAACTTACTGTTTGACGGCTTGGCACACCAGAAAGCTCGGCAACAAAGCCAACACCACAAGAATCCTTGTCAAGCGATGGGTCGTACAATCCCAGTGGCCCGGTTGGAAGATCAGAAAGGGCCATGGAGCGAACTGCTTGAAGCCAGGGCGTCTTTCTTGCGATGTGGAAATGAGGCAAAAGCTTGCTCTTGCTGGAGGAGGAAGAGGAGCTGCGAGGGGCAATGCAGCGCCACAATCCATTAAACTGACCATGGGCAGGGCCACCACTGAGAGCTGATCTGAAGGAAAGGCCCGATGTCTCTTTGAAGGAGAAGGGCCTCGCATCAGAGACGGCCCAGGCGCCAGGGGCCGAAATTGAAGCCGCCATTGCAGACAGGAGAGAGAAGGGAGAGGGGAAATGGGTGATGCCGCTGCGATCAAGCGGAAGAGGGGCAGGGCAGAAAGCGCGCAAAAGCAGGAGGACAGGGGATTCAGGTTAGAGAAGAGGGAAGAGCGCAGCAGGGGAAGAAATGGGGAGGAGAGAAAAAAAACTAGGGGTTTCCGGCTATGGCGACTCTGCGAGAGGGGATGAGAGCATATCGCGAACCCTCGTCCTGCGTGCTTGCTGCCTTGCCTCTCCTGCGTGGCCTCGCTCTAGGCGTTTCTGGATGTGCGTGTGTGTGTGTGTGTGTGTGTGTGTGTGTGAGAGAGAGAGAGAGAGTGCAGACGAACTGCGATCTATATATCTATATTCTATATATGAATAGAATGTGCAAAGGAAAAAAAGCAAGCAAAAATAAACAGGTAAAACGTCGGCTATTCGTGGTTGACCGGACAACTCCTTGACAGGCTGGCTGCCGAGCCTCCTTGGCTCGGTGCCAGACCTCCCAGGCTCGGGCAGACGAGGAGAGCAGTCCATGACGTAGATTCTGGTACCCTAAGAGCCGTTCTCCACGAGGCGGCCTCCCACAGTCCGTTCACTCCTAAGCCTCGACGCCTTGGATAAATCCTCCACACAAACTCATTGTAAGGCTCCTGTCACACATGTTCATTGCATCTACACCTATCTCCTACATATTGTGTTTCCAATCTTGCTAGGGTAAAAGGCCCTACTTAAGAACATTTAAATTACATATGATCTATCTCCCTCTCCAATTCAGAATTTTGAGCATGAAACAAAGTTGAGGTTGAAATCTTTCGAGAGAACTTGTCATCGTTGATCGCAATGTGCCCTCCAACAAATTATACCCGAATTACAAAAACGAAGTGTAAAATTTTTGTGCCCAAGTAGCCGCGGGGAAAATTGAGCAAGTAAAGTTACAAAGAGGGGTGAGGTTTGTACCCTTAGACCCTTTCCCACTGGGGCGGGTGACCCACTTCCTTTTAAAAATGTGGCCAGCTCTTCCACGTCATACTCGGTCATATTCAAAAGTAGTCCCGTCTATTCCAGCAAACAGGCATTGGCCATGTGGTAGAGCATTCAAGTTTCACGTCGTTTGTCAGAGTTCAAATCCTCTCATCATCCTTCTCTGTTCACTTTTGCAGATGGTTGCAACTCTAAAATGTTGGGCAGGCATGCAAGGCCACCCCTCTGACATTGTCTCATAGCCATCTTTCATTTTTTGCTACTACAATGAATAAACCTCCACCATCTCAACATTGGCATCCCTTGCCCACTCCAATGTGAGAGGGGCCTTATCTTCACAAATAGAAATTTCTCCAACTCAGGCTAACAGGCCCATGAATGAAGCTATAGAGTCCAATAATTGGGCCTCTATGGTACTGAAGTTGTTCGGTTTAGGGGTCTATCTGCGTATTGGGGCTTTTACCTTCTATTGTGGAATTATTTTCAACCCGTAAGTGAGCTTGTCATTGAATTAGAGTGTTCTATATAATCGTGATACATTCTATATATTAAAAAAATAAAAGTAATGGGGACTATTGATAAACACCATCCTTACTTTCTCAATATCCTTGTACAAAAGGTGGTGTTTAGTTGGAGGTGGTTAGAGAGGTCATGAGCTTTCTATCCATTACCTCGTGTTAGAGCGAGTGCCCATAGCCCATATATAGGCCCCATTGAGAGGTCCTCTTTGGAAGACAATACTACTGATACACGCTCTAAAATTGCCTCCCACATCAATTAGATAGCTAGGCTAGAGGAGTTGTGAACCACCCTCTACATCCATAATTGTGTCTTCTAATTAATGAAAATATGATTATAGGAAGGCACGTGAAGAAGATGGAAAAGATGAAGGAGAAGCTTAAGAGCACACAAAGTAGGAAAGAGTATTACGGAGTGTGCCAATACAAAGATAAGGCTTGCCCTAGAGTGATATGTGCATATACAAGTAGGGGGGGAAACCCCCGTAGTGAGGAAAAAACATGCCTCATCAATCTCAAGTGTGTTCACATACATCACTACCATGCTATGGTAACAAATACTCCCTAGAGTGATGCGGTGAACATGAGCTAGCACTTATGTATAGGGAAATGTCACCCTATGAGACCAGCTCACAAAGGGGAGTAAGCCCAAAGAGTTACGAAAAGCTTGAAATTTCTCAGGAGATAGAGCCTTTGTGAAAAGATCAGCGGGGTGTGATTTGTGCGAGCATGGATCATTGGTGTTTTTAAAACTACCAAAGCACCTTGACTGTTAGTGGTGGCAAATTGTTGTCCAACACCCATGTCCCCAAAAGGGGTACTAGCCAAATATAATCAACAATATCAACCTTGTACTTTGCCTCACAAATGGAAGTGGCTGGTGCATGCTGCTTCTTGCTCAACTAAGATATGCGTGGGTTGTCCGACACAAAACAAAAACCACTAGTTGACATTTGTGTGTCATATTAACCGGCCCATGCAAAGTCTATAAAAGGATGTAAATCATGCGGTAATGAATCCCCCTTGGGTTAAAACAACCTAAGATAAATAGTGCCAATCAAGAAGCAAAAGATCCATGTAAGTGCCTTCGAATGCATAGACCTTGGGCTATGCATGTATATGCTTACTTGCTAGACTACATATTGAACATTTGTCCTTGTGATGCACACCTAAATGAGGCAACCAATAGCTTGATGTTAGAGTGACATCAAAGCAGTCTCCAGCATCATGAAGACTAAGCTTCAAGCCTCTATCCATTGGAGTAGCAATAGCTTTGCAATCCTCAAGCCCTACACAATAATCTTGAAATATACTTTGTTGGACACAAAGCAATACCTCCATCAACCTCCTTAAACTATATGCATAAATAATGGTACAAAAGCCCCAAATTTGACATTTTAAAAGAGGTAGTCTATTCAACTTTAAATGAACAATATGTCCCTCATTTGGTATAGTGAACAACATGTCAGTAACATAGGCACAATGATAAAAAATATATTATCCACATGTTTGACATACAAAGTGCTCTGAGTTGGACTAATCACAAAAAATCATGTGCAACCAAGAATGCATATATCTTTTCTACCAAGTGTGTGGATCATGCTTCAACCGTACAAGGCCTTCTTAAGCCTACACACCTTGTTTTCCTGCCCTTTTTTAACAAAACGATGAGGCTATGCTACATACAATTACTCATGAATATTACCATTTAAAAGTGTAATCTTAATGTCCAATTGATGTTTACTCCAACCATTAAGAGCTTCCAATGCACAAATGCTATGAATGGTAATCATACAATAAGTGGAAGCAAAAGGCTTATCAAAATCAATACCCTTTTCTTCAGCATAACCTTTTGCCGCAAGTCTACCTTTAACGATGAACACTACCATCAACTTATATTTCAGCTTGAAAACCCACTTAGGGTGAACTGCTTCTTGTTAGGAGGCAACTCACACAAAGACTGTGTACCATTCTCCATAAATAGCATACTACTTAGTTTCCATTACATTAGTTATGCTTCATCAAATGATAAAGGTTCTTTCTCTTCATGCATACTCAATGCTACCAAATCATAACAATCTAGTGCATAAGGGGCATGCAGGGAATTGAGATGAGTATGACTAGCCAAAAGTGCACCCAATTTACTATCCCCCAAAGTTTGCAATAGCCATTTTAGCATACATGAGCGTGCTCAGTTTTAGCCCTGTACTCTCAATTGTCAAAATTTGGTTGATCTATAATGTCATTTAAAACCCATAGGATGTACATGTGCCTCTCCCACCCTCAAGCAGAGGCAACAACGTATCACATACATTCTATGAGCTCACATTGGTCTCCTTGGTACATGCTAACAAGGATTGAACTACATCTTCCACAAAAACAACATCTCAACTAATCAAGATACACTCTCTTTGGAGATGATACAACCTATAAACTTTTTCTTTCAAGATTGTAGCCAACAATAATACTTTTTATAGCATTATCATCGAATTTTTAGCATTGTTTCTAAGGCACCAAGCATATGCCAGGTAACTAAACAAAGGCAAGTGACCAATACATGGCTTCTTTCCATGCCAAGCCTCATACAAAGTGATCGGTTGCAATGCTTTAGTAAGACATCTATTTAGTACATATGCAACACTCATGACAACCTCAAGCCAAAACGCATGTGCAAAAGCTTGGCTTTTGATTTTACAAAATTCATGTGCCGAAGCTTGGCTTTTGACTATACAACATTCCGTCTTTCCAACTCCCTTAATTGGATAAGTGGCATTTTTGGCACATGTGACAACATTACAGTCTCAAGAGAAGTGAACAAATTACAATGAGACATACTATGCTTAAGTGCAAGTACCACACATGATTTACAAATTTTGCAATACATTTCTAGGGGTGCACTTTCTGGAGTGTATCACATGCGCTTGATAGAAGGGTATATTTTAGCTCTAAAAGTTATAGATTTACATCAACACAAGAGGCTTATTAATTCATATTTCAAACAAATGTATAAGCTGATGAAAAAAGAGGGCCTATTATATTGAAATCTATAAAATGTGTAGAGGGGGTTTTCTATTAACCTTCAATCGCACATGATACAAGATTTTTCAAGGTGCAGCTCCCGAGAATACATGCATCATGAACACATGAGTCGTATTGACATGATGTACTAAAAGCCCATTATGCATCCTGCACAACATTTGTCGAGTTTTCATTTGAAGAAGCATAAAAAATGGCCACTAAGGTTATGACATTGCTTGATGAGGTGATCACTTGCCTCATAGTAATGACATTGCATCTTCTTGTTGCATTTAATGTTAGACTTCTGGTTGAAGAAGTAGCAATCGTAGGGGTAGGCCTACTACTTGAAGAAGCATTGGAGGTGGCAACAATGATATTCTTTTTTTGACACATAGCCATAAATGCATGTCCAAAAGCACATTGCTTAGCCTTGTTTTTCTAGATGGAGCCTCTCGCAATAATACAAAGACAAAACCATCAAACTTCACATCATCAAGTTTATTCTCTATTAGAAGTCTAAAGGTGGAGAAAAAAGTATGATAAAAACTTGAGAAGCATCTAACATTGTATGTACAAGAGAATTTTTACAAATGGCCTCACTGATAGCAATTAAATACTCATTTAGATCTTTAACCTCCATAAAAAATACATCCATATCATCCTCCTTGTGCATATCTAACTCTTACACAATTTCCTTTTTCAAAATTGGGACTTGTATACAAAGAATTTGAGTCTATCCATGCCTGTTTTGTTGCTTGTGGTGATAAAATGTGTGGCAAAATGGAACACTTAGCAGAAAGTTCAGTCAATGCATGAGATTGCACGTCTTTAGCGTCTCAACATGCTTGTTCATTAGTAGGCAAAACTCTAGCAGTGGAGTTTCTAGAACTAGCACTATCATCCACAGAACATGGTTGTACATCATAACCCTAAAAAAATACTCCAAACATCCTTAGCAACAAGGATATATTGTATCATGTATGCCCAAAGTGGGTAGTTGCTCCATCCAATTTGTTATCTAGAGAAAACATGCAGAAAACATCATTGTTGTCAGCCATGGCCTTTGACTGCACTTTGATGCATAGTATCATGTGTAAAGGAAAATCTATAAAAACTAAAAAGACTACAAAGTACTTTGATGCAAAGTATCTTGTGTAAAGGAAAATCTACACAAACAAAAAATACTACAAAGTACTTGTTTTGTGGAAATTTCTACTGTCAAAAACCATACTTGAGAGAAAAAATTTCCTATGAAAGGAAATGGAGGTCAAAATGAATCAAATTTTTGGCAATACAAAGCTCTACGAGCTTATGCAAAGGTTATTTCATTGTCACCAAATTTCATTTTCGCTCTACTAAAACATTTTTTTATCGTTAGAATTGGCCATTCTATTATGGTGGCTCTCCTAATGGCTTCAAAAAATATATATTCACGAGCTATATAGTGCATATTGCAAGACACTCAAAAGAGAAGAAAATGTTGCAGGGAAAATAAGCAAAAGAAAAACACAAATATATCAATGTGCACTCAACCATCTCTTTATAAACTCATCTTCACTTATGCACTTAAGATGTTTTGAACGGTTTTTTACTTTTTTGACATTGGGGAGACCTAAGGGCTCAGAAGGTGAATGCATTTTATAAAAGTGACAACAAAATTTGATAAGGATTCAATTAAGCTTTTAACAAAAACGATACATTTACGAGTCCAAAAGAGGTCGAAATGGACCATGAAAGCCTCTAATTGTGCAATATGGCTAGTGGCCGAAATGGATCGCGAAAGCCTCTAAGAGTGTGCAATATGGCAAGTGGAAATAGAAGTTTGATAAGAATTTTTGGAATTAGGGTTTTATCTCTTGAGATATACATAAGCATGCATGGAGTAATCATCAATGAGAGTCATGAAGTAAAGGTAATTTCCCAAGGACGGAGTTTGCATGGGCCACATCACTATGCACAAGCTACAACCTGCATGTGGCCCTAAGTGAACCATCCTGTGGAAACTTCTTACACAAAATATGGCCTTCACAAACATGTTTGACATGTGCTTCAAGAGGCGGCAAAGAAGCAACCATATCAGATTTTTGCAAACACAGCAAACTGTCAAAATTCAGATGCCCAAAACGTGCATGCCAAAGTTTTGCATCTGAAATAGCCTATGAATCCACAAGAGCATTTGCAAAATTCTTCCCACACTTGTCATACAAAGTGAGCTTGTACAGTCCACGACATAAAATGCTAGATAAAACAATTTCATCACCAAAATTGAGATCATGTAGTATACATTTGTCATCCACAACTTTGACTACAAGACCAAGTCTGGCAATTGAAGATATAGACAAAAGATTCTTCTTGATTCCAGGTACATACAATGCATCAACAAGTGTGAAAGAACTGCCATTGCAACAATAAGCATAATCTTTCAAAATCCCTGAATCGGATAAGAGGCGTTGTTGGCACAAGTGACTTAATTCCCATGAGGGACAAACTCAATGGTGGTAACCAAATCACGATGTGAGGTAATGTGCTTTGTAGTACCACTGTCAAAATACCACACATGTGAATCTACAAAAACTGGCATGCATGCATCATGGACAGTAGGATCATAAGTACACTCTACACTAAAAGCCCACTCTGTATCTACATCAGCATCACAATCTCCTTTCATAGAAGACTCTACAATAGCTGCACTTGTATTGGACCCTGTAGTTGATCCAACCTCTTTCTTCTTAGCCTCTTTTGCCTTCAACTTTGGACATTGCTTGATCAAGTGATCATTAGATTTACAATAATGGCAATGCATCTTCTTTTTTCCCTTATCACCAGAATTCCCATAAGAAGTGTTGCCAACATAAGCATTAGGAACATAAGATTTTCCGCTCACAGAAGAGCCATGAGAAGCGATTACATTGTTGCTACCACCTTTTCTTTGAGTAGCAATAAAATCCTGTTCAACTGCACGCTATTTAGCCCTTTTTTTGTGGAAAGTGACTCTTGCAACAACAATGTGCACAATGCATAAAACTTGACAACTTCAGGATTTCCTTGGGTCATAAGTTTCCAAGTACTAGCAAAAGTCTGGTAAGAATCTGGCAAAGCATCAAGAACAATCTACACAAGGGAACCGTTAAAAATGGCTTCATCTGCAGAAATAAGTTGCTCATTTTTATCCTTGATACCATCAAGGAAAGTTTCCATTTCATCTTCCTGATGCATAATCTTTGATTTCAGCTCTTTATGCAGCAATGCAATTTTTGTCTCATCGCGACTTGCATAAAGACCAACAAGAACATCCCAAGCCTGTTTGCCTGTTTTGTAGATTTTCAGAATGAATATGAGGAGTAATAGTGCACTTCGTAGACAACACAATCAAAGCAGGAGCATGCACATATTTTACATCCCAACGATCTTGCTCGGCCATATGCAAAATAGCTATGGCAGCAGCAACCAAAACCTGCAACATCCTCAACATTGTCTGTTAAGTATGGAGCCTGATTTACCTTGTAATCTTATGTGGTAAAAGCGCACATTTGTAAGGCCCCCATTATGAGGAGAAGCCATCGTGCGTGAAGGAAAATCACTCGCTGAAAACCAAAATTTTACGGCCAAAAATCGAGGGCAACTTTAGGGGCCACGCCCCGAGACTTTTTTTTTCCCCTCGCCGGAATATTATGGCCGGATGGCGGTCGGGAAAAAACCGTCGGTTGGCCGGTGTGGCCGGTAGTCAATGGCCGGTGGCCGGTGGACGGAAGTCAATGGCCAGTGTCCGGTGGCCGAATTCAAAAGTGGACTTGTCTTCTCAAGGGCGGCCACACATGGGCGGACTGGAGGGTCCGATTTGGACTTATCTACACAAGGGCGGCTACACATGGCTGTCTCTCATGAGAGAGGGAGCCCTTTTGGCCTATAAAAGGAGGCCATTTCTACACACATTTCACAGTGTGAAGTTGATGCAACAAGGTGAGTGTGAGGTGGTGAGAGTGAAGCAAGGCGGGAGCTCCATTAAGGGTATAATCCCTTTGTAAACTACTTCTTGTTTTGAAGTACTAAAGCCATTGAGTGGCTGCTTTCCTGTGGACGTAGCCCACATTGGGTGAACCACGTATATCGTGTGTACTCTCTCTCTCTCTCTCTCTCTCTCTCTCTCTCTCTCTCTCTACTCTATAATCTCGTGTATGTAAATTTGTCTCTCTCCATTAAGTAATCTACTCAATTATCTATTTAGCTACGTCTTATTTCCTAACATTGTCTACATCCTCAAAACCAGGACGTATTAGCCTTGCACAATATTCCAAACGCCCTTTGACACAAGGACATGTTGCATCATATAAGCCCACATAGGGTGATTGTCCACATTCAATCTGTCCTTAACAGCAAACATCTTGAGCACATATGTGTTGTTTTCAACCATGGTAAATGTTGCACCTAATGTGAAAACTACCCAAAAAGAGGACAAACAAAGCGGGAACAACACGTGTATACAACACAAATCGTAGAAGACTATAAAGGGCCTATTATGCAAAAAATGGCAGTGACTAAAAATTTGCACAAAATGACAAAATTGCATGCGCAGGACTGCTTGTAGGGAAAAACGGAGGCCGAATTGAGCCTGAATAAAAAATCTGAGCAAACTAGGCTCTATGAGTTCTCTCCGAAGTATTTGTCAACTTGCTGACGCTCACCAAAGCTCACAAAAATCAAAGAAAGTGAGCAGGTGTGTGCTGGAGTTGCTAGCGACTAAGCTCGAGAGGACGCAACCTGCTCTGATACCAATTGTTGGAATTAGGGTTGCAAGAAAACACACACAGCTAGGTAAGATGAAGGAATCTCAAGGCACACAATAGAGAGTGTATTACTTAGTATGCAATGTAAAGATAAGATAGCCCTAGAGTGATGGGCGTATATACAATACACAAGAGGAAAAACCTCCTATAGCGAGGGAAAAAATGCCCCGACAGTCCTAAGCGTGTTCACACACATCACTACCACATGTATATGTAACAAGGATTCAATCAAAATTTTGACAGAAACGAGACATTTATGAGCCCAAAAGAGGCCAAACCGGATTATGAAAGCCTCCGAAATTTGTGCAATATGGCTAACCATAAGGTGGGAATTGGAGCCAAGGTGTTATTATCCACACATGCAAAACTAAAGCTATGTGGAAATAAGGGACATGGTCCACAAGCCTCCCATGCAAGTGAGAGGGTAAAAGGGATAGTTCTAAAAATAGAAAACTATCTCTAAGGAACTTAGTGAGTATTTTCAATAACTAAAAAAACATGCGTTTTTTAAAGAAAATGGGTCATGAATCTTATTGAAAATGGCAAGATGAACAACTTTCATGTTCAGAGGTTTTTGATTTAAGGATTGCAAAAAGAAGAATTTTTCGTTGTTTTTGCGGGACTGCACTGGAGAGAGCAAGGGTACTTTAGTCTTCCTGGCTCTTGAAGCTCCATGCAATCCTCAATATAAAGAAAGGTCTCCATGCTCTTCTCAAAGCTCATCATCTTCTCTCTCTTTAATTGGGTTTCAGTTCATATGTGCATGCATGATTGAATCTTGATGAAATTATGCATGTTTTTGCAAATGTTATGTTACAACGTGCTTAGTTATATACAAATGATTGATCTACAAATTAATTTTCATTTTTTTGCTACTATATTTTCAATACTCTGACATTGGTATTAGAGCTTTTCAAGGTTATTCTTTCTTTTTGAAGAAAGGACGGTTCTTAAATTGAGCATGTTAATTAGCCAAGATAAGGAAGACAAGGATCTATTAACCCATACATATTAGGTTCTTAAACACCTAGAAGTTGTAGTCTTAATAGTGGAGGGATAGTGGATCCTACGAGAGTACCTAAGGCTTTACCACTATTGAGCTATCAGGAAGGCCATAAGGATTTTGCTCACTATCACGGGCAATGTTACGACCTTCCTCTCTACTCCGATTAATCAACAAATTTTAAACCAAGAATGTTGGAAATCCATAAGAGCTTCTCCTTGATTCTCAAGAAAAAGATATCTAGTTTTATGCTAAGTAATCACTCTTTACAAATAAATTCTTGATTCACAAAGCACCATCACCATGCAGTGAAATTCCACATGTAGAGTGAGAAGAAGCGAAGAAAGAAGAAATCATAAACCTCCCCTGCGTCACCATCAAGCTCGTTTGAATCAAAAAGTTCTTCCAATTCAAATAGTAGTTATTCCAAAGAGTCCAAGAGAAGAGGTTATCAACATTCACATGCAACCTAGGAGAGAGCTAGCTGCTCGTGGAAGTTTAAAGAAGGAGGCAAAAGTGTTACCTTCCTTTCTTTTGAGGAACCTTTGGAAATATTGACAAGGTGTTGAGCTTCATACAACAATTTGATGCGGCTTTTGGAGGTGAGAATTTCTTGGAGTCTTCCAAACTGTCACATGTTGCTATGGACTTCCAAAAATCATCTTGCCAATGGTGGGCAAGTCTAGGCTCTAAACGAGAGGCACCAAAAACTTTGAAGACATGTCAAGATGCTATCATTAAGAAATTCCTATCAAGTGGGACTCCAAATCAAGTCCTGAGAGCATGGAGGATTCTAAAACTAAAGGATGGAGAGAACATGTAGAAATACATCGAGAAATTTTGCAATCCTTATCTCAAAGCAACTGTGTATAAGTGCATCAACTTCTTTGAGTAAAATCAACATTCCTATATTGGACTCCCAAAAGATTTTAGAGATTATGTCAACACTCAAACTATATTGGAGGTTATTCGTCATTCAATGATAGCCTCCAACTGTAAATTTCAAGATTCGAACAAGGCATCCAAGTCAAAGAATGGAAGAGACAAGCCGTAGGAGAAAGGAGAAATCAAAATACTTTTGCCAAAATTGGTAAGCCCAAAGACAAATCTAAATACCAAGGGAAAAATCTATTATCTCTTGAAGATATAGAGAGTTACCGTAGAGATAACCAATGTTTTAAATGTGTCCAACTAGGCTACTTTACTGTCCCTCAAAAACATGCAAAGAAGGAAACCCCTATATCTGCGATTGAAACTACTCAAGAAGAGGGAGGCTTTCCACCTGGAAGTCCTCTATGTTATGCATGGACCAAATTGTGTGAGCATGATACACTGATCATATTTGATTCTAGTTCCACACAAAACTATATATTGATGGGATTAACATCAAAATAAAAATACATGCTCATGAATTGGGACAATCCTATCTAGAAAAAGGATCCTTTGAAGACCCATAGACTCCATAATATCTCCATTAAAGAACAAAGATGTACTACTTGGAGCAACATGCTTCCAAGTTCGATCAGATGGCTATCTCCGTCAAATTTCTAAATTTTTTTGTTAAGCTTCAACATAAGGGTAGAGATATGACTCTTCAAATCAGTGAGAAAGGGTGTATTATCCACATTGTATTCCATGAATCCTTTGACAAGTCAATAAAAATTTCATATCTACTTACATGGTATTTGTCAAAGATGCTCCAATGAATAATTCTATCTCTTCTCATGGTTCATTAAAAGAAGAAAGTGATCTTCATTTATTTCTAAATGAGAATGTTGAAATGTTCATTAATGACATCCCAAGAGAGTTACCTCCTAAAAGGGGAGATGATGATCACAAGTTTGATCTATTTCCAAGGAGCTTGCCTCCTAATAAGCCTCCCATCGAGTCTCACTAGCTTAACAAGAGGAAATTATGATGCAAGTTAACGGGCTTGTACAAAAATAAATGGTAAGACCTACTAGCTCTTCACCATTTTATTCTCATGTTTTATTAGTGCACAAAATTGATAGTACATACAGGATGTGTGTAGACTATCATGCATTTAATAAATTAATAATAAAGAACATATTTTTTGTCCCAAGGATTCAAGGTTTGTTTG
This sequence comes from Adiantum capillus-veneris, assembly GCF_014529385.1. Lineage (NCBI taxonomy): Eukaryota > Viridiplantae > Streptophyta > Polypodiopsida > Polypodiales > Pteridaceae > Adiantum > Adiantum capillus-veneris. The sequence continues at coordinate 125,985,103 of NC_140945.1, forward strand.
ATGAGCTACAAGGTTCTACCTACTTTAGTAGAATAGACCTCAAAAGTGGCTATCATCAAATACAAATCATACTGTAAGCTATTCACAAGACAACATTCATGACAACTTTTAAGCTATATGAATATCTTGTCTTCCCTTTTGGACTAACAAATGCTCCAGACACATTCAATCAAATGATGGAATGTATCTTTTGTGTACATAGGACTTATGTTGGAGTATTCTTTGATGATAACATGGTCTACTCTAAATCCTTGGAAGAACACAAAGAGCATCTCAAGGCAATGTTTCAAGCATTGTGAGATAACAAACTTTACATTAATTGTAAAAAGAGTGAATTCTTCTTACAAGAGATTCATTATCTATGTCATATTATCTTCAAGGATGGAATCCCAATGAATCCACAAAAGCTTAAGGTAATAAATGCATGGCTTGATCCAAGAAATCTGCATGAGCTACGAAGTTTCATTGTAATGTGCTCATACTATAGAAGATTCATATGGACCGACAAAAAGAGAGAAGCATTCACTAAAATTAAAAGGAGATGCAAGTCTCAACCTGTTGTAGTGTTACCTGACCTCTCTAAGCCATTTGAGGTTCACTGTGATGCTTGTGGTGATGGCTTGGAGCGGTTCTTCTCCAAGAAGGGCATGCTATAGCAAATGAGAGTTGTCGATTTATTTCTAATGAGATGAGCCTTGACATCTATGAAAAAGAGTTTTTAGTTGTCTTTTATGCCTTGGATTTATGGAGGTATTATTTTCTTAGGATGCCCTTCAACATACGAATGGATTATCAAAGTCTCAAGTACTTTATGATGCAAACCAAGCTGTCTGACAAACATATGAGCAAGGTAAATTTTCTTTTTCAATTTCATTCTCATATTTCTCACATTCTTGGCAAGCACAATTAAGTAGTTAATGCACTATTATGAGGATCTTGTTGTGTGTCTGTAGCCTCTCACAATGATCTTATCTCTATGGTAGATAAGTATGCTATGGAACCAAATTTTCAAGATGTTATGTCAGCCCTAGCTCCGGGGAGAATACAAGAACCATATAAGATTCAAGATGGTTACATTCTCTATGGCTCTTGGCTATGTGTTACCAAATCTTTGAGAGATAAGGTCATGTATGAATCACATGATCCACCTTATGTCATGCATAGAGGAATTCAGGCAACAATGAGTGCCATTGAAACATATCTCTTTTGACCTACTTTGAAGAAGGACATCCAAGGATATGTATCTCAATGAAATTACATGTCAAAAGATCAAATATGATCGTGGAAAACAACCTAGTTTGCTAAAACCACTTCCAATTCTTGATTCTCCATATGAAAGTATAGCTATGGATATTATTTGTGGCTTACGAAAGTGAAGAGTGCCGTGGTGCGAAATGCGTGCACTGTGCAGTGCATGCGGGAAGGGAAAGAAGGAGCGGGAGTGCAAGGTGTGTGGGTGGAGCAAGACTCAAGAATGAGTTGCCCCTTATTCTTTGTATATGCACAAAAGAATAAGGTGGTCAGTGGGGACGAATGGCCATAGCCTGGGCAGCTGGGCAAGGCACAGAGGCCTTTACCCCAACAATCTCCCACTTAAAGGCAATAAGTGGGTCCTACCTAAACTACTAGTATGTATAAGAAAACACGTGAGATACTCTCTCAACCTATGCCCACTGGCTTGCTCAATCGATCTACATGCAGCTGAATTGGCTCTAGTGATAGGTGAGCGTGCGTACCCACACTAGAGCCTGCATGTAGATCTTGCAGACTACTTTGTATGGTCTGCAAAACTCCTTTATGCATCATGCTAGTGTTAGTCTCCGTAAAATGACAATCCCTATTGCAAAAAAAAATCGTGCAAACCTGTCTGTCCTAGCCTCCCATGCGCTATTTGCATGTACAACATCATCAGGACATCACATATGGATCTGTGAATGCCAACATTGGGATCGCTACGTCCCTCTCACCCATAGGCAAAACTGTGCGTCTTGGCACCAATTCATCAGCCTCTAGCATGAGCATATCAAAGAACTCCATGTCCACCATCTTTGCCCGTGTCTTTAGTGAGCAGATCCACTATTCCTCTACCTAAATAGCCTACAATGACAACTAATGTGTTTCACTAGAGAATTTTTGCTCTATCTCTGTCTCTATAGAGTCTATTAACACATCCTACACAATTAAATGCTTTGTTTCGTGAGCATGGCAGAGCTCACCAAAGAAGGAGACACGTCTCGTCTCTCGCTCAAAGCATACAAGAAACAAAATCGAGACCATGCCATCTCGAAACTCATATACATGCATAGGATATACCAATCCATTTCGGGCTCCTCTGGCAATCACTAATGAACTGCAATGCATCTGGAAAGACTGCTCTCTAAGCAGTGTTTGACACCCATAATTTGCTAATCGTCTCACTGAGATCAAGCTCTGTCTCAACTGAGGAACATAGCGCACATGACGTAGCGTATATGATGCATCACTAGGTAATGACAAACAAACATCTCCTGCACCTACCATGTCAAACGTCAAACCATTGGCCAAGTGCACACAACCAAAGCTCCCACTAGAGAAGGTGCTAAATCACTCACAATGTGATGTGGCATGGAAAATTTCATCCTCATCTAGTAAACAACAAGGAGAAGTATCACCTCTCAAAGACATGTAATAAAGAGGAACGCTAAAGGCAAACATGACATCACCGTCACTGGCATATGCTATTAAAGCCATGGAAAGAATCTTCGGCCTTATTTCTCTAACTGTCATCATTCAAAAAAGAAAAGTGACATTATTTCTCTCTTGATCTCCTCATCCACACTTGTACTTTAGTAGTGATCCAACTTAGCTCCCATTCCCTTTGATGCTTAATTTGTCACCCTCATCTCCATAATTCTCAAGCAATCAAGAGTCATTAATCAACTCAGCATAGATGATTTGGCATGTTTGATTTGGACCCAGAGGTCATATTATAACCTTTCAAGACAATAATACTCTCTCTCTCTCTCTCTCTCTCTCTTTACACACACACACACACACACACACATTACATTGATGCACCTATGTTAATAAACTAGGACTCACTTGCTCACTTGTTACATGATGGAGCTGATAAGTATACTTTTTAGTAGCATAACGTTGTGAAGGTTCATGCCACTGCCCTTGCTGTTGCTATAGTTATTGGAACTGATGGATTTTCACGTGCATATAACTTTGGTTTATTTGCAATTGACATCATCTGCACTAATACTTTTGGAATAACTCTCTCAATGGAATCTTTAGGTTTTTTGGCTCATTTGGTGTGGCTTAATAAGGGTCTAGAAGTTTGAGGGCTTTTGTTAGGCATATTGAAGGTTGGAGTTGGCGAGAATTAACCCTTGAAAATCTCACATTTTAACCATCTATGGGACTTAACCTTGCTGCTTACCTACCATATTTATTTACCTTGTCCCCCACCCCCCCAAAAAGAAAATAAAAAAAATCCTCATTTTTTGTGCTCTTTCCTCGCAACTTCATGCCAAGTCTTCCTCACTCATTCTCATTTTGTCGTGATGTTTTTTTGGCATAGCCCATGCAGGGTCGGCCTCACTTTGTCGGCCCTCGTGAATAGTAAGCTCTACGCTATGTAATTCTCTCTATTCTCTCTCCTGCACATGCGTTCTCTCTTGCTTTGATCCTGTGGCCCTTCTGAACTTATACCTCTCTTGCTTTGATCATGTGGCCCTTCTGAACTTGTACCTCTCTTGCTTTGATCCCGTGTCCCTTTTGAACTAGTGGGCAATTTGGGAATTTTGCCACTTGCAGCTATGAAGGCTTTTGCTCACCCCAAGTTTGTTGATGGAACCTCACCGGTAGACAACCCTTCCTATTTAAATAGGTGAGGGGTTTTAACTCCCTCACTTAGCCTTGACGTGCTTTGCATAAACTATGAAATTGAGTGTGGATTGCCGTGTGTGTTGCTGGTTTGAATCTTGCATCATGGAAATACTAAACTTACTTACTGCCTCTCGAGTGGGTTCCTAACCATTGGTCGATTATTACTTACTTAATACACTGAGCAACAATCTGTTTTACTAACTTATGTTCTAAAAAATGAGGTGGCATGATGGATGTCTTATATGGTGTTTTTTGGCTTATTATCCCCTCTTTTATACTGTTACTCGATGTGGTATCTCTCTGCTGCCTGCTTAGATTCCAGTCTAAACTATTTTTACTAATGCATTTGCAATTTCATGCCTATGAGGAATGTTGTAAATTGTGAATGTGGCCTTGAACTTGTCAGATCTTTGTTTATTGGTGGCTTGGGTGGAGTACATCTGAGTAGTATATGGTATAAAATTGATAAAGGGCTTTCTAGTGCCGTGTATTACATGGAATTAATACTGGATTCTGGTGTAGGTATTGCTATAATTGATTCCACTACTGAAGCCTGGGATCACTTACTCTCTTGAGACTGCTATTTTTTGTTTATCTAAAGTGAATGGGATAATTTGATGAGGTTTTACTGCATATAGCTGATACTATGGGTTACTCAATCTTGGAGCTCTTCTGATTATGGAGAAAGCTTTATTGGCTTTTTCTTTGCTAACTATAATTTAGGAATTCTTGGAAAAATTCACTAAAATGGGATAATTCTTCTTGTCTCTATTTTTTTAGGAGAGGTGAACTCGGTCGAAGATGCACATTTTCTTCTCTCTAGCTCTTGAAGGAAATGTAGTGTTTGGATGATGGACTCACAAGTATTATTTGTAGCCACCACTTTATATGCAGGCATGCACATATATTAGAACTGTCAGATGATGTAGTGTTTGGATGATGCACTCACAAGTTTTATTTGTAGCCACCACATTAGATATAGACATGCAACAACTGTCACACATATATTAGATTTGAAGCTCAAAGTCTTGGTTGCACTTCATGCTTCTAGCTAATCCACTTTGTGTGAGCAAAAAGAAAAGGAAGGAACTTGTTTTCACGAGGCTATGATCGAAAATATTCAATTCTAAGGCCGTGCTTCTCCCAAAACAAAGATTGTTACAAACATCATGTGAAAATCTAGGATACAACTCCTTGCAAATGCATGAGTTTCAAGCGTTTGGCTATTCTACTTGTCTCAAACATGGAGGTTAGTGTGTTGGGGTTGTGGGTTGAGGCTCCTTGACAATTCTCAAGCCTCAAACTTGAGGGTAAGGCACAAGGCTCTAAAGTCTAGAGGAGAATTTATTGTGTCAAACATGGAGGTTAGAGTGTTCTATTTTGGGTTGAGGCTCACTAACACTGCTCAAGCCTCAAACTTGAGGGTGAGGCACAAGGCTCTAAAGTCTAGAGGATAACTACTTGTGTCAAACATGAAGGATAGAGAGTTGAGTTGTGGTTTGAGGCTCTTTGCCAATGCTGAAGGCTCAAACTTGAGGGCGAGGCACAAGGCTCTAAAATGTAGAGGAGCACCACTTCCCTAATGTGACTCAACAAAATTTAAAAACATTGTGAGTTGTGGTGGTGCCATCGTGCTGCAAACAAACAAGTCACGTGACAAAACTCAAACTTTGAAATGAATAATGACCAAAGTAAAAGGGAAGGTTGATTGAGCTGCCTTCACGTTGCACTTTAATTTGAATTTTGAGCGGCTTCAAGCTGACAATCGTCAGGAGATCTGACGCCTGATGAGACGAGCGTCTGACAAGTTCAAGCCACAAGGGGAGAAATGCACCTCCATGGAGGGGCTGTTGTTGCAGGTGCTCACATGAGATCGCACAAGGTGTGAGCCCTTGGGAGGTTGAGGTGAGGTCACGACGTAGGTTGTGAGCTTGCAAGAGCAGTAGGACGACGTCATCCACAGGATGAGCAACAATTCCTCATCGACTTTGAGGATGGTACTTGCATTGAGTAGGGTGCCACCAGCTTTTCACCTGATGCTGCTCAAGATCAGCAGCTTGCTTCCACCTGATGCTGCTTCATCAAATCGCTTCCATGAACCTGCTGGCCTCCGGGGCGCACCTGCCCAACGTCTCGTCCTGCAGCATCTCCCCTAAACACGCTTCGCGCCACCGGCCGTGCACGGCGCGCAGCATAAGAGGCAGCGGCAGATTCTGAGCGGCTCAAGTGGCCTAGCCAACCTCTGAAGCAAAAATTGTGTCTGTCATCGCCGTCGCTGTCAAAGATAAACACAAGATCAAGGTGGTCTCCAAGCTTGCCCTCAGTTCTCCCAAACTTGTATGTGATGAGGGCGCCATCATCTCTTTACCTGACGCTGCTTTGAGATCATTAGCAAGCTTTTCACCTGATGATGTTCCAGATCAACAGCTTGCTTCCACCTGCTGCTACTTTTAGATCATCAAATTGCTTCCACCTTCGTTAATGAGGGCGCCATCATCTCTTTACCTGACGCTGCTTCGAGATCATTAGCCCGCTTCCACAAGGATTATTTCCCATCACAAACGCACCGCATGAGATGAGTCGACTCAGATTAGTCGAGCAAGCAAAGCCATGGCCTCAAGATGGATGTGTGAGGCCTGGGCTACCTGCACTCTCCTAGACCTTCCCCCTCGCCCCTCCACAATATGTAGTTCCTCTTTATGGGCCTTGATCCAAACTTAGCTGCAATCCTCCCTATCTCTTCATTACCACCACCACCAGCTTGTAAAATGTAACTTGTTATCACTCATCACATGTAACCATTGTCAAAATTGAGGCCCTGCTGTATTGCTAAACCCAATTCTTTTTGGACTTTTGAGAAAGGAGATTTAAATAAGCCTTGTGAGACGTCTTGTGTAGAAGCTCCTTTGAGTTGTGACAGCTTGGTCAAGTGCGGGGCAGGTCAAGTTGTGATAGCTTGGTCTATTCTAGTGTGTAGCAAGTCATTTTTCCTTGCACTAAGTGTTTCTAGCTATGCGGCTTACCAAGAATAGGTATTTGGGTCAAGAAGGAAGCATCTAGAGAAGAGAACCTCCACATAGAAAAATTGAGAAGATCTCTACTTTTTGATAAGATGTTTTGAGCTAGCACCACTCCGTGAGGGTGGTTGCCAAGCTTATAATATCTTAACTTGAACCAAGAAAGTATGGGATTGGTACCTATTAGCAAGCATGGAGGCTCGAACTTAAGTTCGAGCCTCCATGCTTGTTCATGCTCAATGTGTATGTAAATGAGGGGGAATCATGGAGGCTTGTGGTATCTATGCCTATTAGCAAGCATGGAGGCTCGAACATAAGTTTGAGCCTCCATGCTTGTTTATGCCAATTTATGTATGTAAACGAGGGGAAAGCATGGAGCCTCCATGCTTGTTCGTGCTCATTATATATGTAAATGAGGGGGATTTGTGCCTATCAGAAAGCATGGAGACTCGAACTTAAGTTCGAGCCTCATGCTCATTATGTATGTAAATGAGAGGGAAGCTTACCTCATGGCCATCACATAATTGAATGAGGGGGAGGCTTTCTCTTAGAGATTTAGATGATACTTTAAATAATATAAGCTTTCTATTAAGGCTCAAAATTCATACCATTTTGCAAGAAAATGCAGCTCATTTGCAAAGTACTAAAAGTCAAGAACTAGCATTTTCTATAGTCTGACCTCTAAAACAGGAGAATGATATCCTTTGTTCTTCCAAAAGACCCCTTACTTGTGAGTAGTCAAACTTTAGCATGTCAAGTTTTGACTAAATTTGAGTTTATTTTTCCATGTAGCAATGAACAATATTAGCAAAATGATTCCAAAATGTACTAAAAGATTTTGTGTATGCATATAAAGAGGATATATCATTACACTAACTAGAGAATCCTATAGCATGGTTGGCTCTTGTATATTGCCAAAATACCTTCAATTACATGAACCATTTCAAAAAATGGGACTTGAATTTTTGCCATTATTCCTAAATTGGTCTTTGCTGTGGAATTTTTGCTTATACTTTTTCTTTACTGTAGTGGCTTTTCCTTTGATGTGTTCATGTTGGGAATATTTGACCGAATGTAGGTTCTTTTTGCTATACCTAGACCTCACTATTAGATTTTTTATATGGATGGCCTGAGTGATACAAGACTAGGGCGGTTGCATAATGCTTGAATCTAATGAGATTTCTTAATTGCTAAAAAATTGACATAAATGGTGTTTTTTACTGATATATACCTGGTCTTAATACTTTGCTTAAACCTCACCATTAGGGTTGGATGCGGATAAGGATGGCATGTGTGATCCTAGGTTATGTAGCTATCTAATTCCTGGCTAGGGATTGTTTCTCTACTACCTCCTTATAACTTTGGACATAGTGTAGACTTTTGAAAAACCTGGTGATTGGATATTTTATACACTGTCATTTGGGTTTTTCTGGTACTACTCTTAAGTTTAATCTCGGCTTGGATTTTTGTGATGATTGACCTGCTAACATAGATCTTCCTCTCAAGCAACTACAAGTAGTGAGATTTGTATGTGTGGATGTGAGTGAGTGTGTACGCTCGTGCAAGCAACTGCACACAGTCGTAGTGTACATCTAGATGTATGCATCTCGCTACACGAGGAGTGCATGCATGTGTAAGGCCATTCTTTGGAATGGTGCTTATCATGGAACACTTGGTCGGTAATGCAACTGAGTAGTGTCCTATGATAAGTATGGCACGTTGTAGTGGTACTAGTCGATAACGCGGCAATATTAGTATCTTTATGATGATGTTACCTTTCCTTCTCTTTATCAAATGCAGGCATATGGTCGGGTGACACAGCTAAGTTATGCATGTATACAATTCTTATTCCCTTAAATTCGGGCGCACCTTGTTGGTAACATAGCAAAATGGTGTTGTTCGCTAGTGCATGTTGTATTTTTTGCATATTGTAGCATTTATCATCGTTACCTTATTTGAAATTCTAAAAACATGTTGCCAACCTCTCTCCGCTCTAATATTGGCTCAATTAATAGGATTACTTAAATTGACTAGTGTCGAATATTTGTTCAAGACACTTGCATCAAAAGGGGTAATGGCCTTTTGATGCCCTTGTAGTGGGTTTATAATATACTTCATGTTTTGGACACTTCACACGCCCAAAAAATAAAGGGATTCTAAATTAATTCCAAGAGACTTGGATTGGATGAGAAGGGGTGATGGCCTTTTGATCATCATGGAATGATGCCTCATTCTTATTAATTGTACAAAATTGAATCTAATAATAGATTTCATTAGTTTGAGGTTTGTTGAGGTTTCTAGTCTCAAACCAATGCTAGGCATTCCAGTCAGATTCAACCTTACAATCTTACCCTTCAACTATGTGCCTACTATTTTGGGGGACCTCTAGTACTTGGAATCTCCCTTTGAGGTTAAAAAGGAAAGGGAGATTAAGCATTACTCAAGGGTCTTTTTGGGATTTAGGTGGCCTTTGAGAAGAGTATCTGTGCAGGTATTGAGAATGAGAAAGGAGTTGGCTTAATCGATATTATTGTGGTGGACAACCACATGAAATGTACATGAAGGGAGGGGGGGGGGGGGGGGGGGGGGGGGGGGGGGGGCATGTGCGGGCATGAGGAAGAGGGGGCACTGCCTTGTGTCAGATATAGGAGACATCATGGAATGCATGGTGTGGACTTCAAGATGAAGGTCTGGTAGGAGGCTAGGCCACAGAGGGGCATGTGGGACACAACAGGGGGCCACCCGTGCAACCAAGAGGAGGGGTGGGTGAGGAATGGTGGGGGTGCTCGGAAGAGTTTTTTTGAAATGTCGAATGGGAGTGTAAAGGCACGTAGAGCCAATGGGTGAGTTGGCTAGCCCGTTGACTTCTTGTGTTTGTCCACCATGTTGTGGGTTCAAGGCTTGCTCCTACATGGTGCTTTTTAGGTCTTGCTTCCACGGGAGAACGATTGTGGAATCTTCAAAGATTCCATAGAATGTGAAGTGGGGCAATTAATGTTGAAACTTGCGGCTCCAAAGGATAATATCAAAGCAATTATGAAGGATATTAGTTGGAGTGCCATAGAAAAGCTTGCAAATTAGAAGGAATTTTTCATGTTTTTAAAGGGTGAGGGTAGTAGAGCGATAATGTGATGAGTAAACTTTTTAGTGACTCTAATTTTGGGTATGGGGTTCATTAAAGGGTATCTAAAGAGATAGTCTCTGAAAAGGGGAAGGCAAACAAAAGTAAGCAAAGTATTGTAGGCATGTGGAGAGCAAAGACTATGAGGATGGATCAGGGCCAAGGGGTGCTCGCAATGATCATAGAGTAGGGACGAGGAACGAGGGCAACATGAGTAGGGGGATGGGCCACGCAATTGCAATAGTAGGGGGAGGGGCCACGCAATTGCAATAGCAGGGGGAGGGGCAAGGTTTTCCCTTTTTCTTTGAATGTGAAGGAAGGTAAGAGGAGCAGTGCATGGGCATGGCCCGGATGGGTAGCCCAAAGGTAATAGATTGAAGGGATGTTGCTACCCAAGTTCAACCACTGCTTAGTAGGGATGCTTCCGCGTGAGTTTGACCACTCCCTCACATTTTTGCGGGAGAGCTGAGAGGATAGAGAGAATCTACGAAGATTCCACTTAATGAGAAGGTGGTTTTGAGTGATCATTTTAAATCTTACCCTTCACTTTTGCATTTCAGATTAACTTTTTGTAAGGTTTCCTTTGGGCTGAACCAATGTGTGATACTTGGCTGTCCTCTCCTTCCTTGAAATTTTAAGCTCCTTAATATATAGTATAGAAGTTTGTATGCACACTCCATTTATAGAATAGAGCTATGTGATCTATATCTATAGGAGGACATCACTATGATGATGTCATGGTTTTGTTTTTGTAAAGCATCTGCATCAAGCCTTTCTTCTTTTCCGTATAGGATTATTAAACAAGATTCTGCTATAGAACGCATTCTAGGTTAGTCGGTAACATAAATAGATTGTGTTAAGCACTAGTGAACCGTCATCAAACTTCCACAATCTCTACTCAAAAATTAAATACTCATCATGGGCAAGTACTTGCAGTTTCGTTGTCGAGTTTATTGGTGGATTCATAAAACAATACTTCTAACAACTTCGAACATGACGGGTTCTTTGGCTATAATAACTAAAAAAAACTTGATTAGAAGTTTGCCCTTTTCTCTCTCTTCCTATCTTGCCAAAAGGGAGGAGCTTGTTTATGCATTAATTGTCCATTTTTTGGCCGTTGTAAGTCCCTAAGGGCAATTTTAAAAAAAGCCAACCCTTTACAAGCATGCAGAGGGAGGCTACACAGTTGCATGAAAGTGAGATTTATATGTTTTTGAAAAGAATGGAATATGCCTCTCTTAGGGAAAGGGAGGGCCATGCTTTTGCCCAAAAAAAAGGATAAAAAATATAATTTTTCATTAACAATAAAAGCTAAAGTATGTCCCCATTAATCTTTTTTTGTTTTCTTTTATAGAGAATCTAACATGATCCTTTGTTTGACTTGAAGGTAAAACTCAAGGTATTGGAAGACAAAGGGTTTTAATACTAAGAATGTGCTAAGAACAAAAGCTTGGAGACTTTTTGTGGAAGAGGGCTACTTTGAGCACATGTCATTATCTAGCACATTTGGGGATTTCAATAAGGGGACTTCAAAAACATGGAGCTGCCAATGTTGGTATGACCATTCAAAAGGCGACTCTTCCGTGAGCAAAAGCTAATGGAAAGATGGAAACTTTAATTGTGGTCAATCCAAAGAAATCCTTTGAGAGGTCCTCTTTCCATTGTATTAGCAATCACATAGAAAAATACCTCAAAGCAAGTGGTCCTAAAAGCTCACCTTTGACTCTTGCACATGCTTGTAGCCCAAGGTATCAAGAGATAAAAAATCTCATTTCAATTTTCTAAGATAAAGAGCCCCCCCTCCCCCCCTTCCTCCTTTCTCAACACTATTTGACACGGGGTCTTAAATAAAGTGCAGACGATGGGATCGACTACAAAGAAGCTTGAGCACGAAAATAGAGGAATGGGAGGATGTCGGATAGGAAAAGGTAAACAAGGAAACAAGGACATGAAAAATAAACAAGGACGGGGGAAAGGGATCACTCTATAAACATGTGAACTCATATAGAAGTCAACAAACCACATGCGCTTCCGTGGTTAGCTCAACGGGCTTCCATCCTCAAGGTGATGGGTTCAAATCTCAGACCGTCACTAGTCGTTGACTATTTTCAACACCATTCTCGTATCCTGAGATTCGTGTGCTTCAATCTTTACTATCGATCCCACTGCCTTGGGGTCATCAAGACCCTGTGTCAAATAGTGATGAGGCTCCCCATGTAGTTATACTGTAATTCTCCTAGCAAGTACCTTTTTTATTATGTTGGCAAGTACTTTCCACTTTTCAAGAGTTATGTGTCTTGGTTGGTTCTTCTTTTAAAACCCTTCTCAAGTTTTTTTCATGAAATTAAGAAGAAAAAAAAAAAGGAGATTCTTTAGTATTTGAAGAATATTGTTTTTTGTTTTCCTCATCCTCAAGCATTTGTAATTAGCCACAATTGTTAAGTAATATACAATTTTCTCAAGTGCTATTTCTCATTCTTTAAGACATAGACCTTATGCTGCCAATGCAAGCTGCTTGGTTGGTTGAGTACTTGTCACCCGTGTGATGGGTACGAAAGCGACCTTGCGAAAGCTCGTTGGCGTGTTTTGTATCATGCTCACATGAATGTGAGCGATGCTACCAAAAAAAAAAGACATAGAACATATGGTGTGAAAATTTGATGTTAGATGGACTTCCTAAGCACACTCTAATACTATGTTGCAAATATGGATATCTGCAAATAAAATAATGACTGCTATAAAGCTTAAAATGTTAGTTGTATAGCAGCCAAATGTTTTTCTTTTGTCATGGGGTGGCTCCCCTATTAGGTAGCTGATGTAATGACGATTGCTGAAAGATGCCATGGCTCGACATGAGCATGACTAGTATCTGTAAGTCTTTTGGGTTGTTAATATGATCCACTCACGATTGTGAGTTCTGTTTAAAAAAAAAAAAAGATAACCTTTGCACTCTCTATCACACAATGTTGGTTATAAAACACAAGGGGAACTTGGAAATGATTGTAAACAAGATAATGAAAAACAAGGTGAAAAAGTTCACTATGGCTTGGAGAAGGCCATTGAGAGGAAGTTAATAATAGGAAGCTTTTTGTGAGAGGGAAAAGAGAAAGTGACACTAGCATTTTGGAACATTTGTTGTCACAATAAAGCATTTTGGAACATTTGTTGTCACAATAAAGCAGTAAGTTTTTGAAAACACCTGTAACAAATTAGAATGAACTAATTAGATGACAATATATTCAAAAAGCAAAAAATAATGATTAAAACACACTTACGAAGTATTGTAAGAGGGAGGAAAACAAATGTTGACACCTGCTCACAAAGAAGATTTAAAATGGAAGTTTGTCATTGTTAGTTTGTTATGCGGCACTAATCAACATGCTTTATCCAACGGTCCACAATTTCTACTAAGGACCAATAAGAGAGCTTATACATACTAGTCTAGTCGACAGCCTTCGGCTCTCTCTCTCTCTCTCTCTCACGTTGTCGCTTGTGTGGCCGGAGAGGTGTAGAACACACTACCGGAGTGAGGGAGCCGGAATCCCTCTCCCTATTATATATGTATAGATAGAAGTTGATTTGAGAAATGAATGATGACTATGATAACAAGGTGAAAATTACTATGGCTTACATAAGGCTATTGAAAGGGCTTTAATATTTATAAGAGAGAAAATGACACTAGAATTTTAAAACATTTGTTGTCACAATTAAGTATTAGATTATTGAGAAGAAATGTAACAATGAACTATTTAGATTACACTATATCCCAAAAGATTATAAATGGTGGATGGTAAAACACTTGGAGACATTATAAGAGATTGAGAAAAAAACAAAGTGAAATTGGATGCCAAAGATTTTGTGTGACCCACTATTCAATGTCCCTTTTTAAAGGAGGTAAACAAATGTCAACACCCTCTCGTAAGGAACTACAAAAAATCATTACAAAGGAAGTTTGACATCATTAGCTTGCCATGTGGCACTGATATGCAAGCTTTATCCAATGGTCTAGAGATGCACCAAAAATCCAACCCTTTACTAAGGACTACTTTTATATAATCAACTAGACTCTAGTTACAATCAATCCATGAGACTAGAAATGCATAGGTGTCTCGATCGAAGAATAGATTGGATTCCCACTCTAGGGAGTTATCCGAGGTTTAAAAAACACTCATGTACAACTTTTTGATTACCCCTTACATCTGATTATATAGGCTCTCAAGAGTAGGTGACCAGTAGGTAATACGGCAAGGGCTCTTTGTAAGAGCACAAATTAGAGAGTTATAATCAACAAATAGTCACGACTTGTAGCTTACACCAAGTCTAAGTTTTTCATCATTGGGGAGATACATCCCCACAAAAGTGGCTCTTTACCATAATCATAAGAAGAGTGAGAAGTCACCCATGTATTGAGATAGGGATGAATATATATTCACAAGGAAGAGTGATAAAATAACATGAAAAGTAACTAGGAGATAGGGTCTTGACTCTTTCGTGAGTGAGAGGCATCTATTATGGAAAAGTAAAATAGGACCACTCAAGAAAACGTGGACTAGGGGCTTTGGTCCAAGCTTACATTCAATAATTTCCCCTCAAAATCTTAGGAATGTGTGTAGGTCTAATGGTAAGGCATCTGACTCCGGTTGCAAGTGCTTGTTATGAGACTTTGTGGCTTTTTTGCAAGGGTACTTAGGTTGGGTTCATACTGAACCGGCGAAAGAAACAAGCCTTCCTAAATTTGCTGCCACCTAGTGTGAACAATGTGGAGGAGAAAAAGTGAAAAAGTGAAGGCAGCTGAGAGAGACCATCAACTCCTCGGGGGGGGGGGTTTGGAAGAAAAATGGAGGGTCCGACGGAAGAGTGCCTTAACTCCAACCAATTAAATTTTACCATGGAGGATTGACGCCCCTTTCCATTTTTCTTCTGCCGCCTAGTCTGAACCCACCCTTAGCTAGGGAACTTTCCCTTGCATCTTCACTTGTAAAGGTGGGTCTAACACCAAGGTAAGAGACATGGTTTGCATTTTGCATACAAAGGGAATGGATGATTGAAAAGGTACCACATTGACTCTTTTTACACCTATGATTTTTATTTTATTTTTTTGGCAATTTGATCAGCTAATTTTATGGGACTGCATCCACACATCCACAGTCCCATGTTGCAAGGGTTGAACCATAGGGGGCACACTTAAAGCCCCTCGCCTTTACAATTTACACATATGAATGTTATTTTTATGAAGCCAAACACAGAAGCTTGCATTTCAAAGAAAGAGACTAGACCATTGTAAAGATAAGAACATGGTTGCATGACTTTTACTTACTATTGAGTTGCTCACAGGTTAGCAAGCAATCGGTGATGTATAGACAATGGTGAAATAGCACGACATCTTAGAATTCCCTCAAATAACACGCAATCTAGAACTCTTGCCATGATCCTCAATATAGAAGACCTTCCTTTGTGAATCCCTCTCCTTTAGGAATCACAACCCTCCTTTTGAGCACTTTATTAGCATGAATCCCAACCTTTAAGGGATTCGTGTTGCTTTTCACAAAGGAATCACAACCCACCTTTTGAGCCATGACATCTTCAAATGATCATAGATACATCGGCTGACAAGGGAGCCACCCCACAATGATGGATAGGTCCTCATCAAAACCCATTAAGGTCAATCATTATAGCACCCAGGGTCATGTTCCACTCATTAGAGTCCATATGTTTCTCGATGGCGATGATAGTCCCCTTGCTTTCTTTACATTCTTAGATCTTTATAGGTTGGCAATGTCTTTTCAATGGCAAGAGAGTGTGTGCCTATTGGCCTTTTTTCTTGGCCAAACTCACAATAGTGAGTGGCGATATAAATTAAGAAACCAAAAAAGTTACAATAGGAACGATGCTCCCCCGAGCCATGGTATCATTTAGATGTATACATCAATCAACTTAGATACATTAGCTAATAAAGGGAGCCACCCTATCATCGTACGTCCACAATAAAGAGGAAACGTTGAGCAAACTTGGGGTTACCACTGAGGAGATAGCTCTGTCACAACACACCCCCTTGACCACCAAGCCTGCCCAACGGATCATAAATTTTAAGGGAGCATCAACAAGTATCACTTTTTTTCATCTTTCTTTTTAACAAACTGACCATTTGGGTTATAGCACTCGAGACGCTTACAATATGGCTAACAATGTCTAACTTTTGATTCTAAATTCCACATGTATTGTTGTTGACGTGGATAAATTCATTTGTCGTACGAGTCCACCTTGACGGGACCGACAAACGGTTCTGGTTTCTCTTGCATCTCATCCGTCGGACAACCAGACTCTAGGGCTATTGGCCTATTTTAACTCTTTCACTTTGAGTGTTGATTTGACAAAGTCTAAATAAACATGAATGTTATGAGTTGGCTAGGCCATGCGAAAGTTTTTTTAATGATAATGATATTTATTTTATTTCATAATGTCATTTGATATATCAAAGCAAATTCAATAGCCAATGAACTTATTGAAAGTTCTCACTCTCACCTTGGAAACAACCAAAGGTATTAGATGTGTGTGTGTGCGCTAGTGCGCACATGTTCTTGTTTACATTATAAAATAATGGAAATTTTCAAATTTCAATAAACAATTGCACATGGCTAATTGGGCTCTCTCTCTATCTCTCACACACACACATAAATCTACTAACATAATATGGCAGAAGGGGGAGCCTTTTATACATGTCGTAATCTACGACCTGAAAACTAAAGTCCAAAACGAAAAAAAACCCATTTGCACGCGATAAAGAGGGAGAGAGGGGGAGAGAGAGAGGCCACCGAAGGCGATCGACCGTACTAGTAAATAAATAAATATATGATGGATATTCAATTTACAAGAATAGAGGTTATGACTCGTGAACATATAGTTCAAAAGTGTAATGCAACATTTTCTGTAAAAAGGAAAAAAA
This sequence comes from Adiantum capillus-veneris, assembly GCF_014529385.1. Lineage (NCBI taxonomy): Eukaryota > Viridiplantae > Streptophyta > Polypodiopsida > Polypodiales > Pteridaceae > Adiantum > Adiantum capillus-veneris. Next base: position 126,002,057 of record NC_140945.1, read on the forward strand.
TTCCATTATCATAACTAGAAATTGCTATAATAAATTAAATCGCATTGTAAATCTCCTCTTTTTTAATATAACAATGCCCTAAAAAATAAAGGTTGAGATAACTCTTTTTGAGTAGTTTTGACTTTTCGAAAATGATTCAAAGAGTAGCTTGTAAATGAAAGCTTTCATGAGGGTCTGGTGTCTTTGTTACTTAGCTTTCATTCAAAATAATTTTCATCAAAATGAGTGGTGTCTTTGTTACTTAGCTTGCATTCAAATTCAAGAAGTTAGTACAACTTTCTGCAGCAAATCGCACTTTCCCCTCTGAGGTGTCACAAATTCATTTGTGAGCGTTACGACGATCGCTTGGCCGCACTCGAACCCGCACTCGAACCCAAGATTCAAGTCACAAAGGAAGAATACTCAACCAACCAAGCTAACTCCTTTGGACATAAGTTAGTTAGTTTGTTTTTTTTGTTCCAATTGCACAAATCTCGTGCTAGTCAAAGCAAACGTCCATGAGTGCTATAAGGATAGCTTGGCCGCACTTGAGCCCATGACCCGGATCACGATGGTCAGCGCTCAACCAATCAAGCTAACTCCTTTGGATAGAAGCAAGTTAAAACTTTTTTTTTTGGCCATACTCACAATTGTGAGTTGAGATAATTTATATTAACTCGAAAAGAATAAAATTTCCCTCAAACACTACATGTGCCTTGAGGGGACTAGGGTTCCAACACAGACTTGTACATGATACCAAACCTGAGATGATACTCCTACCCTCTTGAGTATTCTAAGCAACTCAATGCATGCATCCATTCTTTATCCTTGTCAGCTGCACCTCTTCCTCCTCCTTCAACATGTATGAGCTCAGTGCTCAGACAAACAATATCATCAAAATGAGCTACATTTAGTTTATGATCAAAAACTCGAAGGCTCCTAGACTTCTATACCTGGGTCAAGTAGCAAAATCTAGTAATTTGTGTGAACACCAAAAAAACTTAGTTTTGTATACCACGCCCTCCCAAGATCAGGTCATCCCCATTTGCAAACCCGAGCAGCTAGCCCCCACGAAGTAAGACACTTTCCGAACAAATGAGGGGAGTCTTCAAAGGCTGACTTGCAGCCAGAGCAAGTGTCAGAGCGGATCCCTCTAGCGCTCACCTTAATCCCAATGGACAAGGCTCTCCAAAGCGCTTTCCAGATGAATACCTTTATGTATATAGGCCCTTTAATCTCCCAGAAGGTGTTAACACTCCTTTTCCATCGTTCTCCTGACCACTTTTAGATTCTGTTGAGTGGGGCAAACCAATCCGCTTTGTACACCAACACATTATAGGTACTCCGAGCCTTGGGAAGCGAGAACACTTTGTCTTGTGGCCAATGCCAACTCCTCCAATCTATTTCTGATCGGCAGACCCGTGGAGATGAGAATGCCAACACTTCCAACAATTTTTTTTTTTGCAAACACTTCCAACAAAATCTTAACAAGACCTTCCTTTTTATATTGCTAATTGAAAATACATATATAGAGAGAAAGTGATTGAAAAGTAAAGTGATGCATTATTATGTATTGAGACTTAATGATTTTGTATATGAACAAAGTCTTAAAATTTGCAAACTATCATTTGTTATACTCTCTCACACACACACTCTCTCTCTCATTCTCTCATGAGAAATCAAATAGTGATAACAACTTAAAAGTTGACATAGCTGTCATTTAACGTGTATCAACATAATATCAACACATATTCAACCGAATGAAAATGTTTCACTAAAATTGCTGCTTCCAAATGTAGACAATGCAATTTTAGTGAAAAAAAATTGCATTCTTTAAACAAATAAGAAAGAAACATTTTCACTCACATCAAATTAATCATTGTTTTTTCGTCACTTCAAAAACTTAGGTAAGGTATTTTATCCCCTTATCTCATCTCAGGGGATAAAAAAAGAAAAGATATTTTATCCCTTCCACATGGTGCTTCCTATGTATTGCCATAAGTAAGATATTTTATCCCCTCCACATGGTGTTTCTTCTCTATTGCCATTTGTACAACCACATCCTATCTTGAAAGCATGTTCAAGCGGCCTCTAGAGAGAGAGAGAGAGAGAGAGAGAGAGAGATTGGCTTGCCAACATAGCACCAAAATCCTTATCCAAGGGCACTCTCACTTGCTCATTCATCTCAAAAATCATACACTTAGAGGGTGATTTTTGGCCATGGTCTTTGAATAGGTATTTGTAGATTGACTTTGAGGAGCTTGATCTAGGAGAAGAAGAAGATGAAGAGAAGATTTAATGTCCCATGAACAATCTCAAGAGGCATCAAAGAGGTCTATGTGATAAGTCTTGAACTCAAGTTGCGTTATTTAAATCGTATGGGAAAGAAAAAGAAGTGCATAATTTTTGAGATAGGAAGCAGTTTTCTTTGTGAGATGATATGAACAAAGAAAGATGATATGAATGTGGGTAATTGAAGATTGAAGATCTTCCTTCCTCACCTCTTCAAGGATTGTCCTGCTATCATGGCCTAGTATAGAAAATGTGCAAGTGGGTGCAAAGGAAATGGGAGGTTAGGCTTCTTCAAGAATGACCCATTCTTTGGAGGGAAGAGGGTAAAAGAGTCGACGCACTTTGCTATAGGTGCCTTGAAAGCTTGTTACATGTTGGTGCTACTGTACTGTTGGTTCGGCTTCGTCCGGGTTTTAGATGCTATGTGGTTTCGATCTTGTCTGGCGATGGAGCACCCATGCTCCCCCCATACAACGGATATATCCTCTAGTTTGTTTGGTTTTCTAGTTGTGGTGGGGTGGCTCCCGACAATAGCCAAGTTACTCTGTTGTATCTTTTTGACACTCTTAGATAGTGGGTGGCTCCCCTTAATAGCTAATGTATTGGATCTTGATTTTGGTGGTTGATTGCCATATGGACATGTGATTGCTCTGGCTCCGATTGTGAGCAGAGCATGTAATGTGATTTTTTTTGATATTTCTAATATAGTATCACTCACTGATATGAGTTTTGAAAAAAAAGGGGTGGCCTTGCCTATATGCAATGTGCTATGCTTTTGTGGAATTTAGTTAATTTTAAAATGGGTAATGGTACATAAGAGAATCAAGAGTTTTAAAGAAATTATCGTATTGAAACTTCAAATCATTTGTTGCATCTCCCTCCCCAAAAAAAATCAAAAAACTGAATGCACCCTTTTGGAAAGATCATTTGAAAGGACATGGTTTCTTTTTTTTCAATTCTCTTCAAGATTTTTTAAAGTTCTTTTGAGGATACATATCAAACAAGAATTGAACGACCTTCATCCATATGGATACTAAGGCCTTTAGAGACAAAAATAAATAAATTGAGGATCTTCCTCACTGAATTTTGTCATCTTTTTCTGAACACAATGTTATACATTAACATTTTTTCTCTTGAAAACCTCTTTTCAAGTAAAAACCTCTTTTCAAGTAACAATGACCTAAAGTTGGCAACAATGCCTTGTGACAACCAAAAGAAGGTAAGAAATTAAGAATTATCTTAGCCCCATCCCAAAGGAAAATGATTGTAATCATGTCACACTACGACTTTTTTTTTGGGTGTAAATCTCACAATATGTAAGAGGTTATATTAAAATGAGAAAACCCATTACATCAACACCATGCTTAATCTGAGCCATGGCCACGTATATTTCATTGAAGACTAACAATCAGCCCTCAAAATATCGTGGACTTGACGCTAAGAGTTATCCAATTCCAATCGTTAGAGGTTCTTTTTTTTTCAATCCCCTGGATAATAACCTTGCTAGCTTGGATGATCTCTGCATAGCTGGCCCTCAAGAGTTCTTGGGCAAACACATGGCCATTCTTGGCCTTCCAAACATGGTGACAATAGCAGAACCTAACCACTTGAGTACATAAGAGGATCGGCAAGCTTTCAATTCCGTTCCATCCAAAGAGAAGATCATTCTTGGAGAACCGAATCTTCCAAGTCCTTTGCATACTTTCCTTGCCAGTCCTCTAACTCTTGGACATTCCAAGAATAAGTGGGGCAAGTCCTCCTTAGCATTTCTACCATCCAAACACCTATCGGGGCCGATTTCTGAGCTAATACCTTGACACCTGTTGGTAGGCCCCCCCCCCCATAATACCTTCCACAAAAAGATCTTCATGGTGGACAAGGGAAACTGAGGGTTCTATATGTTCTTTGTAGACGCTAGTCATCGAGCCTCTTACCACTGCTTGTCACACTGTTTATTAAGGGGGGCAAACCAGTCGGCCCCATGCATAAGATCTAAGTAAATTCCCTTGGTGTGTGGTTTAAGAAAGTGGCTACTCTGCAACCATCACCAGGCTTTCCACTCAAAGTTAGGAGCACTAATGGGCATTATTAGACTGCCCAAGCTATCTAAAACTTTGTTAATCAGTAGCCTCTCCGTGCCATTAAGGTGGAACTGGGTAGCCACCAAGTCTTCATCTCTCCAATTTAGGACGATGTCATCCCGTAAGTGGGTAAGACGCTACACTCCTTTGTTGTTCACCTTTCTAGCAGTTTCCCTCTAGTAAGGATTCAAAAGTAACCCAACTACTTGAGAGAGCCAAGGGGATCATATTGATATAGAGTTCTAGATGTATGTGGCAATCTCCCCCCTTTCCAAGACCTCCGTTGCCCTGTTGCACTTGTGCACCATCTATCTTGTAGTCCTGCTCATCTTCACTGAGGGGCAAGAAGTTTGTCATGCTTTGCTCTGCCCTTCAAATCATGGGTCATAATAGCCCATACCTGGTTTTGTTTCGCAATCAAGACCACAAACTTGGCACACGGGGCCTCTACATGAACAGTCGGGTTAAGGATTCCTACCCCACCTTGCTCAATTGGTCTAATGACTACATCCCATTTTCCCCATTGCTAAGGGGTCAAGGCTTTGGTGTTATTTTTCCATAAAACCTTTTAATTGGTTCCAAGAACTGTTTCCAGTTACTTTTGGCTATTTTGAAAAGTGGGCTACTAAAGGCAATGTAGGGGATCATGAAGGAGTTGATCACTTTGACGCGGCTAGGGAAAGGCATCAACACATACTCCCACCTTGTCATCTTGCTCTTGACCTTTTCTAGGACCCATTTGGAATATTTGACTATGCGTTAAGTCCACCCCCAACGGAGCTCCGAGATGCTGAAAGATCTTCCATTTGGAAGCAATCTCTCCCGTCCAAAAAGATGGGTCGAATGATTCGTTCTCTATCAAATCAGTTGTGATTTTTCAATATTGCACGTTGACCCTGAGGCGATGGCAAAAGTCTGCACAATCTCAAGAGCCTTCCAGAAAACTTGAGGGCAAGCTTTTAAGAAGAGAAGAGAGTCATTCACGAATAGCTTCGCAAGGAGCTGGTTGTTGTTGGGTAGGGCCAAACCTTGTATCCCCCCTTTGGTAGTACAATCTTTGAGCATCATAATAAGCGGGTGCGAGCCAATGACGAACAACAAGGAGGCAAGAGGGCATCCCTATTTAATTGATCTTTTGACTTCAAAAGAGTCCACAATTCTGTCATTGCACATGAGCTCATAGTGGCTACCCTCTCCCATAGAGCGGATTGATTTGCATATGCGAGACCCAAAGCCCATAGATTTCATGACATCTTCTATGAATGACCACATAATCCTAACATAGGCCTTGTCTAGGTCCACAAGTGGAGTAAGATGGGGGGAGATTGCTTTATCGAGAAGAGGGGAAATCCTAAGGGCAATAGCTCTGGCAATGATTTTATAAGCCACAAACATTATAGTGATGGGGTACCAATGCTTGAGTTGAGAGCAACACAATACCTTTGGGATAGGCTTTATTAGTCCTCTCTTTATGCTATCGTGTGACACTAAGGCTTTTAAAGACCCCACAATTTTCCTAGGACATCTAAACGTGGCATTACCTATACATTGCTTGATAAAGCCCATTTTCTTAACCTTCCTTTAAAGGTCAAACTAGTGAGTAATCTGGAATTCATACCTAATTCTAAGATATTTACCAAAATTCATAACTAAAATTCCAAATTTTTGACCTTGAAAATTAAGATCCTAGACTCCACATTTTCAATTAAAGAATCTATTACAAACCACGATAGGATATGTGAGCATTGCATCCATATATCTTTTGTCGAACAACTTTATTGAAATGAAAGAACACAAAAAACATAACTATGGGAGGCATTCATTAAAAAAATAAAATTGCATACTATGTGAGATTACATTAAAAATAAGAACATAGTAAATCCATAACCCCATGCAACTAATCTTGCTTGGTGGGCCTTGCTATATAACATCTATAGAATATAACAGGATACATGCAAATTGACTTTTAGCAGCTAGCATTGAAGGGAACAAGAGCAAGAGTAATTTGGGAAGGGCGGCATTGCGAGAAAGGGATACACATTTGAAAAATGCTATAATGTTTATGGGAGGAGACAAAGTTAAGTGCAACAATTATTAGAGACTATAGGGGTGGTTATAGTTGAGATTATATCTAAGCGAGGTTGTACTACTATCTATGTTTATAGATGAATGTTTTTTCTAGTAGACATGCTACATGTAAATTCTTGCAAATGGAAATTATTTCAAAAAGAAAATTTTCATTGAATGGTTGGTAGCGCAACACGTTGGCTCGTATTTTTGAAGGTGGATTTCGAGTGTGTTTTACCTTTCTTCTTTTATTGTTGTTTGTGTTTTGTCTTTCTTATTTTGTAGTTATTCCCAATACAATGAATGAGGACAATGTTGACACGGTCCGACGTAGTTCCGTGCCCAGAGGTATTGGCCCCAAAGACTGGTGCCCCTTTCGATATTTCTTTTTATATTAATCTATGTTCAAAGTACAAGAGAGTTGGTCGGTGCTCACTCTCAGCATTCAGATGCTCTGAGAAGTGAGGCCCAACCAACTTATTTTTTGATACAAGGGATGCCCAAAAGCAGAGCCCCAAAATCATTAACTTAAAAAGCTTTTAACTCAAAAGCAATAGGCCCAAAAGCTGCCATAAAAATCAACCGATGCTTTTTACACAAATCCGTACAAAAATGCAATGTCAGCACTATCACCGCAATCTGCATCATAAAATCTGAGAGCTCGTATAATGCCGCGTGTCAGCCTGTCTACGCATAATCCGGGACCTACCACGTTAGCAGTGTGTGTCCTTGTATGTGGGCATTGGTATGTCATCAATTTGTGACATACCCCCCTCTTGAAAGAATTGTAATCGTCCTCGATTATGCCTGCAAAAACAGACAGAGGCCATAAACTGTCTTAGTAAACACTGATTGTTAGTACTGACACACTAGACACTACACATCTAGCACATGTACCAATCGACAGTCACATCACTTGACATCACAGGACATCACATGAAAAATCATGTAGTAATACATTACATACATTCGACAAGCAACCGTATGCAAAAAGTTGCACGAATGACTCTACAACAATAAATGGGGTGCTTTATTGACCTGCAATGTTGTGCTCCTGCTTTTTGATTCTCCAATCTACAGGTCGATATGTGAGTCGAGCTACAAAGAAGTAATGTGAATACTTAAACATATCGTCTTGCAATTAAATGTCACATTGAAAGTGCAAAGTATATTGTGCACGTCATACAGAGGTGCCATACAAAAGTATGGTGGAGAGCTGGCACTGTGGTCTCTCCAAAAACTTATAAGAAACGGAAGCCATGCCCTGTCCCGTAGCGTTTATGTGTTGCGCCAAGCAAACGCATGCAATAAATGGGGTGCTTTATTGACCTGCAATGTTGTGCTCCTGCTTTTTGATTCTCCAATCTACAGGTCGATATGTGAGTCGAGCTACAAAGAAGTAATGTGAATACTTAAACATATCGTCTTGCAATTAAATGTCACATTGAAAGTGCAAAGTATATTGTGCACGTCATACAGAGGTGCCATACAAAAGTATGGTGGAGAGCTGGCACTGTGGTCTCTCCAAAAACTTATAAGAAACGGAAGCCATGCCCTGTCCCGTAGCGTTTATGTGTTGCGCCAAGCAAACGCATGCAATAAATGGGGTGCTTTATTGACCTGCAATGTTGTGCTCCTGCTTTTTGATTCTCCAATCTACAGGTCGATATGTGAGTCAAGCTACAAAGAAGTAATGTGAATACTTAAACATGTCGTCTTGCAATTAAATGTCACATTGAAAGTGCAAAGTATATTGTGCACGTCATACAGAGGTGCCATACAAAAGTATGGTGGAGAGCTGGCACTGTGGTCTCTCCAAAAAATTATAAGAAACGGAAGCCATGCCCTGTCCCGCCCGTAGCGTTTATGTGTTGCGCCAAGCAAACGCATGCGCATGAAAAATTGGATGCAGATAATGGACCTTGCAATGTTGTTGAGCTGGAGTCGCGCTTGTGCAATTGGAACGTGGAGTGTTGTGAATATATGTCCTCCTTGCCATACGCAATAGATGCAGTTGTAACTTTATGCTCTATGTCCTATGATCAATATTACCTTCTCTCTCTCTCTCTCTCTCTCTCTCTCTCTCTCTCTCTCTCTCTCTCTCTCTCTCTCTCTCTCTCTCTCTCTCTCTCTCTCTCTCAGAGTTGTAAGCTGCTTAGGTCAGAAATTATGTCTTGTTGCCTCATTGACTAACCTGCGTTATGTATCGATACCAAATTGATGTCTGTATTTTCAACCATCTGAACTTGATCCGATAGCTGTTGCATACATGGACCTTTGCTCATAGGATCTACCACCGAATTGTGGTTATTGGCAAGAAGGGAGCTCCGAAGCAGTAATTGCTATGTGTTCAAATCCACACCACCATCATTCCTCGCTTCCTATGCATCTGCTGAAGAGCAACGCTACATTATACTGTTGTTGTTAATCTCAACTGCGTTCACATTGGATGCCGCTTGCACGAGGTTTAGGAAGAGAATATCTTTACAGGCCAAAATATTAGCCATATTGTCTATAACATTTTTGCTATCCCACCCAGATATTGAATGGCCAACAACAGTTATTGCTGGAGGCTAATAGGTGCTGACTGTAGGGAGGCGTTGTAGCACGACCTAATCACAACCCACAAAATTGTCAAATCGTGGATCAATAACCCGGCTAGGGCATGGAAGCACGAGCCTAGGATGTATAGACATAGAGGATTCAAGGGATCCTTCTACTCATCATAGAGAGAAGCCATGGAAAGGGCTTCCTCTAATCAACCACACATTCCTACTTACTAATCACTTGCACACAATCATGTGGTTGAAATTACCTCTCACATCAATCACTCTATTCACAACTCTTAATCACACAACTACACAAGCATGCAATTAACGTACCTACTCCGCATTAGTGTGTCCATTCCGGCACAACCCCTCAATGCGACTACGTATGCATACACACTAACCGCACACCTTGTAGAGAGAGATGAAGAGAAGGAAGGCATAGCCTTCACACACAATGGCCAATGCTGTGGATAGAATAGATTAACTCAAAAAAGGGATTAGGAGATCTACCATCACACTAATACAATCTCACTCCACATAATCAAACAAAGAAGACTAATAAGAAAGAAAGTGTAATTGATTATTAGAAATCAAGAGCTACATGGGCATGGAAAGCCCATGAGCATCATGACCATCCACTCTACAAAGAGGAGAACTCACCCAAGAATGACTTCTCATTAAGCATAGGGATCTTTTATAGCTTTGGGCCTCAAACCCTTCAACTATGGGATAAAGTTGAGCTCTCTAGCCTAGACTCATACAACTTTGGAACTCCTACATGAGCCCAAGGCCCTATACAATGAAAATGAAATATTGTGTACTATAGCACATCCACAACTTGGTGTATATTTGGTGTAGCCTGTGTTAGCCGCTGCTAACACTGACATATTGGTATGCCTGACTCCAAAAATGCCATTACTCCATAGTCCTTGTTCTTCGATTTCTCCAACATCAAAGATCTTTGTGTGGAAAAAAGAATTAGCTTCCGCTTCTGCTCTTTGACTATTCTTTTGATCCTAGTTGGTAGCGTAGGCACCGACATGATTGACTACTTGACTTCCGCTACAATGCTACTACATCTCCTTGGAGCTACATATTAACCAACTCCCACGGAAACCATATTTTGTGTTGAATTGGTCATGAGAGATGTTTCTGTTTGTCAGCAGATCGCTCTGAAATTCTTCCCTCATCAAATATTCAGATAGGCTATCAATAGATTTGGACGAGGAGTGTGACTAAAGTCAACAACTCATCAGACCATGACTTGCACTAGTAGAAAAATTTTCTCCAATGCCTTTCCCTCGACATTGAGCTGTATAACTCCCTCAGACTCTCTGCTAAAAGTGCAAGCAGCTAGCACTAAAGCCGCTGGCTTAAGTACTTGAGGATAACCATCATAAGCTTTGGTGTGATCGATTCTGTTAAGCTTTTCTATCCTCATGTTCACTTCGATGTTTATTCTTTCCATTTCTTTGGCCTCTTTCGTCTGCATCGCCAACAACAAAAAAGTGTGTTGAATGGGCTTGTGAAGGCAATGAGTTTTGGTGGTTGGACTCCAGATTAGGCCAACTAATCATTGATTGAACTCTGATTATCTTCTATTTCAGTAGCACTAGAACAGACCTCTACCACTGGTTGATCGCACGAAATATCTTATCTTTGAGAATGCTCATCACGTCGGCAAGCATCCAAGGTAGCCTCCATCTTGATGATCTACAAAATATAACCAGGGTTTGAAAGGTCTCTGGTACTCCTTTTCGGTTCTTCCTGGCTTACTGCTACACAAGCAAATTGCACGGAAAGAAATTGGTGTGAATCTTGAGAATTAGGCATGGGACGTGCTGCAATATATCATTTCCATGAACATTGAAGGATGGCCAAGGGCACAGGGTTGTTGAATCTGCATGAGCTATACTTGGAGCGGAATAATACTGTCCATAACTAGTTGCACCTACAAAAACGAGCTGAGTAAGGTAGTTGAAGCTGGACATACTGTTCAGCTAGCCATTGGGTCTTGCTGCAGACAAACTTGCTGTGATCGCTAAGTCTTGTAATTAGGTATTGAGGACAGTTCACTACAAAAGAAGGCTGAGATGGGGACAAACCTGCAAACAAAGCTCCGAGCTGCTTCTTACTTTTGGGGAACCTGCGAACTGCTTGTCGAACTGCTTCAGTAGCTTTTTGCACGGAGTTTTTTTTAGAGCTTTTCATGGCAGTGATGTTTAAAAAAAATTTAAATCTAATGCCACGTAGTGGCTTCTGCGTTCAGATACTGCAAAAAGGTCCTTGGGCTCACCAAGTAAAAAGCATGCCAGGAGGCCTGACAACTACAAATCATATGGAGTCTGAGAGCCACCCATTCATACATTTAAAAAAAACTACAAAGTTTGAATTTGTTTGTCATATTTGATTTGATTTGACATTTGACTATGAAGTTTTGATGTAAAATAGCTGTTAGAGTGACCATCTCATTCCACTTTCAGATGTTAGATGAATATAAGGAAACTAGATGATGAATTGAACTGAAAGAACAAAGTCAAATAACTGATTTATTCAGATATAACTGAACACTCACTATTGTATTACAACATAGTTTGGTTACAACTAGAGTAGTAGCTCAATGACTACAAAGTACTAGACAAATGATTTGAATTGTGGTTCAGAGTTGAATTTTCTGGCCAATTTTTTCTCAAAGATTCTAAAATCCTTGACTAAGAGTTGTCACAACTCATTTGTATATATGGATCAACACACTGATCTAGATTCTCCATTGAGTCATCATTCCTCTAAAATTTGTTTGATCACCTTTGAATTCTAAGACTATGGTCTTTTGCTCTGGTTCATTCATAACATTCTTCTAGGTGACCCAAAGTGCCTTTCTTTGCTCATACCACTCCTAGATCTGATCTGCAATTTTGATGTATGTATGTTGATCAACCAATTTGTTGTACTAGGGATAAAAACTAGATAGAATCATGGGATCTCCTCATCTTTCATGGGAATGGCCTACATAAGTACTGCATATAGTTCAAGACAATTTGGTTTTTCTATTGTATCATCTTTCTCAAAATTCTAACCAGATGAAATAGACTTTTTAGTGCAGTCTCCTATTCTTTGAGACTCATATGAGTTTGTGGCCCTCTATTGGTAAATGCATTGTTTTCTAGAAGGATTGTAACTTGTGGTCCAGCAGCCTCTTGATGATGTGCATCTTCACCAGTAGAGCCTGCATCTCCATTCTGACATATTTCATACATTTGTAAGCTAGTCATTTTCCTAACAACATTCTAGCTGAATACACAAATTCTGAATATTCATCATGCTCAATTACTGAGCTTGGGAATTTACTATATTATTCAATACAAACTTTGGAACCCTATCCACTAGTACTTGAATTGCATTAGGGTGAGGTGGTAATATGTAAGTTTCTTGTACATGATAATGAATAACCTTCCATTGTTGGACCATGCATTTAGCACCAACATACAACAACATCTAAAACCTCTTCAGATATGAGGAAGTGTCATCATCGTATAGAAAATTTTGAATCTAGGGGCCTTTTTCTTGACGTAGACTCTTTTTGAGACTTAGGCATTGGTTGGAGAAGCCTATGCTTGGATTTGAATCTAGCTCTATCAACACAACCTTACCCTTGTCCTATCTGGTGATCCTTATCCTCTACCATTGGACTTCTAGTGGCTGATCTAGTGGCTCATTAGCTTGCCCTTCCTTATTTTGATCACCTTGATTTTGTGTTTGGTCAGCCAACCGGTCCATTGGACAGTCTCTCCCTATGTAGAACTAGCCGATTGCCACCTGAAGTAGATCTAGCACCTGGAGGAGGTTCTTCATCATCAGTGGATCTAAAGTGCTGGAAAGTCCCTAACAAGTGCTAGCCCAGTGCTTGTCAAGTGGATTTAAAGTGCTAAAAAGTGGTGGAAAGTCCCTAACAAGTGCTAGCCCAGTACCTGTCAAGTGGATCTTAAGTGTTGGAAAGTGGTGGAAAATCCCTAAAAAGTGCTAGCCAAGTGCCTGTCAAGTGGATCTAAAGTGCTAAAAAGCGATGGAAAGTCCGTAAAAAGTGCTAGCCAAGTGCTTTTCAAGTGGATCTAAAGTGATGGAAAGTGGTGGAAAGTCCCTAACAAGTGCTAGCCCACTGCCTGTCAAGTGGATCTAAAGTGCTAGAAAGTGATGGAAAGTCCCTAGCCCACCAGTGCCTATCAAGTGGATCTAAAGTGCTGGAAAGTGGTGGAAAGTCCCTAACAAGTGCTAGCCCATCACCTGTCAAGTCCCTAACAAGTGCTATCAAAAGACTCTTAAGTGCTAGAAAGTGGTGGAAAGTTGCTAACAAGTGCTAGCTAGTGCCTGTCAAGTGGATCTGAAGTGATGGAAAGTGGTGGAAAGTCTCTAACAAGTGGTTTAGTGGTTAGTAGAGAGCCTTGACTGATCACATAGATAGAGCTTACAAGTTCTCCTCTAGGAGCATGCTATTATAGATTTGTTAAAATACATCAGTTGACAATTCATATACATTAGGCTCCCCTTCCATTGGGCACATTGGGAACCTGATGTATCGCACTAGGTGGGAGTAGATAAGAGCAGTGGGCTTGTTTTCCAAAAGCACATATGTATCGTCTTGCCCATTTACCTTGTCAAAAAATAGTCCCTCAACAACAAATGATTTGTTATTTATATGCTTGTGCCATTCATCCCTTTCACAGCTCTTAGTAAAGTGCTTTGTGTTAGTGCACTTGAGGATGTAGAAGTTTGCATCTTGCTCCTCTGCAGCCACTGCAAAGTTTTGGCCAACCATCAAAGAATTACTAAGGTCATTGTGGTGGCCAGTGTATATGGGGGCATATTCATCCTCATCATCGTTGTATGCTACACGATCGTTTTCATCCCTGACTATGGGTTGTATTTGCAAGTAATCCTACCCTCCACATGGTCTTTGTTTGTGCATCTCCTTTGTTTTCGGTTCTTGTTTCCGAAGGGTTTCATTAAGAAATGTGACCACATTTGAAGCTTTATGCAACACCCATCCATCAGGTTTAGTTGCTCATGTGTGAGTGTTCTTTTTAGCATTGCACCAGCCCCATCGTGTTCACCCTTCCCATGGCCAAAAGCAAAGAAGTTGTACTTCATCTTGATGATAGTCATATTGAAGTAACAGGCTACAAAGTAGAATGGCCGTCTTTCTTTGAACTGTGAAGCAACACCATCAGACCAAACCCAGTGTCGCTTGACACTATAGCCTTGATCTTTCAGCCAGTCATTGTGTAACAAGAAACAATGTTGCACAAACAAAGTGTCATGCGTCTTGTCATCAAAGTTGTAGAAGTAGGTAATCTTCTGAATGGCACCAAGCGCATTACGTAAGTATGAAATGTGAACCAAAATTGTGACCCGAGTTGAATACCAATGCATTGACTGAAGCTCATTTTGCACATTGAAAGAGTTATTCTCTACAAAATCCACTACAAACACCACTACATCATCAGGAAAGTTATCCAAACACTCCTTGAACTGCTGAGCTTGCCATCTGTACTTATAGTTGCGCTTGATAAAGTTTCCCAATTTGCTTTGAAGCAAGTAAATAAAACTCATCAGACTGATCTGGCAAACCACAAGGTCTTTTTTAGATTTTCTTATATCTATCTTGTCCACTTCTTGTATAACCTCCTCAAAAAGCTTCACAGTCATCAAAGAGATGCCATCACTCTGTTCACCTGGACACAATGAGAGCCTTTCAATACCACAATGTTGGCATGTTCCCAGAAGACATTTTCTATTGTGATAAGCATAGTCAATGGGCTTTGGGCACAATACAAACTCCCATAGGTCTGTTAAACTTGGAAATGTGGCACTTGATGCTATGCACTACGATGTTTCACCATGGGGGCTCCGAACAAGGCATCTACAAAAGCATGACTTTTCATGTAGCCCACATCTTCCCTGGCGCATCTGATTGAAGGATTCCTTAAGGTAGACAAGCTGAACATGGTATTCATAGCAGCAAGTGTTGTTGTCCTTCAGCTTGCATATGAAGTATGGCTTCAGACCCTCAAAGCATCTAAGGGAGATCCCAACGTTATGATGAGCCTCTTGGAACCGCATGTAGAAGTCTCTACAAACATAGTAAGACACATATGGGTACCTCTAACATGCTTTTGGAAGTAATTGAAAGCCCTCAAAAGCACATCGAATCACATAGAGTCAATCACAAGCACATAAAAGTAATTTACAGCACTTGGAAGAACATGGAAGCACTTTAGAGCACTTCAAATTACTCAAAATCACTCATAGAAGCACTCTGAAGCACTTAGAGTCTTTCTAAAGCACCTAGAGTAATTAGAAGCACTCAAAGGCACTTAGAAGCACATAGAGTCACTCACAAACACTTGAAAGAAATAAAAATTACTTAGAAGCACTAGAAAAAACTTGAATTTCACTACAAAGCATGTGGAAGCAGTCTGAAGCACTTGGAAGCACTTTGAATCACTTGACCAACTCCAAATCATCCATCAACAAGCACTCTGAAGCACCTGGGATCACTTGCGACCTCTTGAAAGCATTCATTAGTATTCTGAAGCATGCCTTTGGAAGCACTTGAGAGCACTCATAAGCACTCATAAGCATTTTGAAGCACTTGATAGATGTGGAAACAACTAAGAAGCATTCTGAAATACAAATATACTTAAAGCACTCTGAGCCACTCAAAACCACTTACAATCCCTCAAAGGCACTTAGAAGCACATAGAGTCCTTCACAAGCACTTGAAAGTAATTAGAATCACCTAGAGGCACTAGAAAACACTTGGAGGGTACTAGAAAGAACGTGGAAGCAGTTTGAAGCATTCTAAAGCACTTGGAATCACTTGACCGACTCAAAATCACCCATGAGCACATACAAGCACTCTAAAACACTTGGGATCACTTATGAACTCTTGAAAGCACTCATAAGTATTCTGAAGCAAGCCTTTGGAAGCACTTAGAAGCATTTATAATCACTTTGAAGCACTTAACAGATGTGGAAAGCACTCAGAAGCATTTTGAAATACGAGTATACTTAAAGCACTTGGAGGCACTCAAAAGCACTTACAAGCTCTTAGAGACACATGTAAACACTTATAAACCTCTCAAGAACCATAAAGCACTTACAAGCCCTAAGAGACATATGCAAACACCTACAAACATCTCTCAAGCACCATAGAGCAAGGGCGAGCACTTCAATGCATGGACAAGCATTAAAAAGCTCTATCAAAAACCATAGAGATTGGTAAAGTATTGTAATGCACTAACAAGAATTTGGATCCTCTTGGAGACATTTGAAAGCACTCAAATACTCAGAAGCATTTGAAAGTACAACAAACTATAATGGACTAACATACACATGAAAGCAGTTAAGCAATTGGAGGCATCTTCAAGGTTGATAAAGCATTTGGAAGGAATTACAAGCACAAAGTAAAGCATTATGACACACTCTCACATGTTTGGGGTTATATACCAGAGGCAAATTGAGTAGATGCACTGGATCCAGTACATGCGCACTCTTGCCTATTCTGTTTCAAACAACATCTTTCTTGTTTGGGGAGATGCGGGTTTCCACCGTCCAAAATTGAAACACAATGTCCCTAACTTTGATCGTTATGATGCTTTCTCTATGCACTTGACGATGACAAGCATCTAAGGGAAGTGATCCTTTCTCCACATCATGATGAAGCCAAAAACTTGTAGCAATGATATTTCTTCGGTGTATTCCTAAAGCCTTGGCAACATCTCTGCTTCTCATTTGATCATCACCACCACCCACTCCATTTATGCATGCCATGATAGTAGCCCGTTTAAAAAAAAACTCAGTATTTTAATGGGGTGTCTTCACCTCAAATAATGTATGATGAATGTTAGAGAAAATGACTCTCTCAACTGTCTCCGACGTGTGTTGCAAAACTAAGAATATTGGATAAAGGAGGAGTTGTTGTAGAATCCTCATTTGAAGAGGCTCAAAAATCCTGTTTGTTTGTTTATGCTAGCACTTAGCAACCGCCTTGCAGATTTTCTTTGCCTCTCACTCGTCAATGTCATCATCCTCACATGTTTGTGTCATCCTCTTCTCACGGTTTCTTTGTTCCCTCTTCTTTGCAACCTAGTAGTTAATAGACTGGGCAGAAGATACCTTGGATGTGTTGTGTAATAGACACTGGAGGAAGATGGGTGCATGCACTGCCATTCTGAACACTATGAGATCTCCATGTGCATCACATTATGATGTTGATGATATAGCGTAGAAGACCATCAAAACACATCCATTGATTGATTGAGAGAGAGAGAGAGAGAGAGAGAGAGAGAGAGAGAGAGAGAGAGAGAGAGAGAGAGAGAGAGAGCATAGAAGGTGTTGAGCTGCTACTGGAGAATATGCAACAGTCATGGTTGAATGGACTTCATCAGAAACATCATCCTTCCATGCCTAAGGCGGGAAGATAATCATGGAGCTATGAAATTCAAAAGTCGAGGCTACTGTGTGTGTGTGTGTGTGTGTGTGTGTGTGTGTGTGTGTGTGTGTGTGTGTGTGAGAGAGAGAGAGAGAGAGAGAGAGAGAGAGAGAGAGAGAGAGAGCCACATTACTAACGGTAGCTGAGGCATGTACCAGGAGTGGAGCATAATAAAATTAGAATGTTCAATTGGAGTTAATGAAAGGAGTTGAGCCATTTGCTTATATTTGAATTTAAAATCTCTTTTGACAGCCCGCCTTATTCCCCTCTATCTCCTCCCAAAAGAGGTGTCCAAGACACTCCTTTTTGGTACCACCTATACATGCCATCACCCACCTAGACAATTAGCAAGAGGAAGGAGACCTTATACCATCTTTCCTGAGGATCAGGACCATATCAGTGCAGTGGCTAAAGAATCAAAAAATATATATGATGATACCTCAATCCCAAAATGAGGAAACAGATGTCAACCCTAGAAGGAGAGGCGCTAAGGGTCTTGGGGACTCTCAGCATTCAATTCAATCCAAGAGAAGACATTTAGAGAGTGTTGAAAGACGCTCTCATTTTCACAGGTCTCAAAAGTCAATTAAAGGGAAAAAAAGAGAAAGTTAGTGATGGTATTAGGCATAGTACACTCACTTTCATGGTGACGTCTGTTGTTCTCCTACATGAAGCTCGTGATAATCAGGGAAGAGGCTCCGGGGAGCAGGGTAGTGTCACATGGAAACTAGATCGGAAGAATGAATATGATACTGTGATTGAAATGAATGATCACTATAATGATAGATGGGTTGGTGATACTAACCATTACAACAAACACAAGCGTAGGGAAAGAAAGTTTGATCACAAGGAAAAACCCAGATGCACAAAACAAGAATTGGATTACCATAGGTTCAAACATGGGGAAATATCAAATGACCTATGATTGCATTTTCACTATTCAAAGGGGAAGGAAGTGAGAGGCGGAAGTGAAAAATAGACACGGTGGCCTCTACACCAAGACTATGCACAATGGCCTCATCATGGGGGATACACAATAGGGGAACCACCTAGCAAGATATGCGGCTAGGACGCATACATATACACAATGAAGCATGCCATGGAAAACAATTTCAAGATCCACGCCCAAATGTGGAATGGAGTGGTCGGAGAATAAGGTGAGAGGAGTGGTGAATGGGTGAGAATGGGCTTGCTACTCGTGCATGTTAGTAAGGAAGATAATGAGGTAGGGGAAACTTGCGAGTATGCTCACTTATCATACAAGAGGTGGCGAATCCGCACACCTCAAGATGGAAGTAGCAAGATGATAGGAATATGAGAGGGAGAGTGTGTGTGTGTGTGTGTGTGTATGGTGGTGAATCCGCACACCTTTACATAAGTAGAAAAAAAAAGGCAAGGAACAAGCATATACCATACTCACAATGAGATGTATCCAAAGCAACGCAAAGTATGGCACCAAGATGGAGTGTGTTGATTGCTTGCAAAAGATGAATACAATAGGTAGTGTATGACAGGAAAATGAGAAGGGGACAAGATCGTAGGAGGCATAATGGAGAGATGGGAGTTGATGGCGAGGAATATCATGAGTGTGTCCACCCTTCTTCTTCTTGAAATTGTGCCTTCAACCCTTAATTACAAGTGGTGTGGAGGTGTGGTGCTCATCTTTTGTGCATGGTGATGGTGATGATGATGGTGTTGTGATTATGTGATTAGGGTTCATGCTACAAGCATGTAGCACAAGAGTGTGTATGGATAGGTGTGTGTGTGTGTGTGTGTGTGTGTGTGTTTTAAGTGAGCTCTCATGGCCTCCTTATATAGGGAAGGAGGGGAGGATTTAGCAATATTTCTATTTGAGGTGAGTGTCCCACTTTGGTGACTAGGAAAATGGGGTGCATGTGACTGTGGCTCCCATCTTGTCTCCTCATTATTTAAAATACCAGAGTCAATAGAGAGAGAAGAAGAGAGAATGTGGGTAGGATGTAGAGGATAGGAGATATTTACAATAGTCTAGCTTTGGCTAGACTTAAGCTTATTAGGGAGAGAAGAGAGAGGTAAGAAATTTACAAGAGAGATTGTCAAAGGTGGATAGTTGTTAATGAGGATGGATCCTCCAAAAATGGTGATAGAATCACTCTAGACTTTCCAAGACCTCATTAAAAGAGCATTGTCTCTTGTAATCATGCTTGAAGACTTGTAGAACCATAGCCATTCTAGAGGGAAGAAAATTGGGGATGGCCTGTGTCACCATTACACGAGAAAACTAGGGTCCACTACAAAAATCATATCTCCGTGTTCATAACTCCAAAAATTTTGAAAAAAATTGAGCTAAAAGTTGAGATCACGAGCTATATCTTTCATGTTGAACGCTCCTTCAGATTCGGGGTTCTTCTTTACTTAAAAAATTCAGCTAAATAATGTATTATTTGTGGCTGCAAAGGTCTTTTGGTGGTCCCCTTTGAGTGGACTTCTCTCTTGCCTTCAAGTGTGAGCTCCTTCATGTGTATGAAAACATGACCTAGAGTTTTGAAAAGATTGGCAATCATCTAGATGGAGGTATTATTGAAATTTGAAAGTGGGGTTGAGGTTTGAAAATGAAAACTAGTGAATAAAATATTTGGTAGGGTGGATTATTATATATATACATGAAAAATATATTAGAAAATACTAAAATATACAATATAATTTATAATATATATATTTAATATTTAAGATCAAAAGAGAGATCAACAAAGAAAGCTTACTTATTTATGCTACATCGTGATTGATTTAGCATAAGTCTTATTTATTTAATAAAGGCTAAAACGTTTGTGAAAAAGAGAAGAAAAAATCAAAAGTAACTTATATAATAGGAAATAGTTTTGGTAAAAGAGAAAGAAAATATAGATGGTTCCCATGCATGGAAAAGCATGCCTCATTAGCCCTCCCTCTAAGGCTAGAGGTATTCATGCCTCTAGCGTTGTACTTGATTCTTCTTCAATTGACGTGGAGGAGTCTCCCTCCTCGGGGATTTCCATCATAGGTGCTTGATCAAATCTCAAAAAGTACTGCTTCAACCTCCATCCATTGACACGTGTTTTGTGGAGCCTACCATCTGCATCCATCAATTGGTAACTGCCATTGGCGTAGCACTTTCTAATGACAAATGGCCCCTCCCATCTGGGTGAAAACTTTTTATCCTTCCTAGTGTCAAACCTGTTATCATACCGTAGGACCAACATACCTTTCTTGAGACCTTTTGCCCTAAGTCCCTTGTTGAAGGTAAGTCGACGTTGCTCTGACTGTGCTGCATAAGAGTTGATAGCATCCTCTTTGTCTAGTTGAAGCCTCTCTAGATCAAGAATGTGGTTGTGGAGATGAGCATTAGGACGTTCCACCTGCCCAGCTAGCACCCTCAGACTAGCCAATTGTACTTCAATGGGTAAAATGGCTTCCTTACCAAACACCAAGTGATATGGTGTGAACCCAAGGGATGTGCGAAATGAAGTGCGATAAGCCCAAAGTGCAGCCATAAGATGCTTGTCCCAATCACTTTTGTGATTGTTTATATGTTTAGTGATGATCTTGCAGATTATACAATTTACCTTTTCCACCAAACCATTGCATTGTGGATAGTAGGGAGTTGAGTGTCGTCGTGAGATACCTAACTTCTCCATTAGCTCTCCTACAAGGTCTCCTCTAAAACCTGGTCCCTTGTCAGAAATTATTTCAAGAGGAGTGCCAAAACGGCAACAACTGTTTTCAAATACGAACTTAGCCACTTCCTTAGTTGTAATCCGGGTGGTGGCAACTGCTTCAGCCCACCTGGTCATGTAGTCCACACCCATGATGATATAAAATTTACCTGATTGGCTCCTTGGAAAAGGCCCAATAGCATCAATTCCCCATTTCTCAAATGGTCCATATGAGATTATAGGAGTCTGTGGCTCATATGTGAGCCTCCTATCCCCTGCCTTTTGACATTCCTTGCATGTTTTACACCAATGATGCACATCCCTATGTAGACTAGGCCATACAAACCCGCTACTAGTGATGTCAAGTGCAAAGTGTCCTCCGCAAACACCATCATGGCAACTTGAAATGATTTCAGTGATCTCTCTAGAGAGAGGTACCCGCCTAAGAATTTGATCCTTACCCTTGCAGTAGAGGTCGTCATTGATAAGGCGGTATTTTGTTGCCTTGCGCACAAGCCACTGCTTTTGGCCCTTAGTAAGATCTTTAGGACACTCTCCTGTGTCCAAGAAACTCATGATGTCAGGCATAGCATCTCTACCTTGGAAGAGAGGCAGCTTCAACTTGATAGCACCCACCATTGAAACATCTTGCAACTTCTCTCTAGCTAGAGCATCTGCTTCTTGATTTTCTGCTCGAGGGACATGATGTAATTGTACAACTTGAAATTTCCCTAAAAGTTCCTTGACTTTGCGCAAATGGCCTAGCAAGCTATGATTTTTACAAGCCCAAGTTCCTTGTATTTGTTTTATTAAAAGCATGGCATCACCAAATACATTTAACCGTTGAATGCCCTATGTCACACACCACTCTAACCCAAGAGTTAAGGCTGCATATTCTGCCTCATTGTTATAGTGAGAATCCAAGAGATTCCCAATGGAGAAAACCTTATCCCCTTGCTCGTTGAAGATGACAATGCCTGCTGCAGCTTTGTCCACTTTCCTCTTATAGGCTCCATCAAAGAAAAGAGAGTGAGCCTCCTCTACCTTAGGGACTTCCAGTACGGGTGTAATATCTTGATCATTTGGCTTTATCTTTAGCTTCTTTTCATAGTGGCGAGGAGTGAGAATACCTCCTAGACTGGCCCTTGTGGAGTTCTCCACTTGCATTGTGTAATCAAACTCTTGCAGCCTTGTGAGCCATTTGGAAATCCTAGAAGAAACATCCATGTGCTGCATTACATAAGGAAATGTATCCCTTTTTTGATGGAGTCATCATTCGACTAGAGAAGTAGATAGGACGCATGAAAGAAGTTTGAGGATCCTTTTGCATCAATACAGCCCCAAGTGTGTCATTGCCCACACTAGGGTTTACATAAAATGGCTCGTCCCACTTTGGAGGTGCTTTGGTGGGAAGTGAAGCTAGAATTTGTTTTACCTCATCGAATTGTTGTTCATTTTTTTCACTCCAAGTGAAAATCTCTTGATGGGTAACTTGTTGTAAAGGAAGAACCACTTGGGAGAGCAAGTGAATGAACCCACTCAAATACCTCACCTTTTGAAGAAAAGAGACCAACTGCTTTGTTGTGGTGGGAGAGGTCAAAGCCACCAAGCCTTGAACCTTGCTTGGGTCAGCTTCAATGCCATTGGCCGAGATCACATGGCCAAGAAGAGTAACCTTGCTTTCACCAATGTGGCATTTCTCCACATTGAGTTGGCCCCCCAAAGCTTGTAGCCTAGCTAGACCTTCATAAACTTTCTCCAAATGAAGAGAGCGAGAGCTATAGATACAAAAGTCATCAATAAAAACACGGATTGATTTTCCAAAGAATGGCTGAAAAACAAATGTCACATATCGCTGAAAAGTGGCTGGAGCATTAGTGAGACCAAAAGGCATAACTCTGTAAGCAAAACATCCCCATGGTGTGATGAAGGTTGTCTTCTTTTGATCTTCTTCAGCGATGCTAATTTGGAAGTAGCTTGAGTAGCCATCACATACCGTGTAGCGCTCATGTCCTGCTACCTCATTGAGTATTTCCTCTTGAAAAGGAAGAGGAAAATGGTCCCTCTTTGTGGTTGCATTAAGAGGCTTGTAATCAACACAAACCCTCCACTTACCATTCTTCTTTGGTGTGACTACCACTGGAGAAACCCACTCTGAGTCTTCAACAGGATAGATAAAACCGGCTTCTAGCAATTTCCTCACCTCTTTGAGTAGGGCGTCTTGTTGAATTACTCCTAGCCGCCTGAGCTTCTGCACTACAGGTTTACTTCCCTCCTTGAGCTTAATGTGATGTTGAACTACTGTGATGCCAGTGATTTTATCATATTCATCAATGAACAATGTGGTAAAATTACTTAGCATCAAAATATAATCTTCATGCTCCTTCCCACACAACTCACTAGAGAGCATTTGATGTAGCTTACTTGATTCTACCAGAGGTTGTATACCTGGTGTCTCCCCTTGGTTTGACGATGAGGCATCAGGTTGCTCCATCTTCTTAGGGTCCTTGAGAATGATCCCCATCACCTCAATGCTACTGTCACTTTCTTCACTCACTGTTGACTCCTCCTCTGAAGTGGTTGAAGAGTCACCACTAGAAAACTCATCCTCGGAGGTTTCTAGATCCATGTCGCGTTGTTGACCTATCTCCATGTCGTAAAGTATTGGCCTCCCTTTTGCATCCTTCATCTGGATTATGCCGGTGTCCCAGTCCTGCTTAGCTCTCATAGCCATAAGCCAAGGCCTCCCTAGAATGCTAGGATAGCCCTCCCCTTTGTGTGGCATGAAAAAGATGTCCACATCTACCTTGGTGTTGAATGCCTTTATCCTAACTGCATTTATGACACCAACACATTGAACTTTTAAATTATTTTCCATTTTGGCTCGGCATGGTGCCGGCCGACTCACCTGTAAACCCAAACGGTGCATCATTTTTTCACTCATGACGCATATTTGTGCGCCACCATCAATATAGATATTGGAGATGTGTTGCCCTTTGATGTAAGCATCCATCATTGGTAGTATGTAATCTAGATTCCTCCCAGAGATAGCCCCAGCTATCTTTGGCTTTGGTCGTCTCGTGCTAACCATCTTTGTCCATTGTCTCCTCACCCTAGGTGCTAGGTGGAGTAACTGGGGCCAGGTGATTTTTGGCCCCTGCACAGAAACATCTTGAACCAAATCATATGGTTTAGAAAATTCACCCAAAGAGAAATCTACAATGTCAATTTTACGTCGTGACTTGGACGGCTTTTTGCTAGATTCCCCTTTAGTCTTCATATTTTCTTCCTTTTGGGAAGATTCACCATGCCTAGCGTGTTTTACCCCTATGGCATCTACTCCTTTAACCTTGGTCTTATCCTCCTCCACTTTCTCCTTTCCTTTATCTTCAAGACTAATGACGCTTACTGTTTGATTGCCAACTGGTGGTGGGGGTAAGGGTGGAATGAGAGGTTGTGGTGGTTGTGGTTGAATGGGTGGTTGTAGGATTTGCACGGGTGGTGCTTGTTGTGGTGCCCTCGGTGGTGGTGGTCTTGCTCTCGGTGGTGAAACCTGGTTTTGCCTGGCTCCTCTGTTGAAGTTCTGCCTCCTTGGGTGTGGACAGTAGTACATGCCATGACCATCCTCCCCACAATTGTAGCAGTGGTATTCTTGGTTTTGCCTTCGTTGTCCTCTTCCTTGCTCTTGGTTGCGATTGTGTGCATGCCCTTGTTGTATCAAATGGACTGAGAGATTCTCAAGTTGATTGGTGATTCTATTGAGCAAGTCTTCCTGATCTTCAATTGGTTCTTGTGGTTGAATCCTCTGGGCGGCTGTTGTAGGTGGTGCTAGAGGTGGTCGGGTCCTAACGGCTTCCTCTTCATCGATATTCCTGGCTTGTAGGCGCAACTTCTTGTCTTTAAGGCGGGCCACTTCAACTGCTAGCTCATACGTAGCAGGAAACCTTCCCTTCACCTTCTCTTTAAGAGTTGGCCATAACCCTTGGCCATAACCCAACCACAAACCGATCCTTCTTTAGGAAATCAGGTGCCCCCTCATCCTCTCTTAGCGATGCAACCCATCGCCCCCATAAATCTACAAACTTTGACTCATATGATGCGTATTCCAGCATACTGCCCTGATTCAACTCTGTCAACAATTGCCATAGCTTCTCTGATGTTGTGCCCTCTCCAAAACGCTTGACAAAGGCTGCTCTTAATAAGTCCCACCGTTCCTTGGTTTCTTGTGCCAAGGCATTGTACCATGATCTTGCCTCCACCTTCATTAGAAGTGGGAAGATGCGCAAGCGCGAAGCATCATCATCTCTCGCAGAGATGACACATGCTATTTCCAAGTTGTCTAGAAAGTCTGCAGCATCCTCACCCACCTTACCAGTAAAGGTTGGAAATGCTACACTTGCCATTGTGAGAGTGAGAAAATTAACTCGACTTAGAAATCTTAAAAAAAAAAAAAAAAAGAGATTCAATACATGGGTGCTCGGTAGATGGAAAACATTCTATACAAGGATGAAAATAACTACATCAAAAGACACTTTATGATTAATCATAGGGAGGATAAAGGGTAGAGAAGAGGTGTTTATCTCTTGCAGTCGTTCTCTACCAAATATGGTTGTAATGATCTGCTGATAAAACATCTTGCGGTTCAAGATTACTTTGATTGATTGAATTCGTTGTGGTGCATAAGTTTGGTTCCTTGCAAAAGGTTGATGCGCTGGGTCCATCACATGATAATTCGGAAAGGCTCTCTCCTTCGTGGTGGAAGGTTATAGTCGGAGGTGTAGAGCTCTTGGTAGTCGAGGTCAAATTTATAGTACCAGAGGACAAGGTTGTCTTCGTCTTCTAGCTCTAGGATTGTCCTTCCAGCAAGCTCTTGGAAAAGCTTGAACTCTCTCTCTTTGAGCAACTTCACTTTCCTGCAAGATAGAGTGCCATCTAGTGTATACACAGGTGTGATGAGGTAGGTGGTGAGTCTTACCACTTGTATTAATCCAAGTTGGATAAATACATAGGAGGCTGTAAAGTCGTCATCATAGCCTCGATTCACAAGCAACACCCCTTGAAGGTGGAGGGTCTTGTCTTTCCGCCAAGAAAAACCTGTGTCAAAGACCTTGTCGATGACAAGCTCCGCCACTTCACTCGGTAGACGACGTAGAATCCATGCTGTTGTTTCTAGTTCCTGGCTCATGAGATGAGAGTGAGGTATAGAAAGACTTTGGAGGATTTACCCTTTTGTTTTGGAGACGGGGTGATTGTCGGCGCTGGAAAACCCTTGAATCTTTTGGTGCAAGGGAGAGGGAGGGACCACGCGTTCGTAGTAGCTTCCTCAAGTTGTGAAGGCTTGTTGTGGATGTAGGTGGAATAGGTGGCAAAGATGGGGACGTAGATGTAGAGAAGCCTGGTGCTACTTGAAAGCCTACCGTTGTGAGAACGCCTGTGCGGATGTCGAGGGAGAAAATGATGGCCTTTTCTTCACTTTGGGTTGCACTCATGTCGAAGATGCGGTTTTTGGCTACAATGTGAGCATGATGCAGCTTGTGCCTTGCTTTTACCCTTGCGGGGATGATGAGAAATGTAAACAATCTGAGTAGGGAAAGAGGGTCTTACCACTTCTTCTATGCTAACAATACAACACCTTGGCAAGAGTGTCTTGATGACTTGAGTCAAACCTTCTTGAAGCTCCTCCTCTTCAATGGTCCAATTAGAGAATTCAAGAAGCCACTCGTCCATGAAGAGAAGTAAACATGTCAGCCTTGTAAACTGAAGGTCAAGAGCCCTCCTCAGTGGGGACACCAAATGAGAGGCGGAAGTGAAAAATAGACCCGGTGGCCTCTACACCAAGACTATGCACAATGGCCTCATCATGGGGGATACACAATAGGGGCACCACCTAGCAAGATATGCGGCTAGGACACATACATATACACAATGAAGCATGCCATCGAAAACAATTTCAAGATCCACGCCCAAATGTGGAATGGGGTGGTCGGAGAATAAGGTGAGAGGAGTGGTGAATGAGTGAGAATGGGCTTGCTACTCGTGCATGTTAGTAAGGAAGATAATGATGTAGGGGAAACTTGCGAGTATGCTCACTTATCATACAAGAGGTGGCGAATCCGCACACCTCAAGATGGAAGTAGCAAGATGATAGGAATATGAGAGGGAGAGAGAGAGAGTGTGTGTATGGTGGCGAATCTGCACACCTTTACATAAGCAGAAAAAAAAATGCAAGGAACAAGCATATACCATACTCACAATGAGATGTATCCAAAGCGACACAAAGTATGGCACCAAGATGGAGTGTGTTGATTGCTTGCAAAAGATGAATACAATAGGTAGCGTATGGCAAGAAAATGAGAAGGGGACAAGATCGTAGGAGGCATAATGGAGAGATGGGAGTTGATGGCGAGGAATATCATGAGTGTGTCCACCCTTCTTCTTCTTGAAATTGTGCCTTCAACCCTTAATTACAAGTGGTGTGGAGGTGTGGTGCTCATCTTTTGTGCATGGTGATGGTGATGATGATGGTGTTGTGATTATGTGATTAGGGTTCATGCTACAAGCATGTAGCACAAGAGTGTGTATGGATAGGTGTGTGTGTGTGTGTGTGTGTGTGTGTTTTAAGTGAGCTCTCATGGCCTCCTTATATAGGGAAGGAGGGGAGGATTTAGCAATATTTCTATTTGAGGTGAGTGTCCCACTTTGGTGACTAGGAAAATGGGGTGCATGTGACTGTGGCTCCCATCTTGTCTCCTCATTATTTAAAATACCAGAGTCAATAGAGAGAGAAGAAGAGAGAATGTGGGTAGGATGTAGAGGATATGAGATATTTACAATAGTCTAGCTTTGGCTAGACTTAAGCTTATTAGGGAGAGAAGAGAGAGGTAAGAAATTTACAAGAGAGATTGTCAAAGGTGGATAGTTGTTGATGAGGATGGATCCTTCAAAAATGGTGATAGAATCACTCTAGACTTGCCAAGACCTCATTAAAAGAGCCTTGTCTCTTGTAATCATGCTTGAAGACTTGTAGAACCATAGCCATTCTAGAGGGAAGAAAATTGGGGATGGCCTGTGTCACCATTACACGAGAAAATTGGGGTCCACTACAAAAATCATATCTCCGTGTTCATAACTCCAAAAATTTTGAAAAAAATTGAGCTAAAAGTTGAGATCACGAGCTACATCTTTCATGTTGAACGCTCCTTCAGATTCGGGGTTCTTCTCTACTTAAAAAATTCAGCCAAATAATGTATTATTTTTGGTTGCAAAGGTCTTTTGGTGGTTCCCTTTGAGTGGACTTCTCTCTTGCCTTCAAGTGTGAGCTTCTTCATGTGTATGAAAACATGACCTAGAGTTTTGAAAAGATTGGCAATCATCTAGATGGAGGTATTATTGAAATTTGAAAGTGGGGTTGAGGTTTGAAAATGAAAACTAATAAATAAAATATTTGGTAGGGTGGATTAATATATATATACATGAAAAATATATTAGAAAATACTAAAATATATATTGTAATTTATAATATATATATTTAATATTTAAAGTCAAAAGAGAGATCAACAAAGAAAGCTTACTTATTTATGCTACATCGTGATTGATTTAGCATAAGTCTTATTTATTTAATAAAGGCTAAAAACGTTTGTGAAAAAGGGAAGAAAAAATCAAAAGTAACTTATATAATAAGAAATATTTTTGGTAAAAGAGAAAAAAAATATGGGGGGTTCCCATGCATGGAAAAGCATGCCTCAGAAGGATGATCTAGTTTGTACACAATCAAGCCTTGGAACAATACATGGATCTCAAAGATATTGATGAAGATGAGTACTTCCCACAGACTTTGAAGAATGCGGTCGGCAAGTGGTATTACCACTATCCAACATGCAAGCTTTGGACACATATATAAATTGAAAAGGGCAATTCTTTTGAAGTATAGGAAAAAATATGGGGATGAAGACATACTTTGCAAGCTAGACAAGATTAAGCAAGGCAAGTTGTAAGTGAGAAGCTATGTGGAAAAGCTGAAGGAGCTCACCAGACATTTGAATGAATCTCCTTCAGAATAGAGGATGTGTGCCTAGTTTTTGAGTGGATTCAAAGCAAAAAACTTAGAGAGCAAGAGGTACCAGCCTCAACTAGAAAGTTTAATGATTTGGTACAAAAAGCTCTAAAATTGAAGTAGCATGCAGAGAAGGAAAAGGGCCATAAGAAGAGAAGAAATTTGAGTGATAGTGAATCATCAATTGGCGAGTTCACTTCTAGTTCTGAATCCAATTCAGCTAAAAGTGAGTCAGAGGATGAGTCAAAGAGCAAGAAGAAGGGATCATGGGCTAAGAAGATAGAAGCAAAGTCAAAGCATAAATTTGAAACATCAAAATCTAGACCAACAGTGGGAAAGGTGGAGACCTAGTGCACACTGTAAGTTGAAAGAACACAAGTCTAATGAATGTTGCCAATGTACTTATTGTAAAGCATTCGGACAACTGTGGACGGACATTGGTGGAATAATTGTAAGATTAGAATGCACTATTTCAAAGAAGGAAAAGATGTGTCTATGATAGCACTGACAAACCTAGAACCAGCAAAGCAAGAGGGGATGTAAGAGAGTATGGAGGGCCGGTACTAAAAATATTCTAGGAAGGTGTAGATATCAAAATTTTGACAGTAGAGGTCGAGGAAGAGCTGATTTTACAAGGCGTAATTTCAGTTGCTACACATGTGAAAAGTATGGACACTTTACATCTCAATGCCCAGAGAAAGCTAAACCTAAGGTAAAATATAGACCCGGTTTCGGTGCCTGTGATCACCAAGAGCACTGGGGTTGTCATTGAGGACTTACCATATGAGCCGATTGACCAAATAAAGCAAGTTGAAGAAGCACAAAGGTGAGAGAAGAAAAGATCCATCTAGAAAGCTAAGGGAAAGTGAAAGGAGGTAGATGAATGGTAGGAGCAGAGGACACTGACAGTCAAGATCATGCAGGATTTGGCAAAGAAGATGCCATACTTAAGAATCTTGAATGCTCGGAGGCTAAAAGGATTTCTCTAAAGGTTGCAGAGGTACTGGAGAGGAAACTCCCAGAGAATGAATCTAGTAAGGTGGATGTTGAGAAGGAATTTGAAGAGCCAGCAAAGGGCTCAGAGAGCACCTGGAAGAAGATGTTTGACAAGTCAGGTCAGGCTTGGCCAAGGTTGATCAATCGGGACTGAGGACAAAAAATGTTCAAAAGAAATAATCATATGCATCATAAAAGGATCCATCAGCTAGAAGATGCAAGAGGCTATCAGAGGCATGGCACTGTGAGGATAGCTATCTGGAGGGGAGATCCTTGAGCTCAGACAGGATCTCTAGGAATGAACAAGATCTTATCTATGTAAAGGTCTATGAAAGAATTCAAAAGTTTACTATTAAAATTAGACTATATCAAAATGACCTTACTAGAGGCTACTAAGTTTATCATAAAGAAAAGAAAGAATGCATAAAATGTAATGGATGTGGATATGTCTGAGATTGAAGATGATGAAGTGTCAATCATCCATGTTGATTACAAGCTTGGAACTAGTGGGAGCCATTGTTGGGGGTAATACTAGATGGCAGTGCTAGTGTTAACATCCTTCAACATGATATGGACTACAATTCAGCACTAAAGAACAAAGTGGATGAGCTATTGAAGTTGGATAAGATTAGATAAATAACAATGTTGAAATAGGATGTAACAATGAATGAAATACTAGCATGATAGGAAGTTGAAGGTCAGAGAGTTGAGACAAGGTGACTTAGTCTATCAATCAAAACTAGGCCCAGAGAAACCCAATCTAAAGATAGCATGGTCCAGACCATATGAGGTGGACTCAGTCTTCTTGAATGGCAAAGTTAGATTGTACAATTTCTTCGGACTGATGCTACTAGGGATCTATAATGGGAAAAAGATCAAGTTGTACTATTCTAAACCAATAGAATCTCCAACCTTATATACACAAGATAAACAAGCATCTGATTTTGAAGATCCTCCACTTGATCTATTCTTTATTAGGCTAGAAGGGGAAATGATAGCTAAAGAAAAGCATTCAAATGATGATCTAAGGGTCACCAAACTCTAGACTCAGATAGGGGATAAGTAGAAGGCATCTGAAGCTGATAACAGTCACTAGCAATTCATTAATGAGTGTATCTTTTTGGGTATCCCATCGGTAATCATTATAAGGGCAGACGAATACATGAATTCCACGTCAATAATAATTGTTGCTATAATCTTGAGGCACACAAAGAGTGGAGCATTCATTAAAAATCTATGAGGAGCGTGCGTAGCACCACGAGCATTCCTTCACCTCTTGCACGCACAAAGCTTCCTGCTACAGATGTTCCTTTCATGTCTACTTAATTTCCAGTTGATGTCCACATCAAGATGCCAATTGATGCATTCATGGTTCCCTTCACCATCTTCATTTAGTGAGTTACGATTCTTTGCACACACACACATACACACACACAAGGCTCAGAGATGGTGAAGTGCGGTGCAATTCCTACTTAAGCCAATTCTGTTGGATGAGCAAAATCAAGCTATAGCTGAACTCCAACAAGAGTTGGTACCTGTTGATCCATAGCTCATAGTGCCCCATCAAGCCATCAATAAGTATATGTTTTAAGAGAGAGAGAGAGAGAGAGAGAGAGAGAGAGAGAGAGAGAGAGAGAGAGAGAGAGAGAGAGAGAGCTCTATTACAAACTTGGAGTATCATGGTTTTGTTGGAGCTACTAGATTGCCAATAGATGCCAACATCATAGAGCAGGCATAGACACCCCTGATTCTCATACAAGGATAGTCATTCTCACTGCTGCTGGCAAAAGTCTTTCGATGAATATTTGAGCACATGAGAAATAGCTATTCCAGATATTTCTCTCATGTGCTCAAATTACCCTTTGACCAAAAGGCCCAACCCTGTGTAGACACCATTAGTAGTTTTCTCAATGAAATCACTCATACCAAAAAGAAACGAAAGACAGCTAGCTAGTGCATACTAGTCTTGGCGGCTGCAAAGGCAATTGGTTTGAAAAATAATCCCACATATGTATATGAAAAATATTCAGTATGTTGTTGGCTTGGTCAGTCAACAGAAAAGCACCAATTAATTTGAGTTTGATTCTCTTCGGCAGCGTAATAACCCAAACTGCCAAAGTAAAAACCCATAACTTATGGTACGTCTAGAATTTCCTTTACTGGGAAACTTGCCTGCCACCACATGTTAATGTTTAGAACATTTTTCTAAAGATAAATGGAGTTGAGGTCCCGAAGGATCAAACAAGTGATCAAAATCCCAGACAGAGCAAATAGCTCTAATCACAGTTGAAGCAAAGAGGCATCTAGGAAAGGCAAAATTAGGGACATCTAAGCCACCCAGCAAGAAACAAAAACTTACTAAAGAGTTTTGGGATCAGTTCATTGCTCGCACTAAGAAATCTGCTACCACAACAACGATTAAGAGAAGTTGGACCCAGTAACTGAACAGGCCCCAAGGACTTCAGTAGCAATTGCAATTGTTCTACCTGACACAACTTCAAACACTACCATTGAATTGCAAAAAGGTCCAGAGCATGCAACTATATCTTATCGACCTACTATCATCGCCATCTACAAGCATCAAACGCTCAATTGACCAATTGAAAGCACTTGAGAAGAATCAATTGGTGGGTATGTTGGTGATGGATTTCTTGTAAAAATTATCAGTGCTATAAAATGTTCCTATGCTCACCTATAAAATAGACAAGGAAAATCCAAAAACAATCAAGATGGGTGTGTATCAACCATCTAGACAAGATGTATTTCTTGCAAAAATTATGAATGCCATAAAATGTTCGTATGCTCACCTATAGAACAGACAAGACAAATCCAAAAACAATCATAGATGGGTATGGACCATCTAGATAAGATGGAAGATTATTATAGTCTAACATAACCCATATGGAGGAGGAACTTGACCACGAGATTGTGAGAAAAAATGCACAAAGGAAGGAAATCATCTCACTTAAGGAATATTTAATTGAAGAGGAATGTAGAAGAAAGTAGAATCTGAAAAATATAAAGGAGCTCCAACAATAGGTGGATCAGCTGAAGATACAAAACTCTAGTTTTAATGCTGACAAGTGGAGATTGATCTAGGAAATTTTCACAATGGGTGCAGCTAGATCAGTAAATTGGTGCCCTCAACAGTATGAAGGAAGTACACAATGTTATGAAACAATCCATTCTTGACATTTTTTATCTTGAAGGCAATTTAACGTTGAATCTTGAGGATCTGTAAAATTTAGTAAGCACAATTAAAGATGATTTGGAGGAAAAGGTCTCAATCTACACTAACTCTCTTTCCAACCAAGCTCTGATCAAACATTTGACTACAAATTTTGATGATGTGTTAGGGACTTTCTACCAATTTCCAGCACTTTAGATCCACTTGACATGCATTGGGCTAGCACTTGTTGGGTACTTTCAACCACTTTCCAGCACTTAAGATCCATTTAATAGGCAATGGGATAGATTTTGTTAGGGACTTTCTACCAATTTTGAGCACTTAAGATCCACTTGACAGGCATTGGGCCATCACCACCTCAAACACTCTTTTTATATACATAGGTTAAAATAGCACTTAAGACTTCATAAAAAATTCAAGAACCATAGACCACAACATCCATTTCAATAGAGAGAGAAAAAATGGAGAGGATAGAGGTCCAAACATGCACATTATCACCACTTGACCACTTGGCTATTGGCAGTTTTTAGAGAACTTGGCCAACACTTCAGAGCACCTTAAGATAAAAATCAGATAGGCATCGACACAAGTATTCATGTATATTACATACCAGTTACATTCGTGTATATTCGACACAAAAGAATTCGTGTTTATGTATGAACAATTTTTTAACTATTTTCACACAGAGACAATAACTAGCTATACAGGTGTCTATTATGGCCACTTTTGACTGCTTGGCATCTTCGACAAGTCTGGACTATCAATTCCTTCCTTGCACCATACATTTTCAGTGACAATGTCCCGATTCCATTGTGCAAGCATCTCATTCCTTTCATCAAATGGACACTCATTGACAGCTTTCACTTTGTCAGCACTTTCAGCCCACTCGTAAACAAACACCACCACATCCTCTTTCAAAAACTTCTCCCACTGCCTCTTGTCCTGATTCTCCAAGCCAGACAAAATGGCATAGCATGCAAGATCATCGAAGTACATTTTATACAAAGAATCATCTAGCACTAATGTGTTTGACTTATTGAACCTAGGGAAAAGATACCAAAATATTTCTAAGTTTTTGAAGTACATTGGCCTTGGAGGGTTATCAAACTTCCAACTACTAACATGGAAAGCACCCTATGAGAGCCAGCCACTTAGGCATCTTTTTCCCTAGTTCAGGCACTTGTCAATATCTTTTTCTAAGTTTTGGTGAGTGTGCGAGGTCCACAAAAACACCTCTTCAACCTAAATCAATGCAAGTAAGAATACCTCTGCATCATTCCACAGGTAATAGTTGATGTTATCATCTTTAGTTATTTTGCTAAAGTATAGCATTGACACATTCGGGGACAGTCTCGTTTTTTGCATATCGTGCACGTACACAAGCACATTGTTGATGTAAAAAATGAGTGCTAAATCCCGACTGCCAATGAAGCATC
The DNA here is from genome assembly GCF_014529385.1 of Adiantum capillus-veneris. Classification (NCBI taxonomy): domain Eukaryota; kingdom Viridiplantae; phylum Streptophyta; class Polypodiopsida; order Polypodiales; family Pteridaceae; genus Adiantum; species Adiantum capillus-veneris. Next base: position 126,036,859 of record NC_140945.1, read on the forward strand.
CTAAGAGAGTAAACACTTTGTGCTCAATTCGCTCTACCTCATCTGTGGATGGTTGGGGTTTTGAGCCAACCACGTGGATTTAACTACATAACACATGAAATAGTCAAAACAAATGAGATTAAGACACTGCACAAAAACTGAGAAAAAGCACTTATATATATTATATCAACGACTTATGATACGATAGCATGGTAAAAAAAGCTACAAAACTCCAAGAAGCTAAAGATTCTTGCATGCTCAGGTTTTGGATGGGAGTGTGGTAGTACTTTTTTTGGGGTTGCGGGCCTGCCCATACTCCACCTATTTTTTCCCCCCTTTTGCACATCTCCTCGGTAGCAAATTGGAACGTTGCTTCCATTTCGGCTCCAACGACACTTCTTCCTTAGACGGCACACCCTAATTTGCATTGCCTGGCTCTACAGTTTTAACATGAATAGGCTCTTCAGTTTTCATGGGAGATTAGAGCCCAACAACAACATCCTTGCCCTTCCCAATATCAATATCTTGATTTTCCATAATAGAGCATGTGGGAAGATCAGGTAGTAAATGATGATCATAATGATCTCTCTAACCATGGATCACATATGTGCGGATAACCTGTAGACAAAAAGAAACCTAACCTTGGGTAGAGCCCTCCAGGTTCTTGTACTTCCTTAGCATTGAATTTAGATCAAAGAGCTTGTCCCACATATGTGTGAATGATGTGGAAGCGCTTGGGTGACAACCCTGGTCAACCACCATCTCACCTGGCACACTGCAGACATTCAATATACATACCAAAGTATCTTGGTTCCTGTTCTATGAAATCACCAAATTACCTACGGGCTCTTGATACACATTCCCTTGTGCCCAACATTTTGCTATAGCAGGTATCTGCCATTGGCAATTGGATACAATGCATTTAAGCTCATTTGTGTAGACAATTGAAGAGCAGAAGGGATGGTACTTGTGGCCACATGACAAGTAATAAACCCCGATCTCATGTTGGCCCGACAAAACTTGGCTACATGCCACACAATTCCCTCCAATTATCACAGTATCAGCACCCAACACATTCTTGGATGGTGGGGTAGGCACAAGCAGGGCCTTGCCCTCTCGCTTCACAAAGTTGCAAGCCTCCTTCATGAAATAGGCCTACCTTTTAAGATCACAATGCACCCTCTCCATTTCCTGTGAGTTGTTGTCTGTACAAAATGAAAAATAGAAGATAATTATGGATTGCATAATCAGCCATGAAGCACTCTTGAGCACGTCTAAGCACTTCTAAGCAATTGCACTTTAAAGCACTTCAAAGTACTTAGAAATGTTTCAAAGTGTATGGAACTGCTTTAGAGTGCATGAATACTAATAAAAATCCAAGTAAATCACTTAAATGCTATCACTTTTGAGCACTTCAAAGTACTTAGAAATGCTTCAAAGTGTATGGAAGTGCTTCAGAGTGCATGAATACTAAAAAAAATCCAAGTAAATCACTTAGATGCTAGCACTTCTGAGCACTTCTAAGCACTATATAGTTTTTATAAGCACTTTGAAGCAACTTTAGGAACTTTTTAGCATTTCTTTGCATTTGAAAGGACTTCTATGCGTTTCCAAAGTTCTTGAAAGTTCTTGGAAGTGTTTACAAGTGCTTCAAAGTGCTTGAATAATTCTTGAAGTTACTTAGATTCTAGCACTTGCTAGAAGTTCCAAGCATCTTATGGAATCTTTCAACACTAAAGTGCTTCAAAGTGCTTAACAAGGGCTTTTTGAAACACTTTCCCTCAAGTGCTTAGAAGTTCTTACAAGCTTTAATAAGAACTTTGAAGCACTCCTAAGAACTATGAGGCTTTTCAAAGTGTTTAAGGTGCTTCAAAGTGCCTCGAAGTGCTTCAAAATGCCCTTGTTAAGCACTCAGAAGAACTTTAGAGCAGTTAGATGTGCCTTCAAGTGCTTAGAAGCGCTTACAAGCTTTGAGAAGCACTTTGAAGCACTTCTAAGGGCTTGAGGGCACTTTGAAACACTTATTAGAACTTTGAGAGTTTTCAACGTGTTTATAAGTGTGCTTGGAAGTGCCCTTGCTAAGCACTTTAGAGCATTTAAATATCCCCTTAAATGCTTGGAAGTTCTTGCAAGCTTTAATAAGATCTTTGAAGCACTTCTAAGCACTCTACACCACTTTGAAGAACTTATAAGCACTTTGAGGCTTTTCAAAGTGTTTAGAAGTGTGCTTCGAAGTGCTTCAAAGTGATTATAAGTTCTTCCAAGTGCTTAAGTATTGATGAAAATTAATGTAATTGGTAAATTGTACCTGCACAATAGTGACTTATTCCTTCATATTTTCAGCATTTGTTGATGGCATACCACTCAGGCTCAACACCCTTGTGAGTACTCCAATCTCAGCTTCTTTTGAGAGGACAAGAGCTACATTCTTTGTTGGGCCTAGTGCCTGCAGCTCTACTCTCAATCGCTCCGTCTCCATAATAATCGGAGCACATGCAATGTGGATGCCTTTGTTACACAGCCATAAATCACGCTCTCAGTCAAGACGGCTTACGGAGGTGAGCTTGTCTTTAGATTTATTGGCTTGGCAATCAAGGTCATAGGCAATTTTCTCAACCCACTCTGTGTACACAGCCTGGGATTGGACCTTAAAATGCTTCGACGGGAGGTTGGACACAATAGCTCCATAGGAGTCTACACCAAAATCCCTTTTTCCTGGTAATAAAGACACAACGTAATCAAACTTGAACTTCATCACCTTTCTATTCAAGCCCCCCCTTTTGCAACTTCACATTATCCAATACCATTTTGTCACCAACTTCCAATGCAATCCTCTGGCCTTCAAGAGATGCTTTGGTAGCAGCACAATTTTCATAGGCAAACCCCCTAGCAAACTTTGTCATGAGTTCACCATTGGAGGGGGCGACCTGGTACACTTTCCGATAGAGGAGGTGACAATCATCGTATAGATGGTCATGAACCATGCTGAGGAAGACCTTTGTCTTCTTCCTCTCAGGGACCTTGAACACAGTCAGCCACTGGTCATGTGGCAAGTCCACTTTAGTGAAATCCTTGGGTAGATTTCCTTCAAGGCTCATGCCAGACTCCTTGTGCGGCTTCGACGCTGAGAAGCAAAAACGTAACAATGTATGGTACTCTGAAGATGCTGCCAATAAGAGCCAAAGAAAGTTAGTTTTGTTGCACCAAAATTGACCTGCATGTGCATATAGATAAGGTGAGGTAGTAGATTTAGCTGTAAGGGGTCACTTTTATAGAGAGATTCATAATTTGGAGGTGTAGATTCTGGCACCACGGGGGAAGGAGTCATTTGAACAGACTCTGCAGGCTCATCAAACGCTCTCTTGGACCTCCGAGAGGGTGCTGTCCTCTTGGAGGGAGTGCTCATTTCTGCATGCAATGAAGATCAAGTGATAGGGAGATTATGCTAAGAACACATAGGTGAAGTAGTAAGGTACAGGGTCTGATGCAAGAATCTATGTATGAAAGCAATGAAAGAAGAGTCTCAAAGCTTGTGCAGAGGGCGGCGCTGAGGGGACTAGTAGGGGCCACGGCTTTACATTAATGCACTTTTGAAAGTATGGGAGGCCTGTAATCATCCAAATATATTATCTAGATACACATGTACATTTATAATAACTTTATACCATTGAAAACATATTTTCCCTCTCTCTCCATTTTTAAATTTGAAAAACACTCAAGTTGCCTCCTCCTACGGGCTACTAGGGGGCTATTGGTGGTACTACCAAAAGGTACCAAAAGAGGTACCACCTATACATGCCATCACCTAGGTGGCATTACAAATGTTCATCTCACTATGAATCCAATTGGGAGATAGGTTCCCCTCAAGAGATTAAGCTCACCACCATGATTGCCAAAATGTAATGAGTTGATCACTCTGACGGGTATTCCAAATTGGAACTTCAAAGTCGGATTCCAAATCAATTCAGATATGAGAGACACATATAGACTTTAGATGAGCATAAGGAAATTGGATGATGAATTAAATTGAAGATAACTACTGGGACATAAAGTGTCCAGGAATGGCATAGAGATGGCCAACGATAAGATACAGTGTGTCCAGCAGGCCAAGGTACTCCGCATAGCATCAGAGTTAAGTTCATTCTTAGGATATATCAATTTTTATAGAAGATTTGCTCATATGTTTGCTTCGAAGGCATTACCCTTGTATGAGCTCACACAGAAGAACAACAAGTTCATTTGGACTGTTGAATGTGAGGAGAGTTTTCAATGTTTGAAGAATGCCATTATCAATAAGCCGGTACTTCAACAACCAGATTGGGATGTTATTTTTCATGTGCATGTCGATGCTTCAAGACTGGCAATGGGAGCAATACTAGCTCAACCTGAAGAGAGGACTGATTATCCAGTGTATTTTGCCAGTTTCAGATTCAGTCAGGTTGAACAAGGATATACCACTACGGAGAGAGAATCCTTAGGAATGGTTTTCAGTGCTACTAAGTTTTGACACTATTTGCTGGGCAAGCTATTTTATTTTTATGTGGATCATCAGGCATTGTTATTTTTGATTAACAAAGTCATCATTCAAGGAAGATTGATCAGATGGATGATGTTCCTGATGGAGTTTGAATTCCACATATTTCAAAAACCCGGTAAATCCCATTATGGTGCTGATTTCCTGTCCAGAAGCACTAAAGGCTACTCTGAAGTTCCTTGAGAGATGAGCCAGTGGTGGACGCAGAGCTGTTTCAGGTAAAATCTAAGGAAAACATAGATCCAAAATAATATGATGTGTATCAGTTCCTTTCTAGAGGAGGATTCCCGAAAAACTGGACTCAAAATTAGAAGAAGGCTTTGATTATTAAGAGTCTAAAGCTCACCATCATAGGAGGATTACTCTATAGACTGGGAGTAGATGGGATTCTTTGTAGGTGTGTGCCAATGGAAGGGAGAATGCAAGTTATTTCCGAGGCACATGATGGGGATTCTGGAGGACATTTCTCCACTGATATTACTTACAAGAAAATTTTGCAGGCTGGTTGTGGTGGTAAACACTAATATCTGATGTTAGAAGCTTTTGCAAAACATGTGATATATGTCAGCGGATGGGCAAACCAACATCAGCTGATATGAGTCCTCTTACTCCAGTTCAACCACTGGGAGTATTTATGAAATGGGGTCTGGACTTCATGGGTCCATTCAAGAAAATCACTCCAAGGAAGAACCGGTATATATTGATGGTCACCAAATGGGTAGAGGCCAAGGCTCTTCCAGATAATACCGCGAATTCCATTGCTGTATTCTTATTTGAAAATATTATCTGCCGTTATGGATGCCCTGTGGAGATTGTGTCTGATCAAGGGACACACTTTATTAATGATACTATGGATGTTATGATGGAAATGCTTTCAATAAAGCACCGAAAGTCAATGACATATTATCCCAGGTGTAATGGGCAAGTAGAGAGCAGCAATAAAACTTTCAAGACCATTCTCACCAAGATTGTGCAGAAGGAGCCACACCAGTGGGATCTTAAGCTCCAGAATGCTCTATGGGCTTACATGACAGCTTATAAAGTCACCACTGGACTAACACCGTTTAGAATGGTGTATGGTACTGAAGTTGTTGTGCCTGTGGAATTTGTGATCCCCAGTCTCCAAATGGTGGGCTGAGTACGGATTGGATTTCAATCACAATCACAAACATAGACTGGAGGAATTAGCACAGCTAGATGAGTTAAGACAACGTGCTATGCTGGAAGGATATTGTTCAGCAAAGAAGGAAGCACTGGCATGAGAGACAAATCAAAGTTAGGGAGTTCCAAAAGGGCGACTTGGTTTTGCTCTATTAATCAAAACTAGGCCCTAAAAAACCAAATTTAAAGATAGCTTGGGCTGTCCATATGAAGTTGACTGGGTGTTTTCCAATGGCACAATTAGGTTAAAGGATTCATCTGGATTATTGCTGCCAGGTGTTTATAATGGGGCCAAGATCAAGCTATATTATTCTAATGAGAAAGAGACTTTCAAAGAAAGAGATACTTGCATTCTGGGAACTGACGGCGGCCAGAAAAATTCAGAATCAGCCATTCTAAACCTCTTCCTGTACGACCAGTACTAGAGCCAATCAAGGTGTTAGAAAAGTCTCAGCATGACAAAACAGTGCCAATGGTAGAGACAATAAAGTATCCGTGTAGAAGGCGAAGACAATCCCAGCAGCAGGCGGGAACCGTCTCTTGGAAAGCCGAACAGTGATCAATCACACGTAAGTTATTACTGTGGTAGTTACTATAGTAACTCCTGGAAAGCTATAAATACGACCCATTACGTTGTAATTGGGGTTCTTGCTTCTTTGTTCTCTTGGCTTAGCGCTTATATTTTAGCTTTAGCTTCCAAGTAATTCTGAGTTACAATCTCTTCACTATTAACTTCACCCTTGTAATCATTATTGCTGTAATTAGTTGAGCTTCAACCCATTACACCTTGTACTAGTTATCCCTGAACTATGAATCTGAAACTGCAAACACTTTTCTAGTTGTCTAGTATGTCTCTCATTTCAGTATACTATTCCAGTCTAGATAACTATTTTAGTCCAGATAACTATTTTAGTCCAGTCTCAGTTCTCTATTCTAGTTTCACTAACTGGGCTGACGACTTACCATAGCTTTCAATCCCAACAGCAGGCGGGAACCGTCTCTTGGAAAGCCGAACAGTGATCAATCACACGTAAGTTATTACTGTGGTAGTTACTATAGTAACTCCTGGAAATCTATAAATACAACCCATTACGTTGTAATTGGGGTTCTTGCTTCTTAGTTCTCTTGGCTTAGCGCTTATATTTTAGCTTTAACTTCCAAGTAACTCTGAGTTACAATCTCTTTGCCGTTAACTTCACCCTTGTAATCATTATTGCTGTAATCAGTTGAGCTTCAACCCATTACACCTTGTACTAGTTATCCCTGAACTATGAATCTGAAACTGCAAACACTTTTCTAGTTGTCTAGTATGTCTCTCATTTCAGTATACTATTCCAATCCAGATAACTATTTTAGTCCAGATAACTATTTTAGTCCAGTCTCAGTTCTCTATTCTAGTTTCACTAACTGGGCTGACGACTTACCATAGTTTCACTAACTGGGCTGACGACTTACCATAGCTTTCAATTCTAACACCGGGATAAACTATAAAGAGATCAGCTTCAATTCCATTTTGGTGATCACGGTGGTTAGAGCAGTTTGCTCTTTGACCAGAAAACTCTTATCTCCCAATTAGAATTTTCCGCTGTAGTGATGGCACCCAAAACCAATCGTGGTCGTAAACCGTCACACCGCGTTGATCCTGTTCTTGAGGAAATAGAAAGAGACTCTGATCCTAAGAAGGATCCGGTGACTGAGACTAAGGCTCAGGAGGAGGACAATCATGCTGATGAGGCCAAGGACTCTCAGCACTCCAGTCAATCCAGAAGGAGAAAGGCTGAGCGGAAAGAACGCAAGGCCAGGAGTTCTCGCACCACACATAGGGATGTTCGGGCCAAAGGTAGAAAGGGCAGTGATCAAAGTTCTGGTAGAAAAGCCAGAGAAGAGAAAGAAACTAAGAATGACAAAGAATTTGATTGGGATGCTGATACAGACCATTACAAGAAGTCTTCAAGACAAAGTCAGGTTCCAAAGGTCAGAAGAGGTAGAGACGATGCTAACCGGCATGATTATACCTCTTCATTGAAAGTTTCTTTCCCAGTGTTCAAAGGTGAAAAGAAACATGATCCAGATGTTCATATCCAAGCTTTTGAACAGTATGCTGAGTTGAAGAATATTGATGAAGATGACTGGTGAAATTACTTTCCTCAGACACTAAAGGATGCAGCAAGGAAATGGTACTACCATTAACCAGCTTGCCAACTCAGATCATACAACAAATTGCTCAAGGCTTTCAGACTAGAATATTCAGACAACAAGGGAGATGAGGACATCCTTTGTGAGCTAGATAAGATCAAGTAAGGGAAGCTGTAACATTTAATGGCCTAATAACTTATGTGTAGCGGAAATTAGCATGAACATAGTGGGCATTTCATTAGAATAGATTCCTAATGAGAATTACAAGAGTGCTTGGGTGGAGAGAGCAACAAAAAGCATAACACCTAGTTAGATAGCATCGACAATACTTTCAAAAGAGAGAGAAATTAAGCTATTGACAACAATTGAGGACCGGATTTGCATGGAGCCGGTCCCCCCTCCAAAAGGCTTTGTATTATGGTTTCTCCCATCAAGAGAGACATTGTACAATACAATTCTTTGTGTTCCTTCAAGACTAGCTAGTGCAATGAAGATGGAAGCTTCATACACCAAGCAAAACACTTAATCAAACACAACTTGAATTATCCCCGTTCTCAGACCCAAGACCTCACACACCTTCGAAGATGGTGAGAGCTAGCAGGGTATGAGAGTAGATTGAGAGGAAGAAGGAGTATCTTACGAGAAAGATGTACATCTCCTCACATAATCACTCATATTAGCGTAGCTTAGCTTAGTAATTAGCTTGGTAGAGGAGATGAGCATGCATTGAAGCTTGGCTCTTGGTTGGATTTGCATCCACATGCCAAGGGAGTGTTGATGTAGGCTTCTATCTCACAAGCTTGGAGTAGGTGATGAGCTCTCCATTAAAGCTTGGGAGGAGATAGAGTATTCTTCCTTCACACATGGTCAAGTGTGAGTGTGTGAGTGTCAATGCCAAGCAAAAATCAGCCCCCTCTCTCTCTTGGGCGAGCCCTAGGTGCTAATTAGGTCTGGCTTTTGCCTCATTGGACCTCCCCAAGTCAAGCCAATAGGTATTAAGCAGCATAAGTGATAGCCTTCTGACATGTGTCCCACTTTCCCCTTTTGTGAGAGATTTAGGTAATTAAATAATTAAACTAAACTCTCATTAGACCCCTTTGTCTCCTGGCCAATAAAAATCAGGCAAGCCATGGGGCTTCTGAATGCTCATTGGACCCTTTGGGAGACTGCCCAATAGTCTTCTAGGAGACTTAATTCTCATTGGTTTCTTTTATTAAATGTTTTTAAATTAATTAAACTACATTTACTCTAGCTTAATTCTCATTGGTCCACTTCAAGGGTCTTCCAATAGGAATTGGGCACACCTTGTGGGCATCTGGCCTAGGGAGCTGACATGTGTCCCTCATTCCCTTTGTGTAAAGGGAGCCTGTGTGTGTGTGTGTGGCTTTCTCTCTCATCCCCTACCTTTGGGGCTCGCCCCCTCCCATGTAGGGATGTGCAAAGACTTTTAGGGCACACACAAAGCATCCAATTTTCCCTAGGGTTGACCTTTGGACACAACCTTTGAATTTTGGAACCTTAGCATTTTGGAAGTCTTAATGGGCTGAACCTTAGGGTCTTTTTAGCCCATTGTTGCACATGGCTCTTTTGCAGATGGCCCCCCCTTTGGATCCCTATTTTCCCTCCTTTGGATCCCTACTGTGGCCGGTCTGCTAGCTTAACCAATATTCTAGCTTTTTCTCCCTTGGCACTTCCCCACATTAAATGATCAGTTTAATATGAGAAAATCATGTAGGAGAATTAGATATTGATTATTATGACAGAAGCTATCAGTAAGAAGTTATGTTGAGAAAATCAAGGAATTAAACAAGTAGCTACAGGAGCCACCATTAGAAAAGAGGTTGTGGGCATGGTTTTTGAATGGGTTCCGCAGTAAGAAGCTTAGAGAACAGGAGGTGCCCTCACCAACCAAGAAATTTAATGATTTAGTACAGCAAGCCCTGAAGCTTGAACATCAAGCTAAGAAGGAGATAAGTCACAAGAAGAAAAGGTCCAGCAGTAGCAGTTTGTCCCATTGAGAATTCTGATTCCAGTGAGACTTCCAGTAGCTCTAAAATCATTTCAGATGAAAAGAGCAAAGACAAGGACAAGAAGGGGTCTTGGTCCAGAAAGATTGTTGAGATGGTCCGACAGATTGCTAAAATCAGCCAGACAAGACAACCAGTTAGAAGAATGGAAACCTGGTGTTCAAAGTGTAAATCTAAGGATCATGTTTCCAATGAATGTCCACATTGTACCTATTGCAAAGCATATAGTCATTTATGAAACAATTGTGGCATTCACATTCATCACTTCAAGAAGGGAAAATATTTGTTTGTAGTGGAATTTACCAATGCTGAACCAGCCAGAAGGTATTGGCCGGGGCCGCGGTCGTGGTAATTTTTAGAACCGAAGCCACTGCTATACTTGGCAAGTATGGGCATTTTGTAGCTCAGTGAGAAAAAGTACCTACCCCTGTGGCTATTGAGGTGAAGACCCCAGAGCCAGTTCCTGTACGAGTAGTTACACGCAGCAAAGGGGTATAGTCATTGAGGAAATTCCAGATGAGTCGGCAAAACCACTCAGTCTTGAAAGTAGCAAATGGTCTCAACAGAGAGAGGTGTGGAAGGCAAAGGGTAAAGAAAAGGTAGTTGATGAATGGCAGGAGCAGAGAGAACTGGTGGCTAAGATCACATAAGATTTAGCCAAGAAGCTGCCAGCCTTTAGCCAGAAAGTTCTGATGCCTGGGTCATTCAGAAGATACTAGCTCAGTCTTCTGAGAAAGCACAACCAGATTAGTCAAGGTGTGGGATTCCTGAGACTATGTTGGCTGCAGTTCATGGACTGGTGGAGGAATTAGGGAGCGTTAAATTAGATACAACTGCAACAGGAAACACTGAAGAGGCACCGTAAGTACCAAAATAGAGGAATGACACTGTGTAAATAGTCCCGATTCTTCAAGTTCTGACAATAACTCTGATAAAGAGAGAGAAGAAATTCATGTCAAGATTTGTGACAGAATTCAAAAACTCACATTTGAACTACATAATATTAGAAAAACTTTGACTGAAGCAGAGAAATTCATCAGACAATGAAGGAAGACTGAAGCGGAAGCCAGAGCAATTGACTTGGCTGCTGTCAGAGATGATGAAGTGCCGGTGATCCAGGTAGACTATAATGTTAGGAAACAGTGGGAGCCACTATCTGGTTCCATACTGGATGGAGGAGCAAGAGAAAATATCCTGGGGGTACACCTTCAACAAAGAATGGGTATCACAAACCTGAAACCAACACCCTTCAAAGTTCAAATGGCGGATCATCGAGTTGTGTAGGCAACTGGAATGATAGAGAGTATTCAGATAAGTGTGGGCAAAGAAAAGTGCAAGACCAGCTTCCTAGTACTAGATGTGCAAGGTGCATATGGGATGCTACTGGGGTGCCCATTGTTGCAAACAACACAGGCTGTTCATGACTATGTAGTCAAACTCTGACAATACAAGGCGCCAATAGTAGAATTCAAATTTGGACGAACAACACTAGGAGATGGAGAAAGGAGCTACGACCAGAAGAGCTTTGCCAGAAGTATGGGGTAAAGAAAATTGAGAGGATGCTGGCAACAATGAATATCTTTCCATTGGTAGAAATAGACCTAAATGCTGTGTTAATTGGCAAAGATCAGGCTGAAAAGCAAAGGAAGCAATTCCCAAGTCAGTTCACTGAACTAAATTCTGGGGAACGACGAGTTCAGCTAACTGGAAGGCCAGAAGAACCAGTTGATTCCAATATGCCAGCGGCCTCTAAACAAAGCACACTCTGGAGAAGTTACTAAAAATTAGAATAACAGTTTAGAGCTCAGAGGTCGGACGTCTTGGGATTATGCTGAGGAGTCAACCAAAAGAAAGGGTGGTGGGCCTAACTAGTTGCTTTTAGATGATCAAGAAATAGAGGAATGAAATCTGGGATCTGAGGAAAATCCTAGATTGATCAAAGTCAACAAGCATCTGAATCTAGTAATGAAAGAGAAGGCCCGACACATATTCCATCAGTACAAAGATGTATTGGCATGGGAACATACTGATCTCAAGGGAGTAGATCCAGAGGTATGTCACATCGAATACCATTGAAACCGGATGCCAGACCAGTGCGGCTACAACGGTATAGAATGAATCCAAATTACACTAAGAAGGTCAAGGAAGAGATCGATAACTTTTTGAAGGCTGGGTTCATTACTGAAGTAGCCAGTAGTGACTGGTTATTTCCCATTGTGGTGGTACCCAAGAAGAATGGAAATCTTGGAGTTTGTGTGGATTATCAAAAGCTGAATGCTCAGACCATTAAGGATCCCTTTCCATTACCCTTTACGGACATGTTGCTTGACGAAATTGTAGGTTATGAGATGTATAGCTTTATGGATGGTTATAGTGGTTATAACCAGTTACAGATTGCTCCTTAGAACCGAAGTAAAACTACTTTTATTACTGAGTGGGGAGCATTCATGTATCTGGTTACACCATTTGGTCTTTGCAATGCTCCAACGACTTTCCAACGATGTATGATGGAAATATTCGGTGAATTTCTCCACCGATTCCTTGCCATATTTATGGATGAATTCACTGTACATTCAGCTGAGGATAAGCATTTACTTTTTTTGGACATGGGTTTCCAGCATTGTCAGGAAAAGCGGATCTGTTTAAATCCATTCAAATCTGTATTCTTGGTCTAGAAAGGACAACTACTGGGACATATAGTGTCCAAAAATGGTATAGAAATGGCCAACGACAAGATTCAGTGTGTTCAGTAGGCCAAGGCGCCCTGCCATGCATCAGAACTAAGCTCTTTCTTGGGATATATCAATTTTTATAGAAGATTTGTGCATATGTTTGCTTCCCAGGCATTACATTTGTATGAGCTCAAAGAAGAACAACAAGTTCATTTGGACTGCTGAATGTGAGGAGAGCTTCCAGAGTTTGAAGAATGTTATTATCACTAAGCCAGTACTTCGACAACCGAATTGGGAGGTCATTTTTCATGTACATGTAGACGCTTCAGGACTGGTGATGGGAGAAATATTAGCTCAGTCAGAAGGGAGGACTGATTATCCAATGTATTTTGCCAGCCGGAGATCGAGTCAGGCTGAACAAGGATATACAACTACTGAAAGAGAAGCCCTATGAATGGTTTTTAGTGCTACTAAATTTTGACACTATTTGTTGGGCAAGCTATTTCATTTTTATGTGGATCATTAGGAATTATTATTTTTGATTAACAAAGTCATTGTGCAAGCCAGACTGATTAGATGGATGATGTTCCTGATAGAGGTTGAATTTTGTATTTTTCATAAGCCCGGTAAAACCCATTGTGGTGCTGATTTCCTGTCCAGAAGTACGGATGGCTACTCTAAGGAATCCTTGAGAGATGCACCAGTGGATGCATAACTATTTTAGATGACAACTGAGGAAACAATTGATCCAGAGTTGTATGATGTATATCAGCTTCTTTCTAAGGGAGGTTTCCCAGAAAACTCGACTCAAAATCAGAAGAAGGCTCTGATTATTAAGAGTCTGAAGTTCACCCTCATTGGCGGATCACTTTACAGACTGGGAGTAGATGGGGTTCTTTGAAGATGTGTGCCTATGGAAGGGTGAATGCAAGTTATTTCAGACGCACATGATGGGGATTCTGGAGGACATTTATCCACTAATATTACTTACAAGAAGATTTTGCAGGCTGGATTGTGGTGGCAAACTTTAATATCTAATGGTAGAAGCTTTTGTAAAACATGTGATATATGCCAGAGGATGGGCAAACCCACAGCAACAGATATGACTCCTCTAACTCCAGCCCAACCAACTGTCTAACTGTGAAATGGGGTCTGTATTTCATGGCTCCATTCAAGAAAATTACTCCAAGGAATAATCGGTATATATTGATGGCCACTTGTTATGTCACCAAATGGGTGGAAGCTAAGGCTCTTCCCGACAACACCACGAAGTCCACTGTTGTGTTTTTATTTGAAAATATTATCTGCCGATATGGATGTCCTGTGGAGATTGTGTCTGATCAAGGAACACACTTTATAAACGATACTATGGACATTCTAATGGAAATGCTCTTAGTAAAGCATCATCAACACCATATTATCCTAGATGCAATGGGCAAGCAGCATCATCAACAACATATTATCCTAGATGCAATGGGCAAGCAGAGAGCAGTAACAAAACTATCAAGACTATTCTCACTAAGATTGTACAGAAGAAGACACACCAGTGGGATCTTAAGCTCCAGACTGCTCTATGGGCATATAGGATAGCTTATAAGGTCACCACTAGACTAACACCATTTAAAATGGTGTATGGCACTGAAGCTGTCGTGCTTATATATTTTTGTGATTCCCAGTCTCAGGATGGCAATAGAGTATGGATTGGATTTTAATCACAATCTTAAACAGAGACTGGAGGAGTTAACACAGTTGGATGAGTTAAGACAGAGGGCTATGTTGGAATAGGAAACTGTTCAGCAAAGAAGGAAACACTTGCATGATAGACGAATCAAAGTTAGGGAGTTTTAGAAAGAAGATTTGGTTTTGCTCTATCAATCTAAACTGGGTCCTAAGAAACCAAACTTAAAGATAGCTTGGGCTGGTCCATATAAAGTCGATTGGGTGTTTTCCAATGGCACAGTAAGGTTGGAAGATTTATCTGGATTACTGCTGCCAGGTGTTTATAATGGGGCCAAAATCAAGCTATATTATTCAGATGACAAAGAGACTTCCAAGGAAGATGATAATGGTATTTTTGGAAACTGAAGGCCATGAAAATTCAGAATCAGCTGTTTTAAGCCTTTTCCATGTACAACCAGTACCAGAGCCAGTCAAAGGGTCAAAAAAGTCTCAGCTCAACAAAACCATGTCAGTAGAAAAATCAGTAAAGTGTCAGAGCCAGCATCAATTTTTATGGGGAAAAGGGCTAGTGGGACTGTCTGTGATAATCATTTCAAGGAACATGGAGAGTATTAGCCAATGCATGTATGCCATGTCACTGGCGGTGCACAAAACTCTAGGAACGGTAAGTAGTGTAGCTTTTATGGTGCGAACATGTTTAACAGTAAGGCGAGTAGGCATTTTTCCTCATGAGTCTCCTGCATGATGCCTGCCTCGTCAAGCTCCGAAGCTTCATCACTACAACCACAAACTTGTTCATCCGAAGCATCTATCGATTGTTGTCTGTCTTTACCAGACACACTTGGATACGGATTTGAATATTCAGGTAAGTCTTCTTCTTCTACTGATTCATCATCTTCACAGTGTATGGGTAGAAGAAAAATGTCGGAGAAGATGCAGGACACTATAGACGAAACTTCGGCACTTATCACCTCCATTAAAGCTTCTCTACCACTTATTCCCCATAGTAAGCAAAAGCGGCATGTGTTTCCGGAGCAAGCAAAAGCGTTGCTGTGACTGTGGGATTTGCATGTGATAGTGCAAGCCACAAGAATTGAGTTTAACACGGCTATAATCAAGCACGTTCTTGATTCCTTCAATGTTGATGAAGGTAGCGCTGTGGTGTATGTAGGAAAGTGTCAGCAACTCCGGACGACATTGCTTATGCTTTCAAGAACATATAAATTCAGCTCTTAAGGATGATGATGCAGAACATATAAGTGTAGCTCTTAAGGAAGATGATGCAGCCAAGAAAAAATGCAAGGCCAGTGGACAAGGGGTTTCAATAGCAGGTATGAACGTCCCCGTTGCTCACCGATTTGTGGCTAAAGTTGCTAGTCTGAAAATAACCCCACATAAGTCTCAAAAAAATTGTTTGCTATGTTGCTTGCAAAGAGACTAGATGCCACAGCTTCAATCAACTTATGTCAGATTCTGTCTCATAATGTGCTTGAGTAGACTGCCAAGTTAAAGTCTCAGACTATTTTTAAAGCCTGGTATGCCTGATAGTTTCTTTACTGGGCAACTTCTCCTGATGCTCATGATTAAGTACGGATGGATTGGAGTCACAAACTCATCCCAACAGCTAAAATGTTGACTTATCTTAAGATGAAGAAGTCCCAGGTACTCTGTTGGCTCTCATTGGACAGAAGAGGAAGGCCACGGATGTGGAAGCTGGTAGTTCAAAGAAACCAAAAACTACATTGGCCAAGAGCAGTGCTTTCTTGAAGCAACTAGAAAGTCAGGTTAAATCTTTGCCTATTGAAAAATCTTCAGCAGGCCAGACTTTAGTTGGCTAGATAGAACAACCTCTAGCAAAGATTATTGTTGGGACCAACCAACAAGCAGAGCAGAATCCAGCAAACACCATTGCTGAAAAAGACCAACCAAAAAGAACCAGTGCGAGAAACTGGTAGTTCATACTGACAAAGGAAAAGGTCCAGAACCTGCCAGTCCAGCCAGTAAAGTTCCTATCCCTTTCAACGAATTGGCTTTAACTTCGACCAAAAAGGACAGATTATAGTAGCTACAAAATCACCCCCTCTCAGGACGATTAATTATGCAGAAACCTAACTTTACCACATTACCATATATGGCTGCTATTATGGTTTATGAGCTAGTTCCCTCTAACCTAGCAGCGACAATAATGGATGGTTGCTTAGTACTTATCCAGACATCTTGGAATACGATTGTCAATGCTTTGGGACAAATGATGGATGCCTCAACGTCCACTGATGAAGTGAACAAGTCAAAATAATAACTGAGGATCAGTGAGCAGCAAGTTCAGAAGTTGAAACACGATATAGGGACACAATCCTTGCGGCATAGTATTCTTGAAAATAAGTCAGCCAGGACAATTCAGACATTGGAAAGTAAGCTGGTAAAGCTTGAATTTAAGAATAGGCAGTTAACTGAAGACAAGGAAGAGGTTGAGAGAGCTGCTAACAGATTTGAAACTATGTTGAGAATGAAGAGGGTTGATTTCAACACATTGCTGACTAGACACACTGCATTAAAAGCCTCTTTAATAGAGAGATACATATATAATAACTTGGCTGGTATTCAGAACCCAGAAGGCAATGCCACTTTCAATATGGATAATTTGAAGGCACCTATGGAAACTATGCAGAGTGATTTGCAGGATAAGCTTTCTAAATATAACAATGCTTTGGCAAATCAAGCTATTCTGGACTACATTGATAAGCAGAATAACCTCGATGAGAATTTTGAGGAAGCAGAAGAGAAGGATGAAGAGAGGGAGGATGAACTATGTTAACCCTCACGGCTCACGGACATCCTATCACCTACGACAGACGTTGTATTATTTACTTGGTAGAGTCAGGTACCGGGATTGTCGATCGAATAGGAAAAGGGTAATCTAGTGATCGCCGATGAGAGGTGCACTCTAACTGGAACATTCAAGGGATTAGTTGGCTAAGCATGGGCGCCCAAGTGTGAATGGGGCGAGCTCATATAAAAGTCAACTAAACCTAAAATTCACTCATTCTCTCATTTGTGCAATTGAAGAGTGCTCTTGCTCCATCTTCATCTTCTTCTTCTTCATCTCCTTGTGTGTGTGTGTATGCGTGAGAGAGAGAGAGAGAGAGAGAGAGAGAGAGAGAGAGAGAGAGAGAGAGAGAGAGAGAGAGTGCGATCGAGCATTGCGGCGGCACAACGACGGCGAGGCGGTTGAGCGCCGTGTAGTGGAGTCTCCCTCTTCTTCATGGCAAGGAATCCTCCACGACAGCAATCATATAGCGGTGAGTGACACACCATCGCCATCTTTGAGCTTACTAGTTTAGGCTTGTTGTGTGCTTGGAGCTATTTGTGGCTCGCATACAGTGTATCGACAAGTTCCTTGCATTGACACGTGCGACATACACACACATTTTTGGCACCGCTGCCGAGGAATGCCATACACTAAGCTTGAATGGCACTCTGTGCTTCTTTTGTGGTGCAATTTCAATTGTAGGAAGGGTAAGGAAGGAAGGTGTGTGTGTTGAGAAGAAGGATTTTGTGTTACTACTGTGTTTTTTTTTTGTTAATGAAGTTTTGAAAGGTTACTGTGTTTTCTCTGTGTAAGGTGTTAGTATTAAGGTTGTTATTTCTGTGTAATGTAATGTACAATAAGTAGGAACTAGATCTGTGAGAGCTAATGAAATGTGTTAGTGTGTAACAGTAGGTGTATTAGTTGTAAGTAGGTAGGTAGAGTGTGTGTGTGCTCGCGCGTAGGCCGCGGGGACCTTATCCCAAAAAAATTTAAAAAAAAAAATTGATATTTTTTTTAAAAAGGTAGGACCGGGATCGGTATTATCTCCCAGACCCAAGCCTAGACCCAAGCCCAAGTTGACGCTCAGGCTTAGGCCTCAGTCGTCTTTTAAAATTACGTATTTTAGCTTCACAAGTAGCTAAAAATCGGCTTTTTTGAGGACCAACGGAGCTTCAGGTGTCCAAATGTTGTGCTATGAAGCACACCGCGACCCTCTGAGTGATACGCTCGTTTTGAGCTATCACACACTTTAATAAAAAAAATCGATCATTAAAAAATATAAGAAAACAAGAGAAAACGGACGCCTAAAAAAGTAAGCGGTTAACCTTCGAGGTTATTCGCCGACACTTGTAGGGTGCCAAAGGCACATGCATCTACGCTCTAGTCGTGTGCTAGAGACGGAGTAACTAGAGAGAATTTTGACTTACGCTAGTTCTCAATATCCACCCACCTTAGGTTCCGGGCCCTCGGCGGGGACCCAAGGTAGTACAAACCAAGACCCGAACATAGAGGCTAGTGACTCTTCCTCTGACTACGACGCCATGGCGGGTTTACCAATGCCTAATCCTAATAGCTCAAGCCAAGACATGCATGCCATGGGCCCACGGTCCGGGCCGAGCATGCTTAGCCGCTTGAAGGAAACCTTTAGTAGAGCCACTCGCTCCGAACATGGAGTTAATGATGTAAATGAGGGGGGTGGGGAAGTAAATTCTCCATTCATGACCAACGTAGAGCCTATGACCTTAGAGAATGTGCACGTGAATACTTGATTCACTGCACCTCCTGACTCTTTAGAGCTATTCCCCTCCGAGGTCATATTACCCAATGGTAGAAGCCTTGCCGAAGTGCAAGAGGTTGAGCGGTATATCCTTGCAGCAAGGGAAAAGGAAATTGAGGGCTTACGCAAGGCGGAGCAACAAAGAGAGTTAAAAGCGAAAGCTCCTATGTCAATATCCTTTCTAGGAGAGCAATCGAGTGCTCCTGACTTAGCAACCACTAAGGGCCAACCCCTAGAAAGCAACATTGCATCTAGCTCAAAGGACACCCCTAGCACCTCAATCCTAGATAGAGCGTTCTTAAATGAGAACTGGGAGTACGAACTACAAACGAAAACTCTAACCGACCTATACACAGGTCACACCTATCTTGTGGGTTGGTTAGATGTCCTACAATCCACAATGGGTGCTACTAGTGTGGAGGATCAACAAAAAAGAGTTTGTGAGGTCATCCATAGGGTCATTGAGTTAGATAGACAGAACAAGGGGATCAACATGCCTTCAACGGGTCTCATGAGATTCTTGGATACAAGAAAGGCTAAACAACCAACCTTATCACAAATGAAGACTCCCTTGGTAAGTCCGATGGATCCTCCATATGTTGTTTCTCCAAGGGTCTCAGTGCAATCTGAGCCCACAAGTGATAGCTTTACCTTTCCAAGTCTAGCTCATCTTTCCCTTAATGACACCACGGCTACCATGCCTACCCCAATGATGGGCATGCCAAGAAACATGCCATGGACCTCATTTGTTAGTAAAGCACCACTACATGGTAGCTCAATGCCTGCAATAGTACCTACTTGCAGCTCCAAGATTCTGTCATTCGAGTGGATCTTGTGACTGGTCGAGCACATTCTCTAGGAAATAGGTTTATAATTGATCATAGATCTGACACCACAGTTCACTCGGCCCCATTGCAGTATTGTTACACGTGTAAAGCGGACACTAATGTTGGGGAAGATTCTCCTTATATGGATGTACTACCTAGGATGACTGAGTCGGACAATGTGGATTGGGTCCACCTAGCAGCAACCATAGACACTTGGGGAAATAGGGGGACGACCTGGGTAACACCTGAGGGGGATGAAATGCACGTACCCTTAAATATGCTACAAGCAATGCATATAGCTTTTGACAGGACTCATCCTTATATAACAAAGAAAACATACAAGTGGGTCCCTAAATCTTCTTTAGCGACGACCAGGGCTGATGCTAAAAAACAGAAGCCATGTAAGAAAAGTACCACTCGCTCCAAGAAATGTAAGGAAACGTGGCGGTGGATTCCTAAACGACTATTGGAAGCCCAAGGCTACTATCAAGGAAATGATCAAATTTGGGTGCCAAAACGTAGATTGTGTTCTTACCTGTCACTTGACCCATGTGCGCCCAATCTTGTAGCTCCAAAACAAATTGACAATCGTGGAAAGAAAAAAATCACAGAATGCTACACACCCGCTCTAGAGATAGTTTGGGTACCGAAGAAATAACGATTTGTTCCACCTAGCTCAGGAAGGGGGGAGTTCGATGAAGCTTCTAGCTCCTCATGTAATGCATCCATAGAGGTAAAAGCTTCTCCACAGCCTCCACCTACAATAGTGGACCTCCATAAAGCTACAAAGGAATCCACACGTCCCAGTGTTCAAGAATCACCTGATAAACCACTTCAAGTTTGATCCTGGGAGAGTACCTTACCACCCTTGCAACTCGACGAGGCACCTAAGTAATAGAAAACTAATGGCAAAAATCCTCACCTAGTACCAACTGGAACAATTGGTTTCAAAGGGTGACGAGCACATTTCAAACGGTGATCTACCCAAGGAAGGGGGGGATGTTTGCTGACATCCATCATTCACTTGCTTCCCTCTCAACCTTCCTCCCTGACCTCTCAATCTCCCAAACTTAGGGAATGTATATATAAATCCTTATACTCACAAAAAACAAAAATAATAAAGAGCAAGAGCAATTAGCAAACGAGTATGCACAATAAAAGTCAAAACATTGACCCAGACCTACACATGGTACACTGAAACAGAAACCTATGTCATCAAACACCTTTGATCCTCATCACTTGAGTGATGGAGGTAGGTAAGATTAGTACGATAGGAGTGTTTCTGTTTTAGAGTTTTGTGATTAGCAAAGTTATTTCTTCCCACTGATGTGCCTCCTAGAGGTATTCTTTGTGTTTCCTAGTGTGTACAAGAACGTGTTGTTGTTGTTAGGCCATTAGCATTGTCCCTTATCTTTTTGCATCCATGTTTGTCTGCTTTAATTGTGATTGGTACCATAATATCCAGCACACTTGCTTAGTAAACATTAAATTCAATGTAATTTTTTGTCATAATCACTTGTTTAGGTTTAAAAATCAAGCAGTTTGACTAAGCTAGTTTGACCAAGCTAGGTGTTCGAGATCTTCTCTTAATACCATGGGGAATGCCTTCCTAATAATCTATGGTTACTTAGGTTCTTAATCTGATTTAGGCAGCATTGTGTGCAATGTACTAGGGCTTTCTAGTGGGCTTAGTCCCGATTGACCTTTAGCTTAAGTATTATAAAGGGAGTTTACTAGTGTGATGAGCCTAGGGAGAGTAACCGTGTTATATGACCCCCCAAAGTTACAAAATTAAAATGCTGAAAACGAACAAACAAAAAAAATAAAAAAATAAAAAAATGAAAGTGCCACAATGTAAAATCTTAAGTTGGAAGAGAAATCTCAGCTTGATTTGGTACTTCAATCACATGTATCGCCTATGGTACTAGAGCCCTAGAGGTTCCCAGGGTGGGCGCTTTTCCTTGAAAAGCAAAAAACCCAAGGCATACAAAATGAGCACACACATCAAAATTGCAACAATGTGGAAAGACTTTTGCGGGGTCAAAGAAAAGGTAATCAGTCAAGCGATGATTTCATGAGAAATTCCTT
Organism: Adiantum capillus-veneris; assembly: GCF_014529385.1. Taxonomy (NCBI): domain Eukaryota; kingdom Viridiplantae; phylum Streptophyta; class Polypodiopsida; order Polypodiales; family Pteridaceae; genus Adiantum; species Adiantum capillus-veneris. Next base: position 126,058,549 of record NC_140945.1, read on the forward strand.
TTATCGTAGCTTAACTACAAGGTCTTCTAGGTATAGTCTCTAGTCATCCCTTGAACATGAAATACTTGGCTCTCGTGATTAAACAACTTAATTGACTAGAGAACATTGAGAAGCTTACCCATGGCATTAATAGTCGATCTTTAGTGCCTTTTGACCGTTGAATTAGGGACCCCGAACTTGTTTAGATTTTTACCTTCCCAATTGTTTATGCGTTTGATTATATTGCAATTTAATGTTTATTGCTGACAAATGGTTTAGAATTATGCTACCAATCAATTTGTCTGCCTAAAACTGTATATGCTTTTAAATTGTACATGAGAATGCAATTACTGTGCCAATGTTGTTTAATTTTGCAGTGACTGAAGAAGGATAAGGACATTCTTCCACCTCAACGAACGAGCTTCAACTCAATAGCTTCCGAGGACGAAATCTACATCAGGAAGGGGGGTATGTAAACCCTCACGGCTCACGGACATCCTATCACCTACGACAGACGTTGTATTATTTACTTGGTAGAGTTAGGTACCGGGCTTGTCGGTCCAATAGGAGTGTATCTCCTCACACACACACACACACACACACACACACACACACACACACACACACACACACACAAGGAGATGATGAAGAAGAAGATAGAGATGGAGCAAGAGCACTCTTCAATTGTACAAATGAGAGAATGAGTGAATTTTAGGTTTAGTTGACTTTTATATGAGCTCGCCCCATTCACACTTGGGCGCCCATGCTTAGCCAACTAATCCCTTGAATGTTCCAATTAGAGTGCACCTCTCATCGGCGATCACTCTTACCCTTTTCCTATTGGACTGACAAGCCCGGTACCTGACTCTACCAAGTGAATAGTACGTCTGTCGTAGGTGATATTATGTCCGTGAGCCATGAGGGTTAACAAACTAGCAGATAAACATGATCATGATAATGACTCTCCTCCATCTCCACCTTGAGGATATGGTGCTGGTGGATCAGCTGCCACACGGGGCAGTCAGCCCAATATAGACCAACCACAGATCAGTACAAGGATCAACAGTTGGGAGACCAGGGGGCTGATGATCAGCAACCAGGTAACATTGAAGACTCCTCAGTACACGAGTCACATTAGAGTTTAGATGTGAAAGGAAAAGCTAAAGCCATTAGGAAGAGGATGAGGTATAGGAGGGCCTCTTTATTTGCCATGAGATTATGGAGGTGATTAACATTTTGACGAATAGGTGCATGCCATGTGTGCAAGAATGGTGGGTGTGTAAGAGAGGTGTAAGAATGGTCAAAGGATGCACTTTTCCCCTCAAAAAAGGGGGGGACAACTTTATGATTTTTGGCCTTCCATAACTCCTACATATGATCTCCAATTTGAGCGGAGATTATGGATCTATAATCTACACGCCGAGCTCTTTCCATAGATATGTTACATGATATAGTTTTTCTTCCTAGATTTTAAATTTCATTTTGGGGGAAAATTTTGAATTCAAATAAGCTAGCCGTTTTGCATGTTTGAATTAAAAAGTTGTCCTTTGATTGCTTTCTTAATACTAGAGCTTTGACTTCCTTAAACTGCCAAATAAAGAGGCCCTCCTAGACCCCATTCTCTTCCTAATGTGTGACTGAAACCTTGAAGGGTAATGAGCAACATTCATTACAGCTCATCACACTGAACAAGAGGCTAAGACATTAGCAAGCTCCTAGTATGAGGATGTATCTGGAGGATGATGTTCTTCTCTCGGATCTGGAATGCTTTCTAAGGCAATATGTCGGTGCCAAAGAAATGATTCAGCATTGGAAATCAGTCGCTTTCCATGATCAGGAGTTGTGCCAACTACCTGTGCATCCTAGAAGCATCCAGCTATTGGAAAGGGTACCTGAGTGGGCACTAAATTTTGATGACAAGATAGTCAATCCACATTGGCAGCGATAGTCTATTGCAGACACACACTCTTTAGCCCTTGAATTGGATCTCCTGTTTGGGAACATACCTTCATATAAGTGCATGAAGGAAGTGAGGAATCAATTGAAAGAAGTCCTACTTCAGATGCAAATTGCCAAAGGAGTTTTGGACCAGAGGGTACAAGCTATTATTGAAGATCAGACTTCCAGTAGTAAAGGACCGCGGACTCAAATGACAATAGGGGAACATGCAACTACTCTCCGAAAACTCTTCAATTATTCTGTGTAACTTGGAAGATGATGCAGCAGGAGAATCAGGATGTACTTAATTTCCTAGAATTTGTGCATGATTCACCAGCTCTCTTGTATGCATTGCCTGCTAAGGAAGCTTAATTACCCATATTTTTCCCAGCAATGCATCCTCAGCATCCAGAACCAGTGGATCAGCTCATATACTTTAACATCACTGATGATCTTTAGGATTGGTACAAGCGAGCCACTGTAGAATGGAAAACCTGGCAAACACTGATCAATGATGCTCTCCAACTAAATGATGTTTTGGAACTACAAGGAGAAATGCAAAGGGTCAAGCTCTATATGGGACAATGGAAGATCCAATTCAGAGGTCTCACCAAGATCACAAATCAGCTGCTTCAACTTACTGTGGAGTCCTCTAAAATCCCTGAAAAGGATATTATGGCTAAACCAGGTCTGGGGCCACAGTACAAAGAAATGACTGAGATCCTCTTTGAAGCTAGGATTAAAACAAATCAGCATCTTCTGGAAGAATGGATCCACACAGCCTTGCATTGTCATAAATTGGCTAGAACCCGTCTGCTTCTGCTGACAAAGGGTAGACGCACGCTCTATGATCCTGATACCAAAACCTATAATCCTCTCACGCCGTATGAATTGGAGATGTCCACTGCAAGGCAATATCAGGTTGAGTGGGAGGCCATTTATTGACTTATCCAGAAAGACAATACTGACACTGGAACTTCTGAAGCACCATCACAGAAGAAGGGCAAGAGGAAGCGGGTTCAGTGGAAAGATATTGGGTAGTTCCATCTCAAAATCAGATGGTGGATTTTTGCAGTGAGGCAGTGGAATTTCTTTGGCTGGGCACCCTTGGAATTACAATTATAGGGGTGTCAAGCACTCAACAAGCATGAAGTATGGTATAAAGCTAGCAATACCAGAAGAGCTAGCAACTCTAGAGGAGTACTATCATGAGGAACATCAGCCTACTCATGAGGAACATCGACCAACTCAGCGAACAGACAGATGGGTTTAGGGTTTAGGGTCTGGGCCACAACCAGAAACCTTGATGGATTCAACAACACCAATTCAGAATCAGGCGGTGAATTTTTTTCAAGAAATTTTGGAGCTATACCAAAATTCAAGAAAGGAGGAAAGGATGTAGAAGGCGAAGGCAGTCCCAACAGGCGGGAACTGTCATGTGGAAAGCCGAACAGTGGATCAGCCACACATAAGTAATTACTATGGTAGTTACTACAGTAACTCCTGGAAAGCTATAGATAGGACCCATTAGCTTTAGCTTCCAAGTAATTCCAAGTTACAATTTCCTCGCCATTAACTTCACCTTGTAATCATTATTGCTGCAATCATTTGAGCTTCAACCCATTACACCTTGTACTGGTTATCCCTGAACTATGAATCTGAAACCGCAAACACTTTTCCAATTGTCTAGTATGTCTCTCATTTCAATATACTAATCCAGTTCAGATAACTATTTCAATCCAGTCTTAGTTCTCTATTCCAATTTCACTAACTGAGCTGACAACTTACCAGTAGCTTTAAATTCTAACACCGGAATCAACTATCTAAAGAGAGCAACTCCAATTCCAATCGGAGCTAGTACCAATTTTTATGGGGAAAAGGGCCAGTGGGACTGCATGTGATAATCATTAAAAGGAACATGGGGAGTATTAGCCAATGCATGTGTGCCACGTCGCTGACGGTGCACAAAAATCTAGGAACGATAAGTAGTGGAGCTTTTATGGCGCAAACGCATATAACTGTAAGGTGAGTGTGCATTCTTCCTCATAAATCTCGCGCGTGATGTTGCTTGTTGTTACACACTCGCCATCACCAAGCTCTGAGGCTTCTTCACTACAATCACAAACCTCCTCGTCCGAAGAATCTATTGATCACCATCTGTCCCTACCGGACACGCCTGGCTACGGCTTTGACTATCCAAGTAAGTCTTCCTCCTCTACAGACTTACCATCCTCACAGTGCATGGGTAGAAGAAAAATGTTGGAGAAGATGCAAGATACCATAGACGAAACTTCAGCAATCATCACTTCTCTTAAAGCTTCTCTACCACTTATTCTCCATAGCAAGATACAAAGATAAGTGTTCATTGAGCAGGCTGAAGTGCTGCTGCAACTATGGGACTTTCATGTGGTGGTGCAAGCTACAAGAATAGACTTTGACACGACTATAATCAAGCAAGTTCTTGATTCCTTCAATGCCAAGGATGGCGGTGCCGTTGTCAATGGTGTGAAAGTCACAGTAACTCCTGACAATATTGCTTATGCTTTCAAAATTCCCAATGAGCCAAAGCCGACCACAACATCTGCAGAACAGATAAGCTCGCCTTTGAAAGAGGATGAAGCAGCCAAGAAGAAACGGAAGACTAGTGCACAAGGGGTCCCAGTAGGAGGACTGGACGTCCCCTCCGCCTACAGATTTGTTGCTCATGCCATTAGCCTGAAGAACAACCCTACCTATTTGTCAGAAATGCTGTTTGTTATGCTACTTGCAAAAAGATTAGACGCTATAACTAAAATCAACTTATGTCAGATCTTATCTCATAATGTGCTCCAACAGACTGCCAAGCTAAAATCTCAGACTTTATTCAAAGCTTGGTATGTCTGGAAATTTTTGTATTGGACAACTACTCCAGATGCTCATTATCAGGTACATATGGCTTGGATTCAGAAGCCCATCCCAGAGACTAACAATGTTGAGCTCTCTTCAGATGAGGAGGCTCCAGGCAATCAGCTGGCCCTAACTGGACAAAAAAGGAAGGCCACACAGGGGGAAGCCACGGGTTCGAAGAAACCAAGGACTACACTCGCCAAAAGCACTGCTTTATTAAAGCAACTGGAGAGTCTGGTTAAGTCTTTTCCTCCTAGTAAACTTTCAGTAGGCCAAACTTTAGCCACACCTGAAGAACAGACTCCAGCACGGACCAATGCTAAGAAAGGCTAGCAAGAAGAGCAGACTCCAGTAGACACCATTGTTGGAAAAGATCAGCAAGAAATGTCCACTAGTGGACAACTGGCAGTTCATGCTGACAAGGGAAAGGGTTCAGAACCTGCCAGTCTAGCCATCAAAATTACTTTCAGTGAATTGGCTTTATCCCTAGCCAAAAAGGACAGATTGCAACAGTTACAGAACCGCCCTCTAAAAGGACAACTAATTCTTCAGAAACCTGACTTCACAACATTACCTTACTTGGGTCCTGTACGATTTATGAGCCAATCCAATCTAGCCTGGCAACATTAGTACATGACTGCTCAGTGCTTATCCAGTCATCATGGAACACAATTGTCAACGCTTTGGGACAAATGATGGATGCATCAACTTCCACCGACGAAGTGTCTAAGTTAAAAGAAGAACTAGGAAACAGCTAGCAGATCAAGTTAAAAAATTGAAGCAGGATATAGGGGCCCAATCTCTGAGACATAGTATAACTGAAAACCAGTTAATCTGAACAATTAAGGAACTACAAGCGAAGCTGTCCAAGCTTGAAACAGAGAATAGGCAGTTAACTGAAGGCAAGGCATAAGCTATGAGGAATGCTGACAGGTTTCAAGTTATGCTGAGAATGAAGAGGGTATATTACAACATGATGCTGACTAACCACACTGCATTGAAGGCTTCTCTAACAGAGAGGTATATATATAATAACCTGGCTGATATTTTGAGTCTAGAGGGCAATGTCACTCTGAATGTGGATAATCTGAAGGCACTTATGGAGACCATGCATAGCGATTTACAAGATAAGTTTCCTAAATATAACAGTGCTTTAGCAAATCAAGCTATCCTGGATTATATTGATAAATAGAATGATCCTGATGAGGATTCTGAGAAAGCAGAAGAGCAGGATGAAGAAGGGGAGGACGAACCAACAGATAAACCTGATGATGATGATAATACTTCTCTTTCCCCACCTGCGGGCTCTGGTGCTGGTGGATCAGCGGCCATTGGGGGCAGTCAGCCCAACAAGAACCAACTAGACTAGCAATTAGGCAATGGGCAGACACTCAACACTAGAGGCTCTCCACTACACCAGTCACAACACAGTCCGGATGGTAAAGGAAAAGCCAAAGCTGTGACTGAGGCCTTAAAAGGTGATGAACAACATTCATTACAGCTCATCACACTGAACAAGAGATTGAGACATCAACAAGCTCCTATTACTAGGATGTATTTGGAGGATGATGTTCTTATCTCAGATCTAGAACGCTTTCAAAGGATATATTTCGGAGCCAGAGAAATGATTTAGCATTGGAAATCAGCTGCCTTTTAACACGATCAAGAATTGTGCCAATTACCTGTGCATCCCAGCAGAATCCACTGCTAGAGAGGGTACCTGAGTGGGCACTGACTTCTGATGATAATTTAGTCAATCCACACTGACAACAACAGTCCATTGTAGACCAACATTCTCTTGCCCCTGAACTAGATCTACTACTTGGAAACAGGCCTTCATACAAGTGCATGAAGGAAGTGAGAAATAAGTTGAAAGAAGTTTTACTTCAAATGCAAATTGCTAGAGGAGTTTTGGACCAGAGGGTGCAGGCTCTCATTGAAGATTAGACTTCTAGCAGTAAAGGACCTCGAACTCAAATGTCAGTAGGAACATGCAACTGCTCTCCAATGACTCTTTCAGCTAGTCTGAGTTACTAGGAAGATGATGTCGCAAGAAAACCAGCCTGCTAAAGAAGCTGAACTGCCCATATTTTCCCCAGCTTTGTAGCCTCAGCATCCAGAACCAGTGGATCGGCTCAGCTACTTGAATATTTGATGAACTTCAGGACTGGTATGAGCGAGCCACTGTAGAAGGGAAAACCTGGCAAACACTGATCAATGATGCTCTCAAACTGAATGATGTCATGGAATTGCAAGGAGAAATGCAGAGGGTCAAACTCTGTATGGGACAATGGAAGATCCAGCTTCGTGGTTTAACGAAGATCACAAATCAGTTGCTTCAACTGACTGTGGAGTCTTCCAAGATCCCTGAAAAGAATATCACTGCTAAACTGGGGCTGGGGTCACAATACAAAGAGATGGTTGAGATTCTCTTTGAGGCCAGAATTACAACAAATTAGCCTCTTCCGCAAGGATGGATCCACACAGCCTTGCATTGTCACAAATTGTCCAGAACCCGTTTGACAAAGGGAAGATGCACTCTGTATGATCCCGACACCAAAACCTACAATCCTCTCACGCCCTATGAATTTGAGATGTCCATTGAAAGGCGGGATCAACTTGAGCAAGAGGCCATTTATAGACTTATCCAAAAGGACAATGTTGGCACTGGGACTTCTGAGGCACCAGCACAGAGGAAGGGCAAGAGGAAGCGAGTTCAATGGAAGGATACTAGGTAGTTCCATCTCAGAATTAGACGATGGATTTTCCCTGTGAGGCACTAGAATTTCTTTGGCTAGGCACCCTTGGAATTACAATTAGAGGGGTGTCAAGCACTCAAAAAGCATGAAGTATGGTATAAAGCTAGCAATACCGAAAGAGTATTTCCATGAGGAGCATTGGCCATACCATGAGGAACATCGGCCAAACCAGCAACCAAAAGGGTTTAGGGTTTAGGGTTTAAGCCAACCAGAAGGCCGGATGGTTTCCTCAACACTCAATCATAATCACACAAGGATTTTTTTTCTAGAAATTTTGGAGTTATACCAAAATTCAAGAAAGGAGGGAAGGATATAGAAGGCAAGGAAAATCCCAGCAGGCAGGAACTGTCCTTAGAAGGCAGAACAGTGGATCAGTCACGCGAGTAGTAATTACCGCAGGCAGTTACTACAGTAACTCCTCGGAGCTATAAATAGGACCCGTTACATTGTAATTTGGCTTCTTAGCTTCTTAGTTGTTCTGAGCGTTCTCGCTTCTCGGCTTAGTTGCTTGTCTTTTGACTTTAGCTCTCAAAGCATTCTTGGGTTACGAACTCTTTACCTCTAGCTTCCCTCTGTAATCAATGCTTCTGTAATCATTTGAGCTTAAACCCATTATACACTGTACTGGTTGTCCTTGAGCTATTAATCTAAATCTGCAAATACTCTTTCCAGTCTTTCAGTATGTCTCTCGTCTCAGTATAATCTTCCAGTTTAGTTATCTATTTTAGTCCAGTCAGTTCTCTGTCCTAGTCTCACTAACTGAACTGACGACATAACCAGTAGCTTTAAATTCTAACACTAGAATCAGTTGCCTGAAGAGAGCAGCTCCAATTCCAAACCCTAACTGGCCATGCTAGAGTCCCCCCATCTCAAGCCCAAACACTACACCCTCTCTTGTCACGCTTTGTCTAGTGCCCTAGGCTCCTCACAATCACAAGCGTGTCAGCTCTTGAGAAAGGGGATGGAGAGAAGACTATCATGACTAACTTCAACAAACCTTCGTGGGAAAAGCTCAAAGATGATGTTATAGGCACCCACCTAAGAACCTAGTTACATACAAAACCTAATACAGTTGAACTGAAGGATTTGGTAGGAAAAATGGCCACTCCACCAAGTGAAAATAATCAGAGGACATTCTTTGTGAATGGTACCTTGATCAGTAGTTGCAAAATGTGGAAATTACAAATTGAAGAGTTGGTAAAAAGGGCACTCATATTATAAAGGAAGAACTACAAAATTGAGGAAACAGTTACAAGCCCTTTTAGGGGAGGGAAGAGAAATGATCAAGAAAAGTTAAATGGTGTATGTACTATCACATAAATGAACACACTACTACAAAATGCAAGAACTATGACTATCGTGCAAATTTGGGAAAGTTGCTCCATTAGATTAATTCTTGCAATACAAATGGTAGGACCACAAACATGCAAAGGTGTACAACAAGCGATTTATGGAAATCTAGGAAGTGGATATCAAAATAGGTAGGGCTATAGACCTCCATTTAGAAGGGGAAGGTCATTTTGCAAGAGATTTTCCAGACCCACCAAATCAAACTCAACCTACACTAGCTCCTTAGTCATGCAAAGATGCACAACAAGGGATTTATGGCAGTCTAGGAAGTGGATATCAAAATAGGTAGGGCTATATACCATTTAGAAGGGAAAGGTCATTCTGCAAGGGATTGTCTAGACCATAGCTTATATAAGCTACCATAGCTAGTATAAGGCTACCTACAGCTGAAGAGTATGGCACACTTGCCATTTTTTCTCTCTCAACATCTGAATTGGAAGAATATTTCTTGCTAAGTTTCAAATATGACGATACTGTGGTATTCATTGCCTTCCCCCTTGCATATGGAAATGCTGCAAGAGCTTGTGGATATAGGTATTCCTGAGATAACTCAAGAAATCCCTTTTTCCTGTCTCTCTTGATACCTTGTTGCTACCATAGCTTATATAAGCTACCATAGCTAGTATAAGGCTACCTACAGCTGAAGAGTATGGCACACTTGCCATTTTTTCTCTCTCAACATCTGAATTGGAAGAATATTTCTTGCTAAGTTTCAAATATGACGATACTGTGGTATTCATTGCCTTCCCCCTTGCATATGGAAATGCTGCAAGAGCTTGTGGATATAGGTATTCCTGAGATAACTCAAGAAATCCCTTTTTCCTGTCTCTCTTGATACACATACTAAGAAAATGATTTTCTTCGCCCAAATCCTTCATAGCAAAGTTTTTGCTCAACATTTGCTTCAATTTGGAAATCTCCTTAGTGAAGTTTTTTGCAATATGGCTACTAGGCCAAGCGTTGTGGATAGTGTAGTCATCTGACCATAGGTGAGAAGATTTTATCAAAATCAACTCCCTTTTACAACTTGAATCCTTTATTAACCAATTGAGCCTTGTACTTAGGCTTTGGGTCATCAAATGTAAACCCATTTGCAAGGTAAGAAATCTGGAAATTCAACCAAGTCCCATGTCTCATTACTGACAATCAAGTTGTACTCAGATTGCATTGCTTGCTCCCACTTGACACCTTGCCATCCATTTCCATGGCTTCTTTGTAAGTGGCTCACTGAAGTCGCTCAACATGACAGTCCAATCTTAGATGAAACCGCTCAGGTGGATGTGAGGATCTAATAGATCATGTCAAAGTCTAACTACTACTCTCTACCTTTCTGATTGGAGTGCTACTAGTGGAAGATATATCACTAGACTTTTGAGTTTTCATGGACTCCAAGGCAATGTCCTCAAATGTGACTTTTCTATACTCAACCTCTTTGATAGGTTTCTTGTGCATCTTTGATTTGTTGAAGATAACATGTGAACTGTGAATTCAGTTTCAAGATTTTGGGTGCCAGGGATGATATCCAATCTCTCCATTTGTACCATAACCAAGGAAAATGCACTTATGTGACTTTGTGTCTAGCTTTTCCCTAATCTCTTTGGACACAAGTGAATATGGCTCACATCCAAAGACACACAAATGGTCATAATGTGGTTTCTTTCCATGCCACAACTCCTTTGGAATTGGGAAATTTGATGGTGTTTTAGGTGACCGTTTGATGACATGTATTGCTATCAATACTACCTCTGCCCAAAAACCTTGAGTAAGATTTACCATATAAAGCATGGCTACGACTCGCTCTTGTATCATAAAATTCATCCTTTCTGCAACTCCATTATGGTTAGGTGTGTAAGGTGCAGTAAGTTGCCTCTTAAGACCTCTCTTGCTACATAAATCTTGAAACTCAATGGAGATGTGTTCTCCACCATTATTAGTCCTCAAGCTTTTGATGTTCTTGCCAAGATAATTTCCTACTAGTGCTAGGAATATTTAGAAAGTAGACAATGCCTGATCCTTGTGTTGCAAAGGATAAACCCACACCTTTCTAGTGGAATTAACTATAAAAATAAAAAAATAGCTAGCTTCCCCTAGAGACTTGATCGGCATAGGACCACAAACATTGTTGTGGATAGAGTAAAGCGTTCCATGTTTCTGACCTGAGAATCACAAGATTTCCCTTCCTGATTGACCGTGTACCATACAAAGGTGTTCATGTAACCCAAGTAGTCAAGTTCACCAGCACATATCAATGTTTTTGCTAGCTTGGTGTCTCCAACACCATGTATCTCAAGCTTATAGGTATTGTCAAGCTTCTTTTTTCCAGGATTACGTGCATACATAGATAGATTGGTGTCTCCAAAACTATGTGTCTCAAGCTCATAGGTATCAACGAGCTTCACTTTGCCACAAGTATGTGTACATGTAGATAACTATTCTCTATGAGGTGTCACATGGAAACTCGCTCCAAAATCTATGACCCAATCTTGATCAAGACTAGAATCTTGCAGAATAAGAGTATCTAGACAAGAACATATGAGGAACTATGGATCGCACACACATCTACAATGTTAGAAGACTCTCTCACATTGAGCTCCTCAATGTTAGCTTTGCTCTTGCTGTCATTGTCAAAACTTTTGTTATCTTGAGACTTTTTCTTGTCTCTATGCCATGCAAAATAATCTTTCTTCAAGTATCCTTTCTAATGACAAGTACATTGAACACATTCAAGTGCTCAAAAATTATGTCACCTTCTTTCATGCGAAGCTTGAAAAGTTTATTCATCAAGTACACTTTGTTACTTGCATTTTTGCTCTCATATGTATTTCATAGATTCTCCCACAAGGGTTTAAGATTTCTTCAAACGCAGCAAACTGGCAAATTCAGATGACCAAAACGTGCATGCCAAAGTTTTGCATCTGAAATAGCCCTTGAATCTACAACAACATTTGCAAAATTTTGTCCACACTTGTCACACAAAGTGAGCTTATACAACCCACGGCACAAAAGGCTAGATGCAACAATTTTATCACCAAAACTGAGATCATGAATTGTACATCTGTCATCCACAAATTTGACTACAAGTCCAAGTCTAGGAAGTGCAGATACAAACAAGAGATTCTTATTGATCCCAGGTACATAAAGTGCATCAACAAGTGTGAAAGAACTTCCATTAGCAGCAGTGAGCACAATCTTTCCAACTCCTTGAACTGGATAAAGGCATTGTTGGCACAAGTGGCTGAATTCCCATGAGGGACAGACTCGAGAGAGGTAAAAAATTCACGATGTGAGGTAATGTGCTTTGTAGCACCACTTTCGAAATACCACACATGTGAATCTGCAGCAACTGACAAGCATGCATCATGGACAGCAGGATTGTAAGTGCACTCTGCGCTAAAAGCCCATTCTGCATCAACATCAACATTACAGTCTCCTTGCAGAGAAGACTCAACAATGGCTGCATTTGTAGTGGAACCAGCATTTGCAGTGGAACCACCCTCTTTCTTCTTAGCCTCTTTGGCCTTCAACTTAGGACACGACTTGATCAAGTGATCATTAGCTTTACAATAATGGCACCACATCTTCTTTTTGCCCTTATCACCAGAATTTCCAGACGAATTGCTGGCAGCAGAAGAATTAGGAACAAAATTTTTGCCACTCGCAGCAGAACCATAAGAAGTGGCTGCATTGCTGTTACCACCCTTTCTTTGAGAAGCAATAAAAGCCTGTTCAACTGCACGCTACCTAGTCCTGTTTTTTCTGGAAAGTGAATCTTGCAACAGCAATGTGCATAATGCATCAAACTTGACAACTTTAGGATTTCCTTGGGTCATAAGTCTCCAAGTACTAGCAAAAGTCTGGTAAGAATCTGGTAAGGCATCAAGAACAGTCTGCACAAGGGAACTGTCTGAAATGACTTCACCTGCAGAAATAAGTTGCTCATTGATATCCTTGACACTAGCAAGGAAAGTGTCCATATCATCTTCCTCATGCATAATCTTCGACTCCAGCTCTTTACGTAGCAAAGCAATTTTAGCCTCATTGCGACTTACATAAAGACCCGCTAGAATATCCCAAGCTTGTTTTGCAGATTTTGTTGAACGGATGTGAGGAACAAAGGTGCGCTTCACAGACAACGCAATCAATGTATGAGCCTGCGCATCCTTTAAATCCCAACGAGCTTGTTCTACCGTAGGCAAAACAACTCTAACAGCAACAATCCTTGCAGCAAGACCTGCAACATCCTCAACATCGCCTACATCCTCAGAACTAGGACGTACATCAATGCCTTGCACAATGTTCCAGACGCCCTTTGACACAAGAACATGTTGCATCATATAAGCCCACATAGGGTAGTTGTCCCCATCCAACCTGTCCTCAGCAGCAAACATCTTGAACACATCTGTGTTGTTGTTGTTAGCCATGGTAAATGCTGCACCTGATGTGAAAACTGCACGAAAATAGGAGAAACGGAGCGGGAACAACACGTGCTATATAGCAAAAACTGTAGAAGACTATAAGACACATGTTATGCAAAAAACGGCACTGACAAAAATTCTGCACAAAATGACGAATAGCCTGTGCAGTACTGCTTGTAGTGGAAACGGAGGCCGAAATGAGCCCAAATCAAAAATCTGAGCAGACCGAGCTCTACGAGATATCCCGAAGTATTTGTTGACCTGCGAACGCTTGCCAAAGCTCACTGAAATCAGAGAAAGTGAGCAGGCGTGTACTGGAGCAGCTGGCGACTAAGCCCGAGAGGACGCAACCTGCTCTGATACCAATTGTTGGAATTAGGGTTGCAGAGAAACACACACAACTTGGAGAAGATGAAGGAAGCTCAAGGCACACAATAGAGAGTGTATTACTTAGTGTGCAATGGAAAGATAGATAGCCCTAGAGTGATGGGCATATATACAATGCTCAGGGGAAAAAACCTCCTAAAGAGGGGAAAAATGCCCCGGCGGTCCTAGTGTGTTCACACACATCACTACCACATGTATATGGTAACAGTTTGGTCACTGCTGAAGCCATGGACTTGTCCGCTACATAGTCCTGATGCTGCTCATCCAATTTGGGCTCATTCGTTTGACTCCATATGTCAAAATTGATGCTTTGTAGTCTTTGAGCTGTTTCTTGGAGAGTTTTCCTTGACTATTTTCTTGAAACCATCTAGGTACATTGTGTATAGACCTTGTTTATATACTGCTAGTTGAGTCAGAATTCAATTCTGGCATGTGACAAAAACCTAGATTATTTACTTGGGGACCCCCTCGACCCCTGGAAAATGGTCATCTAATGATATGGAAGTGTTCTACTATCTAGGGGCCTGCTACAATTCAAATCTTGTCCAATTCAGTTGAGCTGACACACCGCTATGGTCATTTTTGTGTACTAGGAGTCTGTATACAACTAGGATTTTAGGGTTTTTCTTAGGACCTTGACCTGCTACCCGACTATATAGAAATGTTCTTTGATGAGTTTAAAACTTACCTCTTATGTCTCGTGCGAAATGACGCTGAAAATGGGTGACTGTGGACTCCGAAAATTGCGCGGAAAGAAGGTCGAGAGCTCTCTTCTCCAAGAGTGACTAGTAGAAATGAGGTGATTTTGAGCTACCTAAGATATCTATACTCGGACTTCCCAAACTACTTTCCCCATATTTCTCTGTTAGTCCTAATAGGCCGTGAAGTCTATGTTAGACTCAAAAATTTCCTCAATCGGACTCCGTTAGCTCATTCTGCAAGAATGTCAAAAAACATGCTCTGACGGCCTAGTTTAGGCCTCCCGCTTCCGTTTGTCCTTTTGATCAAAATTTTTTGTGCTTGTCCATCTTGTCCTCTTTATCATCAACGTATTTTGAGTTTTTCCAGCTGAGCTCATTTGCTATTTATTATTATTTTTGACCTGTTTATTAAAAAAATCAAAGAAAATAATAAAATGCACTAAAAAAGCAAATTGAAAGATCAACAATTAGAAAAATCCATTGCATTTTGGTGGATTTCTCTATTTTTAAGCTCCAACATCAAGAAAAATTAATGAAAATAAACAAAAAGAACTATTTTTTGATATAATTTTTGATAGTATATACACACTATTTATACTCATCTGGGAGATTTTATCATCTGAAATTTCCCTATTGATTATTTTTAAGGACATTATTACGTAATTTTGCAAAAAACCACACGTTAACATCCAACTTTTTTCTCCCTCTTCAAGCATTGCCCTTAATTAATGAAGTTTCTAGATGGAGTACTCCGGGACGATTGTGTGCATGGGTTGAACAATCGTGTCTATGCATAGCTATGGTTGGCTCTACCATGCTTTGAAGGTCAATTCATTCAAATCAATATGCGGTGCAAGAGTTGGGTCTTGAGTAGTTAATTGTGGAGTTTTTGAGATTTAACTTTCCACTGATTTTGTGGAGAAGATAAAGGCTCCTTTGGTTTCCAAACCCATCTAGTGTTAGTTTCCCTTCTGAATGATGTTTTTCTCTGAGTTTTTAGATGTGAAACTTCCTTTATCATGGTAGATGAGTTTTTGGGCACCCAAATGTAAGACGGATTGTCCTTGATTTGTGCTTTTGGTACCCAAATCTGCATGTCTCCTTGCATGCTGCTTGTTGCATTTGCTTGTCTAGAGGTTGACATAGATTTATTATTCCCCGGTTTCTTTTGTGGGCAACCTCTTTTCCATTCCTCTTTGCTCGGTGAAATTGGAACTAAGAGTTGTCCTCCTTTAAGTGATAGCTTGAGTTGATTGGTGCCAGATTGGTGTCCTAATCTGGAACTACCTTGTATGTCTACATCCATGAGATTCCAAGGATCATCATTTCATTCATATGTTCATCTGGTATCCATATAAATTGATGAGGGCATGCAAATTTATTTACTATCACATTCAAGTTAACCACTCCCAATGTTGGTGTTGGGTTTTTGTTGCATCCTTTGATAGCAGATATTCTCGATGCTAAAGACTGATTCGTAGCTTTCTTGTAAGTGGAATAACTGACTGCATTCATTCGAGCGTCGGTATCTACTAATGCATTTGTGCTATGATTGTTCAATTGTACTTTGATATGGAGGTCAATTCCATCCAACCATTCATCATCCGTTGATACTGCATCATTTTGTGATTCCCATAGTCTTTTATCTGGTTCCAAAGTGTTGATGGGAATAGGTGTTTGTTGATTTTTGAAAGCAGCTTTGAGCTCGAATGCATCTTAATGCTTAGCAATGATGCCCAAATATCCCGCCTATACTTACTTTGTGATTTTCTAGCTTAAATTCCTACTTACGATGAAATTACGCCGCGGGTTGGTGATGTCAAAAGCTATGATTTATCACAACGCATTAAACGGAAATGCAATGTGACAACCGACAAGGGAGATGAAAGCATGAGAAGGAGAGAAGAGAGCACCGTAAGCTCATGATGTGTATTTCTTATCCAAAAACTTAATAATAACTTTACAAAATTGTCCTTTCTACCTTAGCCAAGGTTTCTTAGGTCAAAACTAATCATCTGGGAGCTCTAACCAAGGATAAACTGATATAATCTGGAAGCTTATATCTCCGACTCATAGATTACAATATCCACTCGTCAAATAGGAGTTACAATATTCCCAATTTATCAAAAGAATAAGTGTTTTTACAATAAATCTTTCAAAAAATGTTACATGGGTTAGCTTGCTACTAACAAGAGCTTAATAGAATAGAAAAACAAGGTGCAATTGAAGCATCCAAGAGCTCTACGGAATGGTGTCTGAGCACTTTGCACATACATACATTGCACAAGAAAATAAAAATACGATGAGAGCAATACTAATGCAAAATAGCCTGAAGAGAACACAAAAGCTCACTAAAATATTATGCGCGCGCGTACACACACACACACACAATTATTAAAAGGCCACTAATCACAAAATCAATTAATTAATAATGGTAGTGACTCATTGTTATTTCTATGAGAATGCCCAAACTTAATTAGTGATCGTAATGATCAGGGAGTGGATTATTAGGAATGCTAATACAAATAGGGATTAATTGATGGATAGGCTTAGGTATGAAATCTTCGGCTCTGATACGACTTGTTGAGGGGTGCAAAAGCGTGCTCCCTAATCACCAATGGTTTAGCATTAGGCTATGTGTTACGGCACAAGCCGCCCAACATTGTGGATCCTACGGATGTACGGACTTTGCGGACTAGAACTTCATGCGGCTACGGACAGTTCTTCACGGGATACCATGGGAAAGGACCGGTTTGCACCGTTCCCGATTTGCGCTGGAGCAGCGGGTGTATTTGAAGGGCATACCATTCATTGTGGGGATATAAATCAATATCATTCTCATGTAATTGTGTGCTCTGCTGTGTATCAATGAAGAAGATGGTGTTATGTCCCTATGTACTGTCTATTCTGTCTTCTTATACATTGTTGTTTCATCTAATATAAGGAAGTGCGAGGGTATCCATTCCTGTAGTGCTTATTGCTCCACTGCGGAGCCATAGGCATTACATCTGGCGACCACGATGGGATTTCTTGTGATCCTTTTTCTTTGATTTCCGTGGTGACTCAGTATCTTCTAAGGCTTCTTCTGCTACAACAGCTCGTGCAATAACATTATCCAGTGGAGTGGTTACCTTACCCACTATTGCCATAGCAGTTCTGAGATCCTTATGCAGCCCTTACAAAAAATAATCATTCAACACCTCGGTTGCTGGCCGTTGTGCCTGAGATCCCCGCTGCAAGAGTATCCAAAACTTCGCAGCATAATTCTCCACTGGCAACGACTTTTAACGCAATGTTTGAAGCTTTTCCAAATGTTTTCCATTTTAAATCGACACAAGAATGCTCTAGAACCTTCCACATAAGTTTGAAATTGATCATCATGATACTTTGACAACCATTTTGTAGCTTTCCTTGAAAGTGTGGACTCAAACACCGATTGTTGATGGAGAGGAACCACTACACTAGAATGGTTCAATCCATACACCTTGTTAAATTGCCACACATGTGCATCAGGATCTTCCTTTGATCAACCTCAAAAGTGACTATACTTAATCTGACCACCCGCCATTGGTTGTGCCATAGCCCCTTGGCCAACTGTGCCCCCTCCAGGAAAGATTTGCCAAACAATACAAAGCAGAGACGATGGCAAGGTAACCCCTGGACTGCTTACCGGAGTTGGTGGTCGAGCGACATGAGTTGGTGAGCGAGAGCGTATGGCAGGAGGATGTGACTGACTACGCGGAGTACGCTCTGCATGCCGACCATACGAACCGGGATTGGTGACGGAGACACATGTTCCTGAGCTCGTGGTTGAAGTATTCGGTGTGTGCAGCGTACTCCGCGTAGTCAGTCATGTTCTCTTGCCGTGTGCTCTCACTCACCAACTCATGTTTCTCCACCACCGACTCCGGTAAGAAATCTAGGGGTTACCCCACCATCGTCTTCGCTTTGTATTGTTCAACAACTCTTTCTCGGAGGGGGCACAGTTGGCCAAGGGGCTATGGTGCAACTAGTGGCAAGTGGTCAGATTAAGTATAGTCGCTTTCAAGGTTGATCAAATGAAGATCTTGATGCACATTTGTGGCAGTTTAACAAGGTGTATGGATTGAATCATCCTAGTGCAGTGGTTCCTCTCCCATCAACAATCGATGTTTGAGTCCACACTTTCAGGGAAAGCTGCAAAAAGGTTGTTAAAGTATCCTGATCACTAACCAACTCAATGGGACAGCCATATCACAAAAAGGTATCCTTATAAAGCACCGAGCAGCATAAACCATTGTATTATCTTTCAATGGCCATGCTTCCACCCATTTAGTTGCATAATCCATGGCCAATATATCGGTTGCCAGTGCTAGCTGCCGCTGGTTTAAAAGGTCCAATAAAATCCAATCCCCATTTTTGAAATGGCTCCAAAGGTAACATTGGCTGTAAAGGCATTCTGGACATCTTAGTAAGTTGCCCCAACCATTGACAAACATCACAATGTTGCACAAAATCCCTCGTATCTTGAAATAACGTCGGCCACCATAATCCTAGCACAGATCGGGAACGGTGTAAATTCATCCTGTCCGATGGTATCACATGAAGAACTGTCCGTAGCCGCATGAAGTCCTAGTCTGCAGAGTCTGCACATCCACAAGATCCACAATGTGCGGCTTGTGCCGTAACACTATGGTTCATGGAGCCTTATCTTAATCATGGTGTTAGGGTTCGGGCTAGAGAGATGGAGATTAGGGTTAGGTGATGCCAAGAGTAAGAGCATAAAGAGAGAGAGTAGACAAAATGATAATGCTCAAAGTGCAAATGTTTCAATAGAAAGTAGCCTCCTAAATAGGCTTAGTGCTTTACTATCATCGGCTAGAGAGGTTGCATCCTCTTGCTATTGGACCATATCATTATTTATCTCTTCATAGGTGGCTAGAGGGTTTTCCGATATGGTGCCATAAGTTGGGATCACCCTAACACATAGCTTGGGACATGGTTTTTACTTTACTTGTGCTTGAGGGCATGGACAAGGGAAAATAAAAGGAAAAGGCCATCAAGAAACCCCCTATAACCATTTCATAGGAGTGAAATGAAGATGCTAAAGAGGTTAATGAGAAGATGAAAGCATCCATGGCACTTGGGGCCTCTTATAAGAGCCCAACCCCACTAACAAGGAAGACCGAATGATAGAGGGAGATGAAGTGTTGGAGGAAGTCCCAAACCTTCAATTGGTGGAGTGTCATCAATTTCTTTTTCCTTGAAGACATTGCTAAGACCCTCGGACTCAGACAAGACAAATTGCTCTTGGTGCTTGCTATTTATGAAAGCATGAAGGATCCAAGTGGAAAGGAAGAGCAAACCAAATTTGAAATTGTCTTTGAAGACCAAAGTCTCTTGGCAAGACTCCTATCTCCACAATGAAAATGAGAGAAATTTTGGTGCAGATGGAGGCAAAGCACCCTAACGGAAATAAAACCATGTGCTTCCTTTTATGAAAGTGTTCTTGAAAGAATTTCTCATCCACACAAACCATTGATTCCAATGGGTGGAGACAATCGTTTGGAAGTCTCTTGAGGAAATGGATGAGGATACAGAGGTAAACATTCTTAGACTTAAATGTATGTTTACAATTTTCTTACAATTAGTGGTAATGTCCTTTAAAATTCTCTATAGGCTGCATACCATGTTGCTAAGATTTCAATGAAAACTGGGGGTTCTTGCAACATGCCCATCGGTAGGGGTAGCTCCTTGTGGCACCACTCAAGACACCTGGGGCCATCCATTCTTTCAGTTTCTCACACAAAGTTCTCGAAGCATGGTTGTGTGAAGCTGCTCAAGTGCAAGGCATTGAGTGCCATCCTTACCAAATATTTCCTCACTCTTAATGCAAATAATTGTGGATTGTGAGTTTGCCTTGTATGCCGTTGCAGGACTCACCCTTGGTGAGTCCTATCCCACTATGCCTTAAGCCTAGGTGAAGGGGTGACAATCCCTAAAGATATTGTAAAAATCCTTAGCATGAGACCTGCCATTTGTTTAATACCAACCGATGTAATTTGTAGAAAGACAAACAATCCATGATCTAATTTCAAAAACAATAGAGAGATTACAATCCATAATTTAATTTCAAAAACAATAGAGAAAAAAATTGGTCTTTTGTAATTTCCTTTTTTTAATTTTGTATAACATATTTTTTCATTTGTTCATTTTGTCTGTACAACTTTGATTAAAGCAACGCATGGGCGAAACGTCTTCCAAAAAAAACCTCGACTGCAATCACGCAATCTCAATGGCTAGGGTAACTTTCAGACAAAGTTTTTTTGAAACAAGGCCATGGGGAGATTGGAAGAAGGGTATAGGTGGCTCACGGTGTGTCGTGTTGCTCGGCAAGGTCACTGAGGGGGGTGGGGGGAAATGGTGTGTATGGTAAGCATGCTAGATGAGATTTTTCTAGTCTGTCAAACCAAAAAAAGCTTGAGAAGTTAGATTTAGTGCATTTGGATGTGTATGGGCCTATGTCTACCAAATTACTAGGTGGTGCAACATTTTTTTAAAAAAAAGACAACTTTCAAGGTTTGAGAAAATCCATTAAGCCATAAATATGATGCATTTTGTATTACTCAGGAGGATTTCATTTGTGTTCAATCAACCAAACAAGAAGCTTACATGCTTACTGATAGATGACGGTGGAGGTCATGACTCCAATAACGTCTAGCATTACTATGATATAAATGACATCAGGAGAGAGTTTAATTTCCTCATGCACCTACCCAAAATGGAGTTTCTAGGAGAGTGAATCACAAGAGTTCAAGAGAAAATTTGCAGCTTGTTCTCTCATACTAAGTTGTTGGATGGATTTTGGGATGAAGCTCTTAATGCTACAATTTATATGATCAAGCAATCGCCACATAGGACCCTTGATGGCGGCATTCCAAAAGAAGCAAGAATGGACAGAAGACATCATCTGATCATTTGCAAGTCTTTGCTTGTGAGCCAATTGTTCATGTAGCTAAGGACTTTAGCCAAAGTCTACAAAGTGCATCTTCATTTTGGATATAGAAAAAGTGATGAAATGATTCTTGTGGAATCAAGTTCCTCATAAGATATCCATAGCAAGGATGTGATATTCAACAAGAAGAAAATACACCAAAACCCCCCCAAAGAGGTCAAGGTGAGGAAGGTTACTTTTTATGATGTTAATCCACATGTTCATCACACAAAAATAGGATTTCTATGCACCATAGGCTAAAAAAAAGTCTACAAAGGATGCTCCAAGTAGCTATGATATGAAAAAATTAGTGGCAATACATGATATGGTGCTAAAATTATAGTGTCACAATCAATTCTTCATGCATATCCTGCTACATTGAAAAAAACAATGAGAATTTTCTTGGCTACCTAAGAGGTCTCAACTAATCCTAGATCATTAGGAAAAATATGAACCCTCTAGGGGCCCTTTGGGATTAACGTTAATTAGAGGTCAGCCAATAGGAAGAGGGTGGTGGACACACTCTATACCCTCAAAAAAGTAGGGGGACAAGGTAGCCTTACACCTCTTAATTGTCTCTTACCTAGTGAGAAGGTAAGGGAGGTGGCTAGGGGAAAGAGGGGGGGGGGGGGGGGGGGGGGGGGGGACCACTTTGACCTCTTTTCCCCCACTTTTTGGCCCGGATTTAAAAATACACAAAAAATTTCAAATTTTCAAAAAATTTCAAATTTCAAGTTTTCCCTCCTTAAAAGGTCCCCAAACCTATTTCATGGTCAAAAAAGTATTTTTGACCTTCAAAAGTTAAAAACGTACACTAAAAAATCCAAAAAATTGATTTAAAAAAAAAAACAAATCAAAACATCATTTTCACCCTCCAAAGTCTTTCCAAACCTATTCTATAGCTAAAAAGTGTTTTTCTCTCTCTACAAACCTTTTTCCAAGCTCTCCATTGCTGCAACAACCACATGCACCCCCTATAGTCCATCATTATCTCTCTGCTAGCTTTCTCCCACCTCCATTGTAGCACCAAGCAAGCTCCTCCTCCATCTCTTCCCCTTACCCACCACATAGTTTCACACCAAGCTAGCTCCTCTCCCTTCTCTCATCTCCATTACAACATGAAACAAGATTCTACTCCTTCTGCTTTCATTCACTCACACTACATGGAAACCTCTACTCCCGAAGGTGGCAAAAGTATGAGCTCACATGAGTTGCATACCACAACAATAGGAGGTGTGAATATCGCGTGGGCATTGCAAGGGTTCATCTCCAACATAAATATAGAATGGTAAGAAAACTACCCTTGTAGCTTACATTCAGAGCTTAACATCATCTCCATCTTTAAGTTTATCATGCTGGAGAGAATTAACCTCTTTATGGATTTCAGTGTTTAGGCTTCACACCTCATAACACTGGGTGGTGCTATTTTGTTGATGACTTTGGTGCGCCATCTATAGTTGTGTAGCATGTGATTTGAGTCTCACAATGTAAGTAAGTTGTGTTATCTATGGAGAGTCGTCAAAGATTTTTCTTGTAATTTATTCTTCGTATAATTGTCATTAGATAATTGGAATGATATCATTTTGTACTTTATAACTTTGTGCTCACATAATCTTTTGTTTACTTACAGATTCAACTTGTTTTAAGAGGACATGAGCAAGCAACCATGTGTAGAGATGGAAATCACTCTATTTTTGTTCCTTGAGGAACCTTTCACTACCATGTTAAAAGATTTTGATAAGAATAGTAGGTGTTTTTTAGAATCTTGAACCAATAGGGACTCTCTAGGAGCTCTCATAGAAGCCATCCATATAGTACTACTTTCCCTAGTGTCATAGACACACAAATACTCAAGTGTATATGAATCTCTAGATGAGGAAGACAAATACTTGTAAGATAAGCCTAACAGCAACAACATTGTCTCCATTTGTAATTATTTTTCATGAGGCTGGATTCCTCTATAAATGCAATATAAATATGTTTTTTTGTTAAATGGTGTCGCATTGAGTGAGAGTATTTAATTTAGATTACTGAAGTTTCATACAGATCTGAGAAACATTGTTTACTTTTATGTATATTTTGATTTGCCTGTACGATGATTCAAGTCGCAAGTCTTAATCACTCCACCTTGAAGAAATTCAAGCAATATTTTGATTTCAGTTTAATCATTAATGGTTATTCTTATTAAAGTGGATCATAAACTTTTTCAAGATGTCCTCATTTGGGGATGTTGAATATATATCATTAGCAATGTTTCACAAGAACACTAGGTGGACACAAGGAAGTAAAAATTGGCTCCTTGTTTGGTCGATGTCTAGTGTTTAATGTTTAGTGCACAGGATTTGTGAGGCCGTTGACATGGGGAGTTCACTAAAGTATATGTAACATAGCACATGTGTTCAACAGAAGGGATTTTATATTCTTGTAAAGTTGCAGAAACATGTGTAGATAAGGCCTATAAGGGGTACTTTTAATCCATTCTAGTGAACGCACGTGATATAGGAAAATTTTACATAGTGAATGCTCCGGACCTTTGAACACAAAGAAAGGAGGGGGAGGGGGGGGAGCTCTAATTACATCTGAGTGAAAAGAAGTGGAATTTGTACTGTCATGTTGCATAAAGATTTGCTTGCACTTAATCTAAAAAAAATTTGGTATCCTCGGGTGCAGACAAGGCCATATCATGCAAAAAAAGGGGTGGCCACAAGCGCGCGTAGTGAGCCATCCAAAACTGCTGGATGGGCCATATGTGGGCCCTTGTGGCCACCCTTTTTTTGCATAATTAGGCTATTGCTGCACTCCAGAACCCTGGAAAAGATGAGATGAACCTAAAATTGAACTTTTCAAGCACATTATGCCTTCCTTCAACTCAACTTACTAGTTCCCTGTACCAAAAGGGCAAATCACATTGGACAGTATAAAAATCTAGTCTCATGCTGCATAAACATCTGGTTTCATCAAATATTAACATTCTTGCTATTATAAGGGGCAGACAAGGCCATATAATGCAAAAAAAGGGTGGCCACAAGGGCGTGCAGGTGAGCCATCCAAAACTGTTGGATGGGCCATCTGCGCGCCCTTGTGGCCACCCTTTTTTTTGCATAATTAGGCTATTGTTGCACTCCAGGACCTTGGAAAAGGTGAGATGAATGTAAAATTTAACTTTTCAAGCACATTATGCCTTCCTTCAACTCAACTTACTAGTTCCCTGCACCAAAAGGCCAAATCACATTGGACAATATAAAAATCTAGTCTCATGCTACATAAACATCTGGTTTCATCAGCTATTAACATTTTTGCTATCCTAAGGGGCAAACAAAGCTAGAAAATGCAAAAAAAAAGGGTGGCCACAAGGGCGCGCAGATGAGCCATCCAAAACTGTTGGATGGGCCATCTGCGCGCCCTTGTGGCCACCCTTTTTTTTGCATTTTCTAGCTTTGTTTGCCCCTTAGGATGACAAAAATGTTAATATTTGATTTAAATTTAACTCTTCATGGCCAAAACCACTTAACTTAAAACACATGGATAAACCGAAAAGCCAAATCACTATGGAGACAGTAGACACAACTCTTAATCATTTTGTCATTGCAAAGTCATCTGAAATGATGTGAGCCTCTACAACTTCTTGAATAGCCTCCAACGCTATTGCTTGCATTTTATACTGATTTCCATAGCTTTGAAGCACCTCCTTCACCGTGTGAGCATATTTTTGATGCATGGCCATGATTCAAAAGTTAGGTTTTTATTTTTTTTATTTTTTTTTATATTTAAGTGTTGAACTTTTCGGTTGTTTTCAACAGCTTCTAGATTTCAATCGGCTCCGAATCTGTCTGGGCTTGTCTCACATGAATTTGTTCATCTCATCGCGTTCTTCGACCATCATGTGATGAGAAAAAATCATATCTTGCTCGCATTCTCCAAAAATCAATGTGCAAGTTGAAAATTTATTTGAAAATGATGTAAAACATACATTTTTTACTTTTTTCTTAATCTACGGGCTTCAACGAGCATTAAAACCATGGAATCTGAAAATACTCAAAGAACCATTGTTTTTTACTGTGTTAAGGACTGTATTTCCTACATACAAAACTTTCCCAAAATCTCGCCCTAACACCTTCAAAAGTGGCTTCCAAGGAGTGTACTCGGTCAAAATTTGAAACTGAAGAAAAACAATCAGAATGAAGTCCTAAACTGTGTATAAACTTTAGAATAACCAAAATTTCCTTCAAAAAAAATTTATGCTAAAAATTTGAAAATAGCCCCCCATTGGACTCCCCACAACGATAGAAGTCAAAGGGTTCAAGGAGAGGTATGGTGTCACAAGTGCATGGTGGGAATCTCATCGAGGTTTATTCCGTCAAGATCTCTTGTACTTTATCATGTCTTCTCATGTACAATCTTACAAAAAAAAAATGATACTTTAAATGACTACAAATCTTATTTAACTTATCAAACAATCTAAAATATGGTAGACCAAGAGTGCTCTTACACATCAACAAACAAAAAAGTCCAAACTTCTTCTCATTAACTTTGATAAACATACATTCGTGAACAACTTCCAAGGGGTAGTGCAGTCATAGTTCTTACATCCATTCCATGACATGGTATGCTCATGGGGTGACCTATCATATAAAAATATCTCTGGTGGGGGTGCCCTCATGTTAGGAAAGGGTGTCCTACTGATGAAAAGTTGTTGTATTGTCTTACTAGGGATCTCTCCATGTTAGCATAGTGATTTTTGGTGTAGTGGGAGCCACATTGCTTGAGGAGAGCTTTGTGCCACCGTAAAAGCTTCATGTTATGCTAGTTCCTTGAGCCATTCTTGCATTAGGATGAGATTACCCACCTCTAATAAGGATGGATTTGAAGCACCTACCTGCAAGATATAACAAAGAAGGCTGTTTTAGAGGAAAAGTGGTGACACTTGACCTCTCTAACCTGCACCCACTGTTTCTTGTAATGCCACTGTTTTGAGCTGAAGAGCTTGACATTCATGCATCCACGAATGCAAAGAAGCACCTGCACCCATACACAACCAATTGCAATAGCCTAACAAGCCTACTTCTCCCCTCCCAAGATATTGAAGAACCATACACATTCGTCTCACCGACAGTATGACGATCTTGGGATGACCTCTGCTCACCCTCACGTGCGGCCTTCGGTGCAAACACCGCGGACAAGCAATATGTACACTTTTGTTGTGCGGAGTACATGGTGGTGGAGGGATACGATTTGTGATGTCCGTGAGCACCATGACAGTTGTTGCGTGAGGAAGCAAAGAATGAAAAGAAAGAGGGGGGAGGGAGAGGGAGGAACATGGGAGGAGAGAAGGGGGCAGAGGGGGAGAGGGAGAGAGAGGGGAGGAGGAGGAGAGAAGGGGGTAGGGAGGGAGAGGAGAGGAACATGGGAGGAGAGAAGGGGGCAGAGGGGGGAGAGGGAGAGAGAGGGGAGGAGGAGGAGAGAAGGGGGTAGGGAGGGAGAGGAGAGGGAGAGAGGAGGAAGGAGGAGGAGAGAACAAAGGTTTTTTTTTGGGGGGGGATTTTTTTTTGAAAAAGTGGACTTTTAGTGTTTGTAAGTTTAAAAAAATGTCAAAAAATGATTTTTTGATGTGTATATATGTTGGGAGGGAATTTTAAGTAAAAAATAAGTAAAAATAACTTTTTTGAAAAAAAGTCAAATTTTGGCTCTTAGTGACCCACGTTTTTGCTGATGTGGCCACACCCCTTTACTCCCTTCACTTTTCAAAAGCTAGAGAGAGAAAGTGACCTCTTAGGTCCACATCCTACATGTGTCTAAAAAAAGGCTAAAAAAGTCTACTCAAAACTAGCTTCTTGAATGCCCTTGTCCCCTTAACCCTACACAACATTAGCCTTAATCCCTAAAAATTAGGATTCCTTACAAAGCCCATGCAAGGTTCATATTTCTCCTAATGTTAAAGCTTGTTGAGGGATTGTGGTGAGACCTCCTACTAAAATAAGGCTATGTTATGAGATGTCAATCTTAAGTGGGAGAGTGCTATGAAATCAGACATGTACTCTAATCAAAAGAATTGGACTTGGGACTTAGTACTTTGTCAAAAAGAAGGCATGCTTTACCATGTAAATGGGTCTACAAGTGAACATTACACCCAATGATGGGAAGCCAAAGTAGAGTGCTAGATTGGTTGCCACAAGTTTTAAGCAAAAGCAAGGCATATATTTGACAATTCTCAAAGTAGCCATTTGTAAGGACAATACTTTCTTTGGTTGACAAAGAGGACATGAAGGTGATCCAAAGTGATGTTTAGAGAGAATTATTAAATGGTGATCTTCATGAGAACATTTGTATCTAGTAACGAAAGGGTGTTGGTTCTAGGGGAACATAGAAGTTAATTTGTAAGGTTAAGAGAAGCTTTTATGGTTTGAAGCAAGAACCATGAGAGTGGCATCATAAGTTTGATGCCTTTGAAAGTGTCAAGGGTATACATACACAGATAGAGATTGATCATTTCCTCTAGACAAAGAAATCTCCATATAATAGTCTTTTGATCTTGAGAATCTATATGTGGATGACATGCTCATTGGTAGCAAGAACAATATTGAGGTAGATTCATTGAAGCCAAAGTTGTATAAGAACTTTGAGATGAAGGATTTGGGTGAAGCCACACATACTCTTGGCATGACCATTAGGCAAAAAAGGTCAAATAAAGTTCTTGTCATGGAAATAATACATTTTTTGTGTATTGAAAAATTTAAATAGGGAGGGGGGAATTTGACATCTTCTCTATTGCTTTCATATGTGAAATTAAGCTAAGAGGATTGTTGTAAATCTAATTAGTATAGCACTAAGATGGACAAGATTCCCTATGCATCTATGGTTGGTCTTAAATATATGATATGATTGAAACTCTTGCTTCTTTGGATGCATGTGTAGTTGGATACATAGCTTCACATCGTGGAGGGAGTGTGGACAATAAAGATTCAAAGTTCTATGTCACTCTATGTCTTTACATTCATTGGTGATGTAGTTTCATTCTGATATTGCTTACAAGATTGTGGAAAGAGAAGCTAGGTTCTACCATGCTTTTGGGATAGGTAACGTCTATCTCCTTTGTAAAAGTTTGTGTACAAGTGATTATGTTTGCAATGTGAGAGCTATGATCACTCAGATAGTTGCATACATCACAATTATATCAAAATCCATAAACTTGGATAATTGGAACCATGAATATTTTTCAACCTCTAACTTGGGAGTTTTTGGGAGACTTTAAAATAATGAATGTTATGCTTGAGGAAGCCACTTTTGTTGATTTGGGATTAATGCTTGATATTTCTTTGGGTTTTTTTTTGAATGCTTGTAGCTCGTGCTTGAATGCTTGATATCCTTGGAATTATTTTTTGTTGTGTTATGGAGATCAAAGATTAGTGCCTAGAACAAGAAGCTCTTAGTACCTTAATGCTCTTAGTACCGTGGGAAAGGCTTGGCTACACAAAAAGAGATAGTGTGGAGCCAAATAGTGTGGAAACAAGGTCTTGCTCACTTGAGGGAGACAGTGAAGTCAAGGGAGTTAGTTAGTGTGGAAACAAGGTCTTGCTCACTTGAGGGAGACAGTGAAGTCAAGGGGGTTAGTGAGTGTGGGAAGTAGGCTTTAAAATAAACACATAATAAAAAAAACTTTCCAATAAGTCAAAAAGGGTTCCCACCACCTTGCACTAAAGAAAATTTTTTGTCCTCAAGGGCACACACTCACACATCCAAAAGGTGAGCACACACTTAATCAAGTGAGTGTGCATGCGCGTGCGTGTACACACACACACACACACACACACTTGCTTGAATAAAGTGAAAAAAGACATTAAAACAAAGATTACTGAGTAGAATTTAACAAAACTTAAGCACAAAAGCATAAAGATTTAATGGAGGTGTTTATACTTGATGTTTAATCCAAATCTGAAAATGACTCGTGCATTTGAAAACTTGCAAAAGCATCTACACACACACACACACACACACACACACACACACACACACACACACACACACACACACACACGTATCAATCTTCAACTAACTCTCTCAAGCAAGACATTTTGTCTCAAAAAAAAAGCAAAGACCAATGCATACACAATCAAGCAAATGCAAAATGCTGTGAAATTATGATTATGACCACAAGTGAAAGGAGAAATCCAAGAGATCTAGCGGAGAATTGATGCTTCTAATGCTCAATTTTCTTGAATGCTTGGTAGTGATCCAAATGTCTTTAGCCTTTTCACATATCAAATGACACACAATTCAATGAGCTCTAAAAATGCAACAATCTAATTTGTTGTCAATGCATTATCACAAATTATGCCCAATATGAGTTTTACTTTGTTAGAGAGTACTTTATTTCAAGAAATAAAAGAAGCACAACAAGAAGACCCTTATTTGCAGTCAATAAGGTCTAGGATTGATCCATAATTTTACTCTTGATGATGTAGCTCCATCTAATTCATCAAGTATCTCTCAAGATGTTCCTTTTTGAATTAGTCCATGGAGAATGTATTTCTTAAATGGAAAGGGAAGATTTACGTTCTTTGTGCATGGGAACTAAGACAATTTTTATGCATGATTGCCATGATAGTTCTTATGCGGGCCATCTTGGCATAGGTAGGATTTTATAGTTAGTAAAGTGAACATTTTGGTGACCTAATCTCAAGCAAGATCATTTTGGTGTCATACAATGTTTTTTGTGTTAACTTCATAAAGCAGAAAGAGTTCATGCATCTCATTTGCTAAATCCTTTACAGATTCTAGAACATGATTGTCAAAGTATTTCTATGGATTTTTTATTGTCACTACCAAGAACTCAAATAGCCAAGGACACTCCAGTTTAATAGTGGTTGATTGTTTGAGCAAGATGGCTACTATAGAGATAGTGGCAGCTCCACAAGTCACGTATTTTTTATTCAGAATGTTCTTAGACTCCATGGATTATCTCAATCGATTTCTAAGAGAGAAACTTTTATAGGACATTTTTGGTGGCAAGTGTTTGCTAAGTTGAATATTAGGTTAAATTTTAGTAGTGATGTTCTCTCTAAGAAAGATGGTCAGCCAAAAAGGGTGAATCAAATTTTAGGAGGTATGTTAAGGGCCTATGTGCTTGGTAGATCGATAGATTGGGATATATATCTTCTTTTGATAGAATTTGTGTATACTAGTTAAGCACATCAAACTAGGGGATTCATATAATCTAAAATGAATTATAGTATGACCCCTCTAACTCTAGGAATTTTTCATATGACTATGGAAATTTTTCTTGATGAACTAGGGTCCTATTCTCAATTGCTTGAAGTAAAGGGAAATCTCTTTTTGTATGTGAATCTAACAAGAAGCCAAAAGACAAATTCCCTCTCTTAGCTCATTGAAAATCAAGAGTAGATAGAGAACCTCTAGACCCCATGCACTTCCATATAGGATTGGTATATTGAGATCAGAAGTGGCTGGTGCAACTCTTTCTCATCTGCACCATAGACCAAATCTTCTACAATTGCATCTTCCAATGTCTTTGGATGCAAATAAGTAATTGTATTCTTGATATTGGGATGCAGTCCATGAAGAAAGCCTCAAACCTTATGGAGCTCATGTGTAGGAAAAATGGAACGCTCAAGTGGGATGGATGTCAAGAATCATGGTGTATCCATTTGAAGATGGTGTAGCCAGAGGTCCATGGCATGGCCCTCATAAGTGGTATTCCATGGCATGGCCCTCATAAGTGGTATCAAATAGCAGTTTGTTTCCTTGGCTAGATAGAGGTTTAAGTAGAGATTTTGTAGGAAGAGAGTGAGGTGAGGACAAAAATGGCATGGAAATCTCAAGGAGAATAAATTATTAGAATTGTGCAAGACCAAATGAAAATAGAAAATGTAATGGAACTCTTGAGAGGAAAAAGTACTCAAAACAGTGTAAGAGTAAATGGATGTAGAAATTGTAGAAAAGAAAAGGAGGCCACGCTAGAACATTTTTCACCTCATCTTTCTTGCAAAAGAGACTGCTTCTTTTCAAAACTCAAATGATGAACAAGTTTTAGTGTAAGGTAGCGCAAGAAAAGCTCCCTTGAAAGTACTGAAGCTAGTGAGCTTTTGTAACAAATTTTAGTAATTGAAACAAAGTTAATAATACCTTGTATGAAATTAAGATTTTGAATAAACAACAAAGAAGACTATTGAAGATAATTTCAAATCTAATTTTTGTCATTAAGATATTGCGACTGGAGGCTTGTCCACAAGTAAGGAGTTGAGAGCATCATTGGCCAATAGGTCCACTATTTTTGTAGACAAGGAAGGCATAGACCTTTCATTTCAACTCAAAGGTCATTCTAGTTCTCATCCATTTTGTATACTCAAGATGGAATAATTATATATATATTTCAAGGAATTTTAGGGATGTATTGGTTGAGAAAAAATCAAGTTATTCTAATAAAGGAAATGCAACATTTGATACAGCTAAAGAGAACAAGATACAAGTACAAGACAGAATGAAGAAAGACCAAGCTAAGAGAAGTTAAGGTTAATCAATTGGTCAAGAGATGTGAGAAAGGTCTATCCATTTATGTTATCAAGTTAAATAAACCTAAGAAGAAATCAAATGGCTTAGGACCCAAAAGATATCAAGATATAATCTCAAAAGAAATATTTCCAATAGAAAGATAACAAGATATATTCCAAGATATATTTCTAGAAAAGCTGAAAAAACTATTGCCTCCTAGAGGTCTGGTACACAAAATTTAGTTAATCCCGGATATATAGTCCATTGTTAAAGACCTATAAGATGGCAGTGCAAGAAGCACTAGAACTTAAGAATTAGTCAACTCAATTACTTGATTTTGCCCAAGAGTATCTCCCTCAATTTCTCACTCCTCTTCCATGAGAAGAATTATCCCACTCATGAGCTGGAACTACTAGTTGTGGTTCATGCCCTCAAGAAGTGGCAACATTATCTTTTAGGTCAAGTATTTGAGCTTGTTATTATCGACCACAAAAGTCTTAAATGGATTTTCACACAGTCAAATATTAATATCGGACAAAGGCAATGGGTTGAATTTTCTACAAGAGTTCACTTTTTGAGATCAAATTTAGACTAGGTAGGGAAACCCATGCTATCGATGCCTATGCCAAAGAGTAGTACCCCTTACCATCCGACTTGTCCATTTAACCCTACTAATCTGGTCCATTAATACACAAGATTCAAGCTCAAGTTCAAAAAAAAGGGAAGAAATAAAGGTATTTGGAAATCTATTCAAGATTGACTATTATTTTTCAAGATTCCATTATGTGTATGCGTGCCTACAAGTTTAAGGATGAAAATTCTAAAGGAGTCTCATAAAAGTCCACTTGCTATCATTTTACGAGTGACCAAAAGCGAGCAAGGGACAAAAAGCAAGCGGCAAGTAGTAAAAAAGTTCATTGATGTAGAGTGGTGAATTGAAAACCAAGGCAACAACAAGGTTAGTATGACCCATTACTATTGAGATGCTGCAAGATGTGAAGATTGACTTGGTGAACGCATGATATGTCATGCTTTCATTTGTTTTCCTACTTAAAATAGTATTTTCTTTAAGGCTAACCCATCTATGAGCCACACATGTCAAGGGGTGTTGTGGTCTTTTCTTCTTCTTAGAAATGTTGGAAAGATTCTCTCTCCCTCTCTCTCTCTTCATGTAAGTCCCGTTTTCTAAAAGTCCAAGTATATAGTCATTTCTCAATGCAAGATAATCTACACGTCAATGCTTGACAAAAAACAAAAATAATATTCTCATATTTTTCATTTGTGAAACCAATAGCCAATGTTCAAAAGAATCTTCAAACATTGTTTGTATACCAACCTCCATCACAAGTTGTTTAACACATTCTTATAAGTTTTTTTCATAAGGACACAACACTGCTAAATTGGAGTGTCCCCCAGCCACATGTAGCTAAGTATATGGGGAACTCCAAGAGGAAGCTCATAATGGTATTTTACAACAAAATAAGGGAGCCTTTTTTCATAGTAATTTCTAGACATTAATCACAAGGAGGAATATTTTAAAATAGATCCTATGGTAGTGCAAAAACCTAGCAAAATTTTAAGTTTTAGTACAAATATCAGCAAAATCTTTAGATTTTAATCAAAACATTGCGGTGGTTTTAAGTCTTCCTTTTTTCTTTGGTTAATGATTTTTTTATTTGTTGTTGTTAGCATTAGGGGGGTGGGGATGTAGGCATTGTAAACTGCATCCTACCAACTATAGGTAGCTAGATATACATAGAGTAATGAAGCTTATGATATATTCACAATACATCAACACACTGTGGGAGTCATCTAATGGCAAGTGCTAAGAATTGAGAAACATACAAACTTACATGTGTTGAGAGGGAAATTGTGTCATGTGGCATTCACATGTTTTTCACGTTTTATTTTTGTTGCAAGGAAGCGATCAACGTTCCATCCCTTGCTCCTCACTCTCTTTCATTCATACTAGATGCCACCTTCCTCCCTATTGCTCTCGCGCCTTTGGCATGTGCTTCACTTCTGCTTCCATACCCTTGCAATGAACTAGTGGAACTCCTTTCTTATACCTGGCATAATTTTTGCACCAATTGCCACAGATAGAGCCAACATGGCGAAGCATGGAATAAAAGATTGCACAAAAGGAAATCAAGGTCCCATAAAGTCTCAAATAATGGTATTGTAGGTTATATCCACTTCCCTTGGCAATGGAACAAAGTACTAGTGGTTAGAGATGTAACGGAGATAAGGCAAAGGACTCAAAGAATCAAAGACGGGGATAGACCCTAGAGAGAGGGCCAATGACCATATAAGAATTCAATTTGGTAGCTTAGAGAACTGATGATGTTCTCCTTGAAGGATATTTTGTATGGGTGTCTCCTTTGTGAATATGCTTGTATACCGCCTTCCTTTTGTTAAGTCTATGCAAGCACGTTTTAAATTTTTTTAATTTGCTTTCCATGCTTTGCATATGTGGAGCTATGGTTATGCCTAATGCTAATGTACTTGTTGGTGGGCTAGGGTCATGAACTTTTTCTCCCAGAACATTGACCTTATAATTCTTTTGTGTTTGCCCATAATTTAATTGTATTTAAGAACAAGTCAAGAAAACAATGTGACCTCTCTCTCTCTCTCTCTCTCTCTCTCTATCAAAATGTATTTTTGGATGATTGTGAGCTTTAAAGTAGCGCTTTGAGATACTAAGACAAGAGTCTAATCAAAGAGTAGCATTCACTCTAGTTGTAGCTATGTATAAGAGGTGTTGAAGGGTTAAGAAAATACGCGTTGTAAAAATATACTTTTGGATGATTGCGAGCTTTAAAGTAGCGCTTTGAGATGCTACTATAATGGACTTGGTGAGAGATAAGTAAAGATTGCATGCATTATGAGCCCGAGTCCTACTTGATTATAGCCATCAAAACAATGCTTCATAGCACTACAAATAGGCCTTGGTCTATTAAAGAAGCTAGTAATCTGTAAACAGATTGTTGAAATGCCTCTTCAATAGAGTTGGAGAGAGCCTCTCCGCAAGCATTAGTAGGAGGGGTCCAACCATTAAGTTGTATCATTCTGAGAGGCAATGAAGGAACTAGCTTAAGCAAAGGTTTTCACCTCTTTTAAAGTCTCTCACCAACCCTTATAAGTAGCATTTGGAAAAACTAATTGGAATGGGTTAGGGAGATGCTTCTCACCAGCCCCTTCTAAGTGGCGTTTGGAAACGCTAGTTGAAAGAGGATGGTGAGTAGTCGTAGTGTGCCTTTTTCTGGCTCGAGGTATGTCTATTTACTCAAGTATAATTCTATGTATCTATGGTTCAAACCCCATGTCAAGCATCCAATATACCTCATCCAATGCCAAGTATAGCACCCGTGAGAGAGAAACTCAAGCTCTCTCCAAAGGTCCCCTAAACATCAAGGTGTTTCCACCAAAACATTAACACCTCTATTCTATTCTCATAAGTACGTGAACCTAACTTATTGAATAAGAACACTAAGAATTAAGAGCATGAACCAAGTTTTTGATCCTATTGAAGCGATCAACACCGTTTCTTCTCACCAACCTCTTCCAAGTAGCATTTCCAAACGCTACTGGGAAAGTGTTGGTGAGAAACATCTCTGATTGGCACATTCTAATTTGCATTTCTAAAAGTGAGAGTAATCTTATGAATTGAAATAGGTCGAAACACAAATCCAGGCGGGCATGAGTATGCAAGCTAACATCTACTACCTCTCTCTCTCTCTCTCTCTCTCTCTCTCTCTTTCCTTCTGCCCATCAATGGCCGTTGGTTGATTGAAGTGCAAGTGAATGCAATAGGTGGAGGGCCTTGGAACTAACGGAAAGCTATTTATCTATTTGAGTGGGCGACTACTGATTAGTGGAAAAGGTTGTGCCTGGAAGCAACGGCAGTGAGAATGCAAAATTCCCAGCCCTAGATGTGGGGGGAAGCGTTTGGTCAGATCATGTGGAGGTAGAGCTTTCTCAACTCAACCAGCAAGTGAATTTCCAATTCTTGGTAGGGGTAGCATTTGGCGCGGAGACAGTCGACACTATGCATCCTTTGAAAGCAGCTGAGAGCTTCCATAAGGACAAGGTTTTTTGACAGATCTCAACTCTCAGCACATCAAAAAACAATCCATAGCTTTTGTCATCTTTTAATGTCAATTGTCTTCACCCTTGACAATTGCGTTTCAAAACTCAAGTTCAAAGGCCACGGTGAAGACAAGTCCTGGACAAGAAGCTTACAGCTTCAGCCTTAGTTGATGAGACTCTATTGTAAGGTCCCTCCCTAAACCCTAGAGCCATTCAGAACTTTTTCAGCCTAGAAAAGAATTTAGAAAAAGCAAGACCGATAAAGTAGTCATGCGGACAACGAGACCTTACTCCAGAATGAAAAGACAAGGATATTTCGGATAAGAAATTACGTCATCCCTATATTTTTCCAAAAAGATTAAGATTATTTTTATACTTCTTCGTCAAAAGCCGCGTGGGAATTGATCTAGATCGAGAACTGGGAGAAAAATGGACTAACTTGATTGAAAGATAAAGTTAAGAGATAAGAATTAAGAAGAGAATTGGGGTCCAATAGGAATTCAGAAGAGAATTGGGGGTCCAATAGTAATTGAGAAGAGAATTGGGGTCCAATAGCAATTGAGAAGAGAATTAGGGTCCAATAGGATTTGAAAAGAGAATTGGGGTCCACTAGGAATTGAGAAGAGAATACCCACCATTTCCTATATAAGCACCCCCTCTCCTTTGTAATTTTACACACATTATTGCTAGCTACTTGCATACTTGCCATGCTCAAGATTATGCTTAAGTAAATCAAGGTTTCCATTAACCTTGCTCTTGCTCTCTCCCTCTCTTGAAGGCCAAACCCTTGAGGGTTTTGTGAAGAAGCTCCTCTCTCCTTCCTCTTCATCCTAAATACCTTTCTCTTCAAGAAGGACTTCAACCCCACTCCCCTCTTGTTTAGAGGAGGTAATATTCATTTCTAGTAGGATTAATTAATCTCTGTGTTTTAATACTAGGAAGGTTTATGTGCATCATTTTAGGTTTAAGCTTTAATGGTAACCGTGGAATTAGGGTTAAGTATTAATGGTAGTTATGCATCATTAAGTTAAGATTCAAAGGTAAATTTACACTCGTAAGCTAAGCTTTAATGGTAACTTTGCACTTAGGTGTAAGCTTTAGTGACTACCTTGTATTTTAGGTTTAAGCTTTAATGGAAACCTCGCAATAATAGTTAAGTGATAAGAGTATCTATGCATCATAAAGCTAAGATTAAAAGGTAGATTTGCAGTTGTAGGCTAAGATTTAATGATAACTTTGCACTTAGGTGTAAGCTTTAATGACTACCTTGTATTTTAGGTTTAAGCTTTAATGAAAACCTCGCAATTAGGGTTAAGTGATAAGAGTATCTACGCATCATAAAGCTAAGCTTCAAAGGTAGATTTGCACTTGTAAGCTAAGCTTTAATGGTAACTTTTCACTTAAGTGTAAGCTTTAGTGACTACCTTGTATTTTAGGTTTAAGTTTTAATGGAAACCTCGCAATTAGGGTTAAGTGATAAGAGTATCTATGCATCATAAAGTTAAGCTTCAAAGGTAGATTAACACTCGTAAGCTAAGCTTTATTGGTAACTTTTCACTTAGGTGTAAGCTTTAGTGACTACCTTGTATTTTAGGTTTAAGCTTGAATGAAAACCTCGCAATTAGGGTTAAGTGATAAGAGTATCTATGCATCATAAAGTTAATCTTCAAAGGTAG
This sequence comes from Adiantum capillus-veneris, assembly GCF_014529385.1. Classification (NCBI taxonomy): domain Eukaryota; kingdom Viridiplantae; phylum Streptophyta; class Polypodiopsida; order Polypodiales; family Pteridaceae; genus Adiantum; species Adiantum capillus-veneris. Next base: position 126,096,208 of record NC_140945.1, read on the forward strand.
ATTTACACTCGTAAGCTAAGCTTTAATGGCAACTTTGCACTTAGGTGTAAGCTTTAGTGACTACCTTGTATTTTAGGTTTAAGCTTTAATGGAAACCTCAAAAACTCATAAATTATAGGACGACCTTCTAGCTTCCTAAATGGAAACCTAGGCACCATAAGAAAACAGTATTGTCTAAGCTCAATACAAGTAGTTCAATTTTTTGGTATTGAAGAGTATTTCTAAAGTTGTCAAATTCAAGTTTGTTTGCAAATATGGGATGGGGGAGATAGGGGATAACTTCACAGAATTGATCTCTGTGTTGTTTGAACCGAAAACTCTACAAGCTTCCATGGAGATGCCCCATGGATGGCAAAGGATTGCAAAACCTGTGAATCATACAAAACGGGGATTGAACTTAAAAAGTTGGCATTTCCGAAGAGACATTAACCATCAAATACCTATGTCAAAAACTTGCTTGTATTTCTAAATAAACTTGGCTGCTGGTAGATAATTAATGAAAGTAGGAATTAAGGTTGATAAATGAACGAACTTGGAAATTACCAGCTAGAAGTTAAAAAGGAATCACAAGAGGTGATAGGGATAGCCCATTGCAAAACATAGATTTAACTAGGAGTTTTGAAGATTGTCTGGAAATGACCGGAAACCAAGATGGATCTTCTTGGAGTCAATTTGATTGAAAGACCGGCCCATTGAGAGGATTATCTTGGGGAACTTGACGGAGATTGGCTCTTTTCGGCTAGGGCAACGCAACCGGCAAGTTGTTTTACTTAGGTGATTCATGCTCGAGGGATAAGGGATGAATGGGTTTGTTTTATTTTTGCCCGGCCCGGTGAAGTACCTGCGGTTTCTTATTGGAAAACGGCCATAATCCGGGTATGGCTTAATGCCAATAGTTGGATGAGAAGGTCATACTCAGGGAGGATGATGTGAATTTAATTAAGGAAATTTGTTCTACTTGGTTGCTTAAAAAGGAACTGGAAAGGCTAGGAATATAGGGGCTATCCTGTGCATCTGTCACCAGATGGTGCTATACCTCTTGAAATAAAATGCTTAGGAAGGAATGATTAAATTACTTGATGAGCCTTTCCCAAACACTTAATTCTGGGAAATATTGTGAAGGTGCTACCATTTTGATGGCTTGTAACCGATTATCTTGGTCCTGAATGGGGAGGCAAGATGAATTGGTTGAAACTAAATGTGTTGCATGATTAGTTAGGAAACTAGTTACAAGCTAATTATAGCAGATAAAGGAAAGGAAATGAATTTAAAAGTTTCTAAATAAAGATCTGGTGGAAATAACCAGATGAATTTCCTTGAACGAGGGTATGCAACTGATTGCATGCTGCTTGTTGTCTGATGATGTCTGATAGACTGCTGTCTTCCTGATTTTGTCGTAGTTAAGTACTACCTCAAGAAGGGATTTTCATGAAATGGTTCGGTGGGTGGGCGGATATGGAGGGTCAGATGGCCGGATGTTAATTTAAAATTTTTATGTTAAACGCTAGGACTACGTGGGATAAGAAAAAAATGGGTAATCGGGGACGAGCGAGACCAGCCGTGCCTGCTTATCAGGAAAAAGGGGTTATCGCCATGAACCAAGGGAGAACAAGAAATCAAGATCAGATCCTCAAGTTAAAGATCAAGAGAATCAAGACTAAGGACCACGATTTTGGGTGTGGAAAGCTTTCAAGGACAGATTGATTATGAGAATCGGATAGAATCACTTGAATGAAGGGATGTACCCCCTTGGGTTGGCATTCGAGATAAACTGGAGTCATGTCTTAGTGTCGGCCCCAAGTGGGAGGGATACTTGCAGATAGATCTACGTCATTCCCTGGAACGGTCTGGAGGAATGAGGGAGGTGAGTAGGGTTGAGTCTGGGTATGGCCCTCACATCTATGCCATGAGAGGGAGAGAAGACCTTGAGCCTTGAGGTTGAGGCTACACATCTGCCTGTTGCATAACTGGTTGTTCACTAGAACACGGAGTTGATAATGAGTTGGTCAGCAGGGAAGGAGGACGGGCGGCCATTTGCTCCGGGCAGGCTATCAAAGTGGGCGAGCACCCAGGCATCGGACATGGCAGTGAGCTGCTTGTAGTCAAGGTGATTTTTCCATGGGAAGGAGCAGGGGATGGGTAGGATGATGATTTTGTGCACATCGCTCACCAACCCTAGCCTTGGCTTCTCATCGCTACAGGCAGCGAGTGCTCTCGTCATTGAGCTGGACTACGAGCCATGGCTTTCGACCTTGCCATAATTCGTAATTTGTCTAGTTGCACAAGCGGCCATTGCCACTGATCTGCCTGCGCTCTTATAATTAGGAGGTGCAAATTTAGCAGCCACAACTATTGCAACCAGTCAAGATGCCTCCATTTACGTCGTTATGGCTTGCTAAAAAGCAATTGGTTGATAAGCTATGTGCAATATTAGGGGGCTTTGGAAAAATAGAAGCTGCATTAGATAGGAATCTTCTGAGATCCCTTCGCAACCTACTTACTTGCACTGCCTCACAGCTAGCCAAAAGTGCCTACATAGGAGTCGAACCGGGGTCGTTGCAAATTCAGTTCTTGCTTGATGATCTAACCATACCAGCACAATGTCCATGCTGTCCTAGAGGGCATCTCTTTCAGAAAGACAAAGAACATTGTCGCCTCTGCTTCTGCCCCACTGGCGACAATCCTTCGGTTGTGCAGGCATGCTCATCCCTTGCTTTCGGTATGAGCATGTAGTAGGGGCCAATTTCATGAAATCATTGATGCTGCACACTGTCTTGGAGGGCACCTCAGTGAGATTCTCATGCTTTTTCCGATTTCCTCCAGTCGATGCCCCCTACTGGCTCTCCCTTTATTAAATTCATTTCTCTCAGAGATTCCTTCAATTCCCTTCATTCCATCTCAAGGCAATCATTTTACCCTTACCTCATAAAAAAGGAAGAGCAGAGGGAACTCGAACCCACGTGAGGGTAGCATCGGACCAGGTGCTCTCACCTAACCACTCAAGCAGTAGTCCTCAAGTGTTGCATAGCCATCAATTTCTTTACAAAAAAACATTACTCTCGTAGCCCACCCTTCCACTTCGCCCACCACCTTGCCCGTGGAATCCAAGAGATAACGCCTTGGACATGAATCTCTCTCTCTCTTCCTCTCTCTCCCCCACAAAATACCCCGTCCCCCTGCTCCTCTCCCTCTCTGCCTCACCAATGGGAAAGTCTGCCTACCGTCACAGTCTTGTTTCCCTATCATCGCAGATTTCATTTGCTGGCTATGCGCAACACTCATTTGCATTGGTATCACTTTAGATTCCGCTCCTATTTTCTTTTTCTAAATGTGTAGCACCTATTGGCGGAATTGGGAATTGGGCTATGATGTTTATTAGAACCACAAATTTCAGATACTCTCTTGCCTAGAAAAATGGGTGTTAATTCCTCGAATAATTTCTATTAACAAGTAATGTTTTTATATCATGCCTGAAAGGATTGGATGGAGCATTGAGTTTTGATTGGCATTAAACCTTTTTTTGGGTTGGCCACCTTTGAAGGGTAAAAATGTGAGCTCTATAAAGCCAATTTCCCTCATAGCCCTTTAAAGGTGTTGATTCACATTGTGTCTCATTAATCCATGTTAATCGTCCTTAGTCCTCACCCCTTAATAGTTCCATCCATGCAACACATTGTCATTGTTAAGTAGTGATACATGTGATGTTGATATTCTACGTGGATAGCAGGATAACTACAACTGCTTTGGCTTCTTGCATGTGTCGAATGATACAATCACAAACCCTCAATGCGTTGTAGTTGAGCAACAATGATATATTAAATAGAGAGAGAGAGAGAGAGAGAGAGAGAGAGAGAGAGAGAGAGAGAGAGAGAGAGAGAGAGAAGATTCACCATGCATTGTTTGTTGCCAACAATGTGCAATTTGCAATTGTGGTGTGAGGTGATTTGTAGGCCATTGCTACAATCAACTTTCATCAAGCCAAGTGTACTTCCTTTTAATAAAGTCAATCTTTATTGACTTCCATTTAATTAAAAACCAAGGATACAAACTCCAATTTCCATTGCCCATATCAAGGATACGATAGTACATGTTCCATGCTTTGCTATGTTGGCTCTATCTGTGGCAATTGGTGCAAAAAGTATGCTAGGTAAATGGGGAAGGATTTCCAATAGTTCATTGCAAGGGTATGGAAGCAGAAGTAGAAGCACATGCCAAAGGTGCAAGAGCAATAGGGAGGAAGGTGGCATCTAGTATGAATGAAAGAGAGTGAGGAGCAGGGGATGGAACCTTGATCGCTTTCTTGCAATAAAAATACAACGTGAAAAACATTTGAATGCCACATGGGACAATTTCCCTCTCAACGCATGTAAGTTTGTATGTTTCTCAATTGAAAGCACTCGTCATTAGATGACTCCCACAATGTGCTGATGTAATATGAATATATCATAAGCTTCATTACTCTACATATATCTAGCTACCTATAGTCGGTAGGATGGAGTTTATAATGCATGCAGCCCCACCCCCCTAAGGCTCACAACAAAAACAAAATCATTAACTAAAGAAAAAAGGGTAGACTTAAAACCAACCCAATGTTTGATAAAGAGTTTTCTTATATTTATACTAAAACTTAAAATTTTGCTAGTTTTTTTCAAGGGAAGCTCAAAATTTAGTGAGATTTCAGAATGTGTTAAACAACTTGTGATGGAGGTTGGTATACAAATAGTGTTCAAAGATTCTTTTGAACAATGGCTATTGGTTTCACAAATGAAAAATATGAGCATATTATTTTTGTTTATTGTCAAGCATTGATGTGTAGATTACTTTGGATTGAAAAATGACCAAAAACTTGGATTTCATTTAGAAAGCAGGACTTACAAAAGAGAGATAGAGGAAGAGAGAACAGCTATTTATGCCAAGGTTGATTGGTTCACGAAACTCTCTCTATGGTTCTCTCTCTCGTGCTTGCTCCCCCTGGTCTCTACGCTTCCACATCATTGACTTTGACATGGTATCAAAGCCGCTTGGTGTAGCTCGTGCTTGAAGCCCTGGGCATGGAGGAGCAGCACCTTGAGAAGAGAAGAGCATATTTTGTCGTAGGCGTTTGCTTTCTCTCTTTTTTGTTGTCATTGCCCAAAAACGATGCCCTCCCTGTTTGATCTAGCGTTTTAAAATGCTACCTTCTGTCGGTGTTGTTTGGGCTCCAAACTCACCTGTCACTCCTACACTCTCCCTTACGATAGCATTTTATAATTCTCTCCCAAAAACGATGCCCTCCCTGTTTGATCTAGCATTTTAAAATGCTACCTTTTGTCGGTGTTGTTTGGGCTCCAAACTCACCTGTCACTCCTACACTCTCCCTTACGATAGCATTTTAGAATTCTCTCTATTGGACACCCTCTCCTACTGCTCTTGTGTGTGTTTCAATGCCACTCTTGTGTAGTGTGGACGTGTGTTGTCCATAGTGTTTCAAAACGCTCAGGTGCTAATGGCTGACAGCAACAAAGTATCCCCCACTCTTTGTCCATGGAATTTTAGAATGCCTCGCCCAAGCTAAGGGCATTGGAGAAAGTCTTTTTTTTTTTTGCTTTAGGAGAAGTGTCAGAGATTCACGCACTTTGAGCAAAGCTTTAGATATGAGCAACTGTGGAGTTGAAGAGAGGGATATTAGAGGATGCGCAGTAGTTTGGCATAAGCTGTGGAGTGGAAAAACAGCTTGGAAGAGGCCAGGAGATTAAAGATTATATTTGGAGCTTGGGATCCGTCCGTCCAATTTTGGAGTGCAAGAAGGTACCATATTACCAATTTTTGCAACTTCAACATGGCCCCTCGAGCGCCCACGACGATTACGACCAAAACCAACAAGTGGCTATGGATAGTGGATCCACCATCCAGTTAGCGGCCTACGCACCAGCATATTTCTTAAGGAACCCAAAAAATTGTTAGGCTCAAGATTGTGAAGTTAAAAGAAAATGGCAGAGTTTGCTAGAGGACAAAATCAAAGTTTAGATTGACCAGGATGGTAGTACCAGTACTCAGTTAGCTACCTTGGTACCCACGAGGTACGACCACAGTTGTTATGAATGTGACTTGACGTTTTGTTTGGCTCAAGATTTTTAAGCCAAAGGCAAAAGCAGGAACTCATAGATAGACAAAGACAAAGGCAAGTTGGACAGAGATTATGGTAATAAAGATTTGACGGAGGAGATCGGCATGGAACACGTGGCGGCGGCCACAGTGGCCTCGACATCAGACTTCTAGTCAAAGTGAAAGTGTCACCACTAACTTCAGCTAGAGAGAGGCTTGTGAGTAGAAGAGAGGGGCAAGAAATGCTCCCTATAATTAATTTGGACCCTTGTGTTGGAGTTCAAGTTGTCAGTGTTTGGACTGTAGGTCGGAGTTCAATCACATGCATCTGTCAGGGAACCAATCAGACATCTAAAACACTATGGATGAGCATGCCAATTCATTGTTATTGGTTGGATCATGGACATGATGTGTTCCACAGTTCATTATCTTGGAGGTTTATATTTTGGACATGATGTGTTCACACTTAATGGGGATTATTGGAAGTAGAGTGGTATACAATTCAAATTTTCTCCAAAGGAAACCAATGCTCAAGATGTCATTATTCTTGGGCACAAAGTTGAGGGGGGCAACACCGAGGTGTATCCAATCGGTGGCCACTTTTAGGGTGTCCATGGTAGTTTCTTCATCAACTTGGTCTCACTATTGATGTCTACTATGAGCTGCAACGAGGGTGTTAGAGTTTTGGCATCTCAAGTGAACTGCCCAATATGATCCCATTATTTAGTTTGGATCTTAGGTATTTATTTTACTTATTTGTCAAAGTATGGGTAGGGAAATTTACTGAGGTTGCTATATAAGCAACCACTTGCATCCATTGTATATACATTCAATTTTTCATTGCCAAGGTTGATTGGTTCATGAGACTCTCTCTCTCTCTCTCTCTCTCTCTCTCTCTCTCTCTCTCTCTCTCTCTCGTGCTCACTCCCCTTGGTCTCTACGATTTTGCATCGTTGACTTTGACAAAAGGGACCCCTAAGAGGTAAACCAAAATTCAGATACAATTATATCTTAAAAGAGGGGACAAATTGTACTAGAAAAAATAACCTTTCTAAGAAGCTAGGGTTAGGTGTTTTTATTACATAGAAAAATTGAAGGCCAAGGTTCAAAGCTTTGGCAACTATAAAAAGTTGAACCTTGTTGTTGCGGAAGTGGTCACGACCCAGAGAGTCACCCTTGTGATATTTCGCCAAGTCTTCCATGAGAGTCTGTGACCAATGGAAGAACCTTGCTCTGGAATAGTAGATGTTTGTAACTCTCCAAGAATTCCCTATTGACAACTTCGTTTGTGTTCTGCAAGTGCTAAATGCTCAAGCATAATACCAAATCATGTTGCCAAGATGCTATCAAACAAGATTAAGGGGAATAAGAAAAGGATGGATCTACAAGAAGATGAAGTTGCAAAGAAGTTTAAGACCGCCTAAAGAGGGAACCAATGCGCCGTATTGGAAACAATGGATTGTTGATGAAGCTAAATCTAAGACAAGGTATTTATACATATATTTAAAAGAGAGGTAGCCTGTAAGAGAAGCCTACGTGATTTTTTTAAAAACTATCATGAGCTAAGGAAAACTCTTTCTTTTTGTTTGGGAGTTTGTAAGGTCCCTCTCGGACTCCCATACACTATCAAATCAAGGGCCATTTCTCGGTGTATTTTATTTTGAAGAATCAAAATAAATTAGTAGCTTTGTACCTTTGAATTCCAAGAAGAAGTGTGGGACAATCCTCCTAGACTCTTAGCACAACACTTAAAGATTGGATTATATGAAGAGGAGGACTCCTTCTTTTTCCCATTGATGAAAAAATCAAGAGAAGTGTGGGACAAAAACCTCCTATGGACTTGTCACAACTTCAAAATTGGAATCTATAAAGAGAAGGAGTCCACTTTTTGTTTTTTTCCTCACTAGTGGAAAAATCCTCTCACATAATTGACTTTTCCCAATAAAATATTTTTTTCTGACCAAACTACCTCTTTAACTTACTTGTCATATAGTAAGGACTTGTAAGGAGTGTAAGAACATGCAAGAAGGGATATATGAATTGTAAAAAGAAACTTATCAATTGTAAAGAAGAAACATGAGTAGTGCATGGAAGTGCAAGGAAGAGCAAGGAAGAGCATGTGAATTGTAAGAAGTGGTTTGACACTTGTAAGGAGAAACATGAGTAGTGTAAGAAAATGTAAAGCAAATCATGTGAAATATAATAAGCATGAGTAGTGTAAGGAAATGTAAGGGAGAGCATGTGAATTGTAAGAAAAGAGGTTTGATACTTGTAAGAAGAAGCATGAGTAGTGTAAGAGAATGTAAGAAAAAGCATGTAAAGTATAAGGACATGTAAGATCAAGTTTGTGTTGCATTAAAATCTAGCTAGATCAAATTAAAAATTGAGTAAATTTGTTAGCTTGGACTAGTACACTAAAATCTTTAAGTGAGGGAGTCCATTTCTATATAGGTTTTAAAGAAGTTGACATATAAATAGATATGTATTCTCCCTTCACCCTTAAGATTCTCCCACCACCATAACCTTTCACAAGAAGACCCTCTCCTTTCCTCAAGGCAATTCTAATCCTCCTCTCCTTTTGATGCATGCATAAGTTTAGCTATGGAGCCTTGAACGTCATCTCCCTTTTACCCTTGCATTCTCTCTCTCTCTCTCCACTTAGGTTTGTAAAAAGCTTTACCCTTCTCAAGATTTCCTTCTCCCTTGCCCTATTGCTCACCATGGCTCTTACTTACCTATCATTACCCCCATCCTCTAGAGTACTCTCATCCACTTGGTTTACTCAACCACATCAACCTCATGCTCTCAAAGTCCATCCCATTTGAAGAAGAAGAGGCTGACTTGAAGAAGAAAAAGAAGAGACACATATTCTCTCTCAAGCACCTCGCCCTCCTCCCTACAACCAACCTTGTCAAGGAAACCAAGAGAGGAAAGTCAAAGGTTTCCAGCAACAATTGAGTGGAGGCAAGAAATTATCAACTCTCTCTCTCTCTCTCTCTCTCTCTCTCTCTCTCTCTCTCTCTCTCTCTCTTTGTGTGTTTCTTCCCCTTTCTTTGACTAAGGCATGCCTAAACTCCATCTTATGAATTTGATTAGAAATTACTAGACACCCTCAACCACAAGAGGTGTCGCATAATATTTCTCGATGTATAAGCTTAGGTATTTTAAGTCATATCACACATTCACCTCATCTTTAGGAATTATAATTGAGGTTATAAGCACTCACATAAGTAGAAAGTCTCGTGCATTTCTAGAAGGATTGCATCTCACCAATTCTAAGAAGGGTAGAAAGTAGCATGGCACTCTAATCTCTGAAAGGTTGGAGTTTCTCATTGCAATAGGTTAAGTGGGAGTAGGATTTATTACCTTGATTGGCATGTCTATTTATAGGGTATGGGGGACACCATCGAGAACTATAGTCTTTATAATATATTCTTTTGGGACTTGCCTATGTCTTGACCATTATTGTGCTATAAGCCATCTCATAGGAACCGATTCTAGCTTAGCACAGTTAAACCCGCTCCGCTACTCTTTGCAATTAACAATATTCTAAACCACAGGTGTAGTTACTCGAGTGCTAATTTTTTAGGGATAAGAGGAGTAGTAGCCAAAGTTTTCGAAGTGCCAAGGAAAGAGCTAGTATATACATACGAGGAGATATAATCATGACACAACATAATCAAGAGAATATATTTAATATTAACAAGTTAGATGTGGTTCATGGTATATCATTTGATGATGGTTGCAGAGTTGTCAACTACCTTGGTGACAAGCTACAAGAAGCAATGGGAAACCCTATTTTGAAAGTGAAGATTCAAAGCCAAATTCCAACCCTTCAAGTTTCCCCAAGTGCCCAAGAAGAGACAATTCTTGCCGCGAGGCCTCCGAGTGAGACCTCCATAAAAGGAATCTCTTTGGGTAATGAAGTGGAGATACCAAAAGGACCTCCAAGGAAATTTGTTTGAGAAGAAGAAGTGCATCTTGAACTTTCAAGGGAAAGGTATGAAAGCAAAAACCCCTCCTAGCTCTAAAAGTGATGGTGCCAAAAAGAAGAGGACAATGCAATGCAAAATTATCCCAAGGTTAACAACAACAACAACAAAAATAAGGAAAAGGAAAAGGAAAAAGGCTACGTAGGTAAAAGCAAATTTCACTTGAAGAGGTTGAGAGTTATTGTAAAGGTAACAAGTGTTTCAAGTGTGGGGAGAAAGGTCATGTTTCTCGAGCATGTCCCAAGAGAAGTGAGCATAATGACCCTCCTAGATGCCATGGTAGAAGATCTAAAAGAGGAACGACATGGCAAAGGAGCACCACTCTCTTATGCTTGGGAAAAAGTAAGAGAGAATGATGCTTTCATATTGTTTGATCCTAGATCTACCCACAAATCCATTTCTGTTGAGCTAGCTACAAAACTAAGAATTTGTGACTTTGAGATGGCAGAAATGGTACAAGCAGATGGAGCTTTCAAAGAACAAGAGACCTCAATCACTGTATTGATTGGGAATCCAAGGCTCTATGTGCAGAGCTATGTCAACAAAGAAGATTTCTTCATGTCTCCACTCAAGCAGGAAGATGCTATCCTAGGGGCACCATGGTTTGATCGCATGGTTGGCACTATGAAGTATCCTGAGAGAAAAGTCCTCTTTTCCTGTAAAGGGAAGGATGTTGCACTTGATGTAAATAGTGTAGGCAATACTATACCACTTGTACGTATTCAAATTTTAGACAAAGTAATGAAAATCTCTCTTTCTCGTTACATGGTTTTTGTCAAGGAGTCCAAGAAAGATTCACACGTTCAATGACATTACAAATGAAACTAAAGAGGAGTTAGAATTATCTAGTTTCCTAAATGAGTTTCAAGATGTGTTTACAAATAAAATTCCCAGCGAGAAACCTCCCAAAAAGGGACAAGATGATCATTCCATAGAAATTCTATCTGGTAGTTCACCTCCTAATAAGCCTCCTATTGAGTCTCACTAGCTCAACAAGAGGAGGTTATGAGACAAGTGAACGAGCTGGTGGAAAAAGGAATGGTCTGGCCTGTTTCATCTCCATTTTGTTCACATGTTCTATTAGTACAAAAGAAAGATGGTACTTATAGAATGTGTGTGGACTATCAGGTGCTTCATTGGATAACCATAAAGAATAGATTTCTTGTTCCCATGATAGAATATCTATTTGCTAAGCTACAAGGGTCTACCTATTGACTGCACCGATACCTTTTCCACTAGCATCAGTGACTACAACAAAGAATGGTATTTCAAAATAGGCAGTTGCAATACAGGTGCATTAGTCAAAGCATGTTTACGTGCATTAAATGAGCTTTCTTGTAAATCAATCCATTGATAAGATGTTTTTTTCTTCAACAGGAGAGTCAAATAATTCAGCAAAGTTACAAAAAAATTTCTTGTAATAGCTACAAAGACCGATGAAAGAACGTAGCTCATGCAAGTTTTTGGGTCTAGGCCATGACTGAATGGCTTCGATTCAAGTAAAAGTGATTTTGTGCAAGCAGATCAAATACACGTGTTAAGTGCTCTTTATGCTCTTTTTCGAATTTACTGAATACCAGAATGTCATCAAAAAATACAATCACAAAACCTTGATGGCCAATGAAAATTATGTTCATCATGCGTGTGAATGTGGCTGGTGCATTTGTCAAACCAAATGGCATGACAAAAAATTCATAGTGTCCAGTTTGTGTTTTGAAAGCAGTTTTGTAGACATCATGTTCAAACATTTTGACTTGATGATACCCTGATTTAAGGTCAATTTTGCTAAAGATGTTTGCTTCTTTCAATTTGTCTAGCAGATCATCCACTCTAGGAATAGAAAACTTATTCTTAATGGTGATCTTGTTTAAAGCCCTGTAGTCGATACACATACGAAAGATTCCATTTTTCTTCTTAACAAGAAGTATTGGAGCTCCGTAGGGTGAACTACTAGGTCAGATTAGGCCTCGGTCAAGTAAATCAGTGATTTGAGTTTGTATCTCCCTGTGTGCGGATAGATTTACACGATAAGGTGCTCTACAAGGAGGTTCACTACCCGATATAATATCTATTTTGTGATGTTTCGGGCGTGAAGGTGGAATTCCAGGTGGCAGATCATGCATGAAACGGTCTTTAAATTGTGAGAGAAATTCATCGTGTGTAGAGTTGTGTGAAGTTTCAGTTTCAACAAAAATTGGATTTACCAACACTAGATATGTTTTCCCCTGTTTCTGAATTGCTCTTTTGGCTTGAGTGTGAGAGAGGAGTGTAAATTTTTGATGTGCTAGTATTTCTTGGATGGAGAAATTTTTATTATTATGAGTGAGAGACATAGTACGTGTTTTATATTTAATCAACGGGTCAAATTCATGACAAAATGGCATTCCCAAAATCATGTCAAGACCATGCAATGGTGCTACAAAAAATGTATGTGCTTCTATAAATTCACCAATTCCAACTTCAACAGTGACTTGGGTTTTACAATTAAAACGTTGATCATTAAAACCAGTTTTGACTTTGTGAAGTGATGAGATTTGAGAGAGAGATAGTTACTGTGCCAAGCGTGTAGAAAAGAAATCGTGGCTGCTATCATCATCTAATAAAATTATGACACTTTCACCCTTAACAGTGCCTTGCACTTTAAACAAAGTGTGAGGAGATATAGCAGTACCTGGAGTGGGTTGTCATCGTGATCATACTCAGGATCATATTCCTCATCGTAATTAGCTTCCACTTCATTGTCCTATGAATTATCATGTTCGATGAGGTTAACAGTAGCACCGTTTGGGACGGTTTCTGTTGAAGGGTTTTTGGCTTGGATTTCGGTTGACTCCATTGGATGGGCCATTGCTCTTAACAGGACATTTTGGGCACTTATCTGCAATAGAGACTATACTGAAAGCATTTGAAACACTTCACCTTTTTGTTACCATTAGAGTTTTGAGTAGGACGTTGGTTGAAAGAATTTTGGTTGCCTTCTTGCTGCATGTTGTTGTTGCTATGAGGTTGAGCAGCTGTAGCAGAATTGTCAAATATGCATCTCTTGAAAAAGGTACGGCTTTGATGTTTGTTCCTGTCAAAGTTAGTATAGAAATAAGGTCTCTTGTTACGGTTAGTGTTATGTTAACCCTCACGGCTCACGGACACCCTATCACCTACAACGGACGTCGTATTATTTATTTGGTAGAGTCAGGTACTGGGCTTGTCGGTCCAATAGGAAAAGGGTAAGAGTGATCGCCGATGAGAGACGCACTCTTAAACTGGAACGTATAACGCTTGGGTAAGATTGGCTAAGTGTGGGCGCCCAAGTGTGAATGGGGCGAGCTCATATAAAAGTCAACTAAACCTAAAATTCACTCATTCTCTCATTTGTGCAGTTGAAGAGTGCTCTTGCTCCATCTCCATCTTCTTCTTCTTCATCTCCTTGTGTGTGTGTGTGTATGTGTGAGAGAGGGAGAGAGAGGAAGTGTGTGTGCGATCGAGCATTACGAAGGCACGACGGCGGCGAACCGGTTGAGCGTGGTGTAGCGGCGTCTCCCTCTTCTTCGCGGCGAGGAATCCTCCACGAAGCAAGCGTAGAGCGGTGAGTGACACACCATCGTCATCTTTGAGCTTACTAGTTTAGGCTTGTTGTGTGCTTGGAGCCATTTGTGGCTCTCACACGGTTTATCGGCAAGTTCCTTGCATTGACACGTGCAACATATGCGCACATTTTTGGCGCCGCTGCCGGGGATTGCCATACACTACGCTTGAATGGCACTTTGTGCTTCTTTTGTGGTGCAATTTCTATTGTAGGAAAGGTAAGGAAGGAGGGTGTGAGTGTTGAGAAGAGGGATTTGGTGTTATGATGTGTGTTTTTTTTGTTAATGGAGTTTTCAAAGGTACTGTGTTTATTCTCTATGTATTAAGGTTGTTAGTTTTCTTTGTTAATGGAGTTTTCAAAGGTACTGTGTTTATTCTCTGTGTACTGAGGTTGTTAGTTTTCTGTGTACAGTAAGTAGGAAGTAGATTTGTGAGAGTTAATAGAGTGTGTTAGTGTGTAACAGTAGGTGTATTAGTTAGAAGTAGGTAGATAGAGTGTGTGTGTGCTCTCGCGCAGGCTGCGACGACCTTATCCTTAAATAATAATTTAAAAAACAATAAAAAAAAATTTAAAGGTAGGACCGGGATCGGGAATATCTCCCAGACCCAAGCCCAAGCTCATGCTCAAGCCTAGGCCTCAGTCGCCTTTTAAAAAAACGAATTTTAGCTTCACACGTAGCTAAAAATCGATTTTTTGAGGACCAACGGAACGTCAGATGCCCGAAAATTGTGATCTAAAGCACATAGCGACCCTCTAAGTGATACGCTCATTTCGAGCCATCACACACTTTAATAAAAAAAATCAAACATTAAAAAACATTAAAAACGTAAAAAACACGAGTGAAAACGGACGCTTAAAAAAGGTAAGAGATTAACCTTCGAGGTTATTCGCCAACGTTTGTAGGGTGCCAAAGGCACATGCATTTGCGCTCTGGTCGTGTGCTAGAGATGGAGCAACTAGAGAGAATTTCGACTTGCGCGAGTTCTCAATATCCACCTACTTTAGGTTCTGGACCCTCGGCGGGGACCCAAGGTAGTACAAACCAAGACCCGAACATAGCGGCTAGTGACTCTTCCTCTGACTACGACATCATGGAGGGTTTCCCAATGCCTAATCCCGATAGCTCGAGCCAAGACATGCATGCCATGGGTCCTCGGTGCGGCCGAGCGTGCTTAGCCGCCTGAAGGAAACCTTTAGTAGAGCCACTCGCTCCGAACATGGAGCTAATGATGTAAATGAGGGGGGTGGGGAAGTAAATTCTCCATTCGTGACAAACGTAGACCCTATACCGTTAGAGAATGTGCACGTGAATACTTCATTCACTGCACCTCTTGACTCTTCAGAGTTATTTCCCTCCAAGGTCATATTACCTGATGGTAGAAGCCTTGCCGAATTGCAAGAGGTTGAGCGATATATCCTTGCAGCGAGGGAAAAGGAAGTCGAGAGCTTACGTAAGGCAGAGCAACGAAGAGAGTTAAAAGCGAAAGCCCCTATGTCAATATCCTTGCTAAGAGAGCAATCGTGTGCTCCTGACTTAGCGACCGCTAAGGGCCAACCCCTAGAAAGCAACATTGCATCTCGTTCAAAGGACACCCCTAGCACCTCAATCCTAGATGGAGTGTTCTTAAATGAGAACTGGGAGTACGAACTACAAACGGAAACTCTGACCGACCTATACACAGGTCACACCTATCACGTGGGTTGGTTAGATTTCCTACAATCCACAATGGGTGCTACTAGTGTGGAGGATCAACAACAAAGAGTTTGTGAGGTCATCCATAGGGTCATTGAGTTAGAGAGACAGAACAAGGGGATCAACATGATTTCAACGGGTCTCATGAGATTCTTAGATACAGGAAAGGCTAAACAACCGACCTTATCGCAAATGGAGATTCCCTCGATAAGTCCGATGGATCCTCCATATGTGGTTTTGCGAGGGGTCTCAGTGCAATCTGAGCCCACAAGTGATGGCTTCACCTTTCCAAGTCTATCTCATCTTTCCCTTGATGACACCACGGCTACCATGCCTACCCCAATGATGGGCATGCCGAGAAACATGCCATGGACCTCATTTGTTAGTAAAGCACCTCTACATGGTAGCTCAATGCCTGCAACAATACCTACAAGTGTGTACCAATCGTATGCACCTATGGGTCATCGCACTCATGTAGTCCCTACCCCTCCCATTGTTTCAACTACCTATGCTCCACAACCACAACACCCAAGTTCTTATTTCCATGGGACTATACCGGATAGCATTATCATGTCACATCCAACATCTGCTATGCTTAGGGCCACACATATGAACTTTGGACCACCACATGGCACAACATCGTACCCAACATGGAACCCAAGGGCTTCCTATGCGCCAAGCCCAATGCCAATACCTACTCCACATGTAGTCTCTGGAGCACCTCCACCCACGGTGCCTGCTCACTTAGGTGACTTGGCAAAATTTGCTCAAGCTATCGGTCGATCTATTGCTGAGAATATGCGTTACGCGCCTGATAGAGAGCCTAGAAGTAAGGCAGTACAAATATCCAAGCTCACACAAAATTTAGTGGAGACGGGGATGTGAGAAAGCATATCAAAGTGTTTGAACAAATATGTGATTCTCTAGGAGAACACAATGACCTACATAAGAGCAATGCTTTAAGCCTAACCTTAAGTGGAAAGGCTTGGGATTGGTATAGAACCCTAAGGGTGGAAGAAAAAACGATTTACCCTACTCTTAGGAGACTGTTCTTAAAAGAATACATACGAGAGGGAGTGCTTTGGGGTGTAGCCTCTCAGCTCCAGAAAGCCCAACGAGAGGAAGGAGAGTCGGTGAGAGACTTTATAAGTCGCTTTGAAGCATTTGAATTCTCGTTGTAATCCAAATGAGCGCTTCAACAATAACCAATTGCTTGATAGATTCATTAGGGGATTACGACATGAGGATATCTACAATGGCCTAGTCATTAGAGGTATCACCACTTGGGAAGCAGTCACCACCAATGCGATCCAATTGGAGGATAATTTAATGATTCAAGAAGAAAGAGTGTCTGTTGAGACTAAATCTATTAGCTCGCAAGCATCAGGGCATCAGCCAATGACCCTAAAGCCTATTGTTAAGGAGCCAAAGATATCTGAGATGACTTTAGCAGATCTCACCAAGGCTATTCAAGAGAGTTTTAGAGACAATCGTGCTCCACAAAACAATCATATGTATCCAAGAAGGGAGCAGCAATGGTGCTCAGTATGCTATGGACCGCATAGTACCAGTGAATGCCTTACTTTTAGAGTAAAGCTCAATGGGAACTGCAATGCATGTGGAAGGTATGGTCATCAAGCTAAGGATTGCATAGTATTTAAGCACGCGATGGCCAATAGACCAACCTTAGCATGGACAGCCACACCTCTAGTGCCTGCATTGATGCCGGCCCCACCTCTTGAACAAACAACACAACACATGGTCCCTAGGGCCCAAAATGTTGTTCAAACAACACCCTTACCACCTCCAGTGCTAGGACCGCAACCACCACATCCGAGAATCACTTCTGTGAATCAAGTGGGTTGTGAGTCATCTATTTCTTGTTTGGAAGGATTTGAGGAAGATATAGATCCTTATATCGCCTATGGGATGTATGTGCTTGAAGAAAGTCCACAATACTACATGGAGGACTATTGGGGACAAGTCAAACCTGTATATCAAGTAGCTGCTCTTGCGGCAAGAGGCCAAAATATCAATTACACTGTTAAGAGACCACCTCTTCAATGCTATGAGTGTGGAGGTCCACATCATGTAGCCGAGTGTCCTATTAGGCTACAAAAAAATGCCACACTAATGCAAACCAATCAAGTAAGCACGTCTACAATGCCGATACTCATGTGTAATCGATGTGGCATAGATCATTTGATTGCCCAATGTCCAAATAATCCAAATACACAGAAGATCACGCCATTAAACTTGATTGAAGTTACCGAGGAGCCATCACAAAGTACACCTGTGGTACCAATAAACGTACTCACACGATTGATGCTCCAAAAACAAAACTATATCCTTGAGGAAAGAGACACGTCATCAATTTCCCAATCTCAAAAAAAGAAGAAAACACGAAGAAAGAGATCGCAAAAAGCAACGAAGTCAGACCCCAGTTCAAAGACCAACATAGGGACTGGTGACGACCCCGTATATATGAATGACGCTGAAGAGGATTCTGATTTAGGAGAAACCATGGAGACCAAAACGACCACTAAGATAGAAACCAACAAGGAAGATCTTCATGAGCCACAATGGCCAGGATCCAAGAAGAAGATAGGAACTTATCCAAACCCTATAGAGGAGATTGAGCGAGTCAAGCAATTAAGGATTTTGGTAGAAGATACCCAAAGGGATCTAGAACCAGCACCTAGGAAGATCCAGATTACAGACACCGTGTTCCCTACGCAAAAACAACCCCACCAAGACCATAGACCCTTAGCCATACCTAGTGTCATCCAAGAAGAGAGTGACTTAAAGTCATGGGAAAGTGGGTGTACTCACTTCTTGATGGAAAGAATGTTTACAGAGGGACTACTTGATCCTATCGAAGAAATGGAGATCCCATCTTCCCCACGTCGAGGGACTGAAGTCCAAAAGGTGCTGTTAAACATTGCCAAATTGATGGATTTCATGTCTTCAGAAGTTAGAACCACCATCATGTTCAAACTATATAAAGACCCTAAGCTAGTCTCAGCTCTTCGAGCCTTCCTCAATGGAGAACTAAAGTTTGGACTACCACAATTTGCACAGAGTGGATGGAGTTGCATAGATGCCAACAGAGGAGGAACACTTAGATCCACAACCCAACCTAGATGAGAACCTTGTTATAGAAATACCTGTTAACAAGTTGGGACAATACTTTGAGGGGGATGAATTCAATGCGATCATACCAATCACTACTAAGGGATTAACTGTGAAGGGAATCCTTGATGGTGGCACCGGGGTTAGCATTGTGACTAAAAATTGTTGGAAAACTATGGGAAGACCTCAACTTACGACCACAACCATAGTAGTGAAGATGGCCAATGGGTCTATTGTTAAACCTATTGGGATGCTAGAAGATCTCAAGATCAAGGTCTTTAGACATAAAATAAGGATTACCTTCATTGTTATGTATTTCTCCAAACACACTATGGCATCGGAGATGATCTTAGGACGTCCTTTCATGAGGGAAGCAAAAGTGGTACATGACTGGTCTAAAAACCATGTCTACTTGCACTTCCAAGATTTTGTCATTCGAGTGGATCTTATGACTGGTCGAGCACATCCTCTAGGAAAGAGGTTTATAATTGATCATAGATCTGACACCACAGTTCACTCGGCCCCGTCGCAGTATTGTTACACGTGTAAAGCGAACACTGATGTTGGGGAAGATTCTCCTTATATGGATGTACTACCTGGGATGACTGAGTCGGACAATGTGGATTGGGTCCACCTAGCAGCAACCATAGACACTTGGGGAAATAGGGAGACGACCTGGGTAACACCTGAGGGGGATGAAATGCCTGTACCCTTAAATATGCTACAAGCAATGCATATAGCTTCTGACAAGACTCATCCTAATGTAACGAAGAAAACATACAAGTGGGTCCCTAAAGCTTCTTTAGCAACCATAGCTAGTGCTAAAAAACAAAAGACTTGCAAGAAACGTCCCACTTGCTCCAAGAAATATAAAGAAACGTTGCGTTGGATTCCTAAACGACTATTGGAAGCCCAAGGCTACTATCAAGGAAATGCAAATCTGGGTACCAAAACGTAGATTGTATTCTTACTTGTCACCTGACCCATGTGCGCCGAATCCTGTAGCTCCAAAACGAATTGACGATCGTGGAAAGAAAAAAATCACAGAATGCTACACACTCGCTCCAGAGCTAGTTTGGGTACCGAAGAAAGAACGATTTGTTCCACCTAGCTCAGGAAGGGGGGAGTCCCATGAAGCTTATAGCTCCTCATATAATGCATCCATAGAGGTAAAATCTTCTCTACACTCTCCACCTATAGTAGTGGACCTCCATGAAGCTACAAAAAAATCCACACCTCCCAGTGTTCAAGAATCACCTGATGAACCACTTCAAGTTCGATCCTGGAAGAGTACCTTACCACCCTTGCAACTCGATGAGGCACCTAAGGTAATAGAAAACTACTGGCAAAAATCCCCACCTATTACCAACTGGAACAATTGGTTTCAAAGGGTGACGAGGACATTTCAAACGGTATGATCTACCCAAGGAAGGGGGGAGTGTTTGTTGACAGTCATCATTCACTTGCTTCCCTCTCAACCTTCCTTCGTGACCTCTCAAGCCCAATCTTAGGGAATGTATGTATATAGCCTTATACTCACAAAAAATAAAAATAATAAAGAGAAAGAGCAATTAGCAAACGAGTGCACAATAAAAGTGAAAACACTGACCCAGACCTACACATGCACATCCGGTACACTGAAACAGAAACCTATGCCATAAAACACCTTTGATCCTCATTACTCGAGTGATGGAGGGTAGGTAGAATTAGTACGATAGGAGTGTTTCTGTTTTAGAGCTGAGTGATTAGCAAAGTTCTTTTTTCCCACTGATGTGCCTCCTAGAGGTATCCTTTGTGTTTCCTAGTGTGTACAGGAACGTGTTGTTGTGGTTAGGATTTGGACCTTCATGGCATCTTTCGCTCGTTCACACTTCAAATCAAGCACGACCATCAACACAAACAAGTGTTTCTTATCCATTAACATTGCCCCTTATCTTTTTGCATCCATGTTTGTCTGCTTTTATTGTGATTGGTAGCATAATATTCATTGCATTTGCTTAGTATCAACCATTTAATTCAATGTAATTTTTTGTCATAATCACTTGTCTAGGTTTAAAAATTAAGCAGTCCGACTAAGCTAGTTTGACCAAGCTAGTTGTTAGAGATCTTCTCTTAATACCATGGGGAATGCCTTCCTAATAATCAATGGTTACTTAGGTTCTTAATCCGATTTAGGCAGCATTGTGTGAAATGTACTAGGGCTTTCTAGTGGGCTTAGTCCCTATTGACCTTTAGCTTAAATATTATTAAGGGAGTTTACTAGTGTGATGAGCATGGGGAGGGTAACCATGTTATATGACCCCCCAAAGTTACAAAATTAAAATGCTGAAAACGAACAAACAAAAAATCAAAGTGCCACAATGTAAAATCTTAAGCTGGAAGAGAAACCTCAGCTTGATTTGGTACTCCACTCACATGTATCGCCTATGGTACTAGAGCCCTAGAGGTTCCCAGTGTGGGCGCTTTTCCTTGAAAAACAAAAAACCCAAGGCATACAAAATAAGCGCACACATCAAATTGAAAAAATGTGAAAAGACTTTGGGGGGTCAAAGAAAAGGTAATCAGTCAGGCGATGATTTCATGAGAAATTCCTTTTATCGTAGCTTAACTACAAGGTCTTCTAGGTATAGCCTCTAGTCAGCCCTCGAACATGAAATACTTGGCTCTCGCGATTAAACAACTTAATTGACCAGAGAAAATTAAGAAGCTTACCCATGGTATTAATAGTCGATCTCTAGTGCCTTTCGACCGTTAAATTAGCGACCCCATACTTGTTTAATTTTTTACCTTTACATCTGTTTATGCATTTGATTATATTGAAATTTAATCTTTATTGCTGACAAATGGTTTAAAATTCTCTTACCAATCAAATTGTTTGCCTACAACTGCATATGCTTTTTAATTCTATATGAGAATGCAATTACGGTGCCAATGTTGTTTGATTTTGCAGTGACTTAAGAAAGCTAAGGACATTCATATATATATAAAGTGTGTAAACACCTTGGCTTGTGAGGTCGACAGTGTGCAGGAACTGGCTGACAGCGCGAGCAGGGCCATGAGCAAGGAGAAGAAAAGACTCAGGATGCTAGGGAGCTCCTTTCCATGCTGGCCTTGCTGGATTTGAGCAGGGTCGGTGGTGTAGTTCTCTTGCATGCAAGGGTGTATCCCGCGACTGTCAGTGCGGCAACCTCCAAAAAAATAATTTCTTTTATCCCTCGAAACTCAAACTTCGGTTATAGAATCATAGTTGGTGGATTGTCGACGGCTTCGATTCCTCCTATCAACTTCGAAGGATCCCGCAAGCCGTTTTTTTTTCTTTTAATCTCCTTCTTGATACTCTTTAGTCTATGCCGGGTTTTGGCCGTCCAAATATCCTTCTGAGTTTTCGATGTCGGATTCGACTCTTGTTTTGACTCTTGATCTCTTAGCTTCACCATCCGCAAGAGTTAATCCCTTCATTGAAATTTAAAACTCGTCTTACCGACTCTTGATCTTTGTTGAGCACGATTAATGGATTGGTTATCCACTGATTTGCGTCATTTGGCAGATTCATCGTGGTCCGCTTTGAAAATTTCTCTTCGAACTTTTGAAAATTTGATTGCCGATTTTCTCGAACCCGAGGCTCTGATACCACTGTTAGAGACAAAGAGGGGAGACCGGTTGCTTAAAACATGAATACACATGTTCACAAACATCACCATCAACCTGTCAACCTCTTTCTCCAATTTCCAAGCACATACACACACACCTAGACTATCACACACACAGAGCATGGAATTGACATAGACAAGAGTGTAAGAGTGTGTAAGAGAAATGTAAGAGATAGAGACTTGATTAAAGAGTACACAACATGGAATTGACATAGACAAGATTGTAAGAGTGTGTAAGAGATAGAGACTTGATTAGAGAGTACACAACAAATTAAGCATAGCATAAGAGTGTAGAGAAGAGAATTTGCAAGAAAAAGGCCTAAATCTAATCCCAAAACTCCACTGCACCTATTCTTGTGGAGTTGTTATTTAATATATTATTTGTGAGTTTAACTTGCCAAAATTTGAGGCCCTCTTTTACAACCACTTCACTTTTGTAAATGAGTGAAGCTCATTAGTTCTTGCATGCCTCATATGGGAAAGTTTCCACTACAATTATTTACAGAGCCATAGTGGCTTATTGAAATGAAAATCTAAAATACTGTGCGAGTATAAAACGGCCGAGAGTTATTGCCTGCGCCTCTTGGTCAACTCCCTACATTCCACTCTACAAAATCATCGTCATCAACTCAATTAGAAAAATAAAATAGACATCACATAATTAACGATTACGCCTGCTATCCCAATTGCAGCTAACCACTACAACAGGAGGGTGCCCAGTCTCGTAACACTTGTCCCCGGCCTGAATCCCAAGACCTCAAACACCTTCAAAGGTGGAGAGAGCTAGCAAGGAATGAGGGTAGAGAAGAGGAAGTAGAAATATTCTTATGAGGCTCATAGAGCTTAGCATAGCATAGTAATAAAGATGAAGAAGATGATAAGCATAGCATTTAAGCATGGCTCTTGGTTGGATTTGCATTCCATAGCCAAGAGTGTTGGTGTAGGCTCTCAACTTCTCAAGCTTGGAGAAGGAGATGGAGTTCTTGCACTTTCACAAAGTGAGAATGAGAGCATGTGAGTGTGTGTGAGAGAGTATACCCCGAAGCACACCCCCAAATTGCCTTGGTTGACCCCTCTTTTTAGCTCATGATTGAATTTGATTGGGCCTTGCAAGCCTAGCCAAACACATGCTTAGTGCATATTAAGCAACAAGGGCATCATTTGGACAAGTGTCCTCCTTACCCCCTTGAGAGAGAGGGCTTGATAATATCTAGATATTTGATTAATTAATCTAAATGCTCATTGGACTCCTCTTCAGCTTAGCCAATAGGATTCAAGCACACCATGTGGTTAAGCATAGGGAGAAGCTAACATGTATCCTTGTGTCCCTTGATGAAGGAGTGCCCTTTGGGTGAGTGGAAGGTCAAGTCAATCATGTCCATAGCTTTGGGGCTGGCCCCCTTATATGTAGGGCTCCCTTTTGACTTTAGCTCCTCAAGCCCTTACCTTCCAAGCATGGGGAAGCTTCTCAAGCACCTTAGTCAGCATGCATAGGCCTACTACGAGCATGGGCTCTCTCTCTCTCTCTCTCTCTCTCTCTCTCTCTCTCATATCCCTAGCTTGTAGTCTCGCCCCCTCTTTAGGGATCAACTTTGACTTGGACTTGGACACCTCAAGCATAGGGCCAGCTTGGCCAATGACCTTAGCTATCAAGCATGTCAAGCACCTTAATTATTAACACCTAAAACATGAACCTAGCTACTGTCCTTGTTGCTGTTGTAGCTACTTTGGGTCTTTGGCGTTTCTCCTAGAGTTAGCTGTCTTGGCTTCCTTTTAGTCGGTCTGCCTCCCATGTTCGGGCGGTTATCCTTTTGTATCTATGGAATATGATGGTTATGGTGGTTTGTGGTGCCTTGGCTCGGGTGGATGAGAAGGGTGTTGTTTGTAATTTTTTGTTCTGTTTAATCTAATTAATCTTAGTCACTTTTGTGAGTTTTGCAAAAAAAAAAAAGGGGGACAAAATGAAATTGTGCCCTTCCATACGGAAGGGTACTATTTCCCAATGCCCAGGGCCTTCACACTTTGTAGAAGAAGAAGAAGAAGAAGAGAGAGACGGGTTTTAAATTTGACAATTGGCAGCATTCCTAACAGGCGTGGGAAAGGGGGGAGCTCCGAGCCTGGAGGTACGGTGCCGAGCCTGAGAGGCAAGGGAACCCTGAGAGTGGGTATCGCCGGGACACGAATGGGGTTCTCCGTGTTGGGCGGCGGCCGTTGGGTGGGTATTCTGTGGGTTGGGTAACTTGGGTTGGCCCTCTGCTTGTTTCAAACGACAGGCCACACAACAACAGCGCCGCAGCGCGCACAGGATTCACACCACGTGGGCCGCCTCTCATAATTGCCCACAGAAACAAAAAAGCAAAAGTGCATTGTGCACCTGCTCAAGGTTTTCTTGGGCCGGCTGGGGCCCAGACATGCAGCGAGGCCCTTTTGCCCTTTTTGAGGCTTTTGTGACGGGCGGGCTGGCGTCATGCCCTTTCTGGAGCAGGCACAGTCAGTCGGACTCACTGGAGCTTTGAAAAGTGGGGAGTATCTGTGAGTAGCAGAGGCGATGAGATTCCCGTCAGTGCTCACTGCTTGGATCATTCTTCCCCCTGCTTCGAATCCCGGCAGGTCCACAGCTGCTGTTTTTGCCGTCTTCCCGGCCCCACACCAAGCCCTCAGTCCCACTTTTCCTTTGGCTCTCTTTCCCGTGGCCTTCTAGGGCGTTTCTCCCGTGCTTTCCAAACACACGTTCCATGAACCCCACCTTCCCTCCTTGCTAGCGCTTGTAGAAGATGTGGCCACTGTTCACACCAATAAGGCAGTGGTCGTGCGAGCATAGTTGTCCGCAGCTGAAAACTATGCATAACTAAGCCCATGTCTTTATTGAAGACAAAATTGAGCCTGTTGTTGCGGTTACGAACAGGATTGTTACTTCACTTGGAGGTCTTCTATAGCCAATGTAGCATGTAGAGAGGGGAACGAGCATGCGTGATGAGACCTGCCTATGTGCCTGACAGATGATGGCGATGCCCACTTTCAGAAGGCCACGGTGTTGCTAGTAGCACCTTCATGTCAAAAGCTTCCAAAGTCTAGAGTAACATTAATGCTTCACGTTGGCTCTGTTGCAATTATCGATATATTTACAAAAACCTAAGCATAGTTCTACTATGCAACCTTAATTTCGTCACGTGACCACGACACATGCACAATTATTTAAAAAGTAATAAATAGCTATGCCTCGTGTGACAACCTCCCAACAAGAAGTTTTTCATGTGAGCATGTGTCTTATGACTTCAGCCCCACAGGGACTTCACAAGATCATCCAGCCTTACCTCGCTTTCCTATCATCTTCTTAAAGGGGACTCCTCCCCCAAGTACACTTGAACCCAATGCTAGTCGCATTGGAACAAATGTCATTCCCTAAAAATAGAGAAATGCATTAGCAACCAAAAAAGGCCACTACTGCATAGAGGGATACATATGGAGATCAATATCTGGATTCTCTTATTATATGTTGAATGAGTTATCCAGCTTGTAAGTAGAGTAATGTCTGCAATCATCCACATGGTTCATGCAAAGGATTATTTTTTGAAAGTGCTTCAATAAATTATAAAGGAAAAGGTCAAAATGTGATGTTGCCTCAAACAAAGGGAAAGAGGATGTCGCCTAAAAAACAGATAAAAAATACAAGCTCATTGGAGTGAGCTGGTCACTTCTTACAACTATTTCACGTTGAGATTTAGAGTTAGATATCATAGCAAATGGAGAATCAGTTGACTTTAGACAAATGAAAAAATCAAATATAGGCTGAAATGAAAGTACAAAGCCAGACATTGGACATAAGAACTGGAGTTGGTATATTCATATAATGAAAAAAATTACAATTGCCATCAAGTGTTGTTGATAGAGCTACATGATAGTAGGAGAAACATCCAATGATAACATAGACTCGTTGTAGCCTACATAGTGACACACCCCCAAAATGAAGTAGCAAGTCCTATTTATAGGTACTCGGAGTGGACTCTGACTGACTGTACAATGTTATAGCTACCACGATAATTACACTCGGTAAATACTAGATCCGATTATGCAATTTGACTGTGTACAAGCACCTGATAAAGACCCCACTCCCACCGTCTACATTTCTCCTCCCCTTTCTTGGACTTTTGGCATATTTCCAAAATTCCAAATATACATCTAATGTTAGGTGAATCCACAAGGATAATTTCAATAATACTTATAGGTGGAATCTAATTAATCCAATATGAGTTGAGCACTCTCAATCCACCCAATTTCCTTCCAGGTCGCTCTTCTGCGAGGGATCCCAGGCTTCTCTAAAATGCTTTTGCTTCCGCTTATCTGGAACCTTCTTTAGCGTTGTCTACTGCATATTTTGGGGAGGGGTGTCCCACGCTGACTCGTTCCTTGAGCAATGGAGCCAGTATTCTCCTTATGGATGAGCATGTAGATGGCCTCCCTCTCCAGCTTCTCCTTGCTGTCAGTCGTCATCTCGACTTCGTATGGTGCCAAGGCGTTCTAAGTCTTTGTATCAGCATCATAAAGAGTTTTCTTTCCTCTGGTGAGTCTAGCTGTAGCCAACGTATGTCAAATCAATGCAATGAGAATCCAACTAGCTCAATCTGGTTGTTTAGCCTTGATTCAAGACTCAAACTGTCATAATAACTAATATCTAATTCTCTTAAATAATTTTCTCATGTTAAACTGATCATTTAATATGGGGAAGTGCCAGGGAAGAAAAAGCTAGAATATTGGTTAAGCTAGTAGACCGGCCACAGTAGGGATCCAAAGGAGGGGCCATCTGCAAAAGAGTAATGTGCAACAATGGGCTTAAAAGACCCTAAGGTTCAACCCATTAAGACTTCCAAAATGCTAAGGTTCCAAAATTCAAAGGTTGTGTCCAATGGTTAAGCTTAGGATGCTTTGTATGTGTGTAAAAAAGTCTTCCCAAGTCCTACAAAGGAGGGGGCGAGCCCAAGAAGTAGGGGATGAGAGAGAATTACACAAACACACTCACAAGCTTCCTTTACACACAAGGGGAAAGAGGGACACATGTCAGCTCCCTAGCCCAGATGCCCACAAGGTGTACTCAATCCCTATTGGATGGCCATGGAGGTGGACAAATGAGAATTAGGCTAGAGTAAATCTAGTTTAATTAATTTAAAAACACTTAATAAAAGAACCAATAGGAATTAAGCTATCTAGAAGACTATTGGACAGTCTCCCAAGGGGTCCAATGAGCATTTAGCAGCCCAATGTCTTGCCTGATTCCTATTGGCCAGGAGGCAAAGGGGTCCAATGAGAGTTTAGTTGCATTTATTAATTACCTAAAGCTCTTACAAAAGGGGAAAGGGGGACACATGTCAGAAGGCTATGACTTATCCTTCTTAATACTCATTGGCTAAGCTTGGAAAGGGCCAATAGGGTTGCAGCATGAGCAAATAGCAAGAGGGGTCGACCAAGAGAGAGAGGGGGCTGATTTTCTCATGGCGTTATCCACACACACTCACACAAACTCATGTGTGAAGCAAGAAGACTCCCTCTCTCGTTCTCAAGCTTTAATGGAAAGCTTATCACCTACTCCAAGCTTGTGAGAAGGGAGGCCTACACCAACAACTCTTGGCTTTGTGATGCAAATCCAACCAAGAGCCAAGCATCAATGCATGCTCATCTCCTTTACCATGCTAATTCCTAAGCTAAGCTATGCTAATATGAGTGATTATGTGAGGAGATGTACATCTTTCTCGTAAGACTACTCCTTCCTCTCAATCTACTCTCATACCCCGCTAGCTCTCACCATCTTCGAGGGTGTGTGAGGTCTTGGGTCTGAGACCGTGAGGGAATTGATGTTGTGTTTGATAAGTGTTTTTCTTAGTGCTTAAAGTTTCCATCTTCATTGCACTATCTAGTATTGAAGGAACACAAAGAATTGTATTGTAAAATGTCTCTCTTGATGGGAGAAACCATAATAGAAAGCCTTTTGGAGGGGGGGGGGGGCTCGATGCAAATCTGGTCCTCAACTGTTGTCAATTGCTTAATTTTTCTCTGTTTTGAAGTATTGTTCATGCTATCTAACTAGGTGTTATACTTTTTGTTGCTCTCTCCACCCAAGCCGCCTCTTGTTATTCTCATTAGGAATCTATTCTAATGAAATGCTCACTATATTCATGCTATTTTCCGCTACACACAAGTTACTAGATCATTAAATGTCACATTGGTATCAGAGCACAAGGTTTCTCTTTTCTTGCTCAAGAAGGGAGGTCCTCAAGCTAGCTATAAATGGTTGGTATTATTAATTGCATGTGAGTAAGTAGAATAGGGATTTTTCAGCCTTGCAGTGCGCCTGCCTTTGTGCAGATAACAGGGCATCACGTCGAGAGCTATAGTCTTAATAGTGGAGTCCTACGGGGTTTGCCTACGGCTTAACCACTATTGAGCTATTAGAAGTTTGGCAGGTGCCGGTGCTGTTTTGGTGTTGAACGACCCTCTCTTCTATTCCTTGCAATTAAAGGTATTCGAGCCATGGGTACATTAGCTTGATTTCTTTTTCTAAAGGGGTAAAGAGGAGTAGCAACTAGGGCTTGAAGTGCCAAAGTACACCTAAAAGTTGCTAGAATGGCTGACAATAGTAAAGAGAGTGAAATTAATGTTGATAACTTTGATTTTTCTAATGAGCAGGCTACTAATGATGCCCCTATGCTTGACAACTATCTTGTTTCTAGGCTTCAACAAGCCATGTGCAATCCATCCCTCCAAAATGAAGTGCAACGGCAACTTCGTGCTCATGGGATTCTCCAAGCTCCCCACCATGACGCGAGAGTACCTAGGAATCTTCCTTGTGGAACTTCCAAAAGAGGCCTCTCTTCGATTCGGGAAGAAGAAGAGGATCCATACGAAGGGCTCAAAAAATTGCTTCTTCATGATGCATTTCCTTCCCAAAGGAGAATTCAAGAGCCTCCACCAAAGGAACGAGAAAGAAATGAGTCTCCTGCCACCTCGATAGAGATGGCTCCATGAAGACGGCGGGCTAAACGCTCTCCATTACCTCCAAAACGGAGAAGACCATCGCATGCTTCTCCACACCATAATTCAAAGAGGGATGACAAAAAGCAAGATAAGAAAAAGGCGAGAAAGAGGACACCCTCTTCTCCATCTTCTTCGTCCTCTTTCTCTTATGAAAATGATGGTGAAGACAAAGAAGATCAAGGCAAAAAAAAGGTGAGAAAGAGGTCACCCTCTTCTCCATCTTCCTCAAATTCTTCATCTTCTGAAGAAAGTGATGGTGCAACTTTTGAACCATCAAAAAGAAGAGTCCATAGGAAATCCTATGCCACGTGGAAGAGGTCATCCAAGCTCAAGAAGTTCAAAGAGGGAGGGAAGAGCATCTCTTTCCTTACCTACGATGGCACCTTTGGTGCTACGGACAAAGTATTTGCCTTTATCCAACAGTTTGATGCGGAGTTTGGAGATGAGGGTTTCACGGAGTCCTCTAAGCTACACCATGTAGCTATGCACTTTCAAAAGTCCGCCAGGCAATGGTGGTCTAGCCTACGGGTCAACATTGAAGCTCCACGAACATGGAAAGCTTTAAGAGCTTCCATTATAAAGCAGTTGTTGGCCATCGATGCCAAAGACAAAGTACTCACCGAATGGCGAAGTTTGAAGCTCTCTCCCTACAAATCCATTCACAAATATGTAGACAAGTTTTGGGACTTACAACTCAAAGACACTGTCTTCAAAAAGTTGGATTTTGGAGAGCAAAAGCAATAATTTTGTGCGGGCTTAACTAAAGAAATGGCGGAGTATGTCAAATCCCAAAGGCCACGCACTGTATCGGCTGTTATACACCATTCTATGGTGGCTTCTCGTATCAATTTCCAAACAGGGGCTAAGAGAAATTCTAAGCCCACTAAAAACAAGGGTTCCAATGAGCCTAAAGGGAAGGACAATGTCCAAAAGTCTCCTAAGGGCAATTCCAACAAAGCTAAGGAGAAGGGAGTTTAAAAAGGCAAAAACAAACTCTCTCTTGAAGTGCTTGAGCGTTATCTCAAGGATAACCGCCGTTTCAAGTGCGGTGAGCAAGGGCAAGTGTACCGCGCTTGTCCCCAAAAGAACACCCGCCATGAACCTCCTAGAGCTACCTTGGTCAAAATTCAAGAGGAGGAAACTCACCACAAAAGATGTCCTCTATACCATGCTTGGGGAAAGGTAAGAGAACATGATGCTTTTATTCTCTTTGACCCTGGTTCTACTCACAATTTCACATCCATAGAGTTGGCCACCAAGGTAGGCATACAAGCTTACGAGATGGGAGATGTCCTACTTGTAGACGGTGCTTTCAAGGGGCAAGAAGCTTCAGTCACTCCCTTAATCGGTAAATTGAGGCTCCATGTCCAAAGCTATGTGGACAAAGAGGACTTCTTTATCTCTCCTCTCAAGCATGAGGATGTAATCCTAGGGGCACCATGGTTTGATCGCATGGCTGCCGATGTTAAATTCCCTGAAAGGAGAATCTACTTTAGGTTCAGGGAAAAAGATATGTACATAGATGCCAAGCAAATAGATAACACCACCCATTGTACATACACAAGATTTCAATAAGTCAATAAAGAGCTCTATTTCCGTGTACATGATTTTTGTTAAAGATTCTCAAAATGAACCTAATGTTTTAACAAAAGAAAACAAATACACTCACAAGGAATTAGAGTTATCCAATTCTCAAGGGGTTTGAAGATGTCTTTATTGACGACATCCCTTGTGAGCTACCTCATAAACGAGGCAATGATGACCATGCCATTGAACTTCTTCCAAGAAGTTCACCGCCTAATAAACCTCCTTAAAGAGTTTCTCAAGCTCAACAAGAGGAGATTATGCGGGAAGTGCATGAGTTAGTTGAGAAGGGCATGGTTAGGCCTAGCTCATCTCCATTTTGTTCTCCTGTGCTATTAGTGCAAAAGAAAGACGACACATATTGTATGTGTGTCAACTATAGAGCACTAAATAGGATCACTATCAAGAATAGGTTTCTTGTTCCACGGGTAGAAGACCTATTTGATAAGCTACAAGGGTCCACCTACTTCAGTAGGATTGACCTAAAAAGTGGCTATCATCAAATAAGGATAGTTGATCAAGACATTGTAAAGACCGCATTTTGCACTACATTTGATCTTTACGAATACATTGTCATGCCTTTTTGCTTGACCAATGCACCATCCACATTCAACCGCTGATGGAGAAGCTATTTAGGCCTCACGAAACCTTTATTGGAGTGTTCTTTGATGATATCATTATCTACTCTAATTCATTAGACAAACACAAGCAACACCTCCAGGTAATATTTCAAGTTTTAAGAGAGAATAAACTTTATGTTAATCGAAAGAAAAGTGATTTTTTCTTACAAGAAATTTAGTATTTAGATCACATTATCTCTCAAGATGGCATCCAAATGGATCCATAAAAATTAGAGGTAATAAAAGGATGGCCTAAACCAAGGAATCTTCATGAACTAAGAAGCTTTATAGGTATGTGTGCATACTGTAGACACTTCTTAGAAAAGTTCTCACTAATAGAAAGATCATTACATGACCTAACAAAGAAAAGTGTTAGGTACACATGGTCTGCCAAGGAGAACAATGATTTCAAAAAGCTTATCTCTCAACGTGTGCTTACACTACCGGATCTCTCAAAGCCATTTGAGGTCCAATGTGATGCTTGTGGTGATTGCTTTGGAGCTGTTTTTCTCCAAGAAGGGCATGCCATAGCTTATGAAAGTCAAAGGCTCGACCCTGTTGAGCAAGCTCTAGGAATATATGAAAAGGAACTCCTCACAGTTCTACATGCCTCAGACTCATGGAAGCACTATTTATTGGGGACTCCTTTCATTCTGCAAACGGATCACCAAAGTCTTAAATACTTCATGACGCGGACCAAGCTCTCCGACAAACAAATGAGGTGGGCAAATTTCCTTTCGCAATTTCATTTTCATATTGCTCACATTGCTGGCAACCATAATCAAGTAGCCGATGCACTCTCAAGACAGCCTAGAGTGAATACGGTTTCCATAGCAACTCACAATGATCTATCTTCTACGATAGATGAGTATGCTATTGATCCCGATTTTAGAGATGTGATTTCAGCCCTTGCACTAGGGAAGAAAGAGGAACCATTCACTTTACAAGATGGTTATCTTCTATATGGCAATAGACTATGCGTTACTAACTCACTCCGTGAGAAAGTAAGGTATGAATCTCATGCTCCTCCTTATGGGGGGCATGTAGGGATTCACTCTACCCTAAAGGGGATTGAAACATATTTCTATTGGCCTACCATGAAAGTAAACATACAAGAGTATGTTTCTAAATGTATGGTATGCCAAAAGACAAAGTTTGATAGAGGGAAGCAACCTGGATTGCTTCAACCTTTGCCAATCCCTAATTCACCATGGGAGAGCATATCCATGGATTTTATCTTTGGATCGCCTAAGTCTATCCATGGGAATACGGGAATATGGACGATAGTAGATAGGTTCAGTAAACAAGCTCATTTTATACCTGTCAAAAAGACTATCAAAGCCCATCAAATGGCAACCCTCTTCATTTCACAAATCTTCAAGTACCATGGCTTGCCAATGTCCATAGTGTTGGATAGAGATCCTAGAATGACCATTAATTTTTTGAAGGGTCTCTTTGAGAATTTAGGAACAAGGCTAAACTTCTCTTTGGCCTATCACCCGCAAACGGATGGCCAAAGTGAAGTAGCTAACCTAAAAATTCTCGATCTACTAAAAGCCTATGTAACGGAAGTAGATCAAAGATCCCAATGGGAGAAGTACTTACCCTTAGTGGAGTATGCCTACAATAATACTGTACATACTTCCACGGGAAAAGCACCTTTTGAGGTAACTGAGGGAAGATCAAAAAGTCCCCTGGTACTTAACGTACAGGGGAAGATCTTCACTGCAGATGAGTATAGCCGAGACCTACAAGAATCTTTCCAAAAGATTAAGGATGCTATCTCTATCTCATAGAAAAGGCAAAAGGCTGCTGCTGCCAAGCACATAAGAGCCCAAGCCTTTAAAGAAAATGATTGGGTCTTAAGGCACACGGCATGCAAGAATCCTACGGGACACCAAAAGTACTATGCTCAGTTAGCAAAAAGGTACTATGGTCTCTTCCAGATTCTTAGTCTAATCAATGAAATGGCCTATCAACTCAAGTTGCCCAGCCATTGGCTCATACACAACGCTTTCCATGTGAGCCTACTAAAGCCTTACAAAGGAGAGCCACCCCAAGAACCAACTATCGAAGACCAAGAAGAGGTGCTGCAGCCCGAGTCCATTCTCCGACATGAAGACAAGGTACTAAGAGGCGGTAAGACTAAGAGGCTATATCTTATTAAGTTTAAGAATTATTATTTTGAAGATGTTAAATGGTAGCAAGGCATACATTTAAAGGATAACCTAAACCTTGTCAATGCTTACAATGCTTCCCAAGAGTAAGAAAATGTACAAATGTTAAAAATGAACAAAGTTTTTGTCTTATAAGACTCTCTTTTTCTTTATTGTGCACAAAAATGAAGTAGTATGCATGCTTAGATCAAGTTTGTGGAGATGACATCTCTTGAACACCAAGTAGAGCTTGTCACTCTAATATGGAAGATTGATAGGACTAATGTGCAGACATGCTTGCGACAGCTTAGGCTCTCAAGCGCCAAATGGACTAGTCATCCATTTTGGAACGATGTCGTAGGGTAACATAGGGATCCTCTACCCGCTAGGAAAATGACTAATGAATATGCTTTATCTTCTCTACCCCATAGTCGAGGACGATGGTACACCAAGAAAATGTCGACCCAGGGAAAAGCCAATAGCAGGTGTGTGGAAATCAACAGGTTGATGGTGGTACTCTTGAGCAGCTACTTGATGCACAACACAACAAGCATGGTCGGGATATGTATGCCAAATTTAGCATGTTGCAGGTCAAGTTGGGGATTTTGAGCTCTACTGGCCAATGAGCTTAAAGGTTATCAACACATGGATGGAATGTTATGTATGCAATATGAATGCTCCATTTTGCTGAACTAAAGGCTTTTTTATACTAGAAGGCACTTGTCCAATGGGGAAGTATGGGAGCATAAGGTGGTCGACGGTCGTATCGGTCGTCACAGATCCTGCAGGCGGAGATCTCAACATCAGAGGATCGACTTTGGGAGCGGTTTCTCTTTATTTGCGGCCATGATGGCCTTGACACAAGAGTCTGAAGCCCCATTTTGAGGTGTGCGGAGCCAAGCACGATTATTTGGTCGTGGATTGCTTTGCTCGCGGGAACGTGGTCCAAGCCATACGTCAAAAAAAAAAAATCCTTAAAATAGCATGCTAAAAAAAACAAGCTGCTCTGCAGAAGTGGAGGAGTCACGAGTTGCAGTGGATAGAGGTGGTTCCATCTGGAGGCTTGCATGGGGGGCGGCCAGTTGAATACAGGAGAGCGCCATCAATTGCAGGGGGAGAGGATTTTTACAGAGGAGGTGAGAGCCATGGGGTGGCATGCTAGGATAGAGGCCACCATCGAGAGTGGGGGCCGGTTCCAGGGCTGGCAAAAGCCGAGGGGAATCAAGTCGGGACTGAGGTGAGCAGGCCTGGGGGGAGTTATTGTGAGCATCACAGAAGAGAAGAGGCGTGGAGGAGTGGGCAGGACAGGGGGGCCAGCTACAGACAGGAGGGCGACTGCATCAGGGCTACCGCCAGTCGGTTGTAGAGGAGAGAGGAAGGGGTCGCCAGAGGTGGTGCCACTCAAGAGGGCCGAGAGGTGCATGGTTGTGAGCAGGGCTACAAGCAAAAGGAGGATGGGTTGCTGTTGAGAGGTGATTGTAGAGAGTACGAGTTAAATACCGCCAAGGGACATTGAGAGAGCTGCACAGTAGGGGAAGGCCTTCAAAGGCTAAAGGCTAACCAGCACTGGAGTTGAGGGGTGGCCCTAAAGCGTGTAGGAGAAAGGTGGAGAAGTTGCAGGTACTGGACCGACAAGTCTTAAAGAACAAAGATAAGGGAAGCCTTGGGTATTCTTGAGAGATCATTTTGAAATGATAGTCTATGCTAAAGGGAAGGTTATCAGCCATGAAAAACAAGGGGGAAATTTTCTCCCTCGAATTCTCTCTCTCTTTTATCAATCATGAGTAAGGAGATCGAGGATTGGTGAGGCGTCAAACCTGTTGTTGCACCTGAGTTTCTCCCTTATATCAATCCTATTTTTGGTCTTTTATTTGGCTCGGCATTGACCTTATCTTCGGCCTCATCTCATGGTTATTGTCATGGATTCTAAAATGTGTGTGTTCTATATATGATTGTGGTATTTTCTTTGAGGATGAAAGCTAGTAGGAAATCTTGAGGTTGGTCGACCAATGATCTCAAGGTGCTTGAGGGCATGCAGATGCTTTCTTTGTGATGAGGGTGCTTGCATTTTGGGTGATTGGTTGTGTAGTCAGGGATGTTCAAGTCTATGCACGAGAAGTAGTCGTTTGCACACAGGTTGTCTAGGTGTGTGATTGCTAGGGGATAGGGGTGCTGTAAAATCACTGGGCTATAGAGAGGCATTCACTAAGTGTGCACCATTTCCCCCTTTCCATCTTGTGGTGCCCCCACTGAGGATCCACTGATTGCTTTCTGACCAAGTGTTCGTGAATCAAGATGAAGCAGGAGTTTGGTCCAGTGTTCAAAGGAGATGAAGATGCAGAGGTTTGGATTGCCGATTTTGAGCTATTTATGCTGACAGTATTGCAGATGTCAGGTGATGAAGCAAAGCTCCAGACTTTATTGGTGCTGCGAGGTAAAGAAAAAGTTTGGTTCGATGGCTTAGAAGATGTGCACAAGCAGAACTGGATCGGATTTGAGAGCACTTTCTACAAAGGTATCAAAAGGTGGTGTCGGCTTCGGAAGCAGATGCAAAGATTAAAGGCTTGCAGCAGGAAGTAAGTGAAAATTTCAATGCTTTGGTTTATAATTTTGAAGCTTATTGGGGGGATTTTGCGGCTGCTACCCAAGCAACCAATGCGGGATACTTTAAGCTGGAAAGGTTTCTATCTTGCTTGCATCCCTATGTTCGTGAGAGGGTGGACTATGAAGATCCAAGTCGCCAGAGCAAAGAGTCGAAAGATGAAGAAGAAGATGGAGACATGATTGATACAGGCGGCAATCACGGTAGCCAGTGGACCTAAGC
Source organism: Adiantum capillus-veneris (assembly GCF_014529385.1). Taxonomy (NCBI): domain Eukaryota; kingdom Viridiplantae; phylum Streptophyta; class Polypodiopsida; order Polypodiales; family Pteridaceae; genus Adiantum; species Adiantum capillus-veneris. The sequence continues at coordinate 126,132,552 of NC_140945.1, forward strand.
CCAAACAGATTGAGGAGCATCAAAAGGTAAAAGCTCATTTTCTTGATATGCATTTGATCAAAGCACGTGAAGCTGATGCCAGGGTAGAAGCGGTAGAAGAAGTACCAACTAGGGCTCAAAAAGTGCAGAGAGGTATATTCAGGGTGCCACCCAGTTTGCTTCCTCAAGAGAGCGAGGTGATAGAAGATCATAAAGAAGAGGTGTCAGTTCCAGAACCAGCAACGAGGAAGGTAGCAGTGGTACAAGAATCGGCAAGATCAAAAGAGGAGTTTGACAGCTCTCAAAGTTCTAGCAGTGCTTTGGACATAGATAGCATGTGGAATACAGAATCCCGGTCTTCCAGGTATGAGACCTATGATGTTTTTCATGTGGATGAAGTGATGAACAATGTATGCGAGTTGCCTGCCAGCCAGCTAAAGGTCGAAGAGAAGTATAGTGTTTCACCTTGTGTGAATCTGCCAGTCAAGCAACCCTATCAAATGTCGTGTGATGGTGAGTCCCTATTGGAGGAAGAGGTATGGTTTGATTGTGCATCAGACCTAATTGAGGAGCAGGTTTTTTAAGGTGACTTGCAGGATCTAGGAATAGAAGCAGTGGTAGGTCAAGTTGATTTGTCTATGCAGGGGGTGGGGCAACTTTGCCTTGGTGGGCATGTCGAGGGGTACTTTGAAGTTTTAGAGTTTGTGTGTAGCCGTGGAGAGCGAGCTCCGGAAAATGACTCTATGGAAACTAATACAGGTGCAGCCTATAAGGGAGAGGTTCCATGCAACGAGGAAGGTTCCGCCAACCTTGCAGGTGATGAGGTATTTGAAGAACAGGTTGAAGCTCTAGCAGGTTGTGCTCTTAAGTCTGAAGAGTTGGTTTTGATGCCAATTTTAGAAGATTTGGATACAGGTTTGCAAAGGGATCAAGTTTTCTTGGCTATGCAGCAGGTGGAGGCAAATTGCAGGGTTTTGCTATTTTATTTGATGCTATGGATACATGTGTTACGGGAGGTTTCTTTACAGGTGTCTTTGCGTCAATTGCAAGGATTTTTTGAAGAAGACTATACTATGGAGGGTTCTCTAGAAAATGACAGGATAGCTGCAAGTGGTACCGGTGCTTCAAGTGTTTGAAAATATGCTTATGGTTGGATGGAAGGATTATGGATGCAGGGTGACAAAGCTCCATGCTATGGAGAGCCGGAAGGGTCATGGCGTGTCTATTGGACTACAAGTGAAAAGAAGGGCCTCAATGTGCATACTTTACAGGTGGATAACCACGGCCAATGTTTTGTTTTTGATCCAGGTGGACTCTACAACTTGCTTGGGGGAGCCTCGAGCTTTCCATTTGATCGCGGATGATGCAGTAGATGCTATTCTCTCTATTTCTATTCTATTTAGGTAGCCATTATATCATTTTTCTTATCCAATCTATGTAGCTATTTTATATCATTCTCTCTATACAAACCTATTTTACCTACATAATGCTATGGTTGAGCATGAATGCTCAACGAGGGGATGGGAAATGATGGTACACCAAGAAAATGTCGACCTAGGGAAAAGCCAATAGCAGGTGTGTGGAAATCAGCAGGTTGATGGCGGTACTCTTGAGCAACTACTTGATGCACGGTACAACAAGCATAGTCGGGATATGTATGCCAAATTTAGCATGTTACAGGTCAAGTTGGGGATTTTGAGCTCTACTGGCCAATGAGCTTAAAGGTTATCAACACATGGAGGTGGCATGTTATGTATGCAATATGAATGCTCCATTTTGTTGAACTAAAGGCTTTTTTATACCAGAAGGCACTTGTCCAATGGGGAATTATGGGAGCATAAGGTGGTCGACGGTTGTATCGGTCGTCACAGATCCTGCAGGCGGAGATCTCGACATCAGAGGATCGACTTTGGGAGCGGTTTCTCTTTATTTGCGGCCATGATGGCCTTGATACGAGTCTGAAGCCCCATGTTGAGGTGTGCGGCGCCAAGCATGATTATTCAGTCGTGGCTTGCTTTGCTCGCGGGAACGTGGTCCAAGCCATAAGTCAAAGAAACATAAAAATTTCCTTAAAATAGCATGCTAAAAAAAACGAGCTGCTCTGCAGAAGTGGAGCAGTCTCGAGTTGCAGTGGATAGAAGGTGGTTCCATCTGGAGGCTTGCATGGGGGGGGGCCAGTTGAATACAGGAGAGCGCCATCAGTTGCAGGGGGAGAGGAGTTTTACAGAGGAGGTGAGAGCCACGGGGTGGCATGCCAGGATGGAGGCCGCCATCGAGAGCGGGGGCCGGTTCCAGGGCTAGCAAAGCCGAGGGGAATCTAGTCGGGACTGAGGTGAGAAGGCCTGGGGGGAGTTATTGTGAGCATCACAGAAGAGCAGAGGCGTGGAGGAGTGGGCAGGACAGGGGGGCCGGCTACAGACAGGAGGGCGGCTGTATCAGGGCTACCGCCAGTCGGTTGCAGAGGAGAGAGGAAGGGGTCGCTAGAGGTGGTGCCACTCAAGAGGGCCGAGAGGTGCATGGTTGTGAGCAGGGCTACAAGCAGAAGGAGGATGGGGTTGCTGTTGAGAGGTGATTGTAGAGAGTATGAGTTAAATACTGCCAAGGGACATTGAGAGTAGGAGAAGGCCTTCAAAGGCTAAAGGCTAACCAGCGCTGGAGTTGAGGGGTGTCCTCAAAGGGCGTAGGAGAAAGGTGGAGAAGTTGCAGGTACTGGACCGACAAGTCTCAGCCTTGGGTATTCTTGAGAGAGCATTTTGAAATGATAGTCTATGCTAAAGGGAAGGTTATCAGCCATGAAAAACAAGGGGGAAATTTTCTCCCTCGAATTCTCTCTCTTTTATCAATCATGAGTAAGGAGATCGAGGATCGGTGCGGCATCAAACCTGTTGTTGCACCTGAGTTTCTCCCTTATACCAATCCTATTTTTGGTCTCTTATTTGGCTCGGCATTGACCTTATCTTCGGCCTCATCTCATGGTTATTGTCATGGATTCTAAAATGTGTGTTCGATATGCATGTGATTGTGGTATTTGCTTTGAGGATGAAAGCTAGTAGGAAAGCTTGAGGTTGGTCGACCAATGATCTCAAGGTGCTTGAGGACATCCGAGATGCTTTCTTTGTGATGAGGGTGCTTGCATTTTGGGTGATTGGGTGTGTAGTCGGGGATGTTCAAGTCTATGCACGAGAAGTAGTCGTTTGCATACAGGTTGTCTAGGTGTGTGATTGCTAGGGGATAGGGGTGCTGTGAAATCACTGGGCTATATAGAGGCATTCACTGAGTGTGCTGGTGGTTTTCCCATTTACCTCTTTCCAACGACAATGATTTCAAGAGAGGTAATTTCATAATAATTAATATCTAATTCTCTTAAATTGTTTTCTCATGTTAAACTGATCATTTAATATGGGGAAGTGCTAGGGGAGAAAAATCTAGAATATTGGTTAAGATGGCAGACATGCTAGGGATCCAAAGGAGGGAAAATAGGGATTCAAAGGAGGGGCCACCTATAAAAGAGTAATGTGCAACAATGGGCTTAAAATATCCTAAGGTTCAGCCCAATAAGACTTCCAAAATGCTAAGGTCCAAAATTCAAAGGTTGTGTCCAATGGTTAAGCTTAGGAAATTTTGATGCTTTGTATGTGTGTAAAAAGTCTTCCCAAGCCCTACAAAGGAGGGGGCGAGCCCAAGAAGTAGGGGATGAGAGAATTTTACACACACACTCACAAGCTTCCTTTGCACACAAGGGGAAAGAGGGACACATGTCAGCTCCCTAGCCCAGATGCCCACAAGGTGGATTGAGGGAAAATTAGGCTAGAGTAAATCTAGTTTAATTGATTTAAAAACACTTAATAAAAGAACCAATAGGAATTAAGCCCTCTAGAAGACTATTAAACAGTCTCCCAAGGGGTCCAATGAGCATTCAACATCCCCATCGCTTGCCTGATTCCTATTGGCCAAGAGGCAAAGGGGTCCGTGAGAGTTTAGTTGCCCACAAGGTGTACTCAATCCCTATTGGATGGCCATGGAGGTGGAAAATTAGGCTAGAGTAAATCTAGTTTAATTGATTTAAAAACACTTAATAAAAGAACCAATAGGAATTAAGATCTCTAGAAGACTATTAATTAAACAGTCTCCCAAGGGCTCCAATGAGCATTCAACAGCCCAATCGCTTGCGTGATTCCTATTGGCCAAGAGGCAAAGGGGTCCAATGAGAGTTTAGTTGCATTTATTAATTACCTAAAGCTCTCACAAAAGGGGAAAAGGGGTGACATGTCAGAAGGCTATAACTTATGCTTCTTAATACTCATTGGCTAAGCCTAGAAAGGGCCAATAAGGTTGCAGCATGAGCAAATAGCAAGAGGGGTCGACCAAGAGAGAGGGGGGGCTGATTTTCTCAAGGGATTATCCACACACACTCACACAAACTCATGTGTGAAGCAAGAAGACTCTCTCTCTCCTTCTCAAGCTTTAATGGAAAGCTTATCACCTACTCCAAGCTTGTAAGAAGGGAGGCGTACACCAACATCTCTTGGCTTTGTGATGCAAATACAACCAAGAGGCAAGATTCAATGCATGCTCATCTCCTCTACCATGCTAATTACTAAGCTAAGCTATGCTAATATGAGTGATTATGTGAGGAGATGTACATCTTTCTCGTAAGACTAATCCTTCTTCCTCTCAATCTACTCTCATACCCCGCTAGCTGTCACCATCTTCGAAGGTGTGTGAGGTCTTGGGTCTGAGACCGTGAGGGAGTTGATGCTGTGTTTCATAAGTGTTTTTCTTAGTGCTTGAAGTTTCCACCTTCATTGCACTAGCTAGTATTGAAGGAACACAAAGAATTTTATTGTAAAATGTCTCTCTTGATGGAAGAAACCATAATACAAAGCCTTTTGGAGGCGGAACCGGCTCCATGGAAATCCGGTCCTCGGCTGCTGTCAATTGCTTAATTTCTCTCTTTTGAAGTATTTTTCATGCTATCGAACTAGGTGTTATAGTTTTTGTTGCTCTCTCCACCCAAGCACTCTTGTTATTCTCATTAGGAATCTATTCTAATGAAATGCTCACTATGTTCATGCTATTCTCATTAGGAATCTATTCTAATGAAATGCTCACTATCTTCATGCTATTTTCCGCTACACACAAGTTACTAGACCATTAAATGCCACACAAACATAAGATTTGTCATTTCTTTTAACTAAGGTTCAGAGGCTGCTTTGTTGGCAAGCTCTTTGTCAGGGATCTTGGATGCTTCAACAGACCGTCGGAGTAACTCACTTGTGTACTTTATTAATACATTAATCTTGCTTCTCCACTGTGTCACCATGCCCTTAAAGTTGATCAACTCATCTGTCTGCTCTAATATTGTTGTTTTTGTTCAGTTTCATTGAGCACATTCTTCCATGCAACCCAAAGAGATTCAATTTGCTTGTACCATTCCTTGATCTGGTCTTCTATCCTGCTGTTTTCTTTGTTCCAACACTAAAACTGGAATGCCCTGGCCTAACCCACATCATCTATTTGCTTCTTTTTGGCGTCAGGAATTTCCTTGTGTCGATGAAGATGGTGATGCAAACCAAGAGTAAGTAGGTGTATCGGGATGCACAATAGTTGGAGAAGGCGAGGTGATGTAGCAATAGCTAGAGAAGGCAAAGGTGATGCAACAATAGCTAGAGAAGGCAAAGGTGATGCAAGAGGAACATCATCCATCTAATTAACCGGCCCTGACTCACCACCTTGATAATCAAAAAGAGAAATGCTTAATGATCTACATAGAAGTGGAATATCTTGCTTAACAAATAGTGTCTAAACTTAGTTTCACTAAACACCATTCCCAATGTATCTCTCTCAATCGTGGAGTACCCTTGTTCAACTACACCAAATCTACAACTTGCAAAGTAGACTGGGTAGTTTGTTTTTCCATTAGGTTGGGCCAAAATTTCCCCCATCGCCATATGATATGTATCCACATGCACATGGAATATCGCTTCCAAATCTAGCAGATGAAGAATTGGCTTCCTGCTAATCACCTCTTTTAGACATTGAAAACTAGCCTCACATTTTAAGGTCTATATGAACTTCACTCCCTTCTAGTTCAGTTCATATAATGAAAGAGCCTTGGTTCCAAACGTATGAATGAATCTCGTATAAAAGTTGATATACCCCAAGAATGAACTCAACTTAGATGCATTTGTTGGTGCTCTTGCTTACTGGACACATTGAACTTTGTCTTCAGCCATGTCGATCCCATTTTTGGAAACAATATGTCCCAGAAGTTGTTCCTTCTAGACCATGAATGTCAATTTGAAGGGATACAAATCCATTTTTCTCTACATCTCTCAAAGACCAATTTGAAGAGCATGTGTAACATTTAATGGCCTAGTAACTTGTGTGTAGCGGAAAATAGCATGAACATAGTGAGCATTCATTAGAATAGTTTCCTAATGAGCATAACAAGAGTGCTTGGGTGGAGAGAGCAACAAAAAGCATAAAACCTAGTTAGATAGCATTAACAATACTTCAAGAGAGAGAGAAATTAAGCTATTGACAATAGTTGAGGACCGGATTTACATGGAGCCGGTCCCCCTTCCAAAAAGGATTTGTATTATAGGTTTCTCCCATCAAGAGAGACATTTTACAATACAATTCTTTGTGTTCCTTCAATACTAGCTAGTGCAATGAAGATGGAAGCTTCAAGCACTAAGAAAAACAATTATAAAACACAATATCAATTCCCTCACGGTCTCAGACCCAAGACCTCATACACCTTCGAAGATGGTGAGAGCTAGTGGGGTGTGAGAGTAGATTGAAAGGAAGAAGGAGTAGTCTTACAAGAAAGATGTACAACTCCTCACATAATCACTCATATTAGCATAGCATAGCTTAGTAATTAGCATGGTAGAGGAGATGAGCATGCATTGAAGCTTGGCTCTTGGTTGGATTTGCATCACAAAGCCAAGAGTTGTTGGTGTAGGCCTCCCTTCTCACAAGCTTGGAGTAGGTGATAAGCTTTCCACTAAAGCTTGAGAAGGAGAGAGAGAGTCTTCTTGATTCACACATGAGATTGTGTGAGTGTGTGTGGAGTTATGACCTGAGAAAATCAGCCCCCTCTCTCTCTCTTGGTCGTCCCCTCTTGCTATTTGCCCATGCTACCACCCCATTGGACCTCTCCAGGCTTAGCCAATAGGATTTATGGAGCATAAGTGATAGCCTACTAACATGTGTCCCCCTTTCCCCTTTTGTGAGAGATTTAGGTAACTAATTAAAGCTACTAAACTCTCATTGGACCCCTTTGTCTCCTGGCCAATAGGAATCAGGCAAGACATTGGGCTGTTGAATGCTCATTGGACCCCTTGGGAGACTATCCAATAGTCTTCTAATGAGATTAATTTTTATTGGTTCTTTTATTAAGTGTTTTTAAATTAATTAAACTAGATTTATTCTAGCCTAATTCTCATTGGTCCACCTCCATGGTCATCCAATAGGATGTGAGTACACCTTGTGGGTATCTGGGCTAGGGAGCTGACATGTATCCCTCATTCCCTTTGTGTAAAGAAGGCTTGTGAGTGTTTCTTTCTCATCCCCTACTTCCAAGGCTCGCCCCCTCCTATGTAGGAGTTGTGAAGACTATTTGTACACACACAAAGCATCCAATTTTCCTAGGCTTTGACCTTTGGACACAACCTTTGAATTTTGGAACCTTAGCAGTTTGGAAGTCTTAATGGACTGAACCTTAGGGTCTTTAAAGCCCATTGTTGCACATTGATTTTTTCCAGATGGCCCCCCTTTGGATCCCTATTTTCCCTCCTTTGGATCCCTACTGTGGCCGATCTGCCAGCTTAACCAATATTCTAGCTTTTTCTCCCCTGGAACTTTCCCATATTAAATGATGATTTTAACATGAGAAAATCATTTAGGACAATTAGATATTAGTTATTATGACATTAACTCTCTCTTGAAATCATAGTTGTCCTCGACTATGGAGTAGAGAAGATAAAGCCTATTCATTATTCCTTTTTCTAGCGGGTAGAGGATCCCTATGTTACCCTACAACATCGTTCGAGAATGGATGACTAATCCATTTGGTGCTTGAGAGCCTAAGCTTCCACAAGCATGTCTACACATTAGTCCTATCAATCTTCCATAGTAGAGTGACAAGCTCTACTTGGTGTTTGGGAGACGTCGTCTCTGCACAAAACTTTGTTCAGTTTAAACATTTGTACATTTTCTTACTCTAGGAAAGCATTGTAAGCATTGAAAAAGTTTAGGTTATCCTTAAATTATATGCCTTGCATCCATCTAGCATCTTCAAAAGGATAATCCTTAAACTTGATAAGATATCGTCAGATAGTCTTACCGCCTCTTAATACCTTGTCTTCATGTTGGAGAATGGACTCAGGCTGCAACACCTTTTCTTGGTCCTTGATCTTTGGTGGGTCTTCAATAGTTGGTTCTTGAGGTGGCTCTCCTTTGTAAGGCTTTAGTAGGCTCACATGGAAAGTAATGTGTATGAGCCAATCGTTGGGCAACTTGAGTTGATAGGCCATCTCATTGATTGGCCTCAGAATCTGGAAGGGACCATAGTACCTTTTTACGAACTTAGCATAGTACTGGTGTCCCGTAGGATTCTTATCCATCGTGTGCCTTAATTGAGCCTTGGAAATTTGAGTAGGACCCAATCATTTCCTTTAAAGGTTTGGGCTTTTCTGTGCTTATTACCAACAGCCTTTTGCCTTTGTTGTGAGATAGAGATAGCATCCTTAATCTTTTGGAAAGATTCTTGTAGGTCTCGGCTATACTCATTTGCAGCGAAGATCTTTCGTGTACCTTAAGTAGCAGGGGACTTTTTGATCTTCCCTCAATTACCTCAAAAGGTGATTTTCTCATGGAAGTATGTATATAGGCATACTCCACTAAGGGTTAGTACTTCTCCCATTGGGACCTTTGATCTACTTCTGTTACATAGGATTTTAGTAGCTCAAGAATTGTTAGGTTAGCCATTTCACTTTGGCCATCCGTTTGTGGGGGATAGGCCGAAGAGAATTTTATTCTTGTCCCTAAATTCTCAAAGAGACCCTTCCAAAAATTATTGGTCATTCTAGGATCTCTATCCGACACTATGGACATTGGCAAGCCATGGTACTTGAAGATTTGTGAAATGAAGGGGGTTGCCATTTGATGGGCTTTGATAGTCTTTTTGACATGTATAAAATGAGCTTGTTTACTAAACGTGTCTACTATCGTCCATATTCCCGTATTCCCATGGATAGACTTAGGCAATTCAAAGATAAAATCCATGGATATGCTCTCCCATGGTGAATTAGGGATTGGCAAAGGTTGAAGAAATCCAGTTGTTTCCCTCTATCAAACTTTGTCTTTTGGCATACCACACATTTAGAAAAATACTCTTGTATGTTTGCTTTCATGGTAGGCCAATAGAAATATGTTTCAGTCCCCTTCAGGGTAGACTGAATCCCTCTATGCCTCCCATAAAGAGGAGCATGAGATTCATACATTACTTTCTCACGGAGGGAGTTAGTAACGCATAGTCTATTGCCATAGAGAAGATAACCATCTTGTAAAGTAAAAGGTTCCTCTTTCTTCCCTAGTGCAATGGCTGAAATCACATCTCTAAAATTGAGATCAATAGCATACTCATCTATCATAGAAGATAGATCATTGTGAGTTGCTATGGAAACCGCATTCACTCTCGGTTGTCTTGAGAGTGCATCGGCTACTTGATTATGCTTGCCAGCAATGTGAGCAATATGAAAATGAAATTGCAAAAGAAAATTTGTCCACCTCATTTGTTTGTCGGAGATCTCGGTCTGCGTCATGAAGTACTTAAGACTTTGGTGATTCGTTTGCAGAATGAAAGGAGTCCCCAATAAATAGTGCTTCCATGAGTCTAAGGCATGTAGAACTGCAAGGAGTTCCCTTTCATATATGCCTAGAGATTTCTCAACAGGGTCAAGCCTTCGACTTTCATAGGTTATGGCGTGCCCTTCTTGGAGCTAAACAGCTCCAAGGAAATCACCACAAGCGTCACATTGGACCTCAATTGGCTTTGAGAGATCCGGTAGTGTAAGCACAGGTTGAGAGATAAGCTTTTTGTTAAGCTTTCAAAATAATTGTTCTCCTTGGCATGTAATGGTCATCTAATGGTCCTGGAATTTGTGAGAACTTTTCTATGAAGCATCTATAGGATGCACACATACCTATAAAGCTTCTTAGTTGATGAAGATTCCTTGGTTTAGGCCATCCTTTTATTACGTCTAACTTTGATGGGTCCATTTGGATGCCATCTTGAGAGATAATGTGACCTAAATAATGAACCTCATGCAAGAAAATTTCACTTTTCTTTCGATTAACATAAAGTTTATTCTCTCTTAGAACTTGAAATATTACCTGGAGGTGTTACTTATGTTCTTTTAGTGAATTAGAGTAGATAATAATATCATCAAAGAGCACTCCAGTAAAGGTTCGGTGAGGCCTGAATAGCTTCTCCATCAAGAGGTTGAATGTGGCCGGTGCATTGGTCAAGCCAAAAGGCATGACAATATATTCATAAAGACCAAATGTAGTGCAAAATGCGATCTTTACAATGTCTTGATTAACTATCCTTATTAGATGATAACCACTTTTAAGGTCAATCCTACTGAAGTAGGTCGATCCTTGTAGCTTATCAAATAGGTCTTCTAACCATGGAACGGGAAACCTATTCTTGATAGTGATCCTGTTTAGTGCTCTATAGTTGACACATTTACGATATGTGCCGTCTTTCTTTTGCACTAATAACACAGGTGAGAAAAATGGAGATGAGCTAGGCCTAACCATGCCCTTTTCAACTAACTCATGCACTTGCCGCATAATCTCCTCTTGTTGATCTTGAGAAACTCTATAAGGAGTTTATTAGGCGATGAACTTCCTGGAAGAAGTTCAATTGCATAGTCATCATTGCCTTGTTTAGGAGGTATTTCACAAGGGATGTCGTCAATAAAGACATCTTAAAACTCCTTGAGAAAACTGGAGGACTCTAATTCCTTGTGAGTGTTTATATTTTCTTTTGGTAAAGCCGCCATTAGGTTCATTTTGAGAATCTTTAACAAAAATCATGTACACGGAAATAGAGCTCTTTATTTGACTTATTGAAAGCTTGCGTATGTACAATGGGTATGGTGTTACCCATTTCCTTAGCATATCTATGTACATAGTATTTTCCTTGTACTTAAAATAGATTTTCCTTTCAGGGAATATAACATTGGTAGCCATGCAATCAAACCATGGTGCCCCTAGGATTACATCCTCATGTTTGAGAGGAGATATAAAGAAGTCCTCTTTGTCCACATAGCTTTGGACATGGAGCCTCAATTTTCCGATTAAGGGATGACTGAAGATTCTTGCCCCTTGAAAGCACCTTCTGCGGGTAGGACACCTCCCATCTCATAGGCTTGGATGCCTAGCTTGGTGGCCAATTCCGTGGATATGAAATTGTGAGTAGAACCAGGGTCAAAGAGAATAAAAGCATCATATTCTGTTACCTTTCCCCAAGCGTGGCATAGAGGAGATCCTTTGTGGTGAGTTTTCTCCTCTTGGATTTCGACCAAGGTAGCTCTAGGAGGCTCATGGTGGGTGTTCTTTTTGGGACAAGAGCGGTACGCATGCCCTTGCTCGCCGCACTTGAAACAACGATTATCCTTGCAATAACGCTCAAGCTCTTCAAGAGAGAGTTTGTTTTTACCTTTGTAAACTCCCTTCGCCTTAGCTTTGTTGGAATTTCCCTTAGGAGATATTTGGACATTGTCCTTCCCCTTAGGCTCATTGGAACCCTTCTTTTCCATGGGCTTAGAATTTCTCTTAGCCCCTGTTTGGAAATTGATTCAAGAAGCCACCATAGTATGGTGTATAGCCACCGATATGGTGTGTGGCCTTTGGGAGTTGACATACTCCACCATTTCTTCAGTTAAGCCCACACAAAATTGCTGCTTTTGCTCTCCAAAATCCATCTTTTTGAAGAGAACGGCTTTGAGATATAGGTCCCAAAACTTGTCTACATGGTTGTGAATGGATTTGTAGGGAGAGAGCTTCAAGATTTGCCATTCGGTGAGTAATTTGTCTTTGGCATCGGTGGCCAAAACCTGCTTCATAATGGAAGCTCTTAAAGCTTTCTGTGTTCGTGGAGCTTCACCATTTGGCGCGTAGGCTAGACCACCATTGCCTGGTGGACTTTTAAAAGTGCATAGCTACATGGCATAGCTTAGAGGACTCCGTGAAGCCCTCATCTCCAAACGCCGCATTGTATTGTTGGATAAAGGCCAAGGCTTTGTCCGTAGCACCAAAGGTGCCATCGTAGGTAAGGAAAGAGATGCTCTTCCCTCCCTCTTTGAAATTCTTGAGCTTGGACGACCTCTTCCATGCGGCATAGGATTTCCTATGGCCTCTTCTTTTTGATGGTTCAAAAGTTTCACCATCACTTTCTTCAAAAGACGAAGAGTTTGAGGAAGATGGAGAAGAGGGTGACGTCTTTCTCGCCTTTTTCTTACCTTGATCTTCTTTGCCTGCACCATCACTTTCATAAGACGAAGAGGATGAAGAATATGGAGAAGAGGGTGTCCTCTTTCTCGCATTTTTCTTCTCTTGATTTCTGTCATCCCTCTTTGAATTATGGTGTGGAGAAGTGTGCGATGGTATTCTCCTTTTGGGAGGTGATGGAGAGCATTTAGCCCGCCGTCTTCGTGGAGCCATCTTTGTTGAGGTGGCAGGAGACTCACTTCTTTCTCGTTCCTTCGGAGGGGGCTCTTGAGTTCTCCTTTGAGAAGGAGACGTGTCATCAAGAAGCAAATTTTTGAGGCCTTTGTATGGATCCTCTTCTTCTTCCCGAATCAAAGAAAGGCCTCTTTTGGAAGTCTCACAAGGAGGCTTCCTAGGTACTCTCTTATCATGGTGGGATTTTGGAGAATCCCATGAGCATGAAGTTGTCGTTGCACTTCACTTTGGAGGGATGGATGGTGGCCCATGGCTTGCTGAAGCCTAGAAACAAGGTAGTTAACAAGCATAGGGGCATCATTAGTAGCCTGCTCATTAGCAAAATCAAAGCTATCAACATTAATTTCACTCTCTTTACTATTGTCAGCCATTCTAGCAACTTTTAGGTGTAAAATTTTTAAGGTGTACTTTGGCACTTAAAAATAGAGGAGAGGGTCACCAAAATAGCACCGGCTTCTGTCAAGCTACTAATAGCTCAATAGTGGTTAAGCCGTAGGCAAGCCCCGTAGGACTCCACTATTAAGACCATAGCTCTCGACAGGGATGCCCCATTATTTGCACGAAGGCAGGCGCACTGCAAGGCTGAAAAATCCCTATTCTACTTACTCAATTGCAATTGATAATAACAACCATTTATAGCTAGATTGAGGACCTCCATTCTTGAGCAAGAAAAGACAAACCTTGTGCTCTGATACCAATGTAACATTTAATGGCCTAGTAACTTGTGTGTAGCGGAAAATGAACATAGTGAGCATTTCATTAGAATAGTTTCCTAATGAGTATAACAAGAGTGCTTGGGTGGAGAGAGAAACAAAAAGCATAACACCTAGTTAGATAGCATGAACAATACTTCAAAATAGAGAGAAATTAAGCTATTGACAACAGTTGAGGACCGGATTTACATGGAGCCGGTCCCCTCCAAAAGGTTTTGTATTATAGGTTTCTCCGATCAAGAGAGACATTTCACAATACAATTCTTTGTGTTCCTTCAATACTAGCTAGCGCAATGAAGATGGAATCTTCAAGAACTAAGAAAAACATTTATAAAACACAACATCAATTCCCTCACGGTCTCAGACCCAAGACCTGACACACCTTCAAAGAAGGTGAGAGCTAACGGGGTATGAGAGTAGATTGAGAGGAAGAAGGAGTAGTCTTATGGAAAGATGTACATCTCCTCACATAATCACTCATGTTAGTATAGCATAGCTTAGTAATTAGCATGGTAGAGGAGATGAGCATGCATTGAAGCTTGGCTCTTGGTTGGATTTGCATCACAAAGCCAAGTGTTGTTGGTGTAGGCCTCCCTTTTCACAAGCTTGGAGTAGGTGATAAGCTTTCCATTTAAGCTTGAGAAGGAGAGAGAGAGTCTTCTTGCTTCACACATGAGCTTGTGTGAGTGTGTGTGGAATAATGACCTGAGAAAATCAGCCCCCTCTCTCTCTTGGTTGACCCCTCTTGCTATTTGCTCATGCTACCACCCCATTGGACCTCTCTAGGCTTAGCCAATAGGATTTATGGAGCATAAGTGATAGTTTGCTGACATGTGTCCCCCTTTCCCCTTTTGTGAGAGATTAATGCAACTAAACTCTCATTAGACCCCTTTGTCTTCTGGCCAATAGGAATCAGGCAAGCCATTGGGCTGTTTGCTGAATGCTCGTTGGACCCCTTGGGAGATTGTCCAATAGTCTTCTAGAGAGCTTAATTCTTATTGGTTCTTTTATTAAGTGTTTTTAAATTAATTAAACTAAATTTACTCTAGCCTAATTATCATCGATCCACCTCCATGGCCATCCAATAGGATTTGAGTACACCTTGTGGGCCTTTGGGCTAGGGAGCTGACATGTGTCCTTCATTCCCATTGTGTAAAGGAGGCTTGTGAGTGTGAGTTTATTTCTCATCCCCTACTTGCAAGGCTAGCCCCTTCTTATGTAGGAGTTGTAAAGACTTTTTGTACACACACAAAGCATCCAATTTTCCTAAGCTTTGACCTTTGGACACAACCTTTGAATTTTGGAACCTTAGCATTTTGGAAGTCTTAATGGGCTGAACCTTAGGGTCTTTAAAGCCCATTGTTGCACATTTCTCTTTTGCAGATGGCTCCCCCTTTGGATCCCTATTTTCCCTCCTTTGGAACCCTATTGTGGCCGATCTGCCAGCGTAACCAATATTCTAGCTTTTTCTCCCCTGGCACTTCCCCATATTAAATAATCAGTTTAACATGAGAAAATCATTTAGAAGAATTAGATATTAGTTATTCTGACAACATGAGATGCATATCTTCCATTGAAAACACACTAGAATCATTAAAAAATATTGTTAGGAACTTGTGCAGAAACTCACTAGAAATTTTTATCATGCATCGCCAAAAGGTTGCTAGAGCATTACATAATCCAAATGGCATAACTAAGTAAATGAATGCTCCCCATTCAATGATGAATGTCATTCGCTGATGCTATCCTTAACTAATTGTAGCCATTGTATCCATCCATGAAATTGTACATCTCATGGGCAAAAATCTTGTCCAACACCTTATCAATGAATGGAAGCGAAAATGGGTCCTAAATGGTCTGATCATTCACCTTCCTATAATCCACACGGACCCTCAGGTTCACATTCTTCTTTGGGACAACCACAATTGGAAACAACCGATCACTAGTCGCCACTTCAATGATGAATCCTACTTTCAACAAATTGTCGATCTCTTCTTTTACCTGCTTGGCATAATTGGGATTCATCCCGTACCTCTAGAGCCTCACTGGTCGTGCGTCTGGTTCCAGTAATATCCTATGTTGGCATACCACGGGATCTATCCTTTTACCTGCTTGGCATAATTGGGATTCATCCCGTACCTCTAGAGCCTCACTGGTCGTGCGTCTGGTTCCAGTAATATCCTATGTTGGCATACCACGGGATCTATCTCTTTTAGGTCTATATGCTCCCAAGAAAAAACATCCTTATACTTTTGGAATAGCTGCTTGGTCTTTTTTTTAATCTCTAGTTTCCGAGGTTTGTCGATCTTGACCATTTTTGGATTTTCATCTGAATTGAGATTCCACTCTTCAATTCCTTGATCATCTGGTATCGACCAATTTGGTTCACCACCTTTTCTCTTTGCCAGTGATTCTGCTTCCTTATTTGTCCTTATCCCTATTGCATAATCATTAAAGGAATTTCCTAATTTGCCATATATGTCTCTCCATCTATTTAGCCATCACTTCAAATAGGTATCTCTACATGGTCATTAAAGGAATGATCTTGCAAGATTCAATGATCTTCAAACTCTTATATGCGTACATTGAAGAGAGTTTCTTGAACTCCCATTTAAATTCTTCTTTTTATCATCCCTCACATTGGCAACAATGAGCTTGGTGTACAAATCAGTAACTTCATCCACATGGGCATGAAAAGTATGCATCTTTGTCAGATTAGCAGGCCTTACCAAAACTTTATTTCAATGAGTGAGAAAAAGGGAACACTTAAAATTCTCCCAATATTTAGGTCAAAATTTAAAAGGTTTGCCGGTTTTTACATTAAAACTTCTAAACTTTTATTGGTTTTCTTCAAGGCAAGCTTGGAATTCAACCAACTCTAAACCCATTTTTAAAAAAAAACATTGTACTTCAGTGCATCCGATTTCTCCATCAACTCAATCTCATAATCAGAAATAGGCTTGGGGAAGACCTCTGCATATTGGGCCATACCATTGCAGTGTCTTTTCTTCTTTTACTTCACACATCTCTCTAGGTCTCATAAGTGATTGAGGGTCTTGTTGCAAAACTTGTGCATCATATCAACCACCTATAAAAATAAGAATGAATCCATTTCTTGTCCACTGGTTGTCGATTGTAAAAAACCTGATAATTACATTTAATCTAAACATACTATACATATTATACTTTTATTATGTCCTATAGTGTGGTGGAAAATCCCATGAAAACTCCCAAAAGAATGTGCTGCTATTTTAGATGTGACCATTGAATGGTCGCTACTTTCTTAAAGATTCTAGTTCATCTTTGTTATCATCACAAAACATAAGGAAATGAAATGCCTTCTAGAGCAACCTGGCATCTTTGGCAGAGGCAGATATTGATACCCATTACAATAGCTTAAACTAGAGTCCATATGCCTTTGTGAGGGGGCGGGTTTCATAAGTTTCCAATTCCTCTCACACTTTCGAGCCTATTGATTTGGAAGTTAGGGTTTAAAGTGAGCTTCACAAGTGAGGTATGGAGGGAATAGTTTTTGAATTTTGTGCAAATTGGTTTCTTTAAAAAAGACACTCACTCCAAAAGCTTGCCTGACAAAATTACCACAAAGAGTAAATAAAATCTACAAGATACAAATGAAGACCGACACAAAGGAGAGCAAACAATTGGGGATTAAGGCTATACTTACAAACTCTTGACTCATGTGGACAATGATAAAGGTAGCATTATTAGTAGAAGAGCAGGACAAAGCTTCCTCTAGATTTCATCACCAAGAACTAGATTATTTCTATGGGTGTTGATATCTCAAGCTTTGGGGAATGGGTAGTGAGGGAAATTGTTTAAACACCCCCCCCCCCCCCCCCCCCCCTTGCGCCCCCTCTCTCTCATGATTTCTTAAAACTATAGAAGGAAGGGGTGGCCAAGTGTCCTTCACATACATGAGACAGTAACCAACGTTTTCAATTTTATTTTGGAAAAAAGAACATTTCAAAGGGTTTGCATACAAACCATCCTCACACAATTATTCAAAGATTAAATGCAAATGCTTTCTATGTTCTTCATTTGAAGTTTTAAGAGCCGGTTTACCATCAAAGCTCTCTCTCTCTCTCTCTCTGTCTCTCTCTCTCTCAACGGATGAAGCTGCTACAGCAATCCTGCCTCCTCAAAAAAAAAAAAGTTTTGGATTGCCGAATAATTGACCACGAATCAACTCAAGGTTAAAGCAAGCAAGCTCAAGAAAATGCACAAAGCACGTAAGCAAGGTAAATAGGTAGTCTTGAGGTGGTAAATCCATCATTCAAGATTTTTGAACTCCCAGATCAGCTCCCTCCTCACATAATCCCCCTTAGGTTTCTTCTCCCCTTCTCTTTTTACTCTTTTGATGGACCCTTAGCCCTTATCTGATATGTATCTAACACATCACTTAGAAGCAAACATTGTAATGTTTTGTGTTGGTCCCATGGGTCATATTTGACCTCCGTGGATGATAATTTAATCTCTCTCTCTCTCTCATCCTTCATCAGAATGTGTAAACTCTCTCTCTCCCTCTCTCTCTCTCTCTCTCTCTCTCTCTCTCTCTCTCTACCTTCACAATGGAAACTTTCATAACTTCTACCCCTCCATTTCTCTCTCTCTCTCTCTCTCTCTCTCTCTCTCTCTCTCTCTCTCTCTTTCTCTCTCTCTCTCTCTTTCATAACTTTCAAGATGTTGATGTATGGCATGGTGACATATTTTTGAGTTTCTTTAAGACTTCCTCGCGTGCCATTCGGACAATTGGCAATGATGCAACTATACTTCTACTTCTCTCTCTCTCTCTCTCTCTCTCTCTCTATATATATATATATATATATATATATATATATATATGTATGTATGTATGTATGTATATATATATATATATATGTATATATATATATATAGACTTTCATAACTTTTAGGATGTGGATGTATGGTGCGGTGGTATATCTTTGAGTTTCTTTAAGACTTCCTCGCGTGCCATTCGGACAATTGGCAATGATGCAACTATAATTCTCTCTCTCTCTCTCTCTCTCTCTCTCTCTCTCTCTCTCTCTCTCTCTCTCTTCATAACCTTTAAAAACTTTCAAGATGTGGCTGCATGGCACGATGGCATAATCTTGAGTTTCTTTAAGACTTCCCCGTGAGCCATTCAAAAAATTGGCAATGATGCAACTATACTTCTCTCTCTCTCTCTAACACACAGACTCAAGATCTCTCTACATTTCTCTAAATCCATGATGTTATATATAGAGTATGTCCTTGACATTGATTAAAAAAAAAACAATATCACTATGATAAACCATCACAATAGTTGACCAAGCAATGTTGGTCCTAGAAGCTCCCAAGTAGCTTTCAAAATGAAGGGAACAATTCCAAAAATTTCAACATAACCCCACAATAAAGTGCCCTTGAGTCAAAGTCAATCAATGACACATGTAGCCAACATGTTAATGACTCATGGGCTCATACATGACATTCAATAATGTTCTTAATTTGAGACATTCAACAGTTAGGAAAACAATGATGATATTCCAAAAAACTACAATGCATGACATGCAATGAACACTCGTACAAGGTCCTCATTTGTGATCTTAAATTAATGGATAAAAA
This sequence comes from Adiantum capillus-veneris, assembly GCF_014529385.1. NCBI lineage: Eukaryota > Viridiplantae > Streptophyta > Polypodiopsida > Polypodiales > Pteridaceae > Adiantum > Adiantum capillus-veneris. Next base: position 126,151,631 of record NC_140945.1, read on the forward strand.
ATATTATAGTTTGCATCCAATCCAAAGATACACAAAAGGGGGTAGTAAATGTGTTTACAGGCAAGATATTTCCATCTTCTGCTGCTCAATCTACAAAATCTCTACATGTACAAATTAAGTTTTTTGCAATGTGCACTTCATACCATCATCTTGTATTTGAAAACTTGAAGTGCCCACCAAAACTCTTTCATGTTTTTTATCCTTAATGGTCTTCAATCTTTGCCTCCATAGATATCGCAAAGTCTATTCATTTAGTGGTAGCGCGGCTGAAATGGACGATACTGCATATTTTTTGGCTTTGTCACCACCCACTTGTAAACCTTGAATCTTCCTTCCTCCATGCAGAGGTACAAAAGCAAGATCTGTGCACGAGTGTGTGCATGCGAGGGAGACAGAGACACGATGTATAGTGGAGCACAAAGTGAGTCAAGATAATATTTTTCCTTATTTATATATTATATGAAAGAATACGTTTATGGGTTAGGTTAATAGAGGGCATTTGCTAGCCAGTTGGCTTGCACCCCAATCGATCTCCCACTTGAAGGCCAACGTGGCCCAAGTGGCCTATGTACGTACATCTATACAACCATGACACAATCCTATGGCTTCACCCTACACCCATCATCTCCATGCAATGTGAAAACTGCTTGGAGGGGGTTAGGCTCTTCGTGATAAGTTGTCATCCATATGAACCTTGACTAGCTCAATATATTTGCTAGCTAATATACCCCAGATCACATGATAATGTACTTCTATGTGTTTTGACTTGGAGTGAAACATAGGGTCATTTGCTAACGCAGTTGTAGTCACAATGCAACACTATAGACTAAGTAATGCCAAGATTTCCCACTAGGCAATCTAACCACGTGGCTTCCTTGCTAGCATCAGAAACTATCACATACTCTACCTCTATCGTGGAAGATGATGTAAAATGATCTCCGTGGCACGGATGCTCTAGCAAATAGGAAAACATAGGCAGAAGTGGATCTTATATTATCCATCTAACCCGCATTATCCATGTCCATATAACCCACAATGGATGCATCACTATTCCCAAAGTGTAAGCACTTGTCTACTATACCTTTTAGATACCTCAAGATGTGTTTCATTGCTTCCCAACGCTTTCTGTCAAGATTTTCCATATATTTGCTAACCACTTCCACTATAAAAGCAATGTCCAATCTTGTGGCTACCATGGCATACATAAGATTGCCTACTACTGAAGAATATGGCACCTTGGCCATTTTCTCTTTCTTATAATCAAACTTGCCAGCATCATTCTTGCAAATTTTTGCATATACTTGCAATGTAGATTTTCCCCCTGCATATTAAAATGTTGCAAGACCTTGTGGATATATGTTTCCTGAGACAACTCTAGTATTCCACGCTTTCTATCCCTCTTGATATGTATACCAAGAAAATGACTTACATCTCCCAAATCCTTCATAGACAATTGTGTGCTAAGTGACTTCTTCAAGATGTTAATTTTATATTTGGAATTATTTTCTTTGTTGTGATACCACTTGTGAGCGTGCCGAGAGCAGAAGGAAACCATTGTAGCTCTAATATTATTGTAGAGGTCCGAAAGCGAGAGTGGTGTGTGAGTGTGTGCACAAGGGAGATAGAACATGATGTATGGTGGATCACAAAGTGAGTCAAGATAACTCAATGATTCTTATTCATATATTATAAAAAAACATAAGGTTCTGGGTTAGGTTAGTAGTGGTATCTGCTAGCCAGTTGGCTTGAACCCCAACACTCCAAAACTCTTAATTCACTTGATATCAAATTTGTTCTTTTCTCCACAAGCTATGCGTCTAGCACCCTATCCAAACATTGAGTACTTGTATTGCAAATTTTCCACTTGTGATCCACGCTATCATTGCATAACTACATGGAATGTTCTTTTGCCCCTCACCCTATCCACTATCATTTCCAACAGCCCACGTTCTAATTCCACATAAAAATGGTGCTGTAGTGCCTATGCTGGTAGTTTTAATATTCTTCTTGCATTTTCTAGCTTTACGCCCCAACCAAACTTGACATTGTACTATCATACCTTTATCGATTCATTAAATTATCCACATTGTTTTGTGGATTTGTGATTCTCAACAACCTTCTCTTCATTGCTAGTTTCCCCATTATTCCTAATGGTGTTTAAGGAATATATCTTTTTCCTTGGAACGTTTTGAAATATATATTCTGGTCTATTAGAAGCATTTTCCTCTTCCTCTGTCACTTGTACTATTGTTTTTCACTTACATAATATTATAACATTGTCTTTTTTAATATTTGATTGTTGGTAAATTGATGTTCCTCCAAATGTCTAGTCTACTTCTCTAAGAAGCAAGGCTATAGTGGGAATTCACCCTTGAGACATATGTCTTGCCAATTTCTCTATAGAAGGTCAACTTCCATTCTATTTAGCCTCCACAAATGCAAAGCATCTTCACACTCTATAGAAATGAATTGGTCAGATCTGACACACTTGCATCATATAAGCTAAGTATTACCAAATTTGTGGTAGGGATGAATGAAAGATCCTCTGTCTGTTACAAAAATATATTCATCTTAATCTCATACCAAAAAAAATTTAGAAATGGACCATTGGTAATCTAAATGAAAAAACCACTTATTGCTATGGCGTACTTTCTCGAAGCGTGGATATCGAACATGCCACCAACTCAACCAACAATCCACTTGTGAAATATTAACATGTTGAACCTTGCTAGTGGCCCTAGCAGATCACCACATTCCAAGTAGCCCTTTGTGTTCATCTTGGAACTTTTATTTTATAAACTAAGTGGTGTGAATATGGACGCTTTTTTCCCAATGAAACAGACAAGATTGCCCTCTCCCATCCATAACATTGTGGGGCCAAAAAACACATATTGCACAGGTATTCAAGAGGTAATTAAAATATCCACCTAACATACATTTCTCCATATATTAAAGGGCCCCTTTTCCTTCATAAATTTGTAACCTTTTTCCAACATCGTATTTTTAATCCCATTTGTAAATGTAATTATCTTACTATCTAAAAGTATAAAAACCCCTCCCAATGAGCTCATGTGCTGCACTTACACATTTTGAAGTGGACTCTCTGGGAATTCAAATTGCTCTCTAGTTTGCTACAACTTCATCTACCATTAGTCTACAAAATTTGACTAAAGGATGGCCATTGTTTAACATGAACTCATTCATCATCACTTTCCAAAGCATGACTTGGGTTGCGGTGTCCTCTTTCATCTCTCTTATGGCTATAGTTTGCATTATTTGAACACGGGCACCACACAATAAACCAAATTATTCTAATGCAACTAGAATACCAACCTTGTTCCATTCAAGCAACTTCTAGAAATTATTGAACCAATACACAAAAAGGAATGATGTTTTATGAAATATGGAGGGAATACTGGTGTGTTTGCTATATTTGGAAGCCATATGGGTAAATATATAATGGTTATGGGATGCAATGAAGGCTATGTAACCAAGCTTCCAAAGGCATTGCAAGCAGAAGCATCACAACCTAATAAAAACAAGACCATAGTGCAAGAGCAATTAAATGTGGACAAGGATTTTATCACCATTGTAACGTGGAGATGAAGTCCCTATACGTTGTAGTCGCACATGGAATGCCTCAAATACATTGTAGCCTTTTATAATGAATCTCAAGCTATTCCAAGATATGTTTTTGGTGATTCAATGGCTCTTTGTGTGTGTGTGTGTGTGTGTGTGTGTGTTCCTCTTCTAAGGAATGTTCTAGGTGATTCAATGCAATGTACTTGTGACTCATTCTCTCACTCGCCATCAATGCTATTATTTGGATAGTCTCATTTGCAATTAGATAGTGTGCAAGACTCTTAGCTCAATTTAATCTTTAGTATAGCCACAATTGCCCCTAGTTTACTCTTATTTCAGGTCCAATTAGATAGTGTGCAAGACTCTTAGCTCGATTTAAGTATAGCCACAAAGCCCCTAGTTTACTTTTATTTCATGTCCAATTGAAGAGGTCCTTTGCAAGTTGATCATGCTCTAAAATGAAGCTAGCCATGCAATTCTAAAGCTCTGAGTGTCATCCTTCTTTGTGTGTTGTATAATCAATTACATCCAACAATGATTCTTACATGCTCCTCCAATGCTCTTTATGCCATATCTCAAGCCTCATGTGACAAGCACATGGAGTTGATATAGAAGCCCTTTTTAAAAGGTGTAGTGCTAGTATTGGATGATTTCCTACCTTTGTAGGTAAGGTCCCTGATAGTGGGATAGGTCACATAGAAGGACTTGTTTAAGTAGACACGGGTGTAGGATTGTTATTGAATCCCTGAACCAACAAGCACACATAGTTGACATATATGCCCTTATTCATAGGTGTCGTGCTTGTATTTCATGATTTATTGCACAAGTAGGTAAGGTCCCTAGTAGTCAGACGTGTTTTAGTAGAAGGACATTGTTAAGTAGATACAATTGCACAAATGCTTATACAAGCCTCAAGTAACAAGAACATCATAGAATTGATATAGACTCCCTTTTTCCAAGGTGTTGATACATTAAAAAGTCCCAAAAAAGAGGGAAAATTCATAAAAATAAAAAAAACAAAACAAAAAACAAAAATAGATGTATAAAAAAACACACAAAAAATAAAGATAGAAATATAAAAAAGAGAGAATAATTCATTAAAAAAATCTTAAAATTCACAAAAAAACAAAAAAAGGCAAAATATACAAAAAATAAAGTTAAAAATTCACAAAAAATAGAAATGTCACTAAAATTATACCAAAAAATGAAAAACCTCTCAAAAAAATCATAATAAATAAGAAATAGCACAAACAAATCATTAAAATTTTTAAAAAAATTATAAAACACTCAATTAAATCCATAAAAATTGCAAAATTCACAAAAAATCCTTTAAAAATAAAAAATTTCCAAAAAAAATTAAAATTCAAAAATTTACAAAAAAAAAGAGGGTTGGAGTCGAGAAAGGCAATGAAACAAAAACTGTCATTGAGAAATTCACACACCAAAGCGAGCGAGTCGGAGAAATGCCAGAAAAGAGTCTACAAAATTGAAAAAGTAAAAGTTAGCCATTAGCATAGCCGAAATTGAGTGATCGGGACTAAGATTTGTAGATTTTGGAGAAAAATTGATAAAATTTCACTTGAAGTCGCGCCAAAGCCTAAAATTTGACCTAGAGTTAGGGAAAACTCTTGGAAACCATGACTTAATCATTTCGGCCAAGAACATCACTATTCTAACCCAATTTTGGATAGTGAACCCACAGTTCTCAGTCAAAGTACGCGACAAGCTAAAAGTGATCGTGCCGACCAGAAATCAGCAAGTGCAAGTAATTGTATTGCAAATTGAGCTTCCAATCAAACGAACATGAGTACAAATCACATTGGATTGTAGATTAGTATATTCAAAGCTCAGATTTTCATCGTCTCAAAGAACTACAGTCAAGTCTGATACATTCAAGCTAGAGTTTACTCAAATCTTGTGAGTCTAAAGAGTAGTGAACTGCAAAATAGCTTTGGCAAAAGCAGACTTATTAAACCGAAGCAAGAGAAATTTGGTGGTGCAACATCAGCATCTGCTAGGAGACAGAGTTTACAAATCAAGCCAACATGGACACGAGTCAAGTCGAGGATTCAAGCACAACAAAGCAAGCCAATAGCATTGGCAACACTAACACAAATGCAACAGAGAAGATTTTACATCTCTATGGATACAATGGAGACAAGGTCTTATATGCGGATTCAGAAGGCCATAGATACTTAATGAGCAGTAAAAGCAACAGAAGAGTCAAGATTCTACTAATCAGAGTGAATCCAAATTCAAAGAACTCCCAAATGTTCATATACTTCCGTGGAGCTAGGTATTGCGAGCTCAAAGATGAAGTGCAAAAAATAGATCAAAATGCTTCTCCTAACATCTGCACAAGCCATCAAACCATCTAGTTGGTGCATGTGCAATCAGGTTCATTGTACATGGATTACAGTGGTCATATCTACAGTCAAGAGCCAGAAATGGAAGACCCAACAGATCAGCCAATTGAAACCAATCTAATCGGAGAACCAAGTCAAAGACAGTATAAAGGTCACGACGAAGCAATCTACAGCTTGATGCTTAGTGTTCTAAAAAATGATGCTAACAACTTGGCAAGCACAAAAGCTGAAACTTCTCAGCAAGAGCTTGAGATGGACAAGCCAGTTGAAATACCACCAGTCATGGTGTATTTTTCAGCTTGTGGACAAAAAGGTGGACATTTTCCAGAGGATTTTCCAAGAAACCCGGCCAACAGGGACATGGCGATTGCAAAGCAAAGCATAGAGCAAGTTGGAAATGTGAATCCCGATGTAAAAGGAGGGGAGTAATGTAGTGTGCTAGTCTCCACCCAACCATGCTATCTTATGGCCTCTCCCTAGTGTACACATTGTCTGGTCGTGCGTGTAGAACCCGTGTCCTTACATTACCCCCCCCCCCCCCCCCCCCCCAAGAGAATCATTTTCATCCTTAAAAAAACGTAGGAAACATTTCTTAAGTGCGGGGACATTCTCCCATGTAGAACATTCTTCAGTTCTATCTAGCCATTTTACCAACACCTGTCGTCTGACATGATGTCTGGTGCGAAGCTCATGAGAATCCAAAGTCTTTTCAAGTTCATGAGGGATGCTTCATGGTTCTATAAGCTCAACTAACACACATGTGTCAATGACATTATCATTCTGTCCTAGCTATTTTTGTAAACAACTAACATGAACTCGTGAGTGCTCAAGAAGAGCTAACTTATATGCCACTTGACCTATACGTTTGAGAACGATAAATGCTCCACAATATCGTGGTGAACGTTTAGCAACCTTTTCCGTCTTCAAAATTGTTGAATGCTTTGTAAGTTTGAGGAAAACCTTGTCTCCTTCTTGGAAAGTAGAAAGATGGCAATGCTCATCTATGTACTACTTATGTTGATCTTGAGATTGCTTAACATTTTTCATATCAAAATGGTCTTGGAGAAAATCCTTCACTTTTTGTATCTTCTCCGTAGCCAACCCCACGGTAACGGGTGATCTAGGTTGAAAACCATTTAAAAGCATAAATGGACTGCTGTGTAGTCACATGCTTTGAACTACTATAAGAAAATTACAATATAGGCAAGTAGTCTTCCCAATTGATTTTCTTCTTGCTAACGTACGCTCATATAGCATATCCTCTAGCACTTGATTAACCGTTTCGGTTTGAACATCTATTTGTGGATGATCAGTCGTACTAAGATTAAGTGTAGATACTAGCTGGAAGACCATAGAGTCTATTTATATATGTGCTCTATAAATAGCCGTGCTAATTTTGGCGTCTTAATCATAGTCTTAGTGGAAAGAATCGACACATCTTTGTAAGACAATCTACAATTACCCATATGGCATCATGGCCATGATTTGTATTAGGTAGTCCTACTACAAAATCCATAGAGATACTCTCCCACTGACCTTCTGGAATCTCTAAAGGATGTAAAAGGCCACCTACCTTGAGGCCCTCTACATTATTAACTTGGTGCTATTAGAAGTTTAGTATGTACTCTTGAACATCATGATGTAAGCGCGACCAATAAAATTGCCGTCGAAATAAGGCATACGTCTTACAAATACCTAGATGACCAGCACTAGGACTATCATGACCCTCAAATAATATTTGGCGCCTAGTGTCTAAGTCCTTTAGCACACATACTCTACCCTTGTGGCATAAGTATCCATTGTCAATGGAAAAATTCTTCCATAACATAAGCTCGTCTTGAGTAGGGGTGGAGCTCTCTGTGTTGGAGTTTTTATCTGCGTGTGTAGAAACGTGTTGATATGACCGTGTAGAGACATGTGAGTGTGAGGGATCCCTTCTTAAAACTACACTCTACACTTTAGCATATGATTGATCTTGTGCACACTTTCCACGTAATGACTCCAAAAATTTCACTCTTTATTTCCATGAAAGCAAGTGAATTAATCTGAGGCATCCGGCTTAGTGCATCCGCTACTACATTTATATTGCCCCTTGCAATATTGTAGCTTACAATCATAATCTTGAAGGATCTCCATCCATCTAGCTTTACGACCCTTCAAGTCTGTTTGAGTAGTAAACCATTTTATACTCTCATGGTCAAAAACCACTTCAAACTTGACACCATATAAATAGTGTCACCACTTTTGTAAAGCGTGAACTATGGCATAGAGCTCCCTCCCGGGGGTTCACCTTACGTAGTATGTAACCTATCACGGGAGTTCAACAGTAGGGTATTTAAATCCTTTAAAACTTACCGAAATAAATTTACATAAGGATATGTTTTTTACAAATCTAAAAAAAAATTACAGAATTTCAAAGAAAAGGGTTCATTATATTTCCTAAAAAATTTCAAAGAAAAGGGTTCATTATATTTCCTAAAAAATTCACAGAATAGGGATTTTAGAAAAAGAGCCTGAATGCCGTGATATAGTGGTCTTAAATATAGTGAACCCCCCGGGAGCTCCCTCTCATAGAAAAGATAGTTTTATTGAGCTCTATCAAGCTTTTTACTTTTAAAGGCTATAGGTCTTCCCTCCTGGAGAAGTATTGCACCAATTGATTTATCACTAGCATCAGTCTCTACCACAAACGGCTTAAGTGGGTTAATGATTGCTAGGATGGGAGCAGTGGTTACAGCTACCTTGAGCTGTTCAAAACTACATTGTTGTGCTTCTTCCCAAGAAAAGGTCTTACCTTTTACTTTAAGTTGATTCGTCATAGGAACAACTATTTTGACATAATCATGGATATATTGTCGATAAAATCCATCCATGCCTAAGAAGATTTAAAGCTCCTTATCCCTGTTGGAATGTTGTTTTAAAGAAATCGCACTTGCTTGGCTTAGCATATATGGCGTGAGTTTGTAGCTGTTCGAACACTAATCATAAATGTTCTTGTTTTCATCATTAGTCTTACTGTAAATGAGAATGTCATCAAGAAAAACCACAACAAATTTTCCAAGATAGGGACATAAGACACTATCCATGACTGTCATAAATGTAGCTGGAGCATTGGTTAAACCAAAATGCATAACCAAAAACTCATGATGTCGAAACCATGTTCTAAAGGTAGTCTTAGAGATATCTTTCAAAAGATACGCACCTGGTGGTATCCTGAACAAATATCTATCTTTGTATAGTAACTTGACCCATGGATGTGGGACGCATGTCTAACCTCACCATCCTATCTTATTGCAGTATTAGCGAGAACCACGATTAATTTGTCAAACCATGGGATGAAGCTGACTCGACTAGTGCATAGAGGCTACATGAGGTTGTCAATCTCTTGGAAAACAACTAACAACTCGCATCTAACTCAAGCTACACTCAAGTGACTGAAGTCACCAAAAGCCAATCGCTCATCGCCGAGAATTCACATCCGTTACAGCATCAAATGACATCCAAACGTAATGAAACTTCTAGGACAAGTTTATAAGACCTAAGCACACATGCCTATGGTCTCAAACCCCACTTTAGGTCAAGTTCCAAAATCGCAATTATTAACAGCAGTGGATTTTGACCTAGTCGTTTTCGACCCAGAATGCATCTAAATGTTTAGCAATGATGCCCCAATACCCGCCTATGCTTAGTTTTCGATTTAAAAGTATAAATTCCTAGTTATGATGAAATTAGGCCGCGGATCGGCGACGCCAAAAGCTACGAAATATTGTGAATGGCTTACGTCAATGCATAGAGCTCTTACCTGTGGTTGCAATGCAACAAACGCAATCGCAATGTGACAACCGGAGAGGGAGTAGGAAGCGTGTGAAGGAGAGAAGTGAGCGCCGTTAGCTCACGCTGTGTATTTCTTATCCAAAAACTTCATTAAAAACTTACAAAAATTGGCTTTTTATACCTTAGCCAAGGTTTTTGAGTGGTCAAAACTAATAATGTAGAGTTCTACCAAAGCTGAGAATTGATTGGATGATACAATCTGGAAGCTTGTAGCCCCGGCTCATTAATTACAAAGTTTACCAAGAAAATAGGAGTTACAATATTCTCGATTTATCAAAATAATAATTGTTTCACAAGGAGAACTCCGAAAAATGGTGTCCGCATTAGCTTGCTGCTAACATTCCCTCCCTCCTCGCCTGTGTCGTCCCTTGACACAACTTTATGGGCTGAAGTAGTTGTCGGGTTGACGGCGGGCGAGGCGGTCTTCCAGTGCTTCCAATGCTTTTTGGTATCTAATTTTGCGTTCTTTGTCAGGCACTTGCAAAAATTGCATGGTGACTTGGTTTTTCAGTTCCACTGCGCTGAGTAGCCTACAAGTCTGGATGTGAGGTTGCTTATCACCGGCGCAAATATCTTCGTTCGCCAAGTGAAGAATCCAATGTAGAATGCTTCTTCACAAGCTAGCATATTATGCGATGGTAGGAACATGCATCTGGCATAGAATCCGTAAAGGATTTCTTCTGAAGGTTTCCCACTCAGATCATAACATAAGCCTTTGTTTCCTTCCAAGAATGAGAGCCATGGGGCTCCTGTCTGCTCAGGCTCATTTAAAACCTGTATGCATGTGAGGAGCATCCTGCAGATCTTATATAGCATTGCACAGAAGAGATCTGGCAGACTCTTGAAGAATGTCATGGCACCCGTTAGGGTTTTCACCATGTATTCTTCCGTTGCTTGACCTCTCTCTGGAGATGCTAGCCTGGGGAAATTGAGCCAAGTTGGCCTCTTCTTCTATAGTGCTTCATGCGCTTGCCATGTCCTTACTCTAGGTATAGGACATAATGTTGGCTCTTTCTGTAAGGCTGTAGGTGCTCTTGTGAACAGAATCAAGTATCTCGAATTCTTGTTCAGCCAGCTTAGCCTCCACTTCGGGTGGTCTTTATCTGCGCCATCTTCTTGCATATCCTTGTACATCTTTTCTTTTACCTGTAAAAATTCTACTTTGATGAGATGGTATGGCAGGGATAGCTGGTGCCATTGAGCGTTGATTTGGTTGGGAGTGAATTGAGTGACGTTGACAGAGTGTAAAACTCTCAACTCCTAATCCATATCGGCCTTCCACTGCTCATCCACCTCTATGTGATCTTTTCCTTCAGTGCGTCTTCTTCAGCTTTTGACAGTTGGACCATTGGCATTGTATCTTCGTCAGTAATGTGGACCTGAAAGCACTAGGCTCTGCTATAGACCGCGTCTCAAATTCAACAAACGAGACCGAGGGAATGTCAATTTGGGGCGGCTCTGAAGTGCCTGCCTCATCCTATGTGTCGGGATTTCCATCTCTGAGGAGTTGATTCATACGCTTCAGTTCTGCAATCTCCTTTAGGAGCTCCTCCTCTCTTTGGACCCGCATCAGTGCCAGGTCTCTGTGCTGTGACTGTTCAAGCTTCAATTCTAGTTCTAAATCTCTGTTTTTCTTTTCAAGTGCCTTGTACACTTCATCTGTTCCCTTGATCGAGGCCACGGCTGGATTTTCTCTTATTTGTCGCAAGAAAATGGCCCGATCATTGATTCTTTGTTCGGAATATTTCAGAGAAGCGTTGGCTACATCTAACTGCACTTGAATTTTTTGAGCTCACAGAGAGATGGTAAGAAGTTCATTTGCCACTTCTGTCAGCTACTCGTCTTTCACCTTGCAGGCATCAGATAACTTAGTGAGGAGGTCACCTAACTCCTCCATTTCCTTTTGTTGTTTGTCCCTGGCTATCTAATGTTGTTCCGCTTCTATTTTTAGCTCTTGCACTTGCCTTTGGAGATCAGTGATAGTAATCATCCTGTCGTCGAGCTCTCCTTGAAGAGCATCGATGACCATTTCTAGTTCCTTGGCCTTTGTGCTGTGGTTTAAGGCTGCTAAGCGGAGTTTCTCCGTCATGTCTTGCATCTTCCTTGCATACTCGTTTACTTGTAAATTTACTTCGTCATTGGACTGTCACTCCTCCTATCTTGCTAGTTGGGATGTGCCTGCAACCTCCGGTGTTGCTTCTTGCTGTGTTGTAAGTGCTGGTGTCACTGTAGAGGTGGATGGTTGTTCTTCTCCATGGCCATCCTGAGGCTTTGATGCCTCGGTAGTTTTTGGCTGAGTGGAGATAGCTGGTGTGGTCTCAACCCTTACCGTCTCTTCAGTTGCTAGCCGCTCTACCTTCTCCAACTCGGGCTCTTGCTCATATGTAGTGATGTACTCTTTTTCTATATCTACCTCTTTATTAGTTTCTTCCGCCGGCTTTTGAGTTTCTTTGGCTACCTACTCCGGTTCGGGCTCGGCTTCCTTTTCCTCATCTCCTTTGGTGTGTTCAGCTTTTTGTGTGGCTGCTGTTTGGTGGGTGAATTCAAAATCTTTTTCTTTTTCGGTATCGGCTTCTTCATTGGTATCTTGGCCCGGCGATGATGGTGGTGGACTAGGCATGGGATGGTCCTGTTGTTCCGACAGTGAGGTGGGTCGGAGAGATGCCTGGCTTTGCTCTTGGGTAGCCGCTTCCTCAGCTTTCTTTGCCGCTTCTCCTGGCTATTTTAGCTTTAGGGCTTTGGCCTCTTGGTACATTCTTTCTAAATAATCTTTTGGATCCTCGACCTCTTTTCTTGTATGATGCTTTGTTCGAGTTCTTTTCAGGCCTGTGTGTACCCACTTTTCTAGGTCCTTTCCTTGTGCTTGCCTACTGTGCTGGTAAGCCTGTTTTTCTCTTTCAAATCGTGCTTGTTTTTGAGCCGGCTCCTCTTGGTGGGCAGCCATAGCTTTCCTCTTCATCTCTTCCCTTCTAGCTCTCTTTTCTTTGTTGTCAGAGCTTTCACTGCTGTGCCGCTCTGATGAGTTGTCATCTGATTCATCACCTGATTTAAAAGATCTTTTACCTGATCTTGTAGCTCTTGGAGAGGGTTGTGCTGCCACAATCCATGTATTTTGATCAGGGGTAGGCGCTAGGTTATCAGCCATGCTGATGGCATGATAGGCTATTCTTGTCAACACTTTTGGCGCACCCAAGTATGTGATTTTACCCTCTTTCTTGGTGGCCTTCAATGTTGTCAAGACATACTACATGTGGTCCACAGGCTGCCTTGTTGTTGACTTCAGAACTTGAGTAAAGGTGGTGGCCACGGCGTAATTTGGTGTCGTGTACCTTGGTGGCCTTTTTGCCAGGAAATGGAAGTGTTGATGGTACAGACGGGCTGGCTCTTCCACCTGTTTGGATGAGATCGGCGAATGTAGCCGCGGTTGTTTCCTTGGTAAATGTACCTGCGGTCTTCCTGTCTCTTGCCCGCATGGTCATTCCTTCAGTGGGAAGTCTGAGTGCCTCTGCCACTATTTCTTTTGTAATTACTACCTCGACCTTGTTTCCTTGGGTGTCTGTTATCTGGGCGGTTCTGTCTTCTTTGATTGTGGACAGAAGCTCATAAGCTTTCTGAAAGTCCACTTCGCAAGGCTCTTCTTTGTAGAAATGTCGGACTCCCAACCTGCGGTTATCTTCTTTGGTTTCTGGCTTTGCAGCTACATCGTAGACCTCTTTAGGCAAGAGCTACAACTCCACCCGATGCCCTTCTTCACTCTTGAACCTGCTAGTGAAGACCCTGGTGTCGTGTTCTTCCAGCTGTTCTTTAAAAAGATAGGATGCTTTTGCCTCCCATTAGGGAATTTCGGAGGTCATTTGGAGGGCCTTCTAAGAAAATGTATTTTTTGCACTCTCTCTCTAGAAAAAATGGAAAATAATAGAGCTGGGTCTTTCATAGTAAAAGTTCAAAAAGTGTACTATTAGTAGATTCCTTACTCTTCTGAACATTCGTTCGTAGTGAGAGGGATAATCCTCTTTTCAGTTGCATTGAATGAAACCTCGTCAATATGGAGAATGAGCTAACATGGAGGGACGAAGGCGCAACCGCTATTCACTTTCCATTAAACCTGCACATTGGCTAATGGCGCACTCCTCAAATGGCACAAATGTTACCCAGAAACGAGCCAAATATCACCTTCACATTGATTTGGACAATGAGTACCAACCATTGATTAAGCGTAGTAAAACAAACACACATATACCTCCCGCTTCCATAGACACGCTCAGAGCTCAGGGAGCTAAACACATAGATATCTGGACAAGAGGCTCTCTCTACCCTAAGAATCCAATGACTAATGCATCTCCACCGTTTGTCAATCCTACAAGCTTATTGACCTTTGCTGGTGATGGAGAAAAGGGCCTTCTGGGTTATTGTAAATCTCTTACAAGAGAAGCTGAAACTTACAAGGGCATTCTCCAACCTGAACAATGTGAGATTGTTCACCTTTCACATTTACATTCTACAGATCAGGTTACCATTTTGCAACACAAAACAGAGGTACAAGAACTAAAAGGAAAGGTGCAAAGTTGTCAAATGAAGGACACCATCTTGGGTGGTCGTATGCGAAAGAAGAAATTGCGCAATCTTGAAACATTGCAGGTCTCAAGAAAAGAATCCGAGCATTAAGGTGATGCTTCTTGGTTGGCTACATTGTCTTAGTTAAGTAATCTTTTTGTTTTTTCTTGTTATGCATTGTTTTCATGTGCCTAAACAAGTGTTAGTGAAGCAAATTTTCTGTTATTTACTTATGCATTGTCTTCATGTAGAGATTCAATCTATCCTGACAAGGAAAACATTGACCCCAAAGCAAATATAGGAAAGAGATTGAAGCCACTTATAAGTAGAAGCCTGGCAGCAGATATAGTACATGACAAGAAGTTTAAGGTCCTACAACCAAATGTAGTGGACCGCTTTATTTCAGAGAACTCAGTGCCTGCAAAAGAGATACAAGGCACACTTGATTCACTTGGTGTAAGCAAAAGAGGATATTCGGCTATCCAAAAGTCTGTCTCATCCATCTTTGTTAAGAAGGGTATAAAATCCAAACTTCTACCATCAGCCTCAAGTGTTTGGAAAGAGAGGCTTCAGCTTAACGAGGCACAGGGAGACTATCTTGGACAACCCTTTCATATTAAAGCAACTTACAGTGTCCATGGAGCAAACATGGCATATGATGAGTTCAATAATATTTTTATGGACCTGCAGATGTTACATAAGAGAATGGTGGAGTTTTACAACATCACATTTGAAGAGTCACGAGGGGTATTACATTTTGTGTTAAAACTGGATGAGTGTGAGCTTGTTAAAGAGAAAAAAGCTAGAGCGTGTTACTATTACTTTAATGAATAGAGCCCTCTCAAAGTGTCCCAGTGATGATCCTTTGTATTTAGTGTTCAATCAGAATCTAACATATGGTGCTTGGTGCGTTTGAGGTAAGCGAGATTCTCAGGTAAGCTCAAATGTTCACATCTACTTAAGTCTCATTTATTTTGTGTTGTAGGTAAAGAAAGAAGATCATGAGATTCTATATGGGTGTTCCATCGAACTAATATCCCGGAGTGATTGATTGACAGACTAACCAGGGAGAGGTACTACGTCTAGATGGAAGGGAGACTTTCAAGTTCAGTGGCATCTTGCAGGTGACCTCAAAACATTAAAGTGCATGTATAATTGTGGAATGGGTGCAATGGCAAAGTCGCCGTGTTTGTTCTGCATGGAGCCTGCAAAGGTCATGGACCCAAAGTGTTGAGAAAAGCTCCAACACGTCACATTGAGGATCCTTCTTTTCTACCGGTTTGAAAATACCACTTGTGAATGTCCACATCTGTACAATGCATGCCCTTTTAGAAATGTGGAGAAATGATCTAACTATATACATCGGGTTTTCTGGAAGATTAAGAACACAGCACAGCGACAATAATCCCTGCAAGTTGCTAAGAATTGGTACTGTACGTGATATGGGGCTTCATGTGGCAATGTGAAAATCTAGCGGGATAAAAGAGATCACAACTGCTGAGAAGGATTCATTCCCATACAAACCGATGCCATCGGTGGGTGAAGGCAACGGAGGTTTTTAATCTAAACCCCAAGGTACAAGAGATCCGAAGCTAACAAAACATGGAAAAATATATAACACATCTTATGTTAGCAAGGTAGAGTATCAGAGCTGGAAAAAGCTACATATTGCAGTCAAAGACCAAGAACCAACTACTCGTAACGCGAAGGCTGAGGTTTGGCGATCAATAGACATCCTATTTTTGATGTGCGACAAAGATGACTGGTCACAAGGTGATATGAACAAGTTCAAGGAGAATCTCAACCTTCTCAAAAAATCATTCAAGACAGCATGGACAGACACCCAGATTACTCACTACATGGTATTATCGTGTATTTGATTCTCTTTTATGTGCAACTATGTGAGTGTAAAACATTCTAACTAATCTGTTTTCATATCCAGCACATCATCTTCAATCATTTACCATATTTTATACAAAAGTATGGGAACCCGGAAATATGGAATACCCAAGGGATGGAAAAGTCTCATTACATGGCGAGAAATGCTTATTTCAGGCACACACGACATGGTGGCTCTCGAATCAAGGCTAACAGTTTGAGAGAACTATTTGAATGGTTCTATCGTAGAATCATTCATCGAATGCAGGCAAAAGAAGTCTTGGCAAATTCAGCAACAGCACAAGCCATCAGACATTTACAACAACAAAAAGTTAAAAGATCAATGGCATACAACAACTCCGGAGCTCGTGAAAGTCAACGAAGGTGGAGAGAGACAATGGTGTATGTGAACCACAAGTGGAGAAAGATACTCTAAGTGGATGACATTGTACAAAATTTATGTAATACATGATCTTATACAATTGCTACTTGAAGTGTATCAAGATTTTGAAGGTTCAATTTTGTTTTTTGGCACGTCACCCTTGTAACGAATCATGAGATGTTTGCCATACTCTAAAAGTTCATCTGGGTTTTGTCTACCAAGAGCTAGTGCCATTGCTGTGTAGGTGTAGTAATACGCTGCCCGACCACCTGTATAGCCCGGGCAGTAACCAAAAAAATCTCTAGCAAACACTTTGTCCACAAGAATGACTTTATCTGCACTTTTGGGCAGCACGGGTCCACCCAAGAAGCGTGATAGTGTCTTGAATGTGTAAGTTGCTATTGAACCCTCTTGTGACATGGAATTGTAAAAAACTACTATCGGCGACTCGCAAAGCTTTGAAAGGTACTACGCTAGGGCCGCATCCCTTCCACGATACTCTCGAGTCCGCCTCCGAAGGAAGTCATCCTTGTCAGCAATCCAAGACTGCACATATCATGTCAGAGTAAGTGACAGAGAGAGAGAGAGAGAGAGAGAGAGAGAGAGAGAGAGAGAGAGAGAGAGAGAGAGAGAGAGAGAGAGAGAGAGAGAGAGAGAGAGTTACCATGAAGCTCTCATCCTGCAGAAAGAGGTTTTCCTGCCACAGGTCTAGAGATGTAGTTGACCCCTGACCTGAAGGGTTAAACCAATCCTCCACTTCTTTGTTACTTGTTGATGGTCTTAGGCTTTGTCTTATTGCTTGGAAGGTGGCTTCATCAG
Source organism: Adiantum capillus-veneris (assembly GCF_014529385.1). Classification (NCBI taxonomy): domain Eukaryota; kingdom Viridiplantae; phylum Streptophyta; class Polypodiopsida; order Polypodiales; family Pteridaceae; genus Adiantum; species Adiantum capillus-veneris. Next base: position 126,169,046 of record NC_140945.1, read on the forward strand.
GTAGTGTCTCCTTGCATTTTTCAGCTTTCTCAAAGCATCTTCGGAGGCATTCCATTGGATTGCTGGATGTTTCCATTGCCTCATCATCACTACTATCCTCTGAAACAAATCCACTCCTCTCCTCTTGGACTCTGGAAATAATAGCCAGGGAGAAATCCTCCCTTAAATAAAAGATGCTTTGCACATCATGTAAAAAGATATAGGTCCTGTCTCCAATCCTGAAGTCAGGCACAGCAGGCAGCATCATCTGAGCATGCTTCTCAGTAAAGTTACTGACATCCAAAGGAAGTTTGATTTCTGTGGTTTTTACAGAGAGCATCTTACTTCTTTGTACTTCAATTGCCTCAACCTCAAGGTCAACTGTATCTTCAACCTCCTCGACTTCTTGTATATGAGTTGTCTCCTCGCATTCTTCATCTGGTGCTGCATCCTGCTCCTCTAGCACCTCATCAAGATTCTGCATGAGGAATCCAAACAGGCTGTTCAGATAAATCATAAAGCCAAAGGATTCCTGAATGAGTTTGCATTCTTTTTGGTGCAAAGGGCAGGCTGAATGTCGGCAAGAAGGTGGTAATTCCCTATACTTCTTCAGTCCCTATCCCTTTCCACCACAGTCATTTAAATGCACAAGAGTCATAGTGGACAGAACAACCCTCCTTACCTACACCATCACTTCAAACTTATCTCTGTAGGACTGCAAGAATTCAGTGTGCTGAGCTAACAGGTCTTCAATGTCAAACTTTGGGTTAAACATAGAATAAACTAGATCAAACTTGTCCCCACCACCACAAGATGCTGCAAAATCAAACAACCTCTCATCAGTTGCAGTTGGTTCTTCCAGAGAAGACACATCCTCTTTGGCTTTACCTTTAGTTGCACATGGACTGCTTTCTGGCACATCTGCATCATCTGAGAAGTCTATATTCCTCTTTCTTGTATTTTTCTTGACAAGTACTGTACAGGGTGAGGGACCCTTGTAGGGTGAGGGATCCTATTGGCCTGGTGACCTCTCTGATTGATCTTCACCAATTGACTCTTCTTCAGATATGTCCTGACAAAAGTCAACAGTTCTTTTGGCAGAAACATTAAGCAACTGAGCTTGCAAAGGTTGAAATCCTGGCACAAGCTCTGGGTCTGGTTTCAGCCTCTTCTACCTACTGGACCTTAATCCTATTCATCAGGAAACATGACAAGTCTCACTCTCTCTCTCTCTCTCTCTCTCTCCAAAGAACATTAAAAAACACACATAGACTCTCTCTCTCTCTCTCTCTCTCTCTCTCTCTCTCTCTCTCTCTCTCTTTCTGTCTCTCTCTTTCTCTCACTCTCCAAAGAACATTAAAAAACACACATAGACTCTCTCTCTCTCTCTCTCTCTCTCTCTCTCTCTCTCTCTCTCTCTCGCTCTCTCTCTCCAAAGAACATTAAAAAACACACATAGACTCTCTCTCTCTCTCTCTCTCTCTCTCTCTCTCTCTCCTCTCTTTCTCTCTCTCTCCAAAGAACATTAAAAAACACACATAGACTCTCTCTCTCTCTCTCTCTCTCTCTCTCTCTCTCTCTCTCTCTCTCTCTCTCTCTCTGTATGTGTCTCTTTGTACTAAAGGCGCGCAAGGACGAAAACATACTTTTTGCAACTCTCTACGCGCGCCTTAAGTACAATTGTGTGTGAGAGAGAGAGAGAGAGAGAGAGAGAGAGAGAGAGAGAGAGAGTCATAACTATACTATAGGCGTGCGGAGAGAGCTGCAGCCAGTGTTTGGTTGGCTCTGCGCGCCGTTAGTAACGGGGAGAGAGAGAGAGAGAGAGAGAGAGAGAGAGAGAGAGAGAGAGAGAGAGAGAGTATGTGTGTGTGTGTGTGTGTCTATGTAAGTATTGAGGCAAGCTTTTCCATGCATGGGAACCCCCCCATATATCTTTGCCCTTTTACCAAAATATTTCCTATTATATAAGTTACTTTTAATTTTTCTTCCCTTTTTCACAAAAGTTTTAGCCTTTATTAAATAAATAAGACTTATGCTAATCAATCACGATGTAGCATAAATAAGTAAGCTTTCTTTGTTGATATCTCTTTTGACCTTAAATATTAAATATATATATTCTAAATTACATTATATAGTTTAGTATTTTCTAATATATTTTTCATGTATATATATTATTCCACCCTACCAAATATTTTATTCACTAGTTTTCATTTTCAAACCTCAACCCCACTTTCAAATTTCAATAATACCTCCATCTAGATGATTGCCAATCTTTTCAAAACTCTAGGTCATGTTTTCATACACATGAAGGAGCTTACACTTGAAGGCAAGAGAGAAGTCCACTCAAAGGGTCTTCAAGCATGATTACAAGAGACAAAGCTCTTTTAATGAGGTCTTGGCAAGTCTAGAGTGATTCTATCACCATTTTTGGAGGATCCATCCTCATCAACAATTATCCACCTTTGACAACCTCTCTTATAATTTTCTTACCTCTCTCTTCTCTCCCTAATAAGCTTATGTCTAGCCAAGCTAGACTATTGTAAATATCTCCTATCCTCTACATCCTACCCACATTCTCTCATCTTCTCTCTCTATTGACTCTGGTATTTTAAATAATGAGGAGACAAGATGGGAGTCACAGTCACATGCACCCCATTTTCCTAGTCACCAAAGTGGGGCACTCACCTCAAATAGAAATATTGTTAAATCCTCCCCTCCTTCCCTATATAAGGAGGCCATGAGAGCTCACTTAAAAAAAAAAACACACACACACGCACACACACACCTATCCATACACACTCTTGTGCTACATGCTTGTAGCATGAACCCTAATCACATAATCACAACACCATCATCATCACCATCACCATGCACAAAAGATGAGCACCACACCTCCACACCACTTGTAATTAAGGGTTGAAGGCACAATTTCAAAAAGAAGAAGAGTGGACACACTCATGATATTCCTCGCCATCAACTCCCATCTCTCCATTATGCCTCCTACGATCTTGTCCCCTTCTCATTTTCCTACCATACGCTACCTATTGTATTCATCTTTTGCAAGCAATCAACACACTCCATCTTGGTGCCATACTTTGTGTCGCTTTGGATACATCTCATTGTGAGTATGGTATATGCTTGTTCCTTGCCTTTTTTTTTCTGCTTATGTAAAGGTGTGCGGATTCGCCACCATACACACACACACACTCTCTCTCTCCCTCTCATATTCCTATCATCTTGCTACTTCCATCTTGAGGTGTGCGGATTCGCCACCTCTTGTATGATAAGTGAGCATACTCGCAAGTTTCCCTACCTCATTATCTTCCTTACTAACATGCACGAGTAGCAAGCCCATTCTCACTCATTCACCACTCCTCTCACCTTATTCTCCGACCACCCCATTCCACATTTGGACGTGGATATTAAAATTGTTTTCCATGGCATGCTTCATTGTGTATATGTATGCGTCCTAGCCGCATATCTTGCTAGGTGGTGCCCCTATTGTGTATCCCCCATGATGAGGCCATTGTGCATAGTCTTGGTGTAGAGGCCACCGGGTCTGTTTTTCACTTCCGCCTCTCATTTGGTGCTCCCACGGAGGAGGGCTCTTGAAACGTTCAGTTTACAAGGCTGACATGTTTACTTCTCTTCATGGGCGAGTGGCTTCTTGAATTCTCTAATTGTAAAGAATGAGGATGCAAGAGAGCTACACAAGACAAGCACAAAGCACACAGAGATGGAAAGCTTCTTCTTCTTCTTCACAGAAAAGAGAGTACAAAATGACTAAGTGCTAAAGCTGAAAAGTAGCACATATGTACATGCGGTCACTAAGTGTGAACTCGCTAGAAGCGTACTAGGCTGGCACTATAAGTGTAGTCCAGCTGTAGAATCACTGGCAGAGATCCTCCGTGTCGGTCACCTAACGCGCCAGTGAGTAAATGCCGTAAGCGGCCAAGACCCGTAGTGGATGCCATCTCAAGGTGTAGAGCTCGACATCTCAACACTCCCCCTCGAGCTCTGCATGTCGCAGAGTCCAAGCATAGTCCGGAAACGTCGAAGCATCTCAGCTCCGAGGGCCTTGGTAAAGATATCCGCTATCTGCTCCTCTGTGCTGACGTAGACCAAGTCGATGTCGCCCGCCAACACTCGCTCTCGAACGTAGTGGTAATGGACCTCTATGTGTTTGGTCCTAGCATGGAACACTGGGTTCCTAGCCAACTGCATGCTGCTGAGGTTGTCACAATGAATGACAATCTACTGGTCCACCTGCACTCCCAAGTCCTCAAGTAATGTGCGTAGCCAAGCTACCTCGCACACCGCAACTGCTGCACCTCTGTACTCGGCCTCTGTGCTCGATAAAGCAACCGTAGACTGCTTTTTGCTACTCCAAGTAACAGCAGCACTCCCAAAAGAGAACATGAAGCCACTCGTAGATCTCCTATCAACAATGCTACCTGCCCAATCTGCATCTGTATACCCATACAATGCTAATGGTGCATCTGCTGCATAGAACAATGCGTAGTCAAGAGTCCCTTGCACATACCTAAGTGTGCGTCGTACTCCATCCAAATGTGGCTTCCTCGGAAGCTGCATGAACTGACTCTCCAAGCCTACTGTGTAGCTCAAGTCTGGCCTTGTGATAGTCAAGTAGATTAGACTACCCACCATCTTCCTGTACATATTGACATCCTCAACAACATCACCCTTCTCTGCACTCAGCTTTGCATTCACATCCAAGGGAATGGAAATCGGCTTACAATCAGCCATACCATACTTTGACAACATGTCCAAAGCATATTGTCTCTGTGACAGCCATACACCCTCTGGAGTCCTGATCACCTCAATGCCAAGAAAGTAGCGCAACTCGCCCAAATCTTTCATTTCAAACTCCTGTTTGAGAAGACCCTTCACATGGTCAATCTCCATAGCATTGTCACCAACAATAATAAGGTCATCTACATATATGGTAATGACCACAATCCCCACATCACTCTCACGTACATAGAGTGAATGATCAGCATGAGCTCTCCTAAAACCAATAGTGACAAGATACTTGGCAATCCTGTCATACCATGCTCTAGAGCCCTGCTTCAAACCATACAAAGCTTTGAGAAGTCTGCATACATAATCTGGGTAACCTGGATCGACATAACCAGGTGGCTGATCCATATACACTTCCTCTTGCAACTCACCATTCAAGAAGGCATTCTTTACATCCATTTGATGCATAATCCATCCTCTAGATGCAGCCACTGCTATGACAGCTCTCACAGTCGTCATCTTTGCCACTGGAGCAAAGGTCTCCTCATAGTCTATGCCATACGTCTGTGCATAACCCTTTGCGACCAGCCTTGCCTTGTGACGCTCAATGTTACCATCAGCCTTATGCTTGGTTTTATAGACCCATTTACATCCAATAGCTTTCTTGCCACTTGGCAATGGCACCAACTCCCATGTGTCATTTGCTTCCAATGCAGCCATCTCTTCATTCATTGCATCATCCCAATGCACATTTCCAACTCCATCCTCAAAACATGTGGGCTCCACATCCTGTATCACCTTAGCCATGTAGGCTTGGTGATGCGCTAGATACCCATCATAAGTCAATTTCTGAACTGGATTTCTGACTCTATTAGATCTGCGCGGTCCTTGGTCACTCCTTTGCCCTCTAGCATCTTCTTGTACTTTCCTTACACCAGGTGTCCTGACAGCCGGAATTCCAAATTCCTCATCAAGACTTTGTTCAGAACCATCTGAATCCATGTCTACATGTGAAAAACCTGATGATGCATCAACCATAAAGGGAGGTTCATCAACCTTTTCCTTTCCTTTTCGTGATACATTCCCTGTACCTGTTGGTGGAGTAACCTGCGTACGTAGTCTACCATTCCATGGTTTCTCAACAGAGCCACGAGAAGAGGACTCTTGTGGTCCACTCAAAACCTGTGACTGTGGCCTCACATTTTGTACAACCACATCATCTTTTACATCAGCCCCAATAGTGCCATGTGCATTACTGTACCAGTTGCTCATCTCATCAAAGACTACATCTCTGCTCACTCGTAATTCTCGTGTAGTAGGATTGTAGCACCTGTACCCCTTTTGTTCAAGGGAATATCCCACAAGAATACATTTCTCTGCTTTAGGATCCAATTTCCTACGCAACTCATCTGGTACATGCACGTAAGCTATGCAGCCAAACACTTTCAAGTGTGCCAAATCAGGCTTTGTACCTGTAAACTTTTCCTCAGGTGTTACATCATGCACCGCAGCTGTAGGTGTCCTGTTCATAATGCACACAGCTGTATTTACAGCTTCAGCCCAGAAATGATGAGGCATGTTCTTCTCATTCATCAATGCACGTGCAACCTCTGCAATGTGCCTGTTTTTCCTTTCAGCGACCCCATTCTGCTGTGGAGTATATCTGCATGTAAACTGCCTGTGTATACCATGCATTCGCAAAAAATCTGAAAAATCATTGGAGAAGTACTCTCCCCCTCCATCTGACCTCAATGTCTTGATTTGCATATCTGTCTCCTTCTCAATCATGACTTTGAAGTCTTGAAAGTGACCAAACACTTCACTTTTGTTACGCATGAAGTAGACCCATACTTTCCTTGTATGGTCATCAATGAAAGAGACATAATACCTGGGAAGTGCTGAAAATTGAAATCTATGAGTCTCTGTGCGTAGCTTATGTTGCCACGATTCTAATGACTACTTGCACACAAAAAACAAAAATCATTTGATATACTTATGGCCGCAAATAGCTCATTGATCCATTAGTGCGCGTGTTCCGTTCCACGTGGAATGCTTGGCGTTGTCGCGTAGCTCTCACCAAGCCTATTGCAATGGTGCAGTTGGTTCTCCAATGCAATGAGCAAGCGGGGAGTCGTATCAAGATGAAGATCACGCTCTCTCTCTCTCTCTCTCTCTCTCTCTCTCTCTCTCTCTCTCAACATAGGCAACGGCAGCTCAAAACTATGATTATGATTAAAGTTCTCTTTAAAAAATGACCTAGGTACCACCATTGCACCCCGACTTTTGCAACTAGACGAACTACTCATTACAAATGATGTTTTTAACCATAATCCATAGCATTTCATAACTCTCAAAAAATAAGGCATTATTGAGTTATCTCGTGCTATTGACCCACGGGTCAACACCAAACAATAGGCAAAACCTCAAGCAAGCACAGTCAAGTACAAATGGATTCCAAAGCGCAAACAAGCCAATCCACCTCAACCAACAAAGATAACTTGGCAACGGAGACCAAAACAACCAACTCGGCAATCCACTACATAGTCTTCCCTTCCCAACCGAAGTACCCAAGAAGATACCATAACTAAAAATCAAGCCAAAGGTACTCACCAAACTAACAACCAAAGAAAGAGCGCACCATCTACTGTGATGTGCCTGACCCCGACAACAACTGTACCCATTGATAAATTGAAAACATTGCAATTTTATTGAACTTAAAGTGTCCATTTTTGTGAACTTTTGGGTTCAGTCATAGGCAATAGATGTGTTTGTCAATGTGTGGCCATTGTAGTCCCTGAGATGAGCTTTCCAATGCACCTGGCAGCACCTGAAACCGACCCCGGATGAGCATTTTAGGCCAACTTGAAAATTACAGAAAATACTGAAAAGGGGAAAAGGGGAAGGCTAAACATAAGTGCATGGCACTTGACACTTGTCTCTCCCTCAGCTAGGGGCGCCCCCTACACTCCATAACCACTCTCCCACCTCTGGAGTTCATCTGCAGTCAGCATGGAGCCTCCCCTAGCCTATATAAAGACCCCCAACCCCCTCACAACACACATTGTATGCTCAGAGAGCTCTTCAGGAGGAGGAGGACTCTCCTGAAATTCACTCACACCACACACACACACACTCACTCATGGAGTTAGAGGAGGTTCACACGAGGCAAAGTGAGGTGAACAAGTGATGAACTGCGATCGACACCGTGAAACTTGCAAAGCAGGAGATCAAAGGTAATAGAATGTTAAATTCGGCATCTACACACACACTCTTGTACGCTTAGGAAAACACTCTCTCTCTCTTTCTCTCTCTCTCTCTCTCATCTGTTAAATTTTCTCTCTAGAAATTCTTGTGTTCCTTGATGCTCTTACATGTATGATTTTTGTGTGCATGAAGCCTTTAGGAGTGACATGCATCCTTGAGATTCATAAATCTCACATGCATGCTCATTACACACCCATACCTACCTTATCTATGCATTGATGGGTCTAGATGGGTAAGTATCATCAAAGAAATTACATATAATTGTCCAAAGGTCACTAGATTCAGTAAATTAGTGATTAGGTACTATAATATGATAGAATTTTCTAATCTGAAGTTAATTATTAACTAATTAACAATTAAGTACGTATCTGATCAAAGTTTTTTTATCACTGATTTTATAATTTTATAAAATACTTCCTGCAAAAAGAAAAATGATTGTAATTTTTTTTTGAGTTGTTAAAGATATTTTTAGCCTAAAATAATATTTTTAGGTTAAAAAATAGAATTTACACTAAAAATAGGCAATTTTAGCCTAGAAAAATTAGGGGAAATTCGTAAATATATTCAATAATTTTTACAAAAATGTTACAAAGCTTCCTAAGACTTGTTTCATCTTTGATAATTTTCCTGTGATTTTCATATGCATTCATAATTTGTAATAAATACATTTATGCTAAAAGTCAACTTTTCACTGGATTTCTAGGAAAAATAGGTCCACCAGATCCTAGAAAAATTAAGTTACTAAATTATTGGATGTTTTGACTGAACTTAACCTTGGAAACATGCTTAGCACAAGGAACTTCTTTTTCCCACTAATCTTATTTTTGAGCTGCGTAATGGCCCCCAAAGTCGCAAACAAGAACAATAATGGAGCTGGCCCAAGCCATCCTCCAGTAGACGAGACGAACCAGCCACCACAATACAACATTGTCATAAATCCAGACCATGTGCCAATAATTTTAAGTTTTATGCATCATAGATAAGCATGACCTAATGGAGCTTAGGAAACCATATAGAAAACAATGGCTATTTAAACCAAAACACATGCTTTTGTTAATAGAAACTTAGGTAGGAATTCTTTTTTATGTTAAAAAATACTGTTTGCATCAAGTTTGGGTGAAGAAGAGTTAGATTGCATTTGAATAGAGACTGAAACAATTGGATGGCAGCTTGATGCCGCGTTGGTGCGCGATGCGGGTTGGTGCCCATGCCGCGTTGTTGCGCGATGCCGTGTTGGTGTACGATGTCGGGTTGGTGTCCAAAAAGGGTTGTTGCCCTGAACTAAATAATTTATTATGAATGAGAAAACCTTTATAAAAAGGCTCTATTGGTGAAGAGGAAAATCCTGTTGTTGCAGGTCGGCCGTGATCAGACATTAAGTGTAATAAGTAGGTTGTTTTCAGTAGAAAATATCTACAGAAATACTGTCTTGGTGATGTTTGAATATATTATTGTCTGAACAAAAATCGTTTCAAGAATCAATTAAGGAATTGCTTGTAAATGTTACACAGTGTGGTAGTAATTAGAAAACAAAGACAAGGGTGTGTGGGGGGGTGGAAAGCAGGGATTGGTCTAGAACCAATCGTCGGATGGGTGGACCTTATAAGTCGGGTGCTTTCCATGAACGTGGACTTAAATGACGATAGATAACATAGAACTAAAGTCCTAACCTTAGGGGTTCGAGTGACCGTTGTGCCTCACACTCGATGCAAAAAAAAGTGTCAATCTATGAACCAAGGGTTCTAGTTATTTGCGATTCCAAAATGGATAAGCAACCACTTTTAGGGTGACCTCACTAAGGATACGTAGAGTTAGGACAGCTCACTTAACCGTTCCTCCGCTTTGCATTGCAGAGTCGGAGTGGATGTGTTGAGCTCTCCCAATCACCAATCTTAGATGGTCAGGGACGTTACAGAGGTGGTATCAGAGCCTTGGTTACACCTAGGTTAACGATAGGATGTAGATAGAAAGGAATTATTTTAATATCCACTATTGTCTGCTTATGATTTCTAAGTTACTCTACTGAATTGGGGGATGGACGACCGGATTACCGCAACTCTCCACCACTTATCGATTCTTAGCCCCTGTTGGAGAACCACCGTGTTTCTATCTAAAGAGCGCACAAGAATATCATGGGTATGATTACACGCCAGAAAATAAACTTATTATCATAATTTTGTAATAAGGTCATGGACCCCATCGTTGTAAAAAGGTTCTTACATAAATTAAAGGCATCAAGTTTTCTCATAAATTGTCTCTTGAGTGGTAATAAATGGTTTACTTATGAGCTTGTTGGAATTTGGTGATCCCTGTATCTTTTAAGATAGTTTTGCTGGTGCGACTAATGCTATGGGTTGAAAGCCTATTGATGCATGTGAATGATGAATCAAGCTCTAGTAAAAAAAATGATGTCACAGAAATGATTAATGGATAACCCATTGAAGATAGACTTGACTTTTATCTTGTGTAACAGAACCAAGGACAAATGGAAGCCCAAGTGGCTCTCTACACGGAAGTAGATGCAGCCACCTTATTTCAAGGGTCAAGGGGCTAATGTTGAAAAGGATGTTGAGGCATGGATAGAATCCATAGATGACTACTTTACTGCTGATAAGACGGTGCAAGCACATCGATCCATGCTGGGAATGTTTCGGTTGATTGGAGAAGAAAAGTTATGGTGTATGGTGGAAACAGTACTGATGTGACAAGGGTGTTGCGGAAGATTCCCAGTCTTGGGATGAAATCAAATAGGTAGTCAGAGGCAGATATCTACCCCCTGGTCACCAGTCTTTGAAGATGAATGAGTTCTTTGATTTAAAGCAAAATGAGTTCACCTTGGAGGAGTATTTATCCAAGTTTGTTACATTGAGGAGGTATGGACCGGTTTTGACAAACGAGCAACAAGTGGCCCAATTCTGCCAAGGGTTAAATGCACCTTTGGATGCTCAGCTTGCATTAGGAAAAATTTGGACTCAAATTTGGGCCTTGTAAGAAATGCCATGTCAGCGTAGAGAGAGAAAATAGAAAATTCCTTTTAACCCTTTTTCATACATGTTTTCTAAAATCTACATATCTTATTCATGCAAGGTATGTTTATCTTATTCATGCAAGGTATGTTTATTAAAACACCCAAAAAGTATTCCAGTCATGATAACACTTCACTGTGCGCAGTCGCTACTGAATTCAATGCAATCTTCTGCATTTTTGAAAACTAAGCTTTGTTTCCTCGCCTCCTTCTTCCCCCCCCCCCCCCCCCCCCCCCCACCATTCCCTCCTGCATTCTCTCACGTGCACGCGATCTTCAAATGGCCATTCTTCTATTGCCCCCACCTCCTTCTGCACACAGCTTTGATCGATCGATGGTCATGTCTCAGTTGACACTTGTAGCTTCTCCATGAAAAGTTTCTACGAGGAATAAGAGAGATGTATATCACATGCACATAGAGCTCTCACGAGAGTATGAACCCCTTTGCAAGAAAAACAAACATCAGACGCTTTTTGAAGCTTCAAAGGAGAACTTAAGATCACAGGCCATGAAAAATGTGGACCTTTGGCTGGACGGCAGAATGTATCCAAAGCATCCCATCACAAAATCCACTCCACCTTTTAAGGATATTACATCCTTAGTGAACTATGTCAAAGATGGCCACCATGGCTTGTATGACTACACTAAGCAATTGGCTGCAAGAAATGACGTTCTACAACAAGAGAGAGATATTGTATACAACGAGAATGTCCGCTTACACCAGAAATTCGTGCAATGTGCTCAACAGGTTGAAGGAAGCAAGGAGACCATCAAGGAGCTTACACGACAACTCAAAGAAAAAAAAACAGTGCTAGGTCTTCGCCAAAGAGAAAGAAATCTAAGAGACATCGAGGACTTGAAAGTTGGCCGGGGAGGAATCAAGAAAAGAGTGCAATCCATCAAGTGAGTGCATCTATTCTTCTTAGGTTTATATTTATAAACTCTCACATCTCTTATTGTTAACATGCTTGCCCAGATCTTTGCTTCAGCCTGACAAGGAAGTGGAGCACAACACAACCACCTCCTCAGTCCATTACAGGCTCATATTGAATTTCAAAAACGTAGCTGGCCTCTCGGATGATAAGCACTATGGTAAGATCGTTACTAAACAGCTTGACTGCCTTTTACAGGAGAACCAACTCTTTACACAGGATGTTCAATCAATTTGGATGAAGCTAGTATATCCAATAAGGGAGATGCTACCATTTTTAAGTATGTAGCATCATTTGCAATGATGTTCCACTAGAAAAGGGTTTTGCATCATTTGCAGTGATGTTCCACTAGAAAAGGGTTTTGATTCCTAACTCCTCTTACTCAAGTCTATGCAAAGATAGGTCAAAAAGTTCCACATCAAGCACACGCTACTTCCAAACCCTTTCTCTATTCAAAAAACAAGACCGAAAGTCAACAAGGAGGTGCTTCAAAAGCTAAGAAGTCCTTTCCACATTGAATCAACATACAGATCACCAAAAGGAGAAGAAATGGTCTATGACAATTATAATAATATTTTTATGATCGCGCTGCAGTCATACATTGTGCAATTGTAAGATGTTACTCCTGAACCCGAGGGATTCACTCTATATACAAAATGGGATGCCACCTGCGAGTGAAAAACTTTGATACAACCCCTATTTACAACTCATATTTAGGTAATATGAGCCCCCTTTCTATGCTTATACGAGAATCAATGCAAAAAACTACCATACCCTAACTGAGTAAAACTAGTCAAAGAGCATGTAGCATAGTGACTGGCAACGTACTAAGGCACCACTTTTGTTGATAACTAGATTTATCCTCAATGTGTCTTAGTTTGACTTTCAAACTATGTGCCCGTTCAGTCTGCACTCTAGCTACTCGTCCAATTCTGACCCATGTAAATTACTAAAAAGACATGGTTATAAAGGTATGCTAGGTTCTCCATGTAAATTTGCATCTATACAAACTCTTTATAGATTTCATCCCTCAACAAATGAACTATAATCACAAAACAATCAATTGATACAAAGCAGTGTTAGTTCTTGCATGTATCTTTGTAGCTATTGACTCACAAGTTTGAGGGAAGACTCTTTTGGGAAGCCATGATTTTGAAACACAAAAACTTCGTCTCATTTTCCCCTTTTATTACTTCTCCCCCCCCCCCCCCCCCCCCCCCCCCCCCCCCGCCCCCACCCACCCATAAATATGATACCCCCTCCCTTATTTTTAAGCTTGGGAGATAAATTATTAGGGGCATGTCCCCCCTCCCCTGCACTTACGTGGTGAGATAAATTTTCCCCCGTGAATCCCTCGGGCTCCTGAAGAGTGCAGCGACGTCCTTAAGTTTGTCATCAAGTTAGATGAGTGCGAGCTTGTAAAGGAGACAAGGGTTGAGTGAGTCACAATCGCACTTATGAATAGAGCTTTGGATGCAAGCACTGGACCAAATGATCATCAAAACATTAGTGTGCAATATGAGCCCAACATTTTTCTTCTTTCAACATTCAAGGTGCATAGAAGTTATGTTTAAGATAATTTATTGTTATGTTTCATTTAAATTATTTCAAATGTGCATTATAAAAAGTTCAAAATTATCAGGTGCCCACTGAGAACTTCGATATATTGAATTGGGTTTTTCATCAAAAAAACATACCAGAAGCAATAAGCGAACAGAGAAATGGAAAGAAATTGGATGTGGAGGGCATGGGCTCCTACAATCTAGAGTGGCACATGGTTGGAGACATAAAAACCTTGAAATGCATGTACAACGTTTCCAAACAAACAACAAGCAAAATTCCTTGCTTGTACTACATGGGAGGGGTTCACATCCTTGACAAACCAGTTTGGAGAAGAGATCTGGATAGGCATCTGCACGATCCTAACTTTCGACCCATTTTGGATATCCCACTATCTAGAGTACACATATGCACAATGCATGCACTTTGTAGAATAATAGAAAAACTAATGTTTCTCTACATCTTTTGCATGGACCACTCGACCTCTCTCTGCGAAGCAAAGGGCAATCTCAGCCTTAGAGACGGCCTTCTCAAAAATGGGTTTGCACGGAGGATATGTTAAGTTAGAGCGGATGAGAAGAGATTGAAAAATGGCTGGGATGTTCCAAAAAAAATTTCCATTGGTGGTGTGAAATCCCGACTCTTCCTTTCAGTGCCCACAACTGGACGCAACAGCACAAAAGCCAAAGTGCATAAGAAAGACAAGCATTAAGATACAACAGGTGGAAATATCCGCACAATTTTGTAGTTGACCATGCAGACAATGGTGCAACAAGGACTCACAAAGCGAAGGTATGGAAAACCTTGGACGCGATATCCAATTTCTGAGAATTGAACTCATGGCAACTATACAAAATTCCAAGAAGCTGTGGAGACCTTCCATCAGACATTCATAAGTGCATAGACAAATCAACATATTTCTCACTACATGGTATTGTAATTGGTTTGATGACATGATAATCTTTTGAATTGTGAATTCTCATCCTTATAATGTCTTCATGCTTTGTGTGCAGCACATTATCTGTAATCACATGCCTTGGTTTGCAAGGCAATATGGTAGCTTGGGTGTTGGGTCTACACGGGGCATGGAAAAAACCCACTACAAAGCTCGTACTGGTTATTTCAGTCATACTTGACATGGAGGTGGTGCAGACAAAGCACATAGCTTAGAGGAGCTACACCAATGGACGTATCGGAAACTAATGCACAGGTTGTGTTGCAAGGAAGAAGTCAAACAAAGTCAGATTGGCCATGCGGTGAGATTAGCCAAAAAACGACAAAGAAAGGAGATATGGGAGTTATCGTATGCGGCTAGACAACATGCAAATTGGCTCTATCATTTTAACTTTTCATAATGTGAATGATGGTTGCAACAAAAAAAGTACATTGCAAGACATTGTTACATAATCAATCTAACTTTGATGCATAAAACAAATACATTCTATTTATTTCTAGTCATCTAGAAATGATACAAAATATTCTGGCCTCTTGCCCTTATCTGAAGGACCCTCTTCCTCGTGCCTTGGTCTCTTTGAATGACGTGTTTTTTCATCAGCATCCGTCGCAAGCACGTTGAGGTCGAGAAATTGGATCTCCTCAGATGCCTCAACTTGTGGGACCTCTTCTATAAGTTGAATGATTGGCTGCTTTTGTTTCAACAGATCATGTTTTCCATATTGTGGCAACTAACGTGGGTTTGTGATTCCACAAGCTACACCATACGCAGCATGTGACAAAAAGTAGTAATTGCACAGGCCATACATGCCATGCCCTACACCAAACATTGAGATCGTTGCTTGCTTGTCTAGCAGCATCACCTTGTCTGTGTTCCATCTGATGGCCACGCCTCCTAGATATCTTGAGAGCGTCTTCAATATAAAAAGAGGGAATTCAGCCTTGTCGTTAGAGAATCTAGAATCAAAGCAGAGGAAGTTTGGAGCATTCAAATTCTCCAAGTACTGACCAAGGGAGGAATTCTTTCCCAAATCTCCTTTACCTCGTCCACAAGGACGAGGAATGAACTTATCATCATAGACTATGAGGTACAAGAAATAAAAGCCAAGTGTTGGTATATACACATGAAACTCCCATACTGGGAAGCAAAAAAATCTTCACAAAGGAGTATACCTTCTGATTTTCATCTTCTTTGAGTAATGCAACATTCCATAAGTCAAGTGTACTCTCATTTGCAGAGGATGACGATGGTGTCAATGTCGTTGATGGAGAAATTCTCCCCATCTCTATAATTTCAAGCCTTTCCTATACCGCCCTGAACTCCGACTCCGTTGGAAGCGTCGTGGCACATGCAGTTGTATCCTTGTATATCATTGCTAGTGCCTTTGTTGGTTCGATAAACTCACCTGTTGTTACATGAGCATCCATGACAGAATACTTGTCATTGGCAGGGTCGATTATATTGCCATCCTCTTGTAGATTTTGAGCAACTATAGCAAGTCAGTAATCCTCTCTCAATTCAAATAGTTCCATGATTTCATTAAGCATTACATAATGATGACCACCGATGGGGATGGTAGGGAGCATATTTTTTGGCAAAGCTCCCTCTGGTAATTGAACACCTTTTGAATAAACACACAAAGCACCACTTGGTGGTTGCACCAACTCATCACCAGTGACTGAATGGTGACTGCTCTTAGCCTCCTCTGCTATGTCCCGATGATCATCTAGATTAACATTCAAAAAGAGTATGAACCCAACATAATATTCTGCAACTCGACACTTTCAATTATGTACGGGACATCTGATGTCATTCCTGCAAGACTGTAGTAGCAACTTGAGGCTGCTCCTGTAGAAAGTATATTACTTTAAACGATCAAAATTGATATTCTTTATATGAACATATCAACAACCCCCAAACTCAAATGTGCCATTGATCATCTATTGCTCGTATGTCTGATGAAACTCTGCAAGGAAATGTGACGCAAAAGCCAAAAACTCTTGCAATGAGAAGGCAGGGTTGAAAATAGGCTTGAATTCCTACTCCCGCTACTAAAGCCCAATTCTATAGAGAAATTGGTACAGCTTGTCTTTGGGTGCCTTGTTAGAGCAAGGTAGCTCCTCCTCTATCTCGACCTGAAAGGGATCCATTTGTGGAGAGAGGTAATAAAACTTGGGTTGTTGGTTAGGGTAAAGGTAGGAAAGCTAACACTAGGGAGTACCAAGGGGGGACTGACGGCCTCCTTTAGATAGACTCCTCAAGGACTCAACCAGGTCATTTCAAAGACCCTTACGATTGCATTAGTAACAATGCAATGAATGTAACAGAAAGACCGAGGCAAGCTCAACCATCCCTGTGACACGTGTCCTGGTTGGGTGAGTATCGTAGCTATATAAAGCACCTTGACTGCACACTCTAGAACTCGCTCGCATCTACATAACGTAGGTAGGGAGGACAAGAAGAGATGAAAGGTGAAGCTTTTCCAAAAGATGATGGCAGAAATGAAGAGGTCAAAAAAACGCTAGCTGAGGCAAAAGCTCTTAGAAAGGAGCTGAAGAAAAAAAAAAAAAGGAAACAAGAAGGCAAAAGCTAAGAAAAACAGCACTGTAAAGACCGAGGACAAGAAACCACCAAGATAAAGGAGGAAGACGAATAATTGTTATGGACAAACAAGATAGTGCATCAATCACCTCTTAGTCTTGTGTAATGGAGTCCTTGAAGATAATGCAAATGTCGTCATATCTTGTTCCTTTGTCTCTGCCTCTTTGTTTCTTTTTTTGGTTACTGATTATGAAGGAAGAGCTTTTATCAAAATGTGTCACACCACAATGCGAGTGAGAGGTTTATGTCACACAACCCTTGACCTGCTAGCACTGTGCAGCGACAAAAAATTATTACGCCACAACGCGATAGGGAGCTCTCTTCACGATATGGATGGTCAGTATCATGTTGTGATGCAACATCCAAATGTAGCACCACAACACGATAGGGAGGCGCATCCACGATATGGGTGGTCCCTATCGCATTGTGACACGACATCCAAATGTCCTGCCACAATGCGATAGGGAGGCATGTCCACGATATGGGCGGTCCCTTACACGTTGTGGCACGATATCCAAATATCACTCCACAACACAATAGGGAGTATCTCCACGATATGGGTGGTCCATATCGCGTTGTTACGTGACATCCAAATTTCATGCCACAATGCTATAGGAAGGCATCACCACAAGATGGTTGGTCCCTACCGCGTTGTGGCGTGACACTCTTTATCGCATTGTGACGCGCCATCAAGAGTGTTGCACCACAACGCGATAAGGAGGTTTGGTTGTGGTACACTCCCCCTTCTCGCGTTGTGCCACGACATTTTCCCTTGTTGCGACACAACGTGAGGAGGGGGTTTGGTTGATCAAGGCCCATCCCATATACATTGTGCCGCGACAACCATATAGTCAACCTGGTGCCCAAGTCAACATGCAGTATGCCACGTGTCCTTTATGCGATGATGCACTCTTCCCAATGATGATGAGAGACTCAATTAATTGTGGCCACCGCCTTACGTTATATCCCATGTTTAGTAATGATGATGATGTTTTTGGCACTTATATAACATTTCTATTTCTGTATACCCCACTGATGTTTGACCTCTGTCCTCACCTCTCATAGTCAGTTTTTGAGACCTAACCTTCTCATTGCCCAATCTTCTTCTTATTCTTCCCCAAAACACTTTCCAAGGTAAATACATGTTTCCATGGCTTGCACAAAACAGATCGCAAGGAAGGTTTACCCATAAGACAACCAACCTTCGTCCTCAAGAGTTGTATGCAAAACCCTGCCTAATCTTCGGGCAACAATGGGTAGTCAGAGGTACAAGCAGAACCAAAGCGTTCTGCTTGAGTTGCAGAAACTCCAGAGGTATATCTCTCTAGCTATTCCTAAGTTTACCCTTCCAAAGAGTAGTTTACCAGGTTTGTGAGAGCACGAATTTGGATTTTCGGTGGACCAGAAGTGCGATGGGTTGCCTCCACGAGGCAGCCGAAGACTTTCTGATCGAGCTGTTCCAAGACAACTATGTCCTCACAGCTCATGCTCACAAAGTGACAGTGATGCCTCGGGATATCAATTCTCTTAGGCTGTTATGCTTCAAGTACGACAAGACACTTGCACCAGTCCATCTACCTCGCAAGAGAATGGACAACATTGATACTATTGGACCTGAAGTCCAAGGAAATCCACTTCCATCCCATGGTAGTGGGATATGGAGATGATTTGATGACAAGCTACAAGTATGAGACTAAAATAGCTTATGATGAGGGTTACATAGTCACTAAGGGGAAGGAGAGTGACAACAACATTTTTAAGATTGATGTGGACTTGTTTGGAGTTACCATAGATACCCTCTTGCAAACAAATGTATGCAATCTCATGTTCATCGTGTAGATGTCAAAGAGGTAGTTGGTATATGGGTGAAGACTTAACTAAGCAGGAGGAGAGTTATGTGCAATTGTGTGCATCTTATCCCATCTTGTTTGGAGCTTGTTTGTAACAAAATACAAGGATGTACGAGGGGGAAAAGGGGTGGAACATAGGACTATACTAGGGGATGGGTATAGGCTAAAAGTGCAAAAGGCTGCAAAGGTTAGGAGAAATTCATTAAGAAGCCTTATGGTAGGAGATCAACAAACTACTTGAAGTATTTACTATCTACCCTATGCAAGAGTTTGAGTGGGTTTCTTTGATTTTTATTGCACCAACAAAGAATGTAAAGTGGAGGATATGCATCGACTACAACCCACTTAACGTTACTACATGAAAATATTTACTACTCCTTGCAGTTCCAAGATGAAATTCCAAACAAGTAGCAAGTCATGAGAGGTATTAGATCATGGTGGATAGATTCTCTAGGTACTTTCAAATCGATATTTCTCTTGAAGACTAGCTGAATAATACAATTAGTTCTCCATGGGGGTGCTTTACCCACCACCAGATACCCTTCAGGTTGGTTAATGCTTATGTGGCCTTCCAGGACTAGATGAACAAGGCATTTGGACCGTATTTGGGTAATTTATTAGAATATTTATGGATGACATGGGGTGCTATAGTTCTAGCTTGGAGCATTTGTCAAGGTTGAAGCTATGTTTCGAAAAACTAGAAGAGGAAGGTGGCCAACCAAATCCAAAACAATGGATGACATAAGGTGATGTAGTCCAAGGTTAGAGAATTTTTTGAGGCTAAAAGTTGTGTTTTCAAAGGTTTGAAAAGAAAGGCGGCCAATTGAATCCAAAGTTGTCACAACCTTGAGCTCATTTGTTAGGTCATATGGTCTCACAAAATGGTATAGGGGCCAATACTAAGGAGGTGAAAGCCCTCGTGGTGATGGAACTTCCGACAAGTTCTCAAAGTTAGTCTTTTTTTGTGCACAAATTAAGGTATCCACGTTTTGTTGGATGCTTTCACAATATGTATATCCTCTTCAAAAGATGAGGCAACAAGTTCATGGTTTTCAATGGACTAAGGGAGCTTTTAAGAGGGTGAAGGAAATTCTTTGCAAACTACCTACAGTTTGTCCTCGAAAGTACAAGGATGATTTCTATATTTCTATGATAGTGGGTACAATTGTCATTGGAGTTCTTTTGCTGCTGCAAAAAGTGGATAAATGTTACAAGCCTATCT
Organism: Adiantum capillus-veneris; assembly: GCF_014529385.1. Classification (NCBI taxonomy): domain Eukaryota; kingdom Viridiplantae; phylum Streptophyta; class Polypodiopsida; order Polypodiales; family Pteridaceae; genus Adiantum; species Adiantum capillus-veneris. Next base: position 126,189,195 of record NC_140945.1, read on the forward strand.
ATTCTTTAGCAAGGTGATAAGTCCTAGAGAAATGACATATACTGAGGTTGAGTGTAGTGGGTGATGAATTTGGTATTTGTATGCAAAAATTTTAAGTGTATTTGATTGTTTGCAAGTTTTATGTGCTCACATTTAACATTTTCCCTCCTAAAATGGTGCTACAATTGAAGCCAGGAAAACATATTATGAAGTGGGTATTAGAACTATAGGAGTTTGAATTCAAGTTTAAGATTGACCATTCCAACAGGCCTAACCTAGCAGTAGATAACAAAAGTGACATTTTTTGGTGTATCCAAGGGTGGGGAGAAGCTGGTGAATAACTTGACTTGGAGGAAGATATTTTGATGTGGTTTGATGGGGCGTATAGAAAAGTGGTGCAGAAAGCAAGTGGGGGTGTGGTGATTCAAGATCCACACGGTAACGTTATCTTTTCTAAGGCTTATGATCTCAAGAATATTCAAACAAATAATGAGGTAGAGTATTTGGCTCTCCATCTGGGTCTAAAACGGTGTGTGAACTTTGGCATTTCTAAATTTATAGTGAAGCATGATGCGCTCTTGGTCATCAAGCACCTTTTGGGGTAGTGGAAGGTAAAAAAGGATTGTCTTGAGCATTGGTTTTTTTTAAGAATTTATTATGGTTTTTTTAAGCAATACAAGTCAAGCATGTCAAAAGGGAGTAGAAACAAATGGCAAACCAGTGTGGTAGGGTTATAGGAAATGTTCAGAAAGCTCCCAGGTTCACCTTAATGGGAGAAGATCTCATGGTTTATGGTCATGATGGGCTACTGAGAAGAGTCCTCCATAAAGAAGAAATTGATATGGCTACGGAGCAGTGTCATGAAGAAATTAGACATCAAGGCACAATACTTTTCCATATTCTCATATCTAGTTTTTGTTGGCCTTCTATAGTGTGAGATATTCATTATTGGTGCAAGACCTACCATGAATGTCAAACCGTAGGAGAACAAAGGTTGGTAGCAGAATCCCAAGGAGCTATCATGCTCAGAATTCATTTGAAAAGTGGAGTCTAGATGTTATTTTGCCTCTCCTCAAGTCAACTAGTGGTAAGAAGTACATTCTAGTCACCATGTGGGCCAAGGCTGTGCGCGTATGTCGCACGTGTCAATGCAAGGAACTTGCCAATACACCGCGTGCGAGCCACAAATGGCTCCAAGCACAAGACAAGCCTAAACTAGTAAGCTCAAAGATGACGATGGTGTGTCACTCACCGCTCTACGCTTGCTTCGTGGAGCATTCCTTGCCACGAAGAAGAGGGAGACGCCGCGCTCAACCGCCTTGCCGCCATCGTGCCGCCGCAATGCTCGATCGCTCTCTCTCTCTCTCTCTCTCTCTCTCTCTCTCTCTCTCTCTCTCTCTCTCTCTCTCTCTCTCTCTCTCTCTCTCTCTCTCTCTCTCTCTCTCTCTCTCTCTCTCTCTCTCTCTCTCTCTCTCTCTCTCTCTCTCTCTCTCGCTCGTTGCAACCCTAAACCTACACGACCCCTCCTGTCTCCCCCTAGGCGAGGGCAGCCCTGTGGGGGGGGCGTTAACTCTCAGCCCTGCCCTGCCCGAGCCAAAGCCCCGTAGCTGGTCGATATAACCTGCAAACAACGTTGCTGCTCACTCTCCTGCTCGTGGAGTTTCGGCAGCAAGTGGCTGCTTCCCGGCTCGGCCCTGTCTCGTGGCGCTCTCCTGCTCGTGGAGTTTCGGGAGCGAGTGGCTGCCCCTGTCCCGTGGCCTTTTGTGCTCGACCCCAGCAAAACGGCCTGCCGACCTGCAAACAGAAGTTTGATTAAGGCTTCATTTCCCCTATTTTCAAATCAAAATAAGCTCATAATCCCGCCCACCACACTCTCAGATCGACAGAGTTGCCAACTAGAGAAGGTATCACTAGCACCGATGTCATCGTTTGACACTCCCACTGCACGCAAGAGTTTTCTTGCAGTGGCTGCAGCACCAAGGAAGGACCCTGCCGCCCGCCAAGAAGCAAGGTTCACAGCCCTCGAGGCTCGAATTCAAGAACTCATTGGGGAAAATGAGAAACTCAAAGAACGTCTACGCAAGCTTGAAGACGCAAAGGAGGCAGAGAGCCAAACTCTACTTGCAAAAACACAAGAAGTTCAAACCTCACTCACCAAGACTGTCATGGAAACAATACAAAAAGAATCACACGACGCAACATATAAGAAGATCGACAACAAGATACAGGCAGCCATACATGAATGCCGACTACAAGAATCGCTCGGCCTCAAGGTCAAGATTGGGGGGCTCCACCCACCGTGGTGCACCATCGAGGACACCCTCGAGGAGGCAATCTCCAAGCTAAATGACATTCTTCAACCTGTCTACATCAAGCCCGAAACTGTTTCATGGATCAAAGACACACATAGGCATGTGCCACCCGAACATTGCATACTCACCTTTAAGGACAAAGATGAGCGTATGAAGCTGTTATGCCAATCTCGACTTCTCAAGGGAAAAAAGCTTTGGATTTCTGCAGAATTGACCACGAATCAACTCAAGAGTAAAGCAAGTGAGCTCAAGAAGATGCATGAAGCACGTAAACAAGGCAAATGGGCAGTCTACCGAAATGGCAAAGCGATCATCCAGGAATTTCGAAATCCTAAGCCGGCTACCCCCTCAGCTGAACCCCCTTAGGTTTTGTTCTCTCTTTTATTTACTTTACCCTCTTGATGGACCCTCAGTCCTTAACTGATATGTATCACGTCCCACTCTAAGAAGAATTTGTTGTAGTGCTCCTTTTTGGTCCCATGGGTCATATATGACCTCCGTGGACGATAATTCAATCAATCAATCTCTCTCTCTCTCTCTCTCTCTCTCTCTCTCTCTCTCTCTCTCTCTCTCTCTCTCTCTCTCTCTCTCTCTCATGCATACACACACACACACAAGGAGATGAAGAATTAGAAGATGGAGATGGAGCAAGAGCACTCTTCAATTGCACAAATGAGAGAATCAATGAATTTTAGGTTTAGTTGACTTTTATATGAGCTTGCCCCATTCACACTTGGGCGCCCATGCTTAGCCAACTAATCCCTTGGATGTTCCAGTTAGAGTGCGCCTCTCATCGGCGATCACTCTTACCCTTTTCCTATTGGACCGACAAGCCCGGTACCTGACTCTACAAGTAAATAATACAACGTCCGTTGTAGGTAATAGGGTGTTCGTGAGGCATGAGGGTTAACATGCCACCCTTCTTGATGTAGATTCCATCCTCGAAAGCTATTGAGTTGAAGCTCGTTCATCGAGGTGGAAGAGCATTTGAGATGAATGTCCTTAGCCTTCTTCAATCACTGCAAAATCAAACAACATTGGCACAGTAATTGCATTCTCATAAGCGATTAAAAAGCATATGCAGCTGTAGGCAGACAATTTGATTGGTAACATAATTTTAAACCATTTGTCAGCAATAAAGATTAAATTGCAATATAATCAAATGCATAAACAAATGTAAAGGTAAAAAATTAAACAAGTCTGGGGTCGCTAATTTAACGGTCGAAAGGCACTAGAGATCGACTATTAATACCATGGGTAAGCTTCTTAATTTTCTCTGGACAATTAAGTTGTTTAATCGCGACAGCCAAGTATTTCATGTTCGAGGGCTGACTAGAAGCTATACCTAGAAGACCTTGTAGTTAAGCTACAATAAAAGGAATTTCTCATGAAATCATCGCCTAACTGATTACCTTTTCTTTGACCCCCCAAAGTCTTTTCAGAGTGATTCAATTTTGATGTGTGTGCTTATTTTGTATGCCTTGGGTTTTTTGCTTTTCAAGGAAAAGCGCCCACATTGGGAACCTCTAGGGCTCTAGTACCATAGGCGATACATGTGAGAATTCTCTTCCAGCTTAAGATTTTACATTGTGGCACTTTGATTTTTTGTTTGTTCGTTTTCATCATTTTAATTTTGTAACTTTGGGGGGTCATATAACACTGTTACACCTCCCTAGGCTCATCACACTAGTAAGCTCCCTTTATAATACTTAAGCTAAAGGTCAATAGGGACTAAGTCCACTAGAAAACCCAAGTACATTTCACACAATGCTGCCTAAATCGGATTAAGAACCTAAGTAACCATTGATTATTAGGAAGGCATTCCCCATGGTATTAAGAGAAGATCTATAACACCTAGCTTGGTCAAACTAGCTTAGTCAGACTTCTTGCTTTTTAAACCTAGACAAGTGATTATGACAAAAAATTGCATTGAATTTAATGTTTGATACTAAGCAAATGTGTTGAATATTATGCTATCAATAATTAAAGTAGACAAACATGGATGCAAAAAGATAAGGGGGGCAATGCTAATGGACAAGAAACACCTGTTTGTGTTGATGGTCACGCTTGATTTGAAAAATGAATTAGAGAAAGATTCCATGAATGTCCAAATCCTAACCACAGCAACACGTTCTTGTACACACAAGGAAACACAAAGAATACCTCTAGGAGGCACATCAGTGGAAAAAAAGAACTTTGGTAATCACTCAACTCTAAAACAGAAACACTCCTATCATACTAATCTTACCTACCCTCCATCACTCGAGTGCTGAGGATCAAAGGTGTTTGATGACAGAGGTTTCTATTTCAGTGTACCGGATGTGAATGTGTAGGTCTAGGTCAATGTTTTGAATTTTATTGTGCATATTCGTTTGCTAATTGCTCTTGCTCTTTTTTTTTCTATTTTGTGAGTATAAAGCTTTATATATACATTCCCTAAGATTGGGAGATTGAGAGGTCAGGGAGGAAGGTTGAGAGGGAAGCAAGTGAATGATGGATGTCAGCAAACACTCCCCCCTTCCTTGGGTAGATCATACCGTTTGAAATGTGCTCGTCACCCTTTGAAACCAATTGTTCTAGTTGGTAATAGGTGAGGATTTTTGCCATTAGTTTTCTATTACCTTAGGTGCCTCGTCGAGTTGCAAGGGTGGTAAGGTACTCTCCCAGGATCGAACTTGAAGTGGTTCATTAGGTGATTTTTGAACACTGGGAGGTGTGGATTCCTTTGTAACTTTATGGAGGTCCACTATTGTAGGTGGAGGCTGTGGAGAAGCTTTTACCTCTATGGATGCATTACATGAGGAGCTAGAAGCTTCATGGGACTCCCCCCTTCCTAAGCTAGGTAGAACAAATCATTTTTTCTTTGGTACCCAAATTAGCTCTGGAATGGGTGTGTAGCATTCTGTGATTTTTTTCTTTCCACGATTGTTAATTTGTTTTGGAGCTATAGGATTGGATGCACATGGGCCCGGTGACAAGTAAGAGTACAAATTACGTTTTGATAGTAGCCTTGGGCTTCCAATAGTCGTTTAGGAATCCAACGCCACGTTTCCTTACATTTCTTGGAGCGAGTGGGATGATTCTTACAAGGCTTCTGTTTTTTAGCACTAGCTATGGTCACTAAAGAAGCTTTAGGGACCCACTTGTATGTTATCTTCGTTATATGAGGATGAGTCTTGTCGAAATCTATGGGCATTTCATCCCCCTCAGGTGTTACCCAGGTTGTCCCCCTATTTCCCCAAGTGTCTATGGTTGCTGCTAGGTGGACCCAATCCACGTTTTCTGACTCACTCATCCCAGGTAGTACATCCATATAAGGAGAATCTTCCCCAACATTAGTGTCCGCTTTACACGTGTAACAATACTGCAATGGGGCTGAGTGAATTGTGGTGTCAGATCTATGATCAACTATAAACCTGTTTCCTAGAGGATGTGCTCGACCCGTCACAAGATCCACTCGAATGACAGAATCTTGGAGCTGCAAGTAGACATGGTTTTTAGACCAGTCATGCACCATTTTTGCTTCCCTCATGAAAGGACGTCCTAAGATCATCTCTGATGCCATAGTGTGTTTGGAGAAATCCATAACAATGAAGGTAATCCTTATTTTATGTCCAAAGACCTTGATCTTGAGATCTTCTAGCATCCCAATAGGTTTAACAATAGACCCATTGGCCATCTTCACTACTATGGTTGTGGTCGCAAGGTGAGGTCTTCGCATAGTTTCCCAGCAATTTTTAGTCACAATGCTAACCCCAGCGCCACCATCAAGGATTCCCTTCACAGTTAATCCCTTAGTAGTGATTGGTATGGTTGCATTGGATATCACCCTCAAAGTATTGTCCCAACTTGTTAACAGGTATTTCTATAACAAGGTTCTCATCTAGGTTAGGTTGTGGATCTAAGTGTTCCTCCTCTATTGGCATCTCCCCAGCTCCATCCATCTGTGCAAATTGTGGTAGCCCAAACTTTAGTTCTCCATTGAGGAAGGCTCGAAGAGCTGAGACTAGCTCGGGGTCTTTATATAGTTTGGACATGATGGTGGTTCTAACTTCTGAAGACATGAAATCCATCAATTTGGCAATGTCTAACGGCACCTTTTGGACTTCAGTCCCTTGACGTGGGGAAGATGGGATCTCCATTTCTTCGATAGGATCAAGTAGTCCCTCTGTAAAAATTCTTTCCATCAAGAAGTGAGTACACCCACTTTCCCATGATTTTAAGTCGCTTTCTTCTTGGATGACACTAGGTATGGCTAAGGGTCTATGGTCTTGGTGAGGTTGTTGTTGCGTAGGGAACACGGTGTCTGTAAACTGGATCTTCCTAGGTGTTGGTTCTAGATCCCTTTGGGTATCTTCTACCAAACTCCTTAATTGTTTGACTCCCTCAATATCCTCTGTAGGGTTTGGATAAGTTCCTATCTTCTTCTTGGATCCTGGACATTGTGGCTCATGAAGATCTTCCTTGTTGGTTTCTATCTTAGTGGTCTTTTTGGTCTCCATGGTTTCTCCTGAATCAGAATCCTCTTCAGCGTCATTCATATATACAGGGTCGTCACCAGCCCCTATGTTGGTCTTTGAACTGGGGTCTGACTTCGCTGCTTTTTGCGATCTCTTTCTTCGTGTTTTCTTCTTTTTTTGAGATTGGGCAATTGATGCCGTGTCTCTTTCCTCAAGAATATAATTTTGTTTTTGGAGCATCGATCGTGTGAGTACGTTTACAGGTACCACAGGTGTACTTTGTGATCGCTCCTTGGTAACTTCAATCAAGTTTAATGGCGTGATCTTCAGTGCATTTGGATTATTTGGACATTGGGCATCCACAGGTGTACTTTGTGATCGCTCCTTGGTAACTTCAATCAAGTTTAATGGCGTGATCTTCAGTGCATTTGGATTATTTGGACATTGGGCAATCAAATGATCTATACCACATCGATTACACATGAGTATCGGCATTGTAGACATGCTCGCTTGATTGGTTTGCATTAGTGTGGCGTTCTTTTGTAGCCTAATAGGACACTTGGCTACACGATGTGGACCTCCACACTCATAGCATTGCAGAGGTGGTCTCTTAGCAGTGTAATTGATATTTTGGCCTCTTGCCGCAAGAGCAGCTCCTTGATATACAGGTATCACTTGTCCCCAATAGTCCTCCATGTAGTATTGTGGACTTTCTTCAAGCACATCCATCCCATAGGCAATATTAGGATCTATATCTTCCTCACAGCATTCCAAACAAGCAATAGATGACTCACAACCCACTTGATTCACAGAAGTGATTCTTGGATGTGGTGGTTGCGGTCCTAGAACTGGAGGTGATAAGGGTGTTGTTTGAACAACATTTTGGGCCCTAGGGACCATGTGTTGTGATGTTTGTTCAAGAGGTAGGGCCGGCATCAATGCAGGCACTTGAGGTGTGTCTGTCCATGCTAAGGTTGGTCTATTGGCCATCGCGCGCTTAAATACTATGCAATCCTTAGCTTGATGACCATACCTTCCACATGCATTGCAATTTCCATTGAATTTTACTCTAAAAGTAGGGCATTCACTGGTACGTTGCGGTCCATAGCATATTGAGCACCATTGTTGCTCCCTTCTTGGATACATATGATTGTTCTACGGAGCACGATTGTCTCTAAGACTCTCTTGAATAGCCTTGGTGAGATCTGCTAAAGTCATCTCAGATATCTTTGGCTCCTTAGCAATAGGCTTTACGGTCATTGGCTGATGCCCCGATGCTTGTGAGCTAATAGATTTAGACTCAACAGACACTCTTTCTCCTTGAATCATTAAATTATCCTCCAATTGGATCGCATTGGTGGTGACTGCTTCCCAAGTGGTGATACCTCTAATGACTAGGCCATTGTAGATATCCTCATTTCGTAACCCCCTAATGAATCTATCAAGCAATTGGTTATTGTTGAAGGGCTCATTTGGATTACAACGAGAATTCAAATGCTTCAAGCGACTTATAAAGTCTCTCACACCGACTCTCCTTCCTCTCGTTGGGCTTTCTGGAGCTGAGAGGCTACACCCCAAAGCACTCCCTCTCGTATGTATTCTTTCAAGAACAATCTCCTAAGAGTAGTAAATTGTTTTTTCTTCCACCCTTAGGGTTCTATACCAATCCCCTGCCTTCCCACTTAAGGTTAGTCTTAAAGCATTACTCTTATGTAGGTCATTGTGTTCTCCTAGAGAATCGCATATTTGTTCAAACACTTCGATATGCTTTCTCACATCCCCGTCTCCACTAAATTTTTGTGTGAGCTTGGCTATTTTTATTGCCTTACTTCTAGGCTCTCTATCAGGCGCGTTACACATATTCTCAGCAATAGATCGACCGATAGCTTGAGCAAACGTTGCCAAGTCAACTAAGTGAGCAGGCACCGTGGGTGGAGGTGTTCCAAAGACTACATGTGGAGTAGGTATTGGCATCGGACTTGGCACATAGGAAGCCCTTGGGTTCCATGTTGGGTACGATGTTGTGCCATGTGGTGGTCCAAAGTTCATATGTGTGGCCCTAGACATAGCAGAAGTCGGATGTGACATGCTAATGCTAGCCGGTATAGTCCCATGGAAATAAGAGCTTGGGTGTTGTCGTTGTGGAGCATAGGTAGTTGAAACAATGGGAGGAGTAGGGACTACATGAGTACGAGGACCCATGGGTGTATACGATTGGTACACACTTGTAGGTACTGTTGCAGGCATTGAGCTACCATGTAGCGGGCCATAGAGTGCTATATATATGTGTTTCATGATGACTCGTATGTATACATCATATGGCCTTAGGGTGCTATATGTAGGTGTTTCATGGTAAGTATGTATACATCCTATGGCCTTAGGGCCATAGGGTACTACGTATAGGTGCTTCATGATGAGTATGTATACATCGTATGGCTTTAGGGCCATAGGGTACTACATATAGGTGTTCATGATAAGTATGTATACATCCTATGGCCTTAAGGCCATAGGGTACTACATATAGGTACTTCATGATGACTATGTATACATCCTATGGACTTAGGGCCATAGGATGCTTTATGTAAGTGTTTTGTGGAGAGTATATATACATCCTATGGACTTGGGGCCATAGGAAACTATGTGTGGTTGTCTCATGATGAGTATACATACATCATATAGCCTTAGTGCCATAGGGCACTATATGTGTTTGTTTCATGATGGATATATAGGGCACTATATGTGTTTGTTTCATGATGGATATATACATCATATGGCCTCAAGGCCATAGGGCACTACATGTAGTTGTTTCATGATGGGTATATAGCCTCCTATGGCCTTAGGGCCATAGGATTCTATATGTAGGTGTTTCACAATGATTATGTATACATCATATGGCCTTAGGGCCATATGCTGCTATATGTAGGTGTTTTGTGTTGAGTATATATACATGCTATGGCCTTTAGTTCATATGATGCTTTATGAAGGTGTTTTGTGTTGAGTAAATATACATCCTGTGGCCTCAGGGCCATAGGACACTATATGTAGTTGTTTTATGATGGGCATATTGAATCCTATGGCCTTAGGGCCAGAGGATGCTATATGTAGGTATTTCACTATGAGTATGTATACATCATATGACCTTAGGGCCATACGATGCTATATGTAGGCGGTTATCGATGAGTATGTATAAATCCTATGGCCTTAGGGCCATAGGATGTTTTATGTAGGTGTTTTGTATTGACTTTCTATACATCCTATGGCCTTTAGTCCTATGATGCTTTATGAAAGTGTTTTGTGTTGAGTAAATATACATCCTATGGACTGAAGGCCATAGGGTACTATATGTAGTTGTTTCATGATGGGTATATAGCATCCTATGGCCTTAGGGACATAGGATGTTGTAGTTTCATGATGAGTATGTACACATCATATGGCCTTAGGGCCATAGGATGCTATATGTAGGTGGTTCACAATGAGTATGTATACATTGTATGGCCTTAGGGCCATAGGATACTATATGTAGGTGGTTCACGATGAGTATGTATACATCCTATGGCCATAGGATGATGTATGTAGGTCTTTTGTGTTGAGTATATATACATCCTATGGCCTTAAGTCCAAATGATGCTTTATGCATGTGTTGTGTGTTAAGTATATATACCTCCTATGGTCTTAGGGCCATAGGACACTATTGTAATTGATTCATGATGGGTATATGGCATCCTATGGCCTTAGGACTAAGCCATAGGATGTTATATGTAGGTTTCTCACAATGAGTAAGTATACATCCTATGGCCTTAGGGCCATAGGATGCGATATGTAGGTGTCTTGTGATGAGTATACATATAGCATCCTATGGCCTTAGGTCCATAGGGCACTATGTAGTTGTTTCATGATGAGTATATATACATCCTATGGACCGAAGGCCATAGGATGCTATATGTTGGTGTTTTGTGCTAAGTATATATAGACCTTATGGATTTAGGACCATAGGGTACTATCTATACGTGTTTTGTGGTGAGCTATATATACATCTTATGACCTTTGGGCCATAGGGTGCTATATATAGGTGTTTCATGGATGAGCATATATAAATCCTATGGATTTAGGACCATAGGGTATTCTATGTAGGTGAACAAAAGGGCGTCACATAAACATGACCCAAGGTCGATAGGTGGGCCAAGAAGGGCACCATAATGTTGCTTGCCAGGCATCCCAAAGATAGACACTATGGACCTAAGTCCATGTGCTCGTGTTGCATGCGCAAATATGCACACATGTTCTAGCATAATGTCGTGTATGTGATTATGTTTGGATCGCAAAATTTAATCTTGTAAAATTCACAAATGATTTTAAAGAGGTGCAAGCGAGAGCCTGCCAGCACGTCTGGGGATACGTAATAGTCGCACTCTTGAATATGCAGGTGCGATTGTGTTGCAAGTGACATAAAAGGCAAGAGTATGGACACATTTGAGTGTATTTCTATACCGCACATTCAAATCTAAAGGAAAACCCAAAAGATCAAATTTTTCAAAAAAAAAAATCAAAATTTTGAAACATTACGGCTACCCCAAGCTTTGTCATAATGGATTTTCAAGCCCCTTGATCGGTATCGGGCAAAAACAATAGCGCACATTTTTTGGGGAAAAATTTATCAATTTTGACTATTTTTAGTGCTTTTTTTACTCTACAAATTTTGGCCCCGGCGGCTAGGAAACGGGAGAGTGTTTGGCCGATGCAGCCAAAAGGCACCCTCCTAGACAACCACACCTTGTCCAAGCTCCAAAATTTTGATGCAATCTATCCTAATTTTTTTGAAAAGCCTTGTAAAACATTCCATGTAATTTTGAGCCAAATGGTGTATCCTATGAGTTGTATTCTTTAGTCATGAGTCCAAAAGCATGTGAACCAACCATAGGCCATTTGAAAATCCCTAGGTACATGGACTTAGGTCCATAGTGTCTATCTTAGTTTGAAGATCATTGTAACATTATCTTGAGTTTGGAAGATCTTTTGTACATACAATTGTAAGTGACTACTCAACTTCAACTTGTAACTCATTTTCCTTACGATCTTGTAACCCAAATTTGATTTCAAAAGTTACATTATGTTCCTTGTCTCTTGCTCTTTCAATTAATTACAATCATTTCTAGTTTTACTATGGTTTGTGACTAAGCATTTTTCAGCCTTATCTATGGATTTAAGTTCTTAAATGACTATTTTTTGACATTTCAACCATAGGAGAGTGTTGTTAGACCTGCGATCTATCTAGACTGCTCTGTTATAGTTTTATTGACCTGGACCATGATGGATTGGGATTTTGGTACTTTTTTTATGACCACTAAACTTTGTAGATTAGTACCCTTAAACCTATTATAGTGATAGCCGTTTTTCGGCTCTCCGTAATTGCCATAGTGAGTTACTCCACCCTACCAAAATCACCTAAACAATGTGCCTATTTTTACATTTTCATTGTACATAGGCGTGTGTGAGTTAGGGGGCTTTTTCCATATCTTCTTAAAACCCTCAGCTAGCTAGTCATTGGGCTAGTTGAACCAAAAAAATAAATAAAATCCAAAAAAAATAAAATAAAATATATTATGGCCCATTTGTGTGTAAATATTGCATTGTATATATGGCCTAAATATAGGAATTTTTATAATTGTTTTGGTATTTTATTTAAATATTTATACTTAGGTGTGTGTTTTATTAAACATGTGTATGCCTTCTTTCATCCTCTTACACCATAAGTATATTTTTTTCCAATGTGTACATACTCTAACCTCATATTTTTCTTTTATACAAATCACCCCCACATTTTCACCCTCACCCTCGTGAAAACAAAAAATTGATTTCTACTCTCTTAGTCACGTTTATTATATTATTCCTTCCATACCTTTTCATCTTTCACCCAAAACAATACAAAGAGGGACCATATCATATGATTCCAATATCTTTCCATATCCATAATTTCTCCATAATTTTTTATTTTTATTTTACTCATTATTCTAACACCATGTGCTCATTGAGCTAAAATCCATAAATAGTCCATACAATAGTTCCACCATGTATATATTGCTTTATTCACCAATAATCCTCCTCCATGCATGTGTAAAGGGCAACTTGGATGCTTTGTATTATGATATGAAAAAGGAGGGGCTCACTCTTGGATGCATTGTACAAATTCACCAAAGGAGGGGGCCACTAAAAGACTTTTGCAGGCATAAAAAACAGGCTTTTTGGTGAGATTTTTGGCACCCATCTCCACTCCGAATTTGAAGCGGTGGTCAAAAGAGAAAATGTGTACCAAGAGCTGAATAATCACCTCAAAAATTTTGGTGATTTTTGGAGCAACCACCGGTGCGCTATGATTTTCAAGTAGCCCAAAGTCTTTTCTCACCTCTTTCCACACTTCTACACACACACACACTCATGCCTTTCAATCCCTCACTCAAACCTGTACCTTCAATGGTTTCCACACTTCTACACACACACACACACACACACACACTCATGCCTCTCAATCCCTCACTCAAACCTGTACCTTCCATGGTTTCTCTCACCTTCTTCACCATTAACCTCCCCTCTTACTCCCATAGCTCTCATATGAGCTCTCCATATACATACACCATCTCCATGTCTCTCTCTATTATCTCCAAAGTACAATTCCATCTTACCCCTTCTATATATACATAGATTCAGCATGTGTACCATGCTTAACCTCTACAAATTAAGATATATCATCAACCGAATTGCCATTTTCATCGCGTTAATCAACCTTGGCGGCGGTGGCGTAAAGAAGAGAAGACGAAGAAGAGAATCAATAGTCATTTTGGGAACCTACACAAGTAAGTCCTTCTTCAAGCTTCACCATCACATGGATTTTCTCACTTCATTCAACCATATTACTTCAACCATCCACCTCATTCTACCCATTGTAAATACATCATTAACTTTCTAGTCATTACTAACACTAACCACTAACATACTAACACAAAATAGCCATTGACCTAACCATAAAAGACACCTCACCTCAAGACATGTGCATAGTAACTCTCTCTCTCTCTCTCTCTCTCTCTCTCTCTCTCTCTCTCTTCCTTAAAACTCTACTTTAACCTTATCTACCATCAATAATGCTCTCTTTTGAGCCCACATCCATGACTCAAGAAGACAAAGAAGGCCCGCAATGTTTTGATATTCAAAAAAAATCATAATCCTGATTCTGTTAGCTTGAAAATCAGGATTTCCAATAATCTTAATGAGGGGTCTGCAACCTATAAATAGGTTCCTTTCCTTCTTGTAAAACAACCTCCAATATCTCACATAGCACCCCAACACTCTATGCGTGAGGAGAGACTTAGGTGTAGCAACCACTTTGTGAGCTTCACTCTTGGAGTGAAAGAAGCTTTCAAGCTACACATTGCAAGTGAGAGAGCGTGAGTTCAAAATCTCAAAACCACTATTGTATATGTTCCTCCATCATCAATAAATTGAGGTTTGGTGCATCAAAGGCGTGCTTCAACGTTCAAATCTTTGTCCTTCCACTTGTATGATACGGTTTAGTGAATTCAAGGTGACTTGTGTATTTTGAGTTCTATCATTTGATCTTGCTTTAGAAAGTGTTTTAGTGTGTTTTCACTGCCAATTTTGTGTCCATTGTAAGAGGGTATTGTGGTGAGAGGTCTCCCACACCCTAAGACAGTGTGTGTGTGTTGGCAATGTTTAGCATTTACTAATCATTGAGTGAGTTTTTGTACAAGCTCTACGACAGCAACATAACGAACCATCTCCATTTGCAAGTCACAAATAAGATATTACGCAAGATCCATTCCTCTCTCTCTTCCCTTTGCTCTAGCTCTCTCTAGTCCATTTTGTGTGTGTCTTGGTGTGAGGTTTCTTGTGTGTGTTTTTTGTGGTGTATCTTCTTGGTTGTGACAAAATCTCTCTTGCGTCTTAGTTCGCATACCATAACTAGGTGGTGCCCCTATCTTGTCTGGGTTTGGCTGTGGGTTTGTTGTTGTGTTGTGCTTGTGGTTGCCCCAACCCCAATTGAGCAGCACGGGAGCCTTGAGGGGTGTTTAGAGGTCACCTCTCTTGGTACCTTCCCCGCACCGCCTCAATTTTGGTGCCCCCACGGAGGAGGGCTTGTGTACTTTTGTGTAGGATTAGTGTTTAGCATAGTCAAGTAGTTTGCATGAATCACGAGAATTTGTATGATCCTTTCATTCCCATTGCAAGGCAAAAGGTACACATAATTTTAAGTACTAAGTTGCAATTTCAACGTGTAATTCGTAGAGTTTTAGGTCCTCTTAGTTTGGCCGAGATAAACTCTTCACTAAACCCTTTTATTTTGCCTCTCATTAGGTACGACCTTAGTTTGGACGTCTATATTTTTGTTTTGTTTTAAGCATTAGGTCATGCATAGACAATGGATAATGGCCCAGGAATAGAGGTTTTCCCCTTTCATTTCACTCTACACATTAGAATAAACATTGCAATTAGTAGAAAAATTCATTTTCAACAACGTATGGTGTTCATGTTTGGTGCCCAAAGAGTAGGAGATATTCTGGCGTCATCAAACCCTGTCATCCTGCCTCTTATTGATTATCATAGGTCATTTGATGTGAATATTTTTATTTTGTTGTAGAATAGATTTCAATTTAGAAAATATTACTGTGTAAATCTTTTAAAAAAAAACAAACAAAAATGTGTTGTCACTTTGAAACTAATTCAATGGAGGCCCAACGCCAAATGTCCAGATATCCTCTTTTCTTTGGAGAGCCTGGAGAGGATGCAGAATTATTTTTAGCAAATTTCAAGATGTCTTGTCGTATCAAGAGGATAGTAACTGATCAAGAACGTGTAGAGATGATTTAGGTGGTCCTTAGGAAAGATGATAGCACTTGGTTTGACTCTTTTCCTGAGGAAGTTAAAGGGAATTACACGAAAGTTGTCAATCATTTCAAGAGATACTTCTTTGATCCCCAAAACACTCAAAAGCTATCGCAAGACATTGTTTCTCACAAACAAAAAGACTTAGATGACTACTACTTGTACAAGCAAGAGTTTCTACGTCTTTGGGCTGTATGGGTGAGAAATGTTGCTAACCCTGGTGATGGTGCAGAGTTCCTAAAGAAGGAGAGGTTCATATCCGGACTCTTTCCTGACCTTAAGGTAAAAGTTGAGGCGGGTGCACCTACCACCTTTGATGCAGCTGAAACTAGGGCTGCTGAGAAATATAGGAAACTCAAGTGCTTAAGGGGAGAGGTTACAATAGAAGGTCTTAGACCCAAAGCTAAGTCACAAGCATCAACATCTAGGAAGCTTCCTGAGGTAACGGCGGAAGTGATTGAGAAGTTAAATGAATCTTTTAAGCAGCCTGTCAATTCACCTTGCACAAACTGTAGGTCCCAAGGGACAAGCAAAGAAGTCAGAAGAGCGAGATCCACGACCTAGGAGAGTCTTACAATGTTGGAATTGCGGAGAGTCTGGACATGGGATGTATAATTGTCCTTGGCCCCGTGGGGAGCCAGGGAGACCTAACTTGAATTACCCAGTGATGAATGCAGGTGAAGGAACTAGCCAGCAACCACGGCTTCTACAAAGGCCAAATGGAGCAAGACCACCTCCACAAGGAGTGGAAGGAGTTCCACCTTTGCAAGACCCAAATGTGCATGTGGTAGAGGTGAAAAATTCAAAAGAGGTTGACATGGAAGCAAATGGCATTAAGTGTGGCCGTGGAAAAGGGAAGGAGAAAGAAGGAGTCATGTCACAAAGTGATCATGGACAAGAAAAGAAGGCAAAGGAGACCAAGGAAACCAAGAGGACTCGACGTCGTATCAACCTCCAAGACTTCCCTCTTGGACATGGTATGGCTCCATACAACTTGCTGGAAGACATGAGAAGTAAGGGTCCTGATATCTCATGGCCTCAGTTTCTTACATTATTCCCACAAGTTAGGAGGGATTTAACAAAGGCAGTTAGCACTAGGAGAAAGGTAAAAGAGAGTGTGCCTGTTGTAAAAATTGCACAAGCTGAAATGAATGAGGATATTACACCGGTGCTAGATTGTTACATCAAAGGAAGATTGGTTAGGAAAGGTCTAGTGGATGGGGGTGCACAAATTTGCATCATGATAGAGGGACTCATGCAAAGACTAGGCATGCACATCCATGAGACACCTGAATCAAAATGAAAATGGCAAACAATAGCAAGGCTAGGTGCGTAGGCATTTGTAAAAATGTTTTTGTGGAGGCCTTTGGCATTAAGAAGGCAGTGGATTTCTATGTCATGTCTACCAAAGGAAATGGTTACCCATTTATCTTACGAAGACCATGGCTAATGAACATGCAAGCTTTGCAGGATTGGAAGAGTGGAAAGCTAATTTGCAGGAATGAAAATCATAAGAAGGTTGTCTTTGACATGAAGGAGCAACGCCAAGAGGATCTCCATGAAGAATCATCTCAAAGTGAGACGGAGGAAGGCTGGACCAATAGCACTTCAAAAGGAGAAAGTAGCAGCAGCATTACTGAAGAGGAGTCTTCCATTGAAGTCATGGGGGTAAGGTTTAAGCCAAACAACCAAGAGACATCTTGCCCAGGTTTGGAAAAGGTAGGTTCCCAAGAAAACCAAAAAGTGGAAGATGAAAGAATGCTAGAAGGTATGTTATCTACAACACTTACAAAGGATGAAAGAGAGGAGCTCAAAGGTGTGTTAAAGAAATTTCCTAGGCTTTTTGCTAAAGACTACACCAATGTGCGTGGAGTAGATACTGTTCAACACAAAATTGAGTTGAAGCTAGAGGCCAAACCTAAAGCTCAAAAGCTACGAAGGCTAGGAGTCATCAAGGAGCAGGCTCTACTCAAAGAGGTTAGAAAGCTTCTAGCAGTAGGTTTCATTTATCCAGTGGAGAATTCAGAGTGGGTCTCTCTTGTTGTTGTCACTCCCAAGAAAAACGGCAAGTGGAGGGTGTGTGTGGATTACCGTCCGCTCAATCGCTCGCCAAAGCTCACTGAAATTGGAGAAAGTGAGCAGGCGTGTGCTGGAGTTACTGGCGGCTGAGCTCGGGAGGATGCAACCTGTTGTGATACCAATAGGGTTGCAAGAAAACACAAACAGCTTGGAGAAGAAGGAAGCTCAAGGCACACAACAGAGAGTGTATTACTTAGTGTGAAATGGAAAGATAGATAGCCCTAGAATGAATGGGCATATATACAATGCACAAGGGAAAAAACCTCCTATTGAGGGAAAAAATGCCCCAGTGGTCCTAAGTGTGTTCACACACATCACTACCACATGTATATGGTAGCAACGAAGTCGGGGTTCATGACATTAACCATTGAGGCACTACAGATACAATGTTGCGACAAACACGGTCTTGTGGTCCACCTTCTCCCATTCCCCTTTCATCAAGGCAATAATGCATACAAGGGCAATCCCGTATAACTTGAGACGCCACTCTAGAAGCACCAAAAGACCCATGGAGGGGAAAGGCCACTTAAAGCGGATATGTTTGAAGTCACACACACACATGTATAGAACTAGCCAAAGTGGAGGGAGAGGGCTTTAAATTGGATATGTTTGAAGTCGCACACACATTTGCCCAAGTAGACCCAGTCAAAGTGGATCAGTTTGTAGACAAATGACATGGATGCAACTTCACTCCAAAATTCCTACAAATAGCTCGTCCTTTTCTAGATTGGGCTTATGAATCAAATGGTGTCGGTCCTTTCAAACCACTTTTGCAGATGCTACTAGCATTGAGCCTTAGAGGGAGTTAGATTGCAGTTGCGGATACTATACCAGCTATTGTTACAAGTCGAAATCTTGGTGTGGGTGCCTCCACCATTCTTGATGCCATTGCATTGATTGGAGGATCAAGTGCAGCTGCAAAATTCACAACGAAGATTCTTCTGATTACATTTGTTCCTACTCCGACTAGACTGACAATCTTGAGAATTTTTGGATTGGTGGGAGACCAAGTGGTAAGCATCATGGTCTCAAGTACATCAAATTTGTAGGTGCATAAGGAGTAGTAATTGAAACCACCTTGAGTGAGAAAATTTCAAAGTGGCTTCCATAATATCCAATTGATTATTTTTTATAAAATTAGATATTTTTGCGACGTGCTTGAAGAGATTTTATACGGAGAAAATGACTCTGCAGATACTAGAGCACATACGGTTGTGCAAAAAGATCCAATGTGGAAACTTACACATCTAAGTTCCACATGTTACTTCAGAGAGTGGGAATGGCGCGTCCAAGGGATGGGATGTTGAATTATTATTATGTCCAAGGTTTGCAAAAGAGTCTTGGAATTGCACTAGCTACAATTGACTTGGAAAAGTATCACTAGAAAGGGTTATGCTCGCAACTTAGGTGGTGGAGAGATCTTTAGGTGTTCCATGTTAAAAGAAATCCAAGAAACAGTCAGCAGAAAGTGACTCCAAAGATGACACAGACAGTGAATCGAAAGAGGATGATGATCCTCTTGCATGATCAGCAAAGATCAAGGAAGACAAAAAGAAGACCCTAGCAGTGCCGGCAAGAAAGAAGAAAACTTCAAAATTAGACACCTCAAAATTACATTGTACCAAATGTCAAAATGAAGTCGGGCATGCAACCAGCGACTGTGCACTGAATTAACTTTGGTGAGAGATTTGCTAGATGAAGAATCACAACACCAATCAATGCTGATATAATTCTCAGAATATGGCAAATTGGAAAACTCAGGAAAACAAGTTTCCAAGTCAAGCAACCAATGTAATACAAGTTTCACACAGTAAGGACAGTAGGAGGAGACCAACAAAATTATGCAGTCCCTTTGAACTAAGGACGTCAATTTGGAGGTCGAGGTGGTAATGGTCAGGGAGTAGGCCAACAAGATTTTTACCCACCAAGGCAAAATCATTACTCTTTTTTTTTGGATGATAATCATTAGCACAGTGAGTGTAAGGAGGCTGCAAAATATGACTGCAAGAAAACAGAGAAAGGAAAAGGTCAAGGAAGACAAAAAGAAGACCCTGGCAGTGCCGGCAAGAAAGAGAAAAACGTTGAAAGTAGACACCTCAAAATTACATTGTACCAAATGTCAAAATGAAGGCGGACATGCAACCAACGACTGTGCACTGAATTAACTTTGGTGAGATATTTGCTAGATGAAGAATCACAACACCAATCAACGCTGATATAATTCTCAAAATAGACAAGCCATAAACCAATTCAAGAGACACTGACTCTAAGTATCGACGCACTAAACACGACATATCTAGCACTTGTACAAAGACGACAGTCACATCACTTCACATGACATCACTTCACATCACTTAGGTGTGCCTTCTGAAAACCCAAGTCAAGCAGCCAATGTGATGCAAGTTTCACACAGTAAGGACAATAGGAAGAGACCAGCAAAATTATGCATTCCTTTTGAACTAAGGACATCGATTCAGAGGCCGAGGTGGCAATGGTCAATGAGTAGGCCAACAAGATTTTTACCCACCGAGGCAAAATCATTGCTCATTTTGTTTGGATGATAATCATTAGTGCAGTGAATGTAAGGAAACTGCGAAATATGACCGCAAGAAAACAGAGAAAGGAAAAGGTCCCAGTACAAACGTGGTGTCCATTTAAATCATGAAAACAAAGGAAGAACTAGTAGAAGAATCCAGATATGCTGACCCGCAAGTACAACTAATTACCTACTTGGGAAAAGAAGTTTGTCTGAGTCAAAAGGAAGATTTTGAACTGTTGTAGAGGACCAAATATCTATCTTAAGAAATGCAGTAAAATGGGAGGCGAAAGAACATGTACTACTGCCTCATAGAAACCCAAAGGAAATCCCAGACTGGCAGCCATAACCGCAACCGTACAAGTTACCAATAGGAAATTCATCGCAACCACGAAAGGACAAATAGGATGTCAAAGTAACCTATGATGTTCCAATTGAAGAACCAATCAACACAAAATCAAGGACAAACCGAATGATCGGACAGTGTTCAATCCAATATTTGGGAATCTATGATGCAGTTACATATACAAATGAAGTTGGAGGATATGCTCTGATTGGAACATGCCTTCAAAGAATAGTTAATGACCATCTGAACAATCGACAACCAATAAAATAGCACCAAAAGAGTTGACTCCTCTGGAAAATGATCAAGCACCACTGATCACGATGCGGCATCGAGGTAGTAACATCAAGAATGTATTGGTAGAGGGTGGTTCCGGAGTCAATAGCATTACATGGGAAACATGTAAGAAGTATGGATGGTACGAATTGGAACCGGTTCCATTTTTTGTTTGTATAGAGGATCAGCGAAGGGTTTGACCCCATGGCATACTAAGAGATGTGATTTTTGCTATTGGGAGAATATCTTTTGCGGTGTCCTTTGTAGTTCTAAATCTTTAGGGGATGCAAGCAAATTATCAGATGTTGTTGGGCCGACCATGGTTGCGACAAGACAAATTGAAACAAAATTGGACCAATCATAGATTAAGTATACAAAGAGGATTAAGGAAGGTATATGTTCTGCACCAGCAAGCTAATCATGTTTGTAAAAGAGAGCCGACCCATTGCGACCGAGCAAATAAATATGATGGAAGGATTGACAGATGAAGAAGAAGCCAAATTCTTGCAAGCAAACCAGGATTTGATGGCCATTTACACGAAGGATGTTGAAACAATGTAAAAGGGATTACGCGGATATGAAAGATCTTAATTTCATGTTTTACCACCATCGGATCAATTTGAAGAAGGATGCAGCTATGTTCAAGTAGGCTAGGTAGTATTGCATGAATTTCAATTATGTCAAGGAATTCAAAGAGGAATTGGATAGGTTGTTGAAGGTTGGATTTATTACTCCAATTGAAAATTCAGAATGGATCTCACCAGTTGTGGTGGTGCCAAAGAAAAATAAGAAGCTACGGATTTGTGTTGATTATCAAAAATTGAATGCAATTACGATGCCGAATCCTTTTTCACTCCCATTTTTGAATTCAATGTTTGGATGATGTGGTTGGTCAACAGATGTACTCTTTTGCGGATGTATACAGTTCAAATGGAAGTCGTAGATCAACCAAAAATCGCATTCATCATAGCATGGGGAGTATTTTCTTGTACGGTGATGTGGTTTGGTCTGAGGATTGCACCCTGTAATTTTCAAAGGGATATGCAGCAGATATTTGGCCCATATCTCATTGATTTATTGCGCATTTTTATGGATGATTTCTCCATTTTTGGGGATAAATCAAAGCATTTGCATCATTTGAGGCTTTATTTTGAAAAATGTCAAGAAACCAGATCGAGCCTTAATTCGATGAAATATGTCTTTGTGGTGGTGGCTAGCGAAATGTTGTTGGGAAATATCATTTCTAAAGAAGGCATTGAGATCGATTCAAGCAAGATTGTGGCCATCATGTAGGCACCCCCACCTAATTCACCTAAGGCTACTTTGTGGTTTCTTGGCCAAATTCGATGGCATGGCTAACACTTGCAGTTTTTGGCCCATATTGTGATACCATTGCATGCAATGGCACATGTGGACAAGAAGGAATTTAAGTGGACTCTAAAATGTGATGTGGCATACTTCCACTTTACCTCCGGATTGGGGAAAGGACTTCCATGTCTTTGGGGATGTGTCGGAGATCGCAGTTGGGAGTGTGCTAATGCAAGATACAGTTAATGGGTGGTTCAAACTAGTGTACTATGCTAGTAGATGACTTTTCATAGCAGAGAAGAATTATTTGGAGAGAGAATGCCTAGAAATGGTGTATTTGGTGAAGAAGTTTTAATATTATTTGCTTAGGAAATTATTTTCTTCTCATGTGGACTAGTCTCAGCATTGTTGTTTTTCGTCAAGTTTGATCGGAAGATTGGTCAAATAGATGATTCTACTACGAGAATTTGATTTTGAAGTGGTGCATCAACGTGGTGCACAACTTGTGGTTGCGGATTGTTTGTACCGATTTGATTCAGAAGAAGCACCCACCAGTGTTGAAGATGAGTTGCCTAACACACATTTGTTTAGAGCGAAAACAATGTGTCCGTCAGCCAACTGCAATTTCGTTCAAGTTTGTCTAATGGCTGGCTGTCCCCAAGATTCCCATACTGCTTTAGTGGCTATGGCTATGCCAGCTCCACTATCCAGTATTGCCATGGTATCAATGTCATTATATTTCACTGGGAGGGTGGTGTTCCCTTCTTCCCCTTCATAATATTCTCCAACCTTGTTCATAGGAACTGATCGAATCTATTTGTTTTCCATTTCATTTTTCAATTTTTCCAAATTCTTAGAGATTAACCCCGTTATCCCCACCTTCTCTAGGGTTTTCTGTAAATCATTCCACAATATGATCTGAGTTTCAACAGTTATCCCAAAGTAAGAGTGCATTGGATGGGTGTAGACATGATTGAATGAATGTTGTCTACTTCTAGGGTCTGTTCAGCTCTTTTTACTTGAGTGGTCTTGCAAACGATGGATTCATCTTCGTTACCTCCCAAGTAAGAAGGTAATGTTTTTAATGTCAATGGTTTAGACATTCCTGAAGCTTCTGATCTGCAATCCCCGTACAAGGATTGTATATCCATGTTCATATCAGAAGGTAGGTTATCCAACCAGACTTCCTCTATAGAAGTTGACTTTAAAGTTAGGCTCCCATCATTGATCTCTCTCACTTTTTCCCATAAGTGTCCTGGCCAGTCTTCCTCTACGAATGGAATTTTGTCTAAGGCATCTTCGCTGTCCGGCACTATAAGCTCTGGTTCATTTGTTTCAAGGTGGGGTTCTGCCACCACATCGGATTTTGCGTTCGTTTCTTCTACCGCGAGCTCTTCAGGTTTTGCAATACTTTCAAGCTTGGGTTTTTGTTTATCCAACATTTCTTGCGTGATTCTTACCAAATTTTGATAAGCTTCCAGCTTCGCTACTTCCATGTCTGGAGATGGATAGTTTTTCCACTTGTTTTCCATGTTTGGCATGCTTTAAGTTCTGCTTGGTAGGCTTCCAAGGCAGCATTAATATGTTTCCTTGAATTCACTGCCAGTTTCTTTCAACTTGTCCTGGGCTAGCATTTTTGCTTTCTCTTCGATTTCAACCCGTTGTTTTTGTTTTCTCATCTCATATCTTTTGCTTCCGCTCCTTTTGATTCTTTGTGAAGAAACTTTTGTGTTCTCCAAATCATCAGAGGAGTTGTGTTTCTTTTTCTTTGCCTAGGCTCTAGTGATTACCTTGATTGGAACAATCGGTTCACTCTCTGATGAGCTACTAGGCATCACTTGGACTACGTTTACGACAGTTTTTCCCTTGTTCAAAGGATTCTTAGGACAATCTTTCGGAAAGTGTCCTCCCTTTTTGCAACATTGTATGCAATAGGCTTCAATTGGTTTGAGGTTTTTGTCAGGCTCTGGACATTCGTTCTTCTAATGGTCATCAGCACCACAGTTATGACAGTTTCTTATTCTAGGCTTCATCATGGGTCTTCCCATGGGAGGTCTGACACCTTGATTAGCTACATAATACATTGGTGCGAGCTCTGGTGGAGCATAAGTCATGGTTTCTTCCATTGGTGGTGGATGTGGACTATACCAATCTCCTTCTACCATTACTGTAAATGGACTACGCTTTGCATAGGGTGTAACAGGCACTAATGCTTGTTCATCTATGACTCCTTCAGAGTGCATGTACTTTACAGGCACTGCATTATGTCTTGGATATGGAGGTTGTTGTCCCAACACAGGTTGAGGTCTTTCCATACCCATTGGTGGTCATTGAGAACTTGGGCCATATTAGGCTGATATCTGTACATGGGTTGTCCTTGTGGCCTCATAGGCACGTACTGAACATTCCCATCATACTTTGGTCTGAAGTAGCACTTGTGGGTCTCATGGTTGGTCCATTTATCCTCGATTGCACACCATTTTGTGGCCTAATTGGTTGTCCCTATGGGGGTATCCCTTGTCCTGGTCCTCTCATAGGTGCTTTTTGCATATTGTTCATCATATCGTTCATCCTTTTTAGCATATCTTCTATGGCTGAGAGGGGGGCCGCAACAGCCGTTCCCACTTGTGCTGGTTTTGTGGAGGCTGTTTTCTCGCTTTGGTTATCCTTAAGGACATCTTCTTTGTTGAAGATCTCGCAATTGTCTCCTAGGTCAATCGCATCAGACACGCACGCTTCTAGGGTTGTATGGTTTTTACTATAGAGTATAGCATGAAGTTCTTTGTTTAGCAATCCCTCCAGAAACAAAGATACAAGTCGTTCTTCTACAGGTATCTCCATCTCTGGGCATCTGACAATGTATTGTTTCATTCGAGTTGCACAATCCCTAACAGACTCACCATGCTTTTGTTTAAAGATGTAGATTTGAGCTACTGTATTATGTTTAACCCCCGTTTTGGAACAAGCAGGTACAAATCCTTGAGCTAATGTGTTCAAGTCCATGATTGACCTTGGTGGAATGTTTTGGAACCATGTCAAAGCTTTTCCTTCTAATGTCATTCCAAACCCCTCGAATTGAGTATGGAAATTGAATATACGCTCTGCTCTTAGCACTTGCTTAAAGCTTGCTAAGTGGTCAAATGGATCCCCTGATCCACTGTATTTTCTGACCCATTTTTGAAAATCAGATGGTCTGACATGTCTGTTTGGTTCAACTCCAGCTCTTCTGAGAGTTGGTCATGTTCCCAATCCTTCAAACCAGTCTGTTGGAAATAGTGACTCATGTATCCCTGGACTGGCCTTAGTGTCACCCGATTTTCTACGTGATGAGGTGGTTTCTGGTTTCTTCACATTACTCTCAGATGATCTCTCACGGTGTTCATCTCTTGGAATTGTTTCTGGTCCTTGCCCCAATATCCAATCCCGTATGGAATACCCTTGGTATTTGGTTGTTCTACCTCCTCAGGAATCATCATAACAAAGTTGTTGTTATAACAATCCCTAAACAGGTAGGTTGGTAGGTCTGCTGATCACTTATCTTTGATCTTGAAGATATAGATGATCTTCATGGCCGTTACTTGTCCTGGTTTGGCATGAGAAGTCCACAAAAGATCTTTTATGTTTCTATTTTCCCAACAATAGACTCCGATCCTAGGATTATCTGTACTAAGCCGTTTCAAAGGCTTCAAATCTACTTGATCGTATCCCTCAAATTCTAAAGTAGTTGGTCCTTCTTTTGCTGACATATCTGGGATTATAGTGTTTACTTCTAGCCCCCATTTGTCTATCACGTCAGGGCTTTCGACCTGTAAATACTGAGTTCCGTTTCGATCCATGTACATTTTTCCTTGTTTATTTGCCCTAACCTCTTCTTCGAAGTCAATACTATGGTCATCAATGCGAATAGCATACTCCTCATTAGGGTCCAAGTAAACCTGGGCTCCATGACGGTTAGTCTTGTAAAAAGATAGTATATGCTTATAGCGCACTGTTGTTCCGGTTTTCGAGTGAGTCGAATAAGAAGGCATTTCGGATGTTGAATCTGAAAAAGTGTCTGAGACTTCTTCAAGAATTGTGTGCAAGGAATTGCCTTGATTCACGCTTTCTTTGGTAGATACTCTACTGGAGGTTTCTCTGAGTATGCCCCGATTTCCTAGTACACGACCAGATCTAAAGGTTCGTATAGACTTATGAAGCCCTGGATAGAGTACTCACATTTGGATTGACTTGTTGTCAATTTCCACTCGATTCAATTGCAACTTTCTGTCAAGCCACGGATTCCTCGTCTGCAACCTGATTCCTGTACAAATTTAATCAAGTTAGCTATTCTTCTATAAAGAAAGTAGAGCTCTTGAGGACTCTCGTGATTGGTCTCTGTGTATCACTTCAAATCGAGCTATGGGAGTCAAATTTTGACTTTCAGATTCGACTTTAGCAGAATTCAAAGGTTTGATCTGCAATCTGGAAACTGAGTGTATTTGTACCAATTTTGATCCAATTGAACCCAAAATTGCCATGTGGCTTTATATTATGTTGTTCTAACACTGCATAAGCTCAAAAGTCAAAATTGATGTCTCTGGATAGCAGAAGTAAATAATCGCAATTATTTACTTTTGTCAATTTTTTGCACTTTTTTTTATAGGTTTGGCAAGTATACAACTTGTTAGAGTCCCTGGGAAGATTTCAACAAGTTTGGACCAATTCTGATCAAGTTTATCAACTGTTTGGTGTCCGCAGACTCTGATTTCGAGAATCTGGCTTAAGTCTCACTTTTCGGATCCAAATTTCACCAAAATTGATTTGTGAGGTCTACTTGATGTGCTTGACCTTGTGGTATACTCAAATTTGCAAAATCATCAAGTTTTGAAGCAGATGTAATAATCACGATTATTTACTCCAACTATATTTTTGCAAGTTTTTGCCCCGACTTTGACACAGATCTGTTAAGCACCTTAAATTAAGGTCACTAGCCAATTTTCATCAAGTTTGGGCAATTTTTGGTCAAATGGTCATCAATTATCTGTCCACATACTAACTTTGCAATTTTAGTCACAAATTTCATTCTAGTGGTCCAAATCTTACCAAATTTGGTTTGTGGGCTTGTTACAACATGGTGAAGCTAGTGGTATGCAGACTTGGTCAAAAAAAAAAAGGGCAGATATAAATAATCGCAATTATTTACTTTTGACAAATTTTTACAAATTTTTGGTCAACTGAGCACATATACATGTTTATCACATCAACATAAGCCTATGAAACAATTTTCAACAACTTTGGATAATTTTTTCCCAAATTTATACTCAAGATTCAAAAAGTCAGTACAAACTTTAGTTTTTACCCAATTTTTTGCTAGTTTAGTGATCCAAATCTTTTAGGCCTTTACAAAAGTTGTTTGTACACATGCAATGAGTCACTAGTATGAACCTTGGCCAAACCTTGGCCAATTTAGAGCAGAAAGTTAATAATCGCGATTATTAACTTTAGGCTTAAAATGAGCACCTTTTTGCAATTTTCTCAAAGACGGTCTTTATATGATGTTTTTTTAAGCCTATGAATTAAGTCAAAACTTAAGTTGGCCTAAAATGTCAAGAAAAAGTAAACAATCTGAGTTTTGGCCAACTCTTGAAATTTTTACCTCGAAGTGTCTTTCAGCTTAGCCACTAGTTCGGACAACTTTTAGGCTTACTCTCCAGTCGGATTGAGTGGATTTGAGTCTTTTCAAGCTATTTCTAGTCGTAGACATGGAATTCTGCAACTTCCAATAACAAGTCACACTTGATTCTTTCAGAGAGAGCAATGTTCTGAAATCCACCTCGGATCCTACTTACCCTACTCCTAGATTTTTATGCAATGGGGTTGTGGAAAGTGTCCACAAACACTCGTTTTCTTGTGTTTTTTATGTTTTTCAGAGTCTTGATCTTAAGACTTGTCTCGTCTACCAATCATTCTCCAAATCCTACAATCCTAAAGGTACTCAGCAAGTACGATTACTTCCAAGCTACCTCTACATAGCAAAAGACGACAATCTTAAGCTATGCGGTTTCTAAAAGAAAGTTTTGAGCTCTAGGCGAACCTAGAGGAAGTTAAAGGACAACTACACAAGACACTCGTGTTTTTCCCTAGTTTAGATCTCTTTGATCCCCGGCAGTGGCGCCAAATGTGGGAGCGCATGTCTAACCTCACCATCCTATCTTATTGCAGTATTAGCGAGAACCACGATTAATTTGTCAAACCATGGGATGAAGCTGACTCGACTAGTACATAGAGGCTACAAGAGGTTGTCAATCTCTCGGAAAACAACTAACAACTCGCCTCTAACTCAAGCTACACTCAAGTGACTGAAATCACCAAAAGTCAATTGCTCATCGGCAAGCAAATCACATCCGTTACAGCATCAAATGAAATCCAAACCTAACAAAACTTCTAGGAAAAGTTATAAGACCTAAGCACACATGTCTATGGTCTCAAACCCCACTTTAGGTCAAGTTCCAAAATCACAATTATTAACAGCAATGGATTTTTGACCTAATCATTTTCGGCCCGGAATGCATCTAAATGCTTAGCAATGATGCCCCAATACCCCGCCTATGCTTAGTTTTCGATTTATAAATTCCTAGTTATGATGAAATTAGGCCGCGGGTCGGCGACGCCAAAAGCTATGAAATACTGTGAATGGATTACGTCAATGCGTAGAGCTCTTACTTGCGGTTGCAGTGCAACAAACGCATTCGCGATGTGACAACCGAAGAGGGAGTAGGAAGCGTGAGAAGGAGAGAAGTGAGCGTCGTTTGCTCGCCTTGTGTATATCCAAAAACTTATAAAAAACTTACAAAAATTGGCTTTTATACCTTAGCCAAGGTTTTTGGGTGGTCAAAACTAATAATCTGGAGTTCTACCAAAGTTGGGAAATAACTGACTGATACAATCTAGAAGCTTGTAGCCCCGGCTCATTAATTACAAGGTTTATCCAAGAAAGTAGGAGTTACAATATTCTCGATTTATCAAAATAATAAATGTTTTACAAGGAGAACTCCGAAAAATGGTGCAAAAATGGTGTCCGCGTTAGCTTGCTGCTAACAACCCAGATAGAGCATTAAATAAAAAATTAAGCCTCTTGCAAGGTCATGCAAGGCTTAGTTATTCATTCATCCTCCCAACTAAGCCTTGAACCTCACAACTATGCCAAAATTTGCATAGTTACAAAGGGTAGGCATAATGATTCATTTGATACTCCTTTTTGCGTGTGACCAAGAATGAGGCTTAGTTATTTGTTCAAATAACTGATAACTAAGCCTCACGTGACCATAGCCTTGCATAGAACTATTGTGAGCGGCTCCAGGTGTACATTGTCTGCCAAAAAGGGTGTGCCTAGGGTGGGGGGTTTCTAATCACCGAGCAAAAGAAACAAGCAAAGATAAATCCAAGAAAATTGATACAAGATCAACAATGGTGAAAGACAAAAAATTATGCCATACACATTACTTTCACTACCACAAATCTGACACTTAATTGACAAAAAATGGGATTTTAGAACCATTATGAAAATTGAATACTTGAGACAAAAGCAATCTCTTCATACTCGAAACATATATAATTCAATTCCATGTGGCATACCTCCTCTCAAAAATAGCCCACCAAAGACTTGGCCCCTAGATTTTGCAAAAAAGTTACTTTGTAAGCCTACAATACTATCCAAGAACCTCCTAAAGCATAAACAACTCCACTTTTGTAAGCAAGAAAAAATAAGTTCCTAAAGCAAGCGAGAACAAGCACTCTCTCTCTCTCTCTCTCTCTCTCTCTCTCTCTCTCTCTCTCAGCTTCACAATGCAGCATCCTTAAGCGGCCCTCCCTTTCCTCTTGCCAGCTTGACACTAAAATGGTGGAGGAAATGAGAGCAGTAAGGTGTGGATGCACCCGCTGCAACTACATCGATGTCGTATGTAGTGGTAATGATGAAGTGATGTGCCCAATGAATGCATGATGAGCTCAAGCATACCCAACTGCCTCATGACCATCTCAACGAGATTCTTGAGGTATGATTTTTCTACTGATTTTTACCAGAGTTGACTAACAATTAATCCATGTTGAGATCTGCTAGCAACACAAGAGAAGGGCCCATTCTATGAGGCTCATGTGAAATAGGTAGATGTTTAGTTGTTGCTTTTCTTAGTTGTGAAAAAAGCTAATTTCTAAAGTCTCCTTTACTCAAACAGATTTATAGACAACGACATTCTTTAATAGAATCTTGCAAGTGCAAATTGGGACTTGTCTGTATAGACAAGACCATGAAAGAGGAGAAATCAACCAAGGAAGCATAGAAGTTTGTCAGCTCTTTTCAAAATGGTTGCATCACATTGAGAGTGTTCCTTTGGAAGTTAATACTTGTGAAGGAAACTGGATATCTATGCTTGAGAAATTGATACAATTATAGTTATAGTGGAAATTTTGAGTAAAACGGAATTCATTTTAGAAAATTTAGCAGGTGCTTGTACAAGCAAGTTAGATTGATTGAGAGGTTAACATGTCTAGTTGTCATGGATTTGATTATTGTCTTCTGGATTTATGAACATAGCCACTGACATGCATGAGGTCTTAGAGAATATTTTAGGGAAGAGTCCAAGATAAAAGCAAAGCGGCAAGGTATTTTGATAAGAGGCAGTAAAAGGGTTGTGGCAAGCTCCAGTTTACTAGTTACCAAAAGTTCTTGTCTCGCTTAAGTTCCCTGGAAACTTGTGCAACATTGGTTTCTAAGCTACCTCTTAATTCTTTGAGACCTTATAATTGCAAATTCAAGGTTAAAATAAAGAATAGGTGCCTTGCAGGGACCTCGAGAAGGCTGCTTGATTTGATCATTTTTCTTATAGAACCACTTTCCGTGAGGACAATTTCTTGCCTAATGAGTCTATCGTGATCATTAAACAGAATTGATATGACCCAGAGCCAAATGCAAGTTCTTTTGCACAAAAAAACCCCAAGTCGCAGGTGCATTTGCCTCCAAGATGCAGAGGTAAAGTCATGAAGCAACAATTTCTTAAAAGCTCCTAAACTGTGAGTGCTCTTACTACTGAAAACACCCAAGGTCTTAGGATATCCACGCCTGCCTCGCTCACATAATGGGAATTTAAAGCTTCCAAAGCCTTCCAGGATCCTTTGTAGCAGCACGTAAACAAGAGCAACCAACACATGTGCGTAGTTGTTTCTTCTATACACTGACATCTGTGGCTGCAATCCAATGTCCTAGTCCCTTTAATCATGAAAAAAAAAGCCCTTGCACTTCTCCCCATCACATTGTAGGTGTCGTTGTACTGTCATCCGTTGTCAACACCTCAACATCATGCCATCTCGCCATTGTTTTCCCAAGAGGCACACAATTGAATTATCTGCCTGCCTGTGGTGTCGCTTTCTCTACCTGATGCGCCACTTTCTTTGCTAGTAACACCGCATGCTACAAAACATCCCTGGTTTGCTTGACCTTTTTTTTAAAAGAAACGACTCTACCCATATGACCCTACACCTCCTTAGTCTTCTCCCTACCCGCATGACCCTACCCCTCCCTAGTCTTCTCCCTACCCTCATGACCCTACCCCTCCCTGGTCTGTTGCTACAACCAGACTGCGCCGGCACGGATTGGTTGCAGCAACAGACCAAGGAGGGAGAGGGTCATGAGGGTAGGGTGGGTTTTTTACTTTTAAATATTACTTTGGTGTTCAAGGCGGTGACGGCGCTAGTGTTTAAGAAAATTAGTACAACCCTGGCTTCTTTGTGCGCGTAGTATAAAACAAAAACCCCTACCTATCCTCTCCTCGTCCAGTCCCTTAACCTTGCAGGATGCATAGACCTACCACCCAATGAACCCCAAAACGCCATCCAACATGCCGTACTTGACTGGCCAATGAAATGGATCCCCTGACTTGCCTGGCTGTAGTCGCGCAACGGCCTATTTCAACTCCTACGGGAGATGATTTTATATAATTAAAAAAAAACCTGATGGATGATTTTACACATATGGTGAACTTGCTGGAACCGTTCCGCGCCGGCACGGAACGGACTGGTTTTTGCAGGTTTCACAAGAGCACAGACAATGTGAGAGGCCAGTGAGCAAAAAAGTCTTTGGCAACATAACCTTATTGCATCGGTTGCCAATGCGATAAAGACTTCAGAAACATAACCTTATTGCACTGGTCGCCAATGCGAGCAGAAAGGGCTTCAGCAAACAGAACCTATATTGCAATGGTTGCCAATAAAAGAAGCTTTGACAGTAAGTTTTTCTCCATGCAAAGCTTCAACACAAACTCTCTCAACACTAAATAGCATGCGTTGTTTGTGAAAAGGGCACTCGAGATGGAGCTAATTATGCACACTCTACATAGAAGGTGCTTTCCCCCTTATGATAAAGCATGAGGCAAAAACGTTAATATGTCTGCTTTTTCTAAATATACACTCACCATCACGGTGCCAAAGAGGAGACCCAATATGGTGAGGTCTTTAATGGCCCCATATGCTTATGTTGTTGTCTCCACTTTAAACACAACTGTGAGAACAACCCCAGCTAAGGCACCTGCTGTCCTCCCAATGGGGAAATGTGTGAATGCCAGAAAACCTACAAAAATCCAAAACACCTAGAAGGAAATGGAGCTGAGAGCAACTACTCGGATAGAAGCAAGACCCATGTCAATGTGCCAAGATTTGCACGAATGATATTTGAATGAATGTGTTCAATTAGAAAAAATGCAGAGGCAAGGCAAGGGGCTGGTTGCAAAAACAAAGGGTCCAGTGTCATATGCACATGAGTCAAAACTACTTCGAAGATTTAATTGAAGAGCATGTTTTGTCAAAACCAGTCTTAGCGTTAATAAGACAAGTGACTTGTTGTACATGCTATAATGATGCCGCAACGTAGGACACCCATGAAAAGTAGGCAAATTTTTGCACTCAAAAATATAGTCAGGGATATGCATAACATGATCATTGCTAGTCAGCATATTGAAAAGGATGCGGAAGACTTGGTGCATTTGCATGTACAACATGTACATTAAAGTTACAGTTTGCAAGCCCAAAAAGACTTGAAGGAAGCGGCTTGCTCGTCCAAGCTCCCTCGATGTCAACTGCTATTGCCAGCTCGCAAGAAAAAAACACTTGGCCTGTGTGCCTCAATAATAAAAAACATGCTGATCAACCTATATATGTAAATGTATTCCAAGTGGATAATTCAAGTGAAAAGCACTGATAGCTCTATCAATAGTCCCACGCCAAATGCAGAATGGTTCCGACAATCATTCGTCGCCACTTGCGGCAAGCCAAGGGCTATTTCTTTTGTTCCATGATTGAAGGGATAGGGGTTTTTTTTTTGTTCCATCGAATAAATTTCTCTTTTTAATGTTATGAATGTTTTGATGTCATGAATGCAAAGGCTTTTAATCTTTCTTGATGATTTTGTTGAAAAGTAGAGTGACAATATATTTCTGGTTTAAAAAATTTTCAGAGCTCCCAAATAGCTTGCAATTGGTAATCACATTGAACAAGGCCATTGTTGTTAGGTAAAGTGAGTTTGAAGATAGAGTCCATGGAACGAAGGAAAAGCTTCAATTTCCTTTTATAATGATCTTGTAGATTTAGATTCTTCAATATTTAGAGGCGCTTTGAAATTGATTAGCTCATCACGATTACAAAACCACAAGAATGTCATGTAGTTGCATTGTGTGATTAAGATTATTTTATTTGTGACATAAAGGCGTCCTAATCTCAAATGTTTTTTATGCTATAATTGTAATGCAACTTCATCTTTGGTATCTCCTCATAAGAATCAAGATATGCTATTATTTTGTTGTCACGACTTGCTGACTTTACCTCATGCTTGGCTTTCAACATAGAATGAGTGTGTTGATTACAATGAGTGTATTGATTACATGATAAATGACATTGTGTAAAATACGATTGTTAGTAGTGATTGTGCAGTGATTTAACACTAGTTTGGTACCAAAACGGACACTTTAGTGTCCTTTTTTTGCAAATTTAAATAAAATGGTACATGAAATCTAAAACACATCTCAAGAAATGCTTTTGCAAACTTATAGAATGTTATTTAAAGTACTCATAGAAATTATAATCCCTCACTTTTGATCATAACCTCAATGGTAACTACACTCATGAAAAGAACCTACGCAAAACAGCATTCAATGTTTCATTAAAACTCGTACTCTAGCCTAAGAAAAAAATGAGCAGGGTGCATGCAATAATCCGTGGTAACTACTTATATATGTGCTTGATATTTTTGCAATTGTCATGTGAGAAAAAAATCCTTTGTGACTAGAATTAAAATATAGAAAGTCCTGTGGGTCAAATACGCAACGTTCACAAATTCAATTAACGATCACAAAAAACATTTACTTCATCTAAATTTACAATGTCTTATGATGCATATATACTATATCTATGACTCCATTACATAAGGTGACAACTTTTAATGGTTATTCAAGCCACATGTGATGATTTATGGCATATCCAAAAAACTGCGCATGTTGTAATTATGATTTTTTATTTATCAAAGATAAGATTTAAAATAAAGTCAACTTTTGGATTTTTCCGTTCATCTCACTTATTTGTATACAAATACCTCATATGGACACAATTGGGAGATTATATACACACTTTCATTAGTTTTTCATAGCAATGTTTTTTTTGCAAGAAATTATGCTCTACAAATTTTTTTAAATGATCTTAAATTACAAGATGCATATGAGTTTGAACCCTTGAAAAATGCTTAGCTGATGGATATTGACCTATAGATACATTATACACTTTAGGTTTTGTCCCATAACCTGATCATGTTAATGAAAGAGGCCTTGAAAGACCAATTTTTTTCTCTTTGTCAGCATTTTCAAGATTTTGGTCATTTGATTATAACAAAACTCTAGTCCCATAACTAGGTTATGAAGCTCAATTTCTTGAAATCTATGCAAAATCTTATTTTGATGAGAAGTTATATTCAATTTATGAAAATTTTGTTAAAACTGCACTAAATTTCTATGATTTTTTCATCTTAAAACTTATCATTATAATCTTAATTTGGTATTAATTTTGGCAAAAATAAAATTTGGCTATGTTCTTCACCTCATAGCTGACCTAAGATATAAACGGGACCTATGATTTTTTTTTTCTAGATTCACCAAATAATTATGACAAGTTGCTAGAAAAACAGGACACTTTAGTGTCTCAGGACATTTGAGTGTCCGATTACAGAACTAGTGTTAAGGGGTTGTTTATTATTTTGAAAACTTGGGTGTAGTCCTTCAATTAGGAGAGTCTCTCAAAGAAAAGGAAGAGGGTCTTGGGCTCACGGTGTGCAATGATCGGGTGTGCTTTGTTTCAGTCATCACAGAAGACTTTGATGACAATGATCTTTGTGGTGATGAGAGCGAGAGCACAAACATCGGAGAACCCATTTGCACTTTTGCAATTTGCTCTAAGTAATAAAGAATGTTTGAAGGAACTTGCTCGATTATTTTTTTGCTCGGAAATACTCGCTCGCCAATTTGTATAACCCCCTAGGGTGGTGGGTGGTCTTGCATGCAGTGGTGGCAATAGAACGGTATCGTGGGCGGTTATGGTGTGGTGACACCACCGAAAGAGAGAGAAAGAAACCGTTTGTTGGTGGATCGCCAGGGAGAGAGAGAGAGAGAGAGAGAGAGAGAGAGAGAGAGAGAGAGAGAGAGAGAGAGAGAGAGAGAGAGAGAGAGAGATTTGTTATGGTGGTTGGCAGTGGGAGTGGAGAGAGACTGTGTGTGTGTGTGGTCTCCACAAGCAAATGAGGGAGAGAGATTGAGGGTCGGGTGGTTGCATGAGGGTGAGAGAGAGAAGTGGGTGGCTGTAGAGGAAATAAGAGAGAGATAGATTGTGAAGAACCATTGCATGGAGTTGGTTGGCGGCCACAACAAAATAGAGAGAGACTTGACCATTCGTTTATGTGGTACAAGATGAGAGAGATGAAAAGAAGGGTCGTTGTAGAAAGGGAGAGAGAGAGAGTTTTGGATGACGGCTATGAAGCTGTGGTGCATGCGAGAGGAGAGAGAGAGAGAGAGAGAGAGAGAGAGAGAGAGAGAGAGAGAGAGAGAGAGAGAGAGAGAGAGAGATACAATTGATGCCTGCTAGCAAGCAAGAGCCTGAGAGAACAAGAGGCAAAAAATAAGGTGTGTGTTTGTGTGAGTGTTTCCTCCCCGCTCCGTGACGTGGCCAAGGATGAGGTTGAAGCGAGCTTTGTGGTGCTGACGTCAAGGTTGACAACACCCTAGGGTGTTGGATGGCAGCATGTGTTGCTATAGGTGTTCCCATTTGATGAATGTTCACGCAGCACATGCGAACAATGCGGCTTTGGTAGAGCATGCAGTGAGTCCTCCACTTTTGGTTGGTCCCTTAGAAGTTCGAAAAAAGAACTCTATCCATAAGATTATTATTATTATTATTTTAATCCCTAAGGGTTGTTTCCCATTGCATGAAGTTTCTCCAACATCAACCTAGCCTCGTGCTCAAGCTCCTTTGCAGACCTGAGATCTTGAGGGTTTTGTTGATGAATCCACGGCATGGGATTGGTTGGTGGACGCAACGAAATAGAGAGAGACTTGACCATTTGTTTATGTGGTACAGGGCGAGAGAGATGAATAGAAGGGTCGCTATAGAAAGGGGGGGGGGGGGGAGAGAGAGAGAGAGAGAGAGAGAGAGAGAGAGAGAGAGGCGGTTGATGCTAGCTAGCAAGCGAGAGCGTGAGAGAACGAGAGGTAGAAAATAAGGTGTGAGTGTGTGTGTGTGTGTGTGTGTGTGTGTGTGTGTGTGTGTGTGTGTGTGTGTGTGTGTGTGAGTGTTTGTTGGCTCCCTGCTCCATGACGTGGCCAAGGATGAGGTCACCCTAGGGTGTTGGATGGCAACATGTGCTACTACAGGTGTACCCATCTGATGAATATTCAGGTAGTGAGTGCGAAGAATGCGGCTCTGGTAGAGCACACAACGAGTCCTCCACTTTCGGTTGGTCCCTCAGAAATTGGAAAAAAACTCACTCAATAATATCCAAAAGATTATTATTATTATTATAATCCCTAAGGGGTGTTTCCCACTGCATGAAGTGTCTCCAACATCAACCTAGCCTCGTGCTTGAGCTTCTTTGCAGAACCAAGGTCTTGTTGCTATTGATCCATGGGATCATTGGTTTTTTTCCTTCCAAATTTCACAGTTTGTCTTCTCTCCCATTGGATTTCCGTACCTATTATCTTAACACTCCTCTTCTTTTAAAGCTTGCAACACAAGGCATAGCCAATCATTCAAGGAGGAATTCTTAGTAACTTAATACTCTCTCTAATTACGTCCACCTATTATTCTATCTTATAATTATTATTATTGTCACTCATCCCATATTCCCACTTGATTTCGTAAGCCGACTCTATAGACTGTAATGTTCACGGCATAAATATTCTTATAATTAAAAAAACACCACCGAATAGTTATTATGTATAGCCAATATGATTACACTAACTCTCTAATGGACTAAAAGTAAAATTATACTACAAAAAATATAAAAATCAACACATGATCTCTTTAATGCTAGAAAATGAAGCATATAGACCAAAATCTGAATAACTTAGCCGTAAGGTATGATTATGATGATCCTTTTTGTGGATGTGACAATTATACTATCAGGAGCGTTTTCTCAAGATCTAATACCAATGCTACAATTAGGAGCGTAGAGTGCCCTACAAAATATACAAATAGCACACAATCAATGATAAAATCAATAGATCCACCATCAAGACTTACACAAGAGATGTAGAGAGCACGAGAGAGTAGCGAGCACGTGTAGATGCACCTCTTAGAGAGGAGTGTTACATCGGTACAACAAGAGAGCAGAGAGGAAATGAGAGAAGAATAGACAAAGGTATTGGGTGCAATCTCTCCTTGTGCAAGAGTGAGCAATTTCCTCTAGAGCGTATTTATTTAAAGAGTTCTTGAATGCTCAAAGTGAGTACAGATTGCCCGGTCAGACACAATAATGTTCATAGCTCATAAAGAAAACGTGAATAATAAAATATACCTAAAATGTATATCCTTTTGCATAGTCCATAGCTCGATCAGCTTTTCCACCTGTCAGCTATAGTAAATAACACAATATCAATTTCATTACAAACATTAAAGCATAGTTCACCTGTAATAGAGTCCAATCTGTCTCAGCAATCCGAAGTTGCTAAGAACATCATGTCGCACTGGCATCATGCCAATCTGGTGAAAAATCTG
This sequence comes from Adiantum capillus-veneris, assembly GCF_014529385.1. Classification (NCBI taxonomy): domain Eukaryota; kingdom Viridiplantae; phylum Streptophyta; class Polypodiopsida; order Polypodiales; family Pteridaceae; genus Adiantum; species Adiantum capillus-veneris. The sequence continues at coordinate 126,227,655 of NC_140945.1, forward strand.
AAGTAGTTGAATCTTGCAAGGTCTCCAATAGCAACTTCAGTAACTTGTCGAACTTGATTCCTGTGGGAGGAGCCAGTGGTACATCTGGCTCTACCTCTACACCATGGTGAGAACCGTTATTGTCTGCATCATCTGAAATCTCCTTTGGAGCCTGAGGGACAGGGGTAGGAGAAGAGGGTTCTTCAATCTCAAGAGGAAAATCACTATCTAGATCTCCAAGTATCGGCCAATCTCGGGTTGTCGTGGAAGGCTTGGGAGCGGAAGCCCCCTTTCAAGGATTATGCTTGACAAAGATGACATCACGGTTGAGTACAACATCCTTCTTCACTAAATCATATGTTGATATCCCTTGGAAAGAATATTGTATCCAACAAAAAACATTTTTCTCGACTTGGGGTCAAACTTCCCCCTCTACTCCTTCGATACATGGACGTATGCATTGCTCCCAAATATCCAAAAATGAGAGACATCGAGCTTTCTACCAAAGTAAGCCTCAAACAGGGTCTTCCCTGGAACGAAACAGGTTGAAGATCAATTTATGGTATGAACTGCCTTCGCCCATAAAGACTTTGGTAGGTCTCAAGGCTCAAGCATAGTCCGCACCATCTTAACCGCTTTCCTATTCTTCCACTCCACAACTCCATTCTCTAAGGGCGATCTAGTATTTGCAAGCTCCCTTGATGCTATGGTCCGCACAAAAGCTGAATGAATGCTTTGGAGGTAAACTCCCACCTTTGTCCAATTGAAATTGTCTTCATTTCTCTCCTCCACAAGAGCACGTCAAATCCTTGAAAAAACCAAGTGCCTCTGACTTGTGTGTAGAAAGTAAAGCGGCTAAAATCATACAGCGGCAGCATGAAGTAAAGAGCTCTGCTTATGGAATGATTTTGCATAGGGTTAGTGTGAACCAACTCCAAAATTGCAATAGCTCATTGTGTTGAGTGCTTTTGAATAGCCTCTCTACATTGCTTCCCACCAATGAAAGTAATGCATTTCCCATGCTTACTCCCAGCATCTAGTAAGCCTTTAAGTAGCTATTCAACAAAAAGCAAGACAAAGATCATCATTGTTCAAATGACCACACCTAAAATGCAATGGATTACATGTGGAAATCCGAGTCAATGAAGAAAGAGCTTGGAGCATGTTGAGACCATTCTTCACGCTGCCCCCTCTAACCTCCTTGCCAAAGCCTTGATCCCGAATGGACACTACATCCTTTGTAAAATCACCTCCATGTCTAGCTTGCACACCTCGTGCACAAACATAAGATGAAAACCCAGCTTCAGAGCATAAAGTACCTTGGAGATATGCATACCCCCTCTGCCATCTAGAATCAACTCCATGTAATTTCAGATTTGCCACCAATGAAAACAGTACCACAATGTTGCTGCATGTTGGACAAAAGATCCTTCGAAGGTGTCATGTGTCGTGAGGCACCACTATCAAGAATCCAATCACGACCATATTGACTCGTAAGAGCCGTCTCAACCTCCGTCGTCCTTGGAGAATCCTTTGAAGGTAGAATCTCCAAATGAACAAAGGTCGTTGATGGCACCGTTGCCATCGTAGAAGTTGAAGCATCTCCAACATGCTTTAGACTCTTTTGCCAATAATGACCCTTTTCTCCACAATGATTGCAATGCCAATTTGCCTTCAAGGCATCCTTTTCAGCATCACTCTTCTTTGGATTGTTATTACTTTTCTTCTTACCCTTCTGTTTCTTATTCTTGTTGTTACTGGAAGAACCGGCCAAGGTTTTAGAGCCTAGCCTCTTCCTCATATTGAACCGCTCCTATTGGTCCAACACCATTGGAACAATCTTGTCCCAAGAAATAGTGTTTAGCCAGCCATTGGTAATCAATGAAGAATAGAAATTGGTATACCGTGGAGGTAATTGGCCAAAAAGCTAGGCAGTCATGTTCTTTGAACTGACAAGCCTTCCCATATGAAGTATCTTTTGCTGAAGCTTGTTGATGTGATCCCTCGTGGATGAGTGCTTTGCATCCACGCTCTTCACCTATACCTCTAAGGCTATCCGCTACGTTAGAGAGACTCGATCATATAGAAAAGGAATCCAATTTCAACTTGGTGGGAAAAATCGTGGAATGCATTGCCGATAAAAGGTATGTCTACCTCAAATATGGCCATACACAGTCACAAAACAACCCTTACTCCTTAATCTGCTCTTGGGAGATATTGGTCTCCAATCAAGATCTTCCAAGTCATCGCTATTTGAGTGTTGCAACCGACACCTCCTCTCGCCTTGCTCGGTGAAGTGGTATGCCATCAGGCTGTTGTAGATCCCTTCGTTGGAAAATTTTTGATAGCTGAAAAGGAAGTTGATGCTAGTGTTACACGGGTGATGATTGTTTTGGTGGTATGTCATCGGGTCACTATATAGATGTTTTGAAAAGGAAACTGGCCAAGAATGGTCCCTTGGTGACCATTCCCACGAATGTGGGAGCATGGATATCAAGGAATGGTCTGCAAGGGACCATTCCCTACACAGTAAATGTACTAGGAGGAGTTTCGCTCTCAAGCAGGCAGGGTTTTCGCTTGCATCAACAATCCCGTCTTCTTGCTGTTTGCTCGCTGCGTGAACGCTCAGCTAGGCGGGGTAGATAGAACTGTGCCCATTTTAGCAAAAGGTAAAATACCAGGCGGGGGTAGGCTGACGTCACAAGGCGGTGGTAAACTTTGACTTGTGCGAACTGCCTCTAAACACTCCATGCAATCCATGTTGCTGGTCTCATAGAGGGCTCCCCTATATGCCCTTTAAAGATGCCTTTGGAGGGCCAATTAACTTCAAACAAGGTGTCTCATATCGTCAAACCATTTATCGGGTCACATTTTCGCAAACAACGACAGTAACCGCAACTATTTCGGTGGGGGGTGCTTCTACCACCCCCCACATTTGAGAATCGCCTTTTCAACCGGCACAACCCGGTCAGCAACGATGACTTGAGGCGCTTTGCTGCTTGCATCAATGCTCACATAGCCTTGCTTCGTGCAGCAATGAAAAGCATGTGTAGGGAAGGTCGCAATTACAAATGCACCTATTAAAACTATATATAGGTGAGGAGGTCGCGATCAGAGGTGGGCTTGTAGTTGTCGTTGCACCATATTAGCATGGGCTTGTAGATGGTAACATCGTAGACGCGATGTCGATGAGTTTTGTTACCGAAAGGGTGCAGTAGAACATGGTTCTATGGGGCATCTTCATTGAGGTTGATGACCCTCCAATGGGGTAAAGGGCCCCCCAATTTTAAGGCACTCTAAAGGGTCTATGGGGGAGCCCTCATAGTCTACTACACACAGCCTGCACACTAAGGAGGTGGTCATGTGAGGCTCAATTATCAGTAACTCGGGAAGATACTGAGCCACAATGTGGTCACGTGTATCTTACTGAGCCAGCTCAATACTACAGAGCATAGCCTTTTGTAATTGTGCCGATTTTGGCACAATTGCATTAGGGGGATTTGTAATACATTTAATGCAAGCAACTTTCAAAGGAATCAACATTCTCTCTCTTCTCACTGATAACTGTGCTCGCGTGTGCCCGTGACAGGGCTCAGTTATCACTAGCCTCAGTTACCCAAACGCATAACGGGGCCCTCGCGTGACCACCGCCTCACACAAGACAAGCCTAGTCTATCGGCTTGGACCGTCTCGCTGCTGCCGCCACGTGGCAGCAATCTTCGTAAGCTGGAGTGAGCTGTGCAGTGGAGGCCATGGTGTCGAGAGCCATCTCTCCTTGTAATGGAGCTTCATGTAGTTCGGCCGTCTCCTCTTCAACAACGCACCTCACTCTCCAGAAAGCAGCACCATCCAGACTTCGCTGCAGGCAAAGGCAATGTCTGCTTTCCTCTGCTGCCGTTTTCCCTGGCGCAAACCTCGTTGTGGCTTCACGTAGAAGACCGTTTCTTATTCGCGCAAACCTAAACTGGTCGTCCGACGCCCAAACGGAAGGCCAGCTACAAGACCTCACTTCCTGGCTCAAGCAGCAGGGCCTTCCTGATCAGGTACCAGCACATGCCCATTGATTGTAGTGTACCTGTTGAATTTGCAAGCTTTTAGTGGCTCCTTTGCTTGTCAATAATTGATAGTCCGCGTTCCAGCTTGGCCCCACTGAATGGTGCCAAAGAGCACTCTTTTGATGCCTGCTTTTAGTGGCTCCTTTGCTTGTCAATAATTGATAGTCCGCATTCCAGCTTCGCCCCAGTGAATGGTGCCAAAGAGCATTCTTCTGATGCCTGTATGGGCGGGGGAGGAATAGTCAGCGTAGAGGATTAAATTTACTCACATGGGTCAGACAGCAGTAGACCCTCCACCATAACTGTTGATGACATGCCATTGAGAAAGCATTCTGTGTCATTTTTACCCAAGAGAGTAGTTTTTTCTGTCACATCAACATTAAGGACCTCTCTGATGGTGATGCCAAGCAGTATTTATACATCATCCTGATAAATTTATTGTTTTTTAGGAAGTTCTCTCGCCACTAAGCCACTTATGTTTTTGTGCTTGTCCCTTTTGTTGTTGGTAAGCTGCCATTGGGGATCAAACTCTGGTCCATATCATACTACATACAAACACCTTAACTGCTATGACACAGCCTTGTTGTTTGTTTTTGGGATACCATCGTTGGCCATTTTCTTTATGAACTGTTCATAATGTTGTTTCTCTCTCCTCTCTCTGTTATTCATTGTGCTGGCTTTGTCTGTCACAGCTTGTACATTTCCAGAAAACGCATAAATCTATACTGATGAAGCGATTTTGCTAATTCTCATGAACGACATCTATGCAATAAGATGCGACTCTGATGTGATTGGTCATATTGCTGTTTTTGCATATGTGTGGCAAAAAAATAACTTGTAGAAAACTTGACCGTGCTGTGCTTTGATGGAGGATTTAGCACTTTCAATGCTTCAGCCATCCTCTTGTAGTTGGCGAACATGGGCTTGATGCGAAATAGCTGAAATAGAGCCTTTATTGACTATTCTGGCTCTAGAAAAGCAGCTCTTAGCAGTTTTGGTGACTAAGAGATTGGCCCGAGCCAGTTCCAGGCCAAATTTATACTACCATGACATGCTTAGTCTGCTTGCTTTGTTGTCCTTTTGGAAAATAGGTGGACCTGAACATGTTTTCTTCTCACTGCACATCTTACTTACTATGTATTCGCTTTTCTGTGCAGGTTGTGGAACTGAAACAGTCCGGTACTGGAGGGATTGGCTGTTTTTCAACTAGACCTTTGCAAGTGAGTTCCCTTTTGTTTCACTATCGCTTTGAAAAGAGTTGCAAAATAGTTTGGTACCAAGTGCATCCTATAGGAAAGCCTAGCTTCTAAGTTCCATCAATCAAACCAACTCTGCTTAGCTGTTGATTGTATCCTGAATATCTTGCCTAAGTACATGTTTTTTTCTTGTCCTTTTTGTCCCAGATAGCTTGTGTTGCTAGTTTCTTTTTAGAGTCAGTTTGAAAGCTAACGAGTGTCTTCGGTCTTGAAAGTGTCTCAAACTGGGAGTATCATGTTAGTCCTATTGTGCTGTACTTAAAATGGAGTAGCTATACGAGAGTAAGATATGCCATGTTAATCTTATTGTGTTGTACTTAAAATGGAGTAGCTACACGAGAGTAAGATATGCCATGTCAGCAATTCTGTACAGCCCCCTATAAAATGCACCGCGATTTTTTGGGTGTTCATTCCCCTATGCCCACCTGTGAGAGAGTCATGAGCAATGTGCAATATCGTTGTCCTGAGAGAGGACAATACACATAGACGGTGACGAAAATACAACAAACCTTCACGAATGAGATAGTTGTTGGTCCCTTAGGAAGCAAGAGCCTGCAACCATTGCTTATCAAACTCAGAATTTGCATAGTGATTCTTCATGCTGTCGAAGGAAACTCTTGAATAGAAACTGTGGATCTTGACTCAAGAGTCAAGATCTTCCTTTGCGACTTAACGCATCTGCAAACAACGAGGTTTGCTTTACCAGGTACATACTCAATCAAACCACCAAATTGCTCAAAAAATTGTGACCACCGTGCTTGGCGATCACTCCAATGTGCACTAGGCATAGACTAGAGCCACTTGAGGGCTTTGAACAAGATGACCGTCAAGATCAAGTTTCCAATTCCTCGCGTTGAGTATATCCTCGATAGGCTCAATGGGGCAAAGGTTTTCGGCAAAGTCGATCTCAAAAGTGGATACCATCAGGTAAGGGTATTTAAAGGCCATATCTACAAAACCGCCTTGCGCACTGAGCGAGGGCAATGGGAGTATGTGGTTATGCCTTTTGGATTGACAGGTGCCGTGGGTACATTCAACTGCCTCTTTGTAGGTCGTTTTGGTGATATGATCGGCGTGTGTGTGTTTATCTTACTTGATGACATTCTCATATTCTCTTCATCGTGGGAACAACATGAAAAGGATGTAGAAAAGGTTTTAGTCCGTTTGGACGAGTGTCAGTTGTACATTGCAGCTAAGAAGTCTGAATGTTTTCTAACTGAAGCTACTTATATTATTTCTGCAGAAGTTGTCAAGCTTGATCCCGCAAAGGTAGAACAGGTTCGTAATTGGGATTTGCCCAAAACTGCATATGATGTGCGTTCTTTTCTTGGTCTATGTCAAGCGTATAGTTCACACAGAAAATTTTTCACGCATTGTTGCACCCATGATTGATGTTTTGAAAGGAGCGAAAACTCGCTGACAATGCATTGTTTTGTGGGAGGCAGCCGTTGAGGCTTTCGTAGCTCTCAAGGTTGCGGTGACAAGCGTCGTGTCTCATCCTTGCCTCTTGGGACGATCCCTTTGAGGTATGGACGGATGCGAGCAATGTCGCCATAGGTGTTGTGCTTCAGGAACTATAAAAGAAACCCATTGGGCACTCAGTACAAGCAGAAGAGGCAGCAGGACGAGTTCCAAAACTCGCAAGGCCTCGACTCAGCAGTACCGGCGGAGAAGCACATCAGCGTTTTCAGATTTCAGATCAGCGTTTTTAAATTTCAGATCAGCGTTTCAGATTAGATCAGATCAGATCAGATTAGCGTTTGCAGATCAGATCATTTCAACGATCCTAGATTCAGCCTCATATCAGATTTCAAATTTTCAGCCAGATCAGCCCTAGCGTTTTTGCAATTCAGCCCGTCCTCGTCGTCGCCATCATTGTCGTCAACATCGTCAGCAAGTCCATTGCATCTAGACCATTGTATCAGATTTGTGCAATCTATAGCATAGACCTCTCTCGCCATAGAGAGGGGGGCCCTTGGAGAGGGGTTTGAGAACCTGTCTGGTGTCGTATTTCTCTCTCTCTCTCTCTCTCTCTCTCTCTCTCTCTCTCATTCTCAACACTTTCATTCATAGTAGCATTCACTTTGTTTGTGATCATTGCAATTAGAATAAATGCTTTGTTCTTTTGACGTGATATATCCATCTAAAATTCCTTGTTCTGCCTTTTCATATGGAGTGAGCTTAGGTTTAGTAATTGTGCTTGCTTTACCCTTAGGTTCATTTTGTGAGTTCTTTTCTAAGAGACTAGAGGAAGATTGGTTAGAAGAGTTACCATTCTTACCGTTCTGAGGGTTTTGAGAAGTCTGAGTGGTACCTTGTGAAGTCTTGTTCTCCTTCAGCTTATTGTGCTTCATCTCTTGTGCTAGAGCAATCACTACCACCTTGTTGAGATTGATTAAATTGAGTATTTCGACATCATACTTAATATACTCATCCAATCCATAAAGGAATGCCTCTTTGCGTTGATCATCCGATTTGCGTGATTGGGTACTGAGCTGCAAAACACGATTAGAGAAAGAGATAAGTGGCATACTATTTTGCTTGAGACCGCGCCAATCGTCTTTCAACCGTGCTAGGTATTGTGGTGGCTTAAACCGCGCCTTGAGCTTGTCTTGGAAGTTGGCCCAATTGAAGGAAAGGGGCGCGTCTTCGTCGACTGCCTCTAGGTGCGCGGCCAACTATGCCTCTTGCCATGCGTGGTACCAATAAATGGCATCACCAGCAAGGTACATGGCTTCTGTCAAAACCTTGCTATTCTAGGGGTCTTCTTAGTTGTCGCAAAATAAGCATTAAATTGATGCAACCAAGAATGAATAACAGTAGCATCCATCTTACCATCATTCTTACTGAATGTGATCTTCTCTGTGATGGGGTTGTTGGAGTCCGAATCTTTGCTTGTGCTACTTGATGAACTACCAACTTCTTTGACTGGCTCGAACTTCGAGATGAGTATCTGTAGGACCAACTCTTGCATGCGTTGGTCTCTCTACGTCTCATTGTCACAAAGTGATGACGTGGCTGCCCGCTCTGTTGAAACCCTAACCCTAAAAATTTGAACCCCTAATTCTGCCCTAACCCTAACCCTAATCCTGAATTTTGATGACGTGACAATTGACACGTGGCAGCTCTACGGATCTCCGTGATTTGCGGCGTGAATTGCACTGGCAGCTTTTGACAGCTTTTGAGCAATGCTTTTTTCTACGCAATTGGGAGAGAGAGAACCTCTTTGTTTTAATTAAGCAAGAGAGAGAGAGAGAAAGAAAAGCCTCTTTGGTTTATTTTAGCAAGAGAGAGAGAGAAAGAGAAACTGCTTTATTTTTGCAAAGCTTTTGAGCTTTTGATTTTCAGCTTTTGGCATCCCTAGTACCTTTAAATTTGTGAGCAGGCCTCTCACAACTCAGAGCATCTGGATGCAGAGCCTGAATGTAAGCGCCTGCCCACACTCTTGTACTTTGAACTCAGATTAATACAAAATGAAATACCGAAAGGGGCACCAGTCTTTGGGGCCAATATCTCTAGGCACGGAACTCCGTCGGGCCAGTGTGAATCAATTGTGAACTGTGAACTGTTTTGAAGTGGTTATTTGGTGCTGTCGCGGTAGATTCTTGACTTGGAGTGTCCAAGTTTGTTAGAGTGGTATCAGAGCACGGTCGATTTCTCTTCTACGGGAAATCCGATCCCAATTTTTTTTTTCCGCGGCACCTATGGCTTCAGGCAAGGATCAGTCGACTCCCTCTGCATCCGGAGATGCGGCAAGGAATCACAACGAAGAAGAAGTATGGCCCGCCTTCGTCTACACAGGCGGAGCGTCGAGAGATGGAGCGTCGTCAATTGATCGGCGATGCAACAAAGATGATGCTCAATTTTGCGAAGGACCCAAAATTTGCAAAATATATGAGCGAGACTTCTTTTCAGGAAGTGCATGCGCAGTGGCAGAAAACCACACCACCACCCCCAAAACCCGCTCTCAAGAAACCTTCTGCTCACAAGAATTATTCAGAGAAGGAATTAGAAGAGGTGGTTGATGCACGGATTGCTCAGTTTTTTGACGCTCAAAACAAAGTTAAAAAGCACGGCAAAAAGCAGAAGAAAGGCACTGACTTCCCGGGCTATTTGGGTCGTCAGTCGACATTTGAAAAGGCAAAGAAATAGAAGAAGCGTGTTCGATTTGAAGAAGTACCCAATTCTTCTTCTTCTTCTTCTTCTGACAGTTCTTCTAGCTCATCTGACTTGAGCGAAGAAGACCGAAAAGGCAAAAAGCGAAGCAAGAAACAACGCTTCGGAAAGGGCAAGAAAAAGGCAAAGAAGTCTAAATCTCGCCCAATGAGTGACAGTTCTACAGAGGACTCGTCTACAGACAGTTCAGACTTTGATGAGAGCAATTTTTATGCAAAGAAGAAGAACTTTTACAAAGCCAACCAGTATGACTTTCTCGAAGACAAAAGCAAGAAAGTCCGAGAGTTTAAGGAAGGTGGACAGTTAATTAAATTCGACACGTTTTCGGGATATAGAGATACTTCGAAGGCTTTGTCTTTTGTACAGCAGTTTGACATTGCTTTCGTGGGAGGACGTTACTATGAGCACTCTAAGATTCGGAGAGCTACCCCTTACTTTAAGGGGAATGCTCGAACTTGGTGGTTCACGCTTCTATTAAGCAAGACTGCGCTAGTTAAATGGATGAAATTCAAGAGGCTTTTTATTTCTTGTTGGTTGACTCGAGAGTATGAATGTGATATACGAACTGCTTGGAACCATCTTCGGATGACCAAGAAAGATACAGTGGACGCTTATTGCGAGAGATTCTGGAGCTCTTTTCTACCCGCCTCTTCATTTAAGAAGATCTTGTTCAAGGAACAGATTGAGCGGTTTACCTTGGGTCTACCTACAGAGATCCGAGATCACTGCTTGGAATAGAAGTCAGCTTTTATTCAGGAGTTGATGAGACATGCGAAACGAGGTTTTGCCATTCACTCTGGCAGTCTGACCTACCTCACCGATGAGATCGTGACACAAAGAGCTGAACAGACTTCGACAAATGAAAGTAGAAAGAGAAAGAGCAACTCAGAAAAGAAAGATGCACGACCCAAGCTTACTCCTCAGGAGCGAGCTCACTTCATCAGGGAAGGGAAGTGCTTTGGATGCGGTGAAACTGGACATATCTCCGCGAAGTGCCCTAAAAAGGCACAAAAAGGACAGAATAACAAGGACAACGAAAGGCCTGAGAGTTCGAGAGCAGCTGAGGAACGTGGAAGAAAAGGCAAGATGAAAACAGGATTGGTTCTAGACTGTGTGGATACCGATCCCAGCACGTTGGATGAGAGTACAGAACTTTGTCGAGCTTGGGGCAAAGTGAAAGACCAAGAGGCCCTGATCTTCTTTGATGGAGGAGCCAAGGCCAACTTCATTTCACCGGAATTGGCGGCGCGGCTCGAGATCACTCCCGATTGGATGGGACCACTTGCGGAGGCAGTTCTAGCGGCACCCGGCAGGGACGTAGCCATTACATCTGTCATTGGCAAACTTTGGTTGCATTGTCAGGGGTATTTGGGGCATGAGGACTTTTACATAATGCCTTTGGAAGGTTGTGATGTTCTCTTGGGAATTCCCTGGTACCACAAGAACAACGCCGTGGTCGACTATCGGGCAAGGAAAGCAAGATTGACTATAGAGAAGGGCAGAACCATTGTACTCGATATAAAACTGAAGGGCGAGTCTGTACCTATTGTATCGGCTTCGGCCATTTCTAAATTAATGAAATCCAGTTTGTTTGTTTACTCGATCTTTATGAAAGAGTTGAGTGATGAGGATAGGACAAATATGTCTAAACTTAATATAAAACGCCAAGATTTTCTCCACTCTCATGCCGATTGCTTCTCAGAGGGCCTGCCAGGCACTCGAGTTACCACCTGCTTGTCCTGAAGATCATACCATTGATCTGATTCCTGGAAGCACATCACCGAACCGGCCACCTTACCGTGTGAGCCGAGCACAGAACGAAGAGATTATGAACCAAGTGAAAGACCTCTTGGAAAAGGGTCTTGTCCAGCGTAGTACTTCACCGTATTGCTTTCCAGTGTTGTTGGTTTTGAAGAAAGACGGATCTTGGAGAATGTGCATCGATGATAGATCTCTCAACAAAATCACCATCAAGAACAGATTTCCGATTCCTAGGATCGATGATATACTCGACAGATACAGGGATCCTCATGCTTTAGCAGGATTGATTTGAAGAGTGGATATCATCATATCAGAATCGCGCTGGGAGACGTCTACAAGACAGCATTTCAGACAACTTTTGGGTTATTTGAGTTTTTGGTGATGCCTTTTGGCTTAAACAATGCTCCTGCGACATTTAACCGGATGATGGACAGGATTTTTCGAGAGTACAGGCTATTTGTTTGCACTTTCTTTGACGATAACATTGTTTCCTCCAAGAATGAGGCAGAACATAGAGATCATCTGCTTCAGGTCTTTCAGGCATTACGAGATCACAAGTTAGTGATTATTGCAAAGAAAAGTGAATTTTTCCAACCAGAGATACACTTTTTGGGACACATTGTGTCAGCAGCAATAGTGCAAATGGATCTGGCCAAGATAGATACTATCCGTGATTGGCCCGATTTAAAGAAAGTCCATGAAGTTAGAAGCTTCTTGGGACTGTGTTCGTACTACAGGCGGTTCATTTGAAAGTTTGCAGAGGTTGCTTCCCCTTTGCATATCTTGACACAGAAAGGAGTCCGTTTCTCGTGGGGACCCACAGAGGTGACTGCCTTTCAGACATTGAAAGAGAAATTGACTACGGGACCAGTTTTGACTTTGCCGGACTTGCAGAAGTCATTTGAAGTATATTGTGATGCTTGTGGTCATAGTCTGGGTGCGGTCTTAATGCAAGAAGGCCATGTCATTGCTTACGAGAGCTGATTGTTCTCAAGGCTGGAAATGACAACACAGATTTATGAGAAAGAGCTTTTGGCGGTTATCCATGCTCTTACTCAGTGGTGGCATTACCTACTCGGAGCGGATTTTACTGTCTTTATAGACCATCAGAGTTTGCGCTACTTCTTGTCACAGAAGCAGCTATCGGAAAAGCAAATGTGGTGGACGAACATCTTGTCACTGTTTCACTTTCAGATTGTCCATGTTCAGGGACAGAAGAATGTGGTGGCAGATGCTTTGTCTCGGAAGCCGTTGATTCTGGCTATTTCCACGATACATCATAGGAGCTTCGAGGATATGGTCGACCAGCATGCCACAGATACAGATTTTGCAGACGTGTTCACACTGATACGGGATGGGGAGACAGTAGCAGGATATTCCATTCGGGATGGCTACTTGATGAGAAAAACCATGTTGTGCGTTACACAGCCATTGAGGGAAAAGGTTATGACCGAATGCCACTGTCCACCTTTTACGGGTCATCGCGGCATTGCTACCACCATGAAAGGGGTAGAGAGATACTTCTTTTGGCCGAGACTCGAGAAGGATGTGGAAGAGTTTGTGCGCAGTTGCTTGGTATGCCAGAAGGTCAAGTTTGACAGGCATAAAGCACACGGATTGTTACAGCCTTTGCCCATACCCACCCGCCCTTGGGAAAGTATTGCAATGGATTTCATTTTTGATCTCCCGAGGACACAAAGTGGTCACGATGGTATCTTGACTGTTATTGACAGATTTAGCAAGCAGACTCATTTCATTCCAGTGAAGAAAACAGTCAAGCCGGATCACTTATCGAGATTGTTCGGGGCCCAGATCTTCAGATTACATGGCATGCCTGAGACGATTGTCTCCGACAAGGACCCCAGAGTTACGAGTTTGTTTTGGAAGGCAATTTGGGAGAACATTGGCACGCGGTTACAGTTCTCATCATGGTTCCACCCGCAGATTGACGGGCAATCTGAGATTGCCAATTCAGTGGTTTTAGATTTATTGAAGTCTTATATCTCCGATCAGTAGACTCAATGGGAAAAGTATCTATCTTTGGTGGTATTTGTCTACAATAACACGATACACTCTTCGACGGGGAAGGCGCCATTTGAGATTGTTGAAGGTGTTGCGAAGGTTCCACCCTTTCTAAGCACGAAAGATAAGATTTTTGAAGCGGATGATTATACGCGCGACTTGACACGGCTTTTGCCAAGGTCCGCGAGGCCTTGCAGAAATCTCAAGAACGACAGAAAAAGGCAGCGGATCGCCATCGTCGTGATTTGAAATTGAAGGAGGATGATTGGGTGCTCTTACGCTTTGAGAAGGCACGCCTACGAAAGAAAAAGGGAAAGGAGAGGCTTTTTCCAAAGCTTAGTATGCGATACTACGAAAGTTTGCAGATCTCTAAAAAGATCAATGATGTCTCCTTCCGACTGAAACTGCTTGACACTTGGAGTATTCACAATGATTTCATGTGAGTCTCTTGAAACCTTTTAAAGGCGATGTGCTTGATGACGAGGAGCCCGATGAGCAACCCGAAGTGGAGGAAAATGAGGAGATCCTTGTTCCCGAACAGATTTTGACACATTAAGGACACAAAGCATAAAGGTAAAGTCCGAAGGCGGTTCTTGGTTAAATTCAAGAACTATCATGCATTGGATGCGAAGTGGATGGAGGAGTAGGACATAGCAGATACTCCTCAGATTGTGAAACTTCACCTCGAAGCTTTTGGTTTTAGCATAGTCTATTCCAAATGGAACCCAGAATTCAGCTTGGCCGGAGATCTGGTGTAGTGGTATGCACAAGATGGGAGTTATTTTGCTCCTTTGTGAACAGATGCCTTGATTTTTTGTATACTAGAGTCACTAATGTCTCTTTGAGCTTCAGGGATACTGAAAGCTGACAGTATTCTGCTGTATGATTTTATGAAATGGAATTCCGGAATATGAAACTGATTTGTCCTTGACTTGTTTTTAAGTGCAGGAACTGATAGACGAAATGACTGCAGCATTTTGGTCTAATTGATCTTGAACAGACATGGTTGCAATAGGGGTTAGTCAATCGGGCATCGATGAGGTTCCCGATTGGATCTAGATGCAATTGCTAGCTACATTGCCGATAAATCATGGTCTAATATCCGAATGAATGTTGAATGTCATGTGATGCCATGTGATGTCGAGTGATGTCCTGTGATGTCGTGTGATGTGACTGTCGATTGGTACATGTGCTAGATGTGTGTTCCTAGTACGTAGGTAATAACAGTCAGTGTCTGTTAAGACAGTTTATGGCCTCTGTCTGCTTTGTAGACGTAATCGAGGGCGATTACAATGCTTTCAAGAGGGGGGTATGTCACAAAGTGATGATGTGGCTGTCGGCTTTACTGAAACCCTAACCCTAAAAATCTGAAACCCTAATTCTGCTGAAACCCTAATTCTGCCCTAACCCTAACCCTAATCCTAATCCTGAATTTTGCTGACGTGGCAACTGACACGTGGCAGCTGTACGGATCTCCGTGATTTGCGGCGTGAATTGCGCTGGCAGCTTTTGACAACTTTTGAGCAATGCTTTTTTTACGCAATTGGGAGAGAGAGAACCTCTTTGCTTTGATTAACTAAGAGAGAGAGAGAGAGAGAGAGAGAGAGAGAGAGAGAGAGAGAGAGAGAGAGAGAGAGAGAGAGAGAGAGAAAAAAGCCTCTGCTTTATTTTAGCAAGAGAGAGAGAGAAAGAGAAACTGCTTTATTTTTCCAAAGCTTTTGAGCTTTTGATTTTCAGCTTTTGGCATCCCTTGTACCTTTAAATTTGTGAGCAGGCCTCTCACAACTCAGAGCATCTGGACGCAGAGTCTGAGTGTGAGCGCCTGCCCGCACTCTTGTACTTTGAACTCAGATTATTACAAAAAGAAATACCGAAAGGGGCGCCAGACTTTGGGGCCAATATCTCTAGGCACAGAACTCCGCCGGGCCAGTGTGAATCAATTGTGAACTGTGAACTCTTTTGAAGTGGTTATTTGGTGCTGTCGCAGTAGATTCTTGACTTGGAGTGTCCAAGTTTGTTACACTCATGCTCTAACACCAAGGCCGCTCGTCTTTCTTCGGCCACTGAGCGCACTTGCTCACGCTCACGCTCCAAGGCTACCCTTTTGTCTTCGACTGTCGAGCGCTCACACTCCAAGGCTAACCGCTCGCGATCAAATCTTGGTGTGTCATCATGTCCATCATCGACTTGACAAAAGCCTCCATCGGATTTGGTGCAAACCGTGGCGTAGATGGGAAAGGGGGAGGGTCAGAAAAACCTCTTGGTGGGGATTATTCTTCTTCACCACCCTCATGCTCATCACCTTCATGCAAAGTATCCATTCCGCTTCAAGTGATGACCATACACTGAGATCTTGGGTTTTGAAGTTCACGAGGAACTTGGGTTCTTGTGGTTCTTGGGGGACTTGAGGTTGTCGAGGTTCTTGTGGTTCTTGGGTTCTTGAGGGTCTTGAGGTTCTTGAGGTTCTTCTTTTGCTTGCAATCTGTGTTAGAGAAAGATCTTCTCTTTACCCGAGCTCTTCTCTTTCCCGCAGGCGCACCCCTTGGCGGCCTTGCGCTCACACCAAGGTTGCTTTTTCCCACCTCACGTCGATTGGCCGGCCACTAAGTGCACGGTCCGCTCTCAATGAGTGAAAAGAGAAACAAGGGGAGGCTGGACAAGCCCTTCTTTCTTGGGTTTCCTGTCACTCTTCAAAAACACGATAAGGAATCGACACACCCAAGAGGACTTGGGTTACATGTGACCGCACAAGCAAAAAAAATCTTGTGGTTCTTTCCTTGAGTGATACAAAACACCGTCAAAGCTCTGATACCAATGTAAGGTGCAATGGAAGTGAATGTTGAACTTTGCTCAAGATGAGTGCTCCGAACTGTGCTCAAGGTTTTCTTTTACTTACGGAAGGGAGAGCCCTCCGTTCCTTTAGTGAGAGAGTGCAAATGATCACAAACAAAGTGAACACTGTGAATGAAGGTGTTGAGACTGAGAGATAGAGAGAGAAGAATACGACACCAGTATGTTGTCAAATCCTCCTCCGAAGGCCCCACTCTCTATGGCGAGAACGGTCTATTGCTATTGATTGCACAATCTGATACAAGGTGTTGATGCTGTGAGTCTAAGTGATGCTATGTCGATGTCGACGGAGAGGACGATGACGACGATGCTAAGGCTGAAAACTGAATGCTGCGAATCTGCAACTGTTGCACCAAGACGGGGCTGATCTACTGCCGTCGCCAAGGTGACTCTTGCATGCAAAAACGCTGGCTGATCTGAGGTCTAAATCTGAAAATGAGTGGTTGTCATAATGGCTGAAAACTGATCGCTGCAAATCCGGCTACGGCAAGCTCTCGCTGCGAGGATTTGCTGGGGGTTTCGGGCGGTTCGTAGAGGCTAATGGCTGAATTCCGGAATCGCTAGCAGATTGCTGAGATGCAAAAACGCTAAGGCTGATTCTAGGTTCTTGTTGCGGTGGTGTCGATGCGGCGGGTTTCTGCTGCAACACAAGCTCGCAATGCTGAAAATCTGCAAACGCTTGCATTTGGGCTGATTCCACAAACGCTAGGGCTGCAAAGTCTTGGCTGAAAAACGCTAGCAGTTTCAGCAATGTGCAAAAACGCTAGGCTCTCAGTCTTGCAGAAACGCTAAGGTGATCTGTTTTCTTGAGAAAACGCAAGAGGCCTTGGTGCTCGTTTTGTGATCTGCTCTACTGAGTGACTGCCAGGTTTCTTTTATATTATCTTAGCAAAATTGCCCTACCCATTTCCCCAACAAAGTCACTTATTAATAATAAGTGAAAAATGGCTAAAACAGGGAAAATAGGTCCGTGCACTGAAAAAATGCGCTTGATGGGTTCTGATTGTAATCGGATGATCATGCCGTGTGCAACCAGAGGATATGCATCTACTCTAAGTGCATGGACATGCTATCACTTACATATCCAACCGTATGTGTCCGTGGACAAGCTACAGCACGACAAGGGTTCAGTCAGTCCAGTCAGTCTAGATTTAGAAGTGATCTGGCACTTTTGTGAGTCTATTCGTACACCGTGCATGCTCAGACACTTAGTGTAGATGCATATCCTCTGGTTGCACATAGCACGATCATCAGCATTCCCATCAGAATTCATCAAAATCCATTAGGGGAATTTTCGAGTGCATTTAGCCTATTTTACCTATTTTTGACATTTTTCACTTAATATTTTTAAGTGACTTTTGTTGGAAAGTAGGTAGGAAAAATTGAGTAAGTTTGTATATAGGCAAACCTAAACTAGCACTAATTGGCAGAAGAGGCAGCAGGAGCCCAAGCTCAACAGGCAACTTCTCAGCAAGACCTTGGTGGCGGTTTCTCCTCCAAGCAAAAGACTCCCTTCCCTAGCGTTTTTGCATCAAATGCTCATCGCCATCATCAGCCTCAGCATAGCGTTTTCAGCAAGAAGATCATCGCCAACAGATCCCAGCATATAGTGTTTTCCAAATTGCAGCCCTAGCGTTTTTGGAGCCAGATCGCCCTCCCTTGTGCATGGCGATTTTCAGCTCTAAGACCTGCAATTTTCAGCAGATGAAGACCATCAGTTTTCAGCCCTAAAGACCTGCAGTTTCAGCCCCCAAATCAGCATTTTTCAGCTGCAGAAATCAGCCCAATTCAGCGTTTTTGATTTGCAGCAGATTTCAGCCTTGAGCGTTTCTGGACAGCAGATACACACTTGCAGATATCAGCCCTTAGACCGGTTTCGCCATCCCTGTCGTCATTACCGGCATAGCCCTAGACTTGCATCAGTCACATGCATCATCATTGTACCAGTTTGTGCAATCATAAGTAGACCACTCTCGCCGACGAGAGTGGGGCCTTTGGAGGAGGGTTTCACAACGTCTCTGGTGTCGTATCTCTCTTCTCTCTCTATCTCTCAGTCTCATTCACTTGCACGCACAGTGTCCATTCACTTTGTTTGTGATCATAGCATTCTCTCATTAAGAACGGAAGGCTCTCCCTTCCATAAGAACAAAAGAAACCTTGAGCATAGTTCGAATCACTCATCTTGAGCAAAGCTCAAACATTCATTCCGATGCACCTTACATTGGTATCAGAGCTTTGGCAGTGTTCTGTATCACTCAAGGAAAGAACCACAAGAAATTTTTTTGCTTGTGACGGTCCACGAACCCAAGTATACTTGGGCGTGTCAATTCCTAGTCGTGTTTTTGAAGAGTGACAGGAATCCCAGGGAAGAAGGGCTTGTCTAGCCTCCCCTTGTGCCTCTTTTCACTCATTGAGAGCGGACCGTGCACTTAGTAGCCGGCCAATCGACGTGAGGTGGGAAAAAGCAACCTTGGTGTGAGCGCAAGGCCGCCAAGGGGTGCACGCGCGGAAAAGAGTAGAACTCGGGTGAAGAGAAGATCCTTCTTAAACACAGATTGCAAGCGAAAGAAAACCCTCAAGAACCTCAAGAACTCAAGACCCCCAAGAACCCAAGTTCCTCGTGAACTTAAGAACCTCAAGACCACAAGAACCCACAAGAACCACGACTTCAGAATGGTCATCACTCGAAACGGAATGGATACTTCGCTTGAAGGTGATGAGCATGAGAGAGGCGAAGAAGAATTTTCCCCACCAGGAGGTTTTTCCGACCCTCCCCCTTCCCCATGTACGTCAAGGATTGCACTAACTCCTATGGAGGCTTTGGACCAGATGTTTATGGAAAGGAAGTTCGAACGTGAAGCAAGACATGCAGAAAGAATGGTAGAAATGGAACGCAGATACGCAGAAAGAAACGCAGAAAGAGAAGCAGAAAGAAAGGCAGCCAAAGCAAGACAAGAACAGAGTGACCGACACAGGGAAGAGTTCTGGCGACTCTTTTCTCAAGTTTAGGCACAGATGCAAGAGATTTGGGGAAAGGAGACTCTCTCAGTGTCTTCTTCTACAAAGCATGACACACAGGATTTGCATGATGATGAGAAGCATGATGAATTGAATGACAATGATTTGCATGATAATGACGAGCATGATGATTTGGATGACAATGACAAGCATGATGATTCGCACGATCAAGATGTGATTTCTCACAAGCTTGATGATTTGCATGAAGATGACGTGATTGTTCACAAGGATGATGAGTTAGTTGATGCTTTTTCTAGCGAAGCTAAGCTCGTTGCAGATTCGATCAATCACAAAGGATCGATCTTGGCTCTCGAGCCTAGGTCCAAAGAACCCCTTCAGGAAGAACCGATCTTGGCTCTCGAGCCTCGGTCCAAAGAACCCCCACAGGAAGTATTATGTGTTCGCATGATTAGTCAGCACGCATTGTACGAGTGTTTCATTCGTGTTCGTTTCCTATATTTTAGTCAGTGTCTTTATGTGATCCCTTTTCCTAGGCATGACATATTGTACGTTGAACAGTTACTCATGAATGAACACGAATGTATGCGGATTGTTCATGAAAAGCTGAAAAGTATGCTTTCAAGGACGTCACATTCCATGTCTCTTCCTTGGCATGACACATTCGTAGAAAGAGCACATGAAAGTATGAGCACCAAGCATGGGCATTTCCGTTGTGAATTGCTACACTTGATTGCTCTAGATCATAAGAGAAAGATTCGATCTCATTGTTTGCGTGTGTGGGGTGAACGGTTTGGCACTCCGTCTATTGGTTCATCTACATTGCATGCACAGTCTTTGAGAAAGACACATTTTTTTCCACTCACTTTACATGGAATGGGTATGTTCATGGTTTTGTGTTGGACATGGTTTCAAGAATTTTCAGCCATGGAGATTCTTGAAGAAGAAAGAAACAGGTATCTAGACGAAGTTGAAGCATCAAAGGAGCCACAGGAAACTTTGTGTCGCTTTCGGCGCGGCCCAAAGAAGTAAGCATTGCAGACCTTTATGAAGTTCAAGTACCTCCCGACCCAGACATCAAAGTGGGCCAGCGAAGAGTCCCTTCCAGGTTTACGGATGCTATTGGCGATCTCCCTCGACGCCATACAGTTCAGTACCAGTACCTCACTTTGAAAAGGAGGGGATGTCATGTGACACATCCAACCCTATGTGTCCGTGGACAAGCTACAGCACGACAAGGGTTCAGTCAGTCCAGTCAGTCTAGATTTAGCAGTGATCTGGCTCTTTTGTGAGTCTATTCGTAGACCGTGCATGCCCAGATACTTAGTGTAGATGCATATCCTCTGGTTGCACACAGCATGATCATCAGCATTCCCATCAGAATTCATCAGAATCCATTAGGGGAATTTTCGAGAGCATTTAGCCTATTTTACCTATTTTGGACATTTTTCACCTATTATTTTTACGTGACTTTTGTTGGAAAGTAGGTAGGGCAAATTGAGTAAGTTTGTATATAGGCAAACTTAGACTAGCACTAATTGGCAGAAGAGGCAGCAGGAGCCCAAGCTCAACAGGCAACTTCTCAGCAAGACCTTGGTGGCGGTTTCTCCTCCAAGCAAAAGACTCCCTTCCGTAGCATTTTTGCATCAGATGCTCATCGCCATCATCAGCCTCAGCATAGCGTTTTCAGCAAGAAGATCATCGCCAGTAGATCCCAGCATATAGCGTTTTCCAAATTGCAGCCCTAGCGTTTTTGGAGCTAGATCGCCCTCCCTTGTGCATGGCGATTTTCAGCCCTAAGACCTGCAATTTTCAGCAGATGAAGACCATCAGTTTTCAGCGCTAAAGACCTGCTGTATCAGCCCCCAAATCAGCGTTTTTCAGCAGCAGAAATCAGTCCAATTCAGCGTTTCTGATTTGCAGCAGATTTCAGCCTTAAGCGTTTTTGGACAGCAAATACACACTTGCAGATTTCAGCCCTTAGACCGGTTTCGCCATCCCCATCGTCATCACCGGCATAGCCCTAGACTTGCATCAATCACATGCATCATCATTGTACAAGTTTGTGCAATCATAAGTAAACCACTCTCGCCGACGAGAGTGGGGCCTTCTGAGGAGGGTTTTACGTCTTTGGTGTCGTATCTCTCTTCTCTATCTATCTCTCAGTCTCATTCACTTGCACGCACAGTGTCCATTCACTTTGTTTGTGATCATAGCATTCTCTCATTAAGAACGGAAGGCTCTCCCTTCCATAAGAACAAAAGGAACCTTGAGCACAGTTCGGAGCACTCATCTTGAGCAAAGTTCAAACATTCATTCCGCTGCACCTTACACATGCACGGTCTGCGAACAGACTCACAAAAGTGCCATAACACTTCCTAAGCTAGGCTGACTGAACCCTTGTCATGAAGTAGCTTGTCTACTTACACATAGGGTTAGATGTGCATGTAAGAGTCCCCCCTTTGCACATATGGTAATGCCCCAATAGTTGGGCTACTTTGCGCAGTGACGATCTAGTCGTTGGACGCGTCTATGCTCTCTTTCCTTTTTAGTGCTCTTTGTAAAGTTGACAGCTTATTGAATTAGTACCGCCCTCTATTGTGTAATGGCCGGTTATACTAACCCTATGTGCATGTGGACAAGCTAACTCCTACTTCTAGGGTTTAGGACAGCCTAGGAAGTGTTTTGGCATCCTTGTGAGCCCTAGCGTTTTTCAGCCCAACTACCAGATTAGCCTAGCGCAAGCAATTTTCAGCCTTATCCCTCAGATCAGCGAGTGTTTTCAGATGTCAGCCATTACCTCATCATCAGATTGCAGTTCCAAGCTAGATCGGCGCTAGCGTTTTCAATTTCCAGACCGGAGCCTCACAAACCCAAGCATCTACCGCATGGTCCCATAAGCATCTCAACATCTAGGACCATTGTATCAGCATTTGTAAACTAAAGCAATCTCTCTCTATCACTCATAGAACCTTTACTCAAAGTATCTTTCTCTCTTCTCTCTCTAGTCCTTTGCACAGATATCTCATGAAGTAAAAGGAACCTTGGGTACGCACTAAGCACTCCATCCTTAGCTTTCACCATCATTCACTTCAGCTGCACATTACATTGGTATTAGAGCTCCTTGGTAGTGTTCGATATCGTCACTCAAGAAAAGACCCTAAAGAACCTCTCTCAGATTATTATTTTTTTAATCAAAGAACCTTCCTATCCTGCTCCGAACTTTTTAGCCACAAAATTAACATAATTGAGCAGCATAACTTTACCAATGACCTTCCCAATATCCTAATGGTGTATGAAAAATTTAAATCAATTTAAATTCTTGCAAAAGTAATTTTCCTCTATTGTGATGGCTCTAATTTGGCTAAAATTGATTCTAAATCGTGCATTAGAAAATACAATTTCACTTTACTTTTCATAATTAAGTTATAGTTTAGTTAATTGTTTCAAAATCAAGCTTGTCAATACTTTTCTTAAATGCAATCACATATGTTGCTTGCTTGATAAATAGTAATTGATAATTAACAATGCATTATGCATAACAAGAGCGTAATCATCATTATTAATTATCTAATTAAGTTTAATCATGCATAATCAATTAAACATGATTAGCGTAATTATTCTTGTTTAAGCAACAAGAGGTGTAATTAATAGAGATTTTAACATAAAGAGAGACTTAGCATAGTCACATAGAGCACCCAAGGAAAATTTTGCATAATAGCACTTGATTGCTTCGTAAATCGAGATATTGAGTTCAAAGGGGGTTGGTGGGGATGCCCTTCTCTTAGGAGAAGTATACGCCTCAAGTGTAGCATGGTATGGCCAACACCATGTGAGTGAGGTCTCTAAACCCAATTAGGTTTCGCAAAGCATGGGCCTTGCTAGAAGCTGCCCCCTGCTGCAGGAGCTAGCCCCGAGCTTGAGAACTTCTGCCGGCTTGCTATTCCAGTAAGGTGAGGTATTGTAGGCCACCTACAGCTTCTACACTACCCAAGGGCTTCCAGGCCTTGTACTTGATTCACTGCTTGATCTGAGTTCCACACCATGTGACTTCATGTGCATTCCATGTGATATTTTATCCATTCTAGTCTTAAGGTTTTATTAAAGCTACAATTTTGAGTCCGATTTCAGAGCAAAAAAATTATGTGTGAAGTAATGCTTAGCTTAAGATTTATAAAATATCATATTAATTTGGAATTTCCTTGAGCCATTTGTAATAAAAGAATTCCAACTATTAGTGGATAAGAAGGGAGGTACCTCACAGATAGGGACTGACACCCTAATAATGAGCACCCAATAATAAAGGATCAAATGTCAAAAACACCTAATAAAGGAAAAAGCTGTTATGTGCTACTTAGTTTAGCCCCATCTCTTCTTATACCTGTTTTCTCATCGTCTCAGAGAGAATGTTGACTTGGATCTGTTACTTGCCTTGTCTTTGGTAACCCTTTGTTCCTTTAACTATGCTGCTTTTTATGTTCACGTCAGCCCTTTATAGCTGCCATGGCAATTGATCTATTTGGGATGTTTGGTTGTCATCACACCAATGTACTTCAACAGTTGTGTTATGAGGTTTTGGGATACTCATTTTGAGTTTTAAAAAGCTTTTACAGCCTTGTCAGAATGCAAGAAGTAGGAAATCCACCAAAAGAACAGAATTTTGCTGAAAAATTGAATTCCTTTTGAGAACTGGATTCCTTCTGAGAATGTTCACCTAGAAATCAGGATTCCCCCAGAAAATAGATTAGTTCCTAAAAGCAAGCCTCGGCCCTCTTTTGAAAACCAGGATCCTTCTAAGACCTATCCAGCTGTATTTTCTTGCTCTTTTCAATTCTTGTGATTTTCTGTCCGACAAGAATTAGTTGATGGTGATCTGTGCTAAATCACCTGTTGCAATTAAAAGTTCACGGTAGAGTTTGTGAGGCCAATGGTGCTGTGTCAAAATTGCTGTAAAGATTCTTCTTTTCTGAGACCATTGAGCATAATCACTTTTATTTAGGCCACTGCTCAGTGCATGTATGTCACATTTGTGCAAGGAGTCTTAAGGTTCGATCGGTGATGAGTAGTTTGATTTTTCAACATTTGTATCTTCCATTTGAAATATACTGCAGCGGGCTATTTTGGGTTACAGGCTGGCGAATGTGCCATCAAAATTCCTGAAAATTTTACAGTTACGTGTGCTGATGTTGCAAACCATCCTGTAATCTCACAGCTTGCTACAGGTCTGTCATTGCTACCATCTTTGAAATGACCCTCTCCATTTCTAAGTGTTGCTGCTTGCTTATTGTATGGCTGAATGTCATGCTGGTCTGTGGTGTAGGTAGGCCTGATATCATTGGCCTTGCCTTATGGCTGATGTATGAAAAATCATTGGGGGAAAAATCAGTATGGTATCCATATGTAAAGACGTTTCCATCTACAACATTGAGCCCGATTACATGGAGCAAGTCGGAGCAAGAAACACTGCTGAAGGGCACCTCTGTTGCAGGTATTAATTTCTGTAACCTCCTCACATTATATGCTTGCTTTGTCAAATCGGAGTATTTTGACTGCCTCTTCTTACAAATGGGCATCACTAACCTAACATAAGGGTTGAGAAAGGAGAAGCGTCGGGAGAGGAGAAGTGTAGTAGTGAACTTAGATTGTCTACCTTCGTGCGTCGCCCTGCCGTGTGTCCTGCTATCGGCTGCTACTAGTGCCTTCTCCCTTATTGTCTGCTGCAGCCATACCCCTGGCCAGCCAGTCCGAAAGCCATACCTGTTGCCTGCAGGGTCAAGAAGTTGAAGTCTTCTAAAGAGACGGAGTATTTGGTACTTCAACAACAGGATAAATAGGATGGAGAAAATTTCAACATCAAATTTGCTGATTGCATGGGCGGAGTACCTACTTTGCGGGAAAGGCAGGAAAAGAAAAACCATGGATGCCCTATGTAGGGGATAGAAGCTATTGAGGCATCAATGGAATGCATTATAGAAGCTATTGAGGCATCAATGGAATGCATTATAGAAGCTATTGAGGCATCAATGCATTATAAACTTGTCAGGGTTTTCTTTGGAGGCATTCCAAGGATGCTTGGAGGAGTGTCTCCATCTTTTGGCTTTACTATTGGGGGCACAGGGAATACATTATTGAAGGTCACTCCCTATTAAACCTCCAGGCATAATAACTTGAAAATGCATTTTGTCTCCTCAAGAAGAAACGAAACTCAAAACACCTGAAACACTAATGTACAAAAACGAAACAAGGTGACAAAACGACTGCTGCTCCACCCTCTAAACTTTTGACAGCTTAATTATAGGTGCATCAGTAGTTGGAAAAATTGGGCTTTTGAACCTGGTTTCCGTGTTTACTTGATGATTCTCATGTTTATATGGCAGAGGAGGTCAACCAGCGTTGTCTTTTCCTTGAGGATGAATTCTCTGAAATCATGGAAACTAGTCAGTCAAAACTTATGGTGACTGTGATTATGATTTTTACTTTCTTTCATTTTATTTTCTTTCAGCTTTCTATATTGGCATTTATTACTGACAATTCATAAATACTTCATTCCAGGATCTTCCTCAGAGCTACTTCACTGTAGATGCATTTAAGAATGCATTTGCAGTCATATTATCGAGAGCCATATATTTGCCATCTGCAGAACTTTATGCTTTGGTAAGTGATGTTCTCTCTCTCTCTCTCTCTCTCTCTCTCTACTTTAGTTCACTCCACTATTGGAGTGAAACAAGGCTGTCCATTGTCTCCTACTTGATTTGGTATGTATATAGATGAGGTTTCTGATTACATTGATAGAGAGGGTGACAGAAATGCCCAGCAGGGACATGGAGTCCATTTTTGTTATATGCTGATGATATTGTGTTGATCTTTGATTCACCGGAGGGTCTGTAGCGACATTTGGATGCATTACATAGCTTTGAGGAGGATAGTGGACTGTCTGTAAACCTTGGTTAAACCAAGGTTATGGTGTTTAACACCACACCACAATGGATCAGGAGATCAACACCTACATTCACTTATGGTCAGGAAATTGAGGAGTACACAAATGCACACACTTATCTTGGGGTAGTCTTCACTGGGCCAAAATTTTCTTTGAAGAGAGCAGCACAGACTAGACTGACCAGAGCGTATGCAGCCTTGGGAGGATTGGAGAGGATGTGTTCGTAGGTTCAGCTCCAGGAACCCCTAACAAAGGTCTGGCTCTCTGGTACCTTGGTAGCTTTAGCTCTGCTCTATGGGGTTCAGGTTTGGGGACCCTCTGTGGGTCAGGATGGGTGCAGAGGCCCTTGGTATCTATGATCTCTCAGCTGATTAGAGCCAAGGCTTCCGTGCCACACGAGATCATTAGAGCAGAGTTAGCAGCCCCCCCTATGGAGATAAAGGTGCTTATCAGACCAGTCTCCTTGATACACAGCTTATGGGATACTACCAGAGACAGATATGCCAGATTGGCCCTTGAGTCCTCCAGACAATTAGCTTTGCAGGGGGACACATCATGCTGGTACGCACAGATGTCATTATGGTTTCAGATACATGGCTTCAGCATGGACAGCTTGCCTCCCTTCCAATACTCCCTTGATGCACCATCGTTGTCTCTTACGCAGGTGGAGATTACTAGACTCATTCGCCATGACCTAACCCAATTGGACACTAGGAGGACATGGAAAGAACCGACATAGGAGTTGGGCATGAAGATGGCTTTCTATAGAGAGCATCTTCTCCAACTCACAGGGGATGGGTTTGTGATTCGACCCAGCTATATGGATACACATCTATCTCATGGGTTACAGTGTGTCATTGGTAAGATACGGGCGTCTTCACACCAGCTTGAGATCGAAACTGGTAGATTCAGAGAGATACCTGCAGCTAGCAGGATATGCCGCCTATGCCATACAGAGCTAGAGACGGAGACACATTATATATGTGAGTGCAGAATGTATTACGAGATACGGGGTTGCTTCTACTGTTTATTCAGAGAAGGCTTCGGACCCTTCTCGAGAGTCATGAGCTATCAGGACCAAAGATGTGTTGGCCTATATCTACTTGAGCTACATAGACACAAAGATAGTTTACTGAGGAGATCTGGAGAGAGACAATCCCAGAGAGATTACTGATTTCTTCACACCAAACAATGGACAGTTAGAGGAGCAACCACCACTGCAAAGCTCACCTCAAACTCACACCCATGGTACTCTCATTGATGGAGCATTGGAGCTAGGGAGATCGAGACACCTAGACTGAGGAGAGGAGCTTCACAGCATCGATGGAGACTACAACAAAGGATTCGAGCCATACTATCTCGACATCCAGAGTACAAATGATGGATTCATCGCCCATTGTATGAGTGATCACACATACCCCACTCAATTTTCAACTAGTAGTTGTTTTAGATTCATTTTAGTATCTTTTTTTCGTACTCAGACACGGTACCTATACCCAAACATTGTATTAGATCCACCAAGATTGTATCAGTTTGGTCTCATAGGTCATTTTGACCTTTTGAAGACGTTTAATATAACATTTCATGTTCTCTCTCTCTCTCTCTCTCTCTCTCTCGTTTCGCCATTGTTTTTGCTGTTTTTAGGGTTTCAATTAAGTGTTTTTTTTTGTTTTTTAAAGTTTTGAAGTCGATTTTCTCTGTTTTTTAGGGTTTCACAAGCGTTATTTGTTGTTTTTTAGAGTTTCTTGTATTTTTTTGGTTGTTTTAGTCTCTTTCTCTCTCTCTCTCTCTCATGGTCTCCCTCCACTGGGCTACTCATTGACCCCTTTTCACATGGCCTCCCCAGTGGCTATAGCCTGCCTCCCTCTCAACATGAAGTTCTCGATCACCAACTAGCGGATATCAACACTTGAAGTTGAAGTGAAGGAGTGGAAGAAAGGATGGAGGCAACCTTTCTTCAAAAGATGGAGGAATGGAAAGAGGAGAAGAAGAACCTATGCGAAAGGATTTCTCGCGTCGAAGAGCAAGCGGCTTCACAAGAAGCCACAATCTGAACTCTCCAAGGTGAACTTCTTGCATCAAAAAGTGGGCGGCTCAGAGAAGACGACATTTAGCCATCTATGATGGAAGAATTGAATACCATGAGATAAGAAATGCAAGTTATCCAGGAAGATGAGGAGAAAAAGTCATGGGCCGTGGTCATCTCCGCAACACAGAAGAAAGTAGAGGAGGCCGAAAAATGGATTGAGGTCACCGAGAAAGGGAAAGGTAAGGAAGCTTCTTGTACACCCACTCTTATTAACATGACCCTCGAAGAGGAACAAAGGAGGAGGATGCGGGCTCTACATGTGAGGGTAACTAGTCTCAAGGACATAAACAATGTGGAAAAAGAGGTCACAATCCTCATATCCATGATGGGGGTGGACAAGCCTTCACACACAAAGGCATGGAGAGTGGGCAAGAAGAGTGATGGCCCTAGAGAATCTTCAAAAGAGAGAGCTCTCATACTACGCTTCCCCTCCTTGGAAGAGGAGAAGAAATTCCTAAAAAAGAGGCCTACTCTCAAGAAGACAGGTATTTTCCTCGGTGATGATCTTACTCGCTCATAGCTTGCGCATATGAGAGAGGTAATTCCAAAGATTACGGAAGCAAGGGAGAAGGGAAAGAGAGCCTTTTACAAAGATGGTCGGGTGGTGATTGTAGAGCGGCACTCTACATGACGGTTTGAGACCTATGGGACCACACTGAAGATGGCTACTTGGAATTGTAATGGATCTATGAGGTTGGACGTTGGTGCCTATGAGGACAGTTTCAAAGACAGGGACATTTTTTTCTTCTCAGAGACTCATCAGGCCCCTGGATAGCTTATGCCACATGTGGTGGGATATAGATGGGAGACATCCCACAGGACAGTTGCGAGATCTGAGCATGAGAGTAGAGGTTCTAGAGTAGTAGCAATGCTATTTAGGGAGGAGTTACAACCACTACTACATATTGTACGGAGAGATGATCATGCTAGATACATGTGGCTGAGAGCTGACACATGCCGATTTCTATGCATTGCCATATGTTATTTTCCTCACAGTACGTTAGTATATGCTGTACCCAGAGGACAGTCACCTTTCTCTATACTGGATGATGATATATGGGAGTTTTCTAGGGATGGTGATATCATTCTCCTAGGGGAATTCAATGCCCGAACTGGCAACTCTCAGACAGTCTTCTATGACACTTCAGATGAGATGCTTAGAGAGCTGGATGTGGGTGACTTGGGGCTTGACAGATAGATGCTCACATGACAGAGAGCAGACGGAGTATGGGAGATACCTCACGGAGATGACGACCACACATGGGTTAGCCATACTTAATAGCTTACAGCGATTTCTTGGAGCAACCGGTTTCACATGCTTTCCACACAAACATAGGGCTAATACGGTGGACTATGTTATGGTACAGCCGAGCTTTATTCCTTGTATTCAAGATTTCATAGTGGGAGCCAGAATAGTGGACGTAGCAGTGGATCATGCTCTTTTGACATTGTCCGTTTCATTTTAGTATAGTAGATCCCAGACATCAGGAGGCATGTCACATACCCGTTATACATTTACACCAGAGACTGACTCGGTTTATACAGAGGAGATCTATAGCCGTCTATGCACAGCTAGTCCTGGCCTTTAGTGGAGGAGTGCACTACTTTACTGACTGAGACATTGCATGGTGCAACATCAGAGGCATACCCACACACTCAACCGGGTCGGAGGCAACATTCTGGGAGCATGTCCCATAGTAATTGGTATGATGAGGAGTGCAGAGAGATGAGAGTCCAGCTCCAGTGCCTTGTGCGACAGAAGAAACGAGCTTACTTGGCCCAGATGGAGCGAGACTTGTATCAGCTGTTCTTGAGTAGAGACTCAGGAGAGGCATGGCGATTCTTTCATGAGCACTCCCCTCCCCCAATGATTACTGCTCCTGATGTGTGGGGCCAGTATGCGACATCGTTATATACAGTTGCTGGACAGGACCCCCCACCTACCAGCACCTTCTTTACAAATGAGATGGTAAAGAGAGCCACTGACAGGATGAGGACCAGCAGGGCATATGATCATGATGGTCTAGTAGCATAGCACTTTATACATGCTAGAGATATGCTGGTAGAGGTTCTTGCAGTGTTGTTCAAGCGTGCCATGTGTGAGGGGTTACCTGAGACTTGGAGGTTGTCTACTATTGTGCTTATCTTCAAGGCAGGTGATCCTACAGAGCATGGGAATTACCGCACTATTATGGTTGGGCACACATTGGCACGATTGTATGCATCCATTCTTGAGCACCAGTTGAGTAATTGGGCAGAGGGTGAGAGTGTACGGGCAGAGAGCCAAGCCGGTTTTAAGAGGGGTTTCTCCACTCTTGATCATTTTCTGACATTTAGAGCCATCATTGATGTAAGGTGCAGCAGAATGAATGTTGAACTTTGCTCAAGATGAGTGCTCCGAACTGTGCGCAAGGTTCCTTTTGTTCTTATGGAAGGGAGAGCCTTCCGTTCTTAATGAGAGAGTGCAATGAACACAATCAAGGTGAATGGACACTGTGCGTGAAAGTGTATGAGACTGAGAGATAGAGAGAGAGAAGAGAATATGACACGAGAGACGTTGTAAAACCCTCCTCCGAAGGCCCCACTCTCGTTGGCGAGAGTGGTCTACTATTGATTGCACAAACTGGTACAAAGTGGATGCATGAGACTGATGCAAGTCTAGGTTATGTCGATGTCGACGACGGGGATGACGAGACCAACTCTAGGGCTGAAACTGATGCACTTTATCTGCTGTCCAAAAATGCCAATGGCTGGAATCTGCTGCTGCCCAAAAACGCAATGAAAAACGCTGTTTTGCTGCAGGTTCTTCGTGTCTTCGACTGCCCTAAAAAACGCAAATTTGCGGGCCTTTGAAGTGCTCCGAAACTGCTGTTTTTGGCTGGTCTTAATTGCTGAATTCTGAGGCTTTGTCGCTGATTTGCTGAAGCTATGCACTACTGAAAATGCTAGGGAAATGGGCGATAATGGTCTACTGAAAAACGCCAGCAAAGGGGGGACCTGTGGCGATGAGGTTATGGATGAAAAACGCCAGGGGATAGGAGTCTATGGCGATGAGGATCTTGTTGAAAAACGCCAGCAGATAGGATGAGGCTGCTGATGAAAAACGAGGTGTTGGGGGGTCTTGCTTGGAGGAAAAACGCCACCAAGTTGCGGAGATCCAAACGGCCGCGATTGAGGAGAGGGACTACACAGCATCGACGGAGACTACAATAGAGGATTCGAGCCATACTCTCTTGACATCCTGAGTGGAGATAAGGATGGATTCTAGTAGTAGTAGTATTTTTGTTCTAGTCTTTTTGTACCCAGACATGGTATTAGATTCACTATTTTGTAACAGATTGGTCTCATAGGTCATTTTGGCCTTTTGAAGACGTTAATATAGCATTTCATTTCATCTCTCTCTCTCTCTCTCTCTCTCTCTCTCTCTCTCTTTCTCTTGTCATTGTGGTCATCTTGTTACTCTGACTCTGACTTTGTATCAGATCCACCACATTGTAACTTTCTGGTCTCATAGGTCACTTTGGCCTTTTGAAGACGTTAATATAACATTTCATTTCATTTCATTTCTCTCTCTCTCTCTCTCTCTCTCTCTCTCTCTCTCCGGAGAGGGACTCTGTTGACATGGATGGGATTTATAGACGCCTATGCACAGAGGATCCAGGGTGACCTTTGGAGGAGCTCACCCATATTCTGGCAAAGACTCCACAGGATGCGGCTAGGGAGGCTTATCCACATACACAGCCCGAACAGAGATGCCGTCTGGGACTATGCCCCAGAATAGTTGGTATGATGAGTGTAGAGATTTGAGAGCCCGATCACAGAGAGAGGTTTCTTTGGGAGGGCCTTTCTGGCTAGCCTTGAGCAGGAGTCATACTAGCTATTTTTGAGTCAGGATTCGGCTGAAGCTTGACGGCTTTTTCATGAATCCTCTCCCGCTCTAGCTATTACTTCTCTAGAGGAGTGGGGCTGATATGCAGCTTCCCTATATACAATGTGGGGGCAGCCACCTCTACCGGATCTACTAGAGCCATGCCCACATGCATGTCTTCTTTACAGTGGAGATGGTAAGGAAAGCCATTGACAGGATGAAACATGGGAGAGCTTATGATCATGAAGGATTAGTGGTTGAGCATTTTATTCATGCCAGAGATATGCTTGCAGAGCTTCTAGCTATGATGTTAAACCGTGCTATGTGTGAGGGCCTGCCTGATACTTCGAGTTTGTCTACTATTGTGCCTATCGTAAAGGCAGAAGACCCTATGGAGCCTAGGAACTACCGTACTATTATGATTGGTCACACATTAGCACGGTTATACGCATCCATTCTCGAGCAGCAGCTAGCCAATGGGTAGAGAGACAAGCTATACGAGCAACAAGACAGGCAGGTTTTAGGAGGGGTTCTCTATTCTTAATCACATCCTGACTCTACGAGCCATTATCAAGGAGGGCAGGTCACATGGGAAACGGATATATTGTATATTTGTAGACTTCGGTAAAGCTTTTGAATACGGTACCCAGAGCTAGAGTGATGCGGTGAGTGTAGGTCATGGGGGTACCCACAAAGCTCATTTGGGGGATTATGGCTTTACAAATCAATTGCGAGGCAAGTACACACTCCCAAGGGGATTTCTACCCTGGTTCACTCCACTATTGGAGTGAAGCAAGGATGCCCGCTATCTCCTACTTTGTTTGGTATGTATGTAGATGAGGCCTCTGATTACATAGAGGAGCAGAGCTACCAGGGACATGGTTCCCACTTTTGGTATATGCTGATGATATTGTGCTGATTTTTGACTCCCCAAAGGGAATGCAGCGCCATTTGGATGCCTTATATGTGTTTGCGGAGGATAGTGGATTGTCTGTCAACCTTGGTAAAACCAAGGTTATGGCGTTTAACACCACACCGTAGTGGGTCAGGAGGTCAGCTCCCACATTTACCTATGGGCAGGAGATTGTGGAGTATATAGATGCATATACTTATCTGGGGGTAGTTTTCAGTGGGCTTGTCTTAAGAGAAGGAGAGACTAGATTGACTAGAGCCTATGCAGCTGTCACGTGACACATCCAACCCTATGTGTCCGTGGACAAGCTACAGCATGACAAGGGTTCAGTCAATCCAGTCAATCCAGATTTAGAAGTGATCTTGCACTTTTGTGAGTCTATTCGTAGACCGTGCATGCCCAGTCACTTACTATAGATGCATATCCTCTGGTTGCACACAGCATGATCATCAATGTTCCCATCAGAATCCATTAGGATTAGTTAGGGGATTTTTGCAATGCATTTAGCCTATTTTACCTATTTTTGGCAATTTTCACTTATTAATTTAAGTGACTTTCCAACAAAAGTAGGTAGGGCAAATTGGGTAAGAAAATATATAAGCAAACCAAAGTTAGCACTATTTGGCAGAAGAGGCAGTAGGAGCTCCACGTTCAATAGGCAACTTCTCAGCAGAACCCCCAGAAGCCTAAAGCTAGCGTTTTTGGATCATAAGCCTAAAGCTAGTGTTTTGGGATCAGATCAGCCCTGGCGTGTTGGTGCACAACAGATCAGCCCCGGTGCCATCGCTACACAGTAGATCAGTCTAGCGTTTTTGCATTTGCAGAACCACGGCGACAGAAAGACCAATTTCAGTCCCTAGCGTTTTTAATTTGCAGCACCACCTCAGCGTCTTTGCAGATCGTCGCGACGGAAAGTCAAGGAACATCAGCATGTTCAGTTTTCAGCAGTTAGTACCCGCAGATCAAGTCCCGAACCTCGCAGATCTCACCTTCCCGCAGCAGTTCCTCGTCGCATGGTCAGTTTCCGCAAGGTTTACAGTTTCAGCCCGGAAAACACAGATTTCAGCATCTGCGTTTTCAGCACGTCATCGTCGCATCGTCATCATCAACATCGTCACCGACATAGCCTAGACTTGCATCAGTCTCATGCATACCATTTGTACCAGATTGTGCAATCATAAGTAGACTATTCTCGCCGACGAGAGTGGGGCCTTGGGAGGAGGGTTTTGCAACGTCTCTGGTGTCGTATCTCTCTTCTCATCTCTATCTCTCAGACTCATACACTTGCATGCACAGTGTCCATTCACTTTGTTTGTGATCATAGCATTCTCTCATTAAGAACGGAAGGCTCTCCCTTCCATAAAAACTAAAAGGAACCTTGAGCACAGTTCGGAGCACTCATCTTGAGCAAAGCGCAAATAATCATTCCGCACCACCTAACGTTGGTATCAGAGCTTTGACAGTGTTCTGTATCACTCAAGGAAAGAACCACAAGAATCACAAGAATGTTTTTTGCTTGTTGCGGTCGCACGAACCCAAGTTCGCTTGGGCGTGTCGATTCCTAATCATGTTTTTGAAGAGTGACAGGAATCCCAAGAAAGAAGGGCTTGTCCAACCTTCCCACTCATTGAGAGCGGACCGTGCACTTAGCGGCCGGCCAATCGACGTGAGGTGGGAAAAGCAACCTTGGTATGAGCGCAAGGCCGCCAAGGGGTGCGCCCGCGGAAAGGAGTAGAACTCGGGTGAAGAGAAGATCCTTCTCAAATGCGGTTTGCAAGCGAAAGAAAACCTCAAGAACCTCAAGACCCTCAAGAACCCAAGAACCGAAGTTCCTCGTGAACTTAAGAACCCAAGACCACAAGAACCCACGACTTCAGAATGGTCATCACCCGAAGCGGAATGGATACTTCGCATATAGGTGATGAGCATGAGAGAGGCGAAGAAGAATTTTCCCCACCAAGAGGTTTTTCCGACCCTCCCTATTCCCCATCTACATTAAGGATTGCACTAACTCCTATGGAGGCTTTGGATCAGATGTTTATGGAAAGGAAGTTAGAACGCGAAGCAAGAAATGCAGAAAGAATGGCAGAATTTGATCGTGAATGCAAAGAAAGAAAAGCAGAAATGGAACGCAGACACGCAGACACCAGTACCTCACTTTGAAAAGGAGGGGATGTCACGTGACACATCCAACCCTATGTGTCCGTGGACAAGCTACAACACGACAAGGGTTCAGTCAGTCCAGTCATTCTAGATTTAGCAGTGATCTGGCACTTTTGTGAGTCTATTCGTAGACCGTGCATGCCCAGATACTTAGTGTAGATGCATATCCTCTAGTTGCACACAGCATGATCATCAGCATTCCCATCAGAATTCATCAGAATCCATTAGGAGAATTTTCTAGTGCATTTAGCCTATTTTACCTATTTTTGACATTTTTCACTTAATATTTTTAAGTGACTTTTGTTGGAAAGTAGGTAGGGCAAATTGAGTAAGTTTGTATATAAGCAAACCTGAAATAGCACTAATTGGCAGAAGAGGCAGCAGGAGCCCAAGCTCAACAGGCAACTTCTCAGCAACACCTTGGTGGCGGTTTCTCCTCCAAGCAAAAGACTCCCTTCCCTAGCGTTTTTGCATCAGATGCTCATCGCCATCATCAGCCTCAGCATAGCGTTTTCAGCAAGAAGATCATCGCCAGCAAATCCCACCATATAGCGTTTTCCAGATTGCAGCCCTAGCGTTTTTGGAGCTAGATCGCCCTCCCTTGTGCATGGTGATTTTCAGCCCTAAGACCTGCAATTTTCAGCAGATGAAGACCATCAGTTTTCAGCCCTAAAGACCTGCAGTTTCAGCCCCCAAATCAGCGTTTTTCAGCAGCAGAAATCAGCCCAATTCAGCGTTTTTGATTTGCAGCAGATTTCAGCCTTGAGCGTTTTTGGACAGCAGATACACACTTGCAGATTTCAGCCCTTAGACCGGTTTCGCCATTCCCGTCGTCATCACCGGCATAGCCCTAGACTTGCATCAATCACATGCATCATCATTGTACCAGTTTGTGCAATCATAAGTAGACCACTCTCGCTGACGAGAGTGGGGCCTTCGGAGGTGGGTTTTACGTCTTTGGTGTCGTATCTCTCTTCTCTCTCTCTCTCTCTCTCTCTCTCTCTCAGTCTCATTCACTTGCATGCACAGTGTCCATTCACTTTGTTTGTGATCATAGCATTCTCTCATTAAGAACGGAAGGCTCTCACTTCCATAAGAACTAAAAGGAACCTTGAGCACAGTTCGGAGCACTCATCTTGAGCAAAGCGCAAACAATCATTCCGCACGACCTAACGTTGGTATCAGAGCTTTGACAGTGTTCTGTATCACTCAAGGAAAGAACCACAAGAATCACAAGAATATTTTTTGCTTGTTGCGGTCGCACGAACCCAAGTTCGCTTGGGCGTGTCGATTTCTAGTCGTGTTTTTGAAGAGTGACAGGAATCCCAAGAAAGAAGGGCTTGTCCAGCCTTTCCACTCATTGAGAGCGGACCGTGCACTTAGCGGCCGGCCAATCGACGTGAGGTGGGACAAAGCAACCTTGGTGTGAGCGCAAGGCGGCCAAGGGGTGCGCCCGCGGAAAGGAGTAGAACTTGGGTGAAGAGAAGATCCTTCTCAAACGCAGTTTGCAAGCGAAAGAAAACCTCAAGACCCTCAAGACCCTCAAGAACCCAAGAACCGAAGTTCCTCGTGAACTTAAGAACCCAAGACCACAAGAACCCACGACTTCAGAATGGTCATCACCCGAAGCGGAATGGATACTTCGCATACAGGTGATGAGCATGAGAGAGGCGAAGAAGAATTTTCCTCACCAAGAGGTTTTTCCGACCCTTCCCCTTCCCCATCTACATTAAGGATTGCACTAACTCCTATGGAGGCTTTGGATCAGTTGTTTATGGAAAGGAAGTTAGAACGCGAAGCAAGAAATGCAGAAAGAATGGCAGAATTTGATCGTGAATGCAAAGAAAGAAAAGCAGAAATGGAACGCAGACACGCAGAAAGAAAAGCAGAAATGGATCGCAGGCACGCAAAAGACAAAGCAGAAAGAGAAGCAAAAAGAAAAGCAATACAAGAACAGAGCGATCGACAAAACACAGAGTTCTGGCGACTCTATTCTCAAGTTCAGGCACAGATGCAAGAGATTTGGGGAAAGGAGACTCTCTCACACTCTTCTTCTTCAAAGCATGACACACAGGATTTGCATGATTGTGAGAAGCATGATGATTTGATTGACAATGATAAGCATGATGATTTGATTGACAATGACAAGCATGATGATTTGCATGATCAAGATGTGATTTCTCACGAGCATGATGATTTGCATGAAGATGATGTGATTGTTCACAAGGATGATGTGTTAGTGGATGCTTTTTCTAGCGAAGCTAACCTCGTTGTAGATTCGATCACTCACGAAGAACCGATCTTGACTTTCGAGTCGAGGTCCAAAGAACCTCCACAGGACGATTTGATCATTCAGGAAGAACCGATCTTGGCTCTTGAGCCTAGGTCCAACGAACCCTCACAGAAAGTATTATGTGTTCGCATGCTTGATACGCATGC
Source organism: Adiantum capillus-veneris (assembly GCF_014529385.1). Lineage (NCBI taxonomy): Eukaryota > Viridiplantae > Streptophyta > Polypodiopsida > Polypodiales > Pteridaceae > Adiantum > Adiantum capillus-veneris. Next base: position 126,265,139 of record NC_140945.1, read on the forward strand.
ATTGTTCGAATGTTTCGTTCGTGATCGTTTCTTGTATTTTAGTCAGCTTCGTTATGTGAACCCTTTTCGTAGGCATGACATATTGTATGTTGAACACGTTTCTCTCATGGATGAGCACGAATGTATGCAGATTTCTCATGAAGCGCTGAAAAGTATGCATTCAAGGAAGTCACATTCATGTATCTTCCTTGGCATGACACATTTGTAGACAGAGCACATGAAAGTATGAGCACCAAGCATGGGTATTTCCATTGTGAATTGCCACTGTTGATTGCTTTAGATCAAAAGAGAAAGATTCGATCTCATTGTTTGCGTGTGTGTGGTGAACCGTTTGACACTCGGTCTCTTTGTTCATCTACATTGCATGCACAATCTTTGAGGAAGACAAGATTTTTTCCACTCACTTCACATGGAATAGGTATGTTCATGGTTTTGTGTTGGAAATGGTTTTAAAAATTTTCAGCCATGGAGATTCTTGAAGAAGAAAGAAGCAGGACTCTAGACAAACTTGAAGCATTGAAGGAGCCACAAAAGACTTTGTGTAGCTTTCGGCGGGGCCCAAAGAAACAAGCGTTGCAGACCTTTATGAAGTTCAAGTACCGCATGACCCACATATCAGCGTGGGGCGGCGAAGAGTCCCTTCCAGGATTCCGGATGCTATTGGCGATCTCCCTCGACGCCATACAGTTCGGTACCAATACCTCACTTTGAAAAGGAGGGGATGTCACGTGACACATCCAACCCTATGTGTCTGTGGACAAGCTACAACATGACAAGGGTTCAGTCAATCGAGATTTAGAAGTGATCTGGCACTTTTGTGAGTCTATTCGTAGACCGTGCATGCCCAGTCACTTAGTATAGATGCATGTCCTCTGGTTGCACACAGCATGATCATCAATGTTCCCATCAAAATCCATTAGAATTAGTTAGGGGATTTTTCCAGTGCATTTAGCCTATTTTACCTATTTTTGGCATTTTTCACTTATTAATTTAAGTGACTTTCCAACAAAAGTAGGTAGGGCAAATTGGGTAAGAAAATATATAAGCAAACCAAAGATAGCACTATTTGGCAGAAGAGGCAGCAGGAGCTCCACGTTCAACAGGCAACTTCTCAACAGAACCCCCCAGAAGCCTAAAGCTAGCGTTTTTGGATCAAAAGCCTAAAGCTAGCGTTTTTGGATCAGAAGCCTAAAGCTAACGTTTTGGGATCAGATCAGCCCTGGGCGTGTTGGTGCACAACAGATCAGCCCCGGCGCCATCGCTACACAGCAGATCAGCCTAGCGTTTTTGCATTTGCAGAACCACGGCGACAGAAAGACCAATTTCAGTCCCTAGCGTTTTTATTTGCAGCACCACCTCAGCGTTTTTGCAGATTGTCGCGACGGAAAGTCAAGGAACATCAGCGTTCTCAGTTTTCAGCTGTTAGTACCCGCAGATCAAGTCCCGAACCTCGCAGATCTTACCTTCCCACAGCAGTTCCTCGTCGCACGGTCAATTTCCGCAAGGTTTACAGTTTCAGCCCGGAAAACACAGATTTCAGCATCTACGTTTTCAGCGCGTCGTCGTGGCATCGTCGTCATCGACATCGTCACCGACATAGCCTAGATTTGCATCAATCTCATGCATACCATTTGTACCAGTGCAATCATAAGTAGACCATTCTCGCCGATGAGAGTGGGGCCTTGGGAGGAGGGTTTTACAACGTCTCTGGTGTCGTATCTCTCTTCTCATCTCTATCTCTCAGACTCATACACTTGCACGCAGAGTGTCCATTCACTTTGTTTGTGATCATAACATTCTCTCATTAAGAACGGAAGGCTCTCCCTTCCATAAGAACTAAAAGGAACCTTGAGCACAGTTCGGAGCACTCATCTTGAGCAAAGCGCAAACAATCATTCCGCTGCACCTAACAGCAGCCTTGGGCAGACTTGAAAGGATGTGTTCGTAGGTTCAGTTTTAGGAACCTCAAACCAAACTTTGGCCTTTTGATACTTTGGTGACCTCAACTATGATGTATAGGGTGTAGATTTGGGGCCCCTCAGTTGGTTGTCACGGCAAAGCTACAGCATTAATGGATGGAAAGGGATGGAGAGACCCTTGGTATCTATGATTTTCCGGATGATTAGAGCCAAGGCCTTAGTACCTCATGAGATTATTAGAGCAGAGCTAGCTGCCGCTCGAGAGGTGATTGAGGCACTTACTATATCATTCTCTTTCATACATAGCTTGTGGTTCCTTCCCAGAAACAGATATGCCCGGCTTGCTCTTGAGTCTTACCGGAAGTTGGCCTTACAGGGAGACACGGCCTGCTGGTATGGACAGATGACTACTTGGTTTCAGATGGATGGTTTTAGCATGGACAGAGTGCCTCCCTTCCAGTACTCTTTGGAGCCTCCCTCTCTCACTGTGACACGGACAGAGATTACTAGACTATCCGCTAGGACTTGATTCAGAAGAACACCAGGAGGACTTGGATAGAGTGTACTCAAGAGCTGGGCACGAAGATGGGTTTTTACAGAGAACGTTTTCTCCAACTCACGGCAGATGGCTTTGTAGTCAGACTCAACTATATGGGGATACACATTTATCATATGGGGTGCGGTGTGCTATTGGCCAGATACACACATCCTCACACCAGCTTGATATTGAGACCGGCAGATAGAGGAGTTCCGACTGAGGCTAGGGTATGTTGTGTATGCCATAGGGATCCAGAGACAGAGCTGCATTACATATGTCATTGCTCCACATACTATGAGATTCACAGGCGATTCCATTACTTATTCATGAAGGGTTTTGGAACACTTTCCAAAGTTATGGGATACCAGGATCAGAGATGCTTGGGTGTGTTCTTGCTTGAGTTGAGGAGACATAGAGATTGCTTGTTGAGGCGACCAGAGAGACAAACTCAGCTGGAGGTTACGGACTATTTCAGGCCAGCCATTACCACCAGACAACTAGACAGACAGCTCCACTAGAGGCACACTTGTCACTGATTGACCGTGCGATGGACCTAAGGAGATCCAGGCGTCCACGATTATAGAGGAGGGCATCCCAGCATAGACGGAGGTTACAGAGGAGGATTCAGACTATTTTGGCGTGCCAGCACGATACCCAGTCAAGTTTTCGGCCATGGAGGACATCGAGGAGATCCGACACCGACCGATGTCGGATTTACTATGAGCTGGAGGATTATCCCCTTCTTAGTAGCTTAAGTTACTTGCGTCCCTCATTATTTGGTACCTTTGCATTGACTAGAGAGTCTCTAGTCTTTCCCCCACTTTCACTTTCACTACAACATTTTGTTTAGCATGTTAGTCTTTCTTTCAGCACACAGACTTTGTATTAGGTTCACCAGTAACTTGTTGGTCTCATGGGTCATTTTGACCTTTTGTAGACTTTTAATATATCATTTCATATCTCTCTCTCTCTCTCTCTCTCTCTCTCTCTCCCTCCTCACACCAGAGGCACATTGATCGATCGATTGACCGAGCTAGGGAGATCTAGATGCCCACGACTACGGAGGACTACACAGCATCGACGGAGGCTACATCAGAGGATTTGGATCACTTTGGCCTGACATGCATGACGCCCGGTCAGACTATTGACCATGGAGGAGGTTAATGAGATCCGCCAGTGACCGATGATGGATCTCCTATGTTTTAGCTCTTTTGAGGGTTGTACACCCTGCTCATCTTGTATCAGCCTTTGTATCAGCTCTCACCCATTATATTCCCACACGCACACCCACATTATGTTGTATTAGCCCCTAGTCACTACTTTCACCCCCCTACTCATATCCTATATAGTTCCAACTAGTTGCTTAGTTCACATCTAGCAGTTAAGATTTTAGTTTTTCACTTTACTTCCATTTTATTTTTGTACCCAGACATTGTATTAGATCCACCAAGATTGTATCAGTTTGGTCTCATAGGTCATTTTGGCCTTTTGAAGACGTTTAATATAACATTTCATCTCTCTCTCTCTCTCTCTCTCTCTCTCTCTCTCTCTCTCTCTCTCTCTCATGTCATCCCCAACCTCACCTATGGCAACAAGCAAACTCAAATATATGCTTCACTCCAAACGAATTTCCATCATTGAATTGGAAATGAAAGCATGGAGAAAAGAGATGGAAGATTGGAGGAACGCGAAGACCGTTTTCCTCCGAGAAAATGAAGAAAAGGAGAAGAGGTGGAAGGACGAGAAGGATCATCTTCTCAACAAGATCGCCACGTTGGAGAATAGCATTTTGGACCTCCACAAAGAAGTGTTGGAAACACGGTCAAAAAATGGGCTTGAAGAGGGGGAATTTCAGCCCTCTTTGAGGGAAGAAATTGACAACATCAATGAGGAGAAGAAGTCATGGGCCGCGGTCATATCCGAAACGCAAAAGAAAGTAGAGGAGGCCGAAAAATGGATTGAGGTTGCCAAGAAAGGGAAAGGTAAGGAAGCTCCTTGTACACCCACTCTTATCAACATGACCCTCGAAGAGGAACAAAGAAGGAGGGTGCGGGCTCTACATGTGAGGGTAACCGGCCTCAAGGACATAAACAATGTGGAAAAAGAGGTCGCAAGCCTCACATCAATGATGGGGGTGGAGAAGCCTTCACACACAAAGGCATGGAGAGTGGGCAAGAAGAGTGAGGGCCCCGGAGAATCTTCAAAGGAAAGAGCTCTCATACTACGCTTCCCTTCATTGGAAGAGAAGAAGGAATTCTTGAGGAAGAGACCTACTCTCAAGAAGACAGGTATTTTCTTAGGCGATGACCTCACTCTCTCACAACTTGCGCATATGAGAGAAGTAATGCCCGAGATTCAAGCGGCAAGGGAGAAGGGGAAGATGGCCTTTTACAGAGATGGTCGGGTGGTGATTGTAGAGCGGCGCTCTACATGACGGTGCGAGACCTATGGGACCACATTGAGGATGGCGACTTGGAATTGTAATGGGTCTATGAGGTTGGATGTTGGTGCCTTTGAGGACAGTTTCAGAGACAAGGACATTGTTTTCTTTTCAGAGACTCACCAGGCCCCTGGCCAACTGTTGCCACATGTGGTGGGATACAAATGGGAGACAGCCCACAGAACAGTCACGAGATCTGAGCATGGGAGTAGAGGTTCAGGAGGAGTAGCGGTGTTGTTTAGGGAGGAGCTACAGCCACTACTACATATTGTACGGAGAGATGATCAGGCTAGATACATGTGGGTGAGGCTGAGAGCTGACACAGGTCGATTTCTATATATTGCTATATGTTACTTCCCCCCCAGTACGTCAGTATATGCTGTATCCAGAGGGCAGTCGCCTTTCTCAATTCTAGATGATGATATATGGGAGTTTTCTAGGGATGGTGATATCATCCTCCTAGGAGACTTCAATGCTCGAACGGGCAACTGTCAGACAGTCTTCTACGACACTTCAGATGAGATGCTTAGAGAGTTGGATGTGGGTGAGCTGGGGTTTGACAGATGTTCACATGACAGAGAGCAGACTGAGTATGGGAGATACCTCACGGAGATGACGACTACACATGGGCTAGCCATACTTAATGGCTTACAGCGGTTTCCTGGAGCAGCAGGCTTCACATGCTTTCCACACAGACATGGGGCCAGTACAGTGGACTATGTTATGACACAGCCGAGCTTTATTCCTTGTATTCAGGATTTCACAGTGGGAGCCAGACCAGTGGGCGTAGCAGTGGATCATGCTCTCTTGACACTGTCCGTATCTTTTCAGTTTAGTACAGCCCAGAAATCAGGAGGCAGGTCACACACCCGTTATACATTTACACAAGAGATTGACTCGGTTTATACAGAGGCGATCTGGGATCGTCTATGCACAGTTGCTCCAGGCCTCTCAGTAGAGGAGTGCACTACTTTACTGACTGAGACACTACATGATGCAGCATCAGAGGCATACCCACACACTCAACCGGATCGGAGGCGACATTCTGGGAGCATGCCCCAGAATAGTTGGTATGATGAGGAGTGCAGAGAGATGAGAGCCCAGCTTCAGAGGGATCTTCATTTAGGAGTCATCACCTACAGACAGTCGCGGATTGCTTTCCGGCGCCTTGTGCGAAAGAAGAAACGAGCTTACCTGGCCCAGATGGAGCGAGACTTGTATCAGTTGTTCTTGAGTAGAGACTCAAGCGAGGCATGGCGACTCTTCCATGAGCACTCCCCTCCCCCAGTGATTACTTCTCCTGATGTGTGGGGCCAGTATGCGACATCGTTATATACGGTTCCTGGGCAGGATCCCCTTCCAGATCCTACAGAGCCATGTCCACCTACGAGCACCTTCTTTACCACTGAGATGGTAAAGAGAGCCATTGACAGGATGAGGACCAGGAGGGCTTACGATCATGACGGTCTAGTAGCGGAGCACTTTATACATGCTAGGGATATGTTGATGGAGGTTCTTGCAGTGTTGTTCAATCGTGCCATGTGTGAGGGATTACCTGAGACTTGGAGGTTGTCTACTATTGTGCCTATATTCAAGGCAGGTGATCCTACAGAGCCTGGAAATTACCGCACTATTATGGTTGGACACACACTGGCACGATTGTATGCATCCATTATTGAGCAGCAGTTGAGTAACTGGGCAGAGGGTGAGGGTGTACGGGCAAAGGGACAGGCAGGTTTCAGGAGGGGTTTCTCCACTCTTGACCATATTCTGACACTCAGAGCTATCATTGAGGAGGGCAGGTCACATGGGAGACGGATTTATTGTAGCTTTGTGGATTTCCGCAAAGCATTTGACATGGTACCGAGAGCTCGACTGATGCGCAGACTGCAGGAGATGGGGGTGCCCACAGTGTTGATTTGGGGGATTATGGCTTTATACAGATCAGTGATGGGACATGTACGCACCCCAGAGGGGATATCTGACTTAGTTCACTCCACTATCGGGGTGAAACAGGGTTGCCCATTGTCTCCTACTCTATTTGGTATGTATGTTGATGAGGTGTCTGATTACATTGACAGAGAGGGTGATAGAGGTGCCCAGCTGGCAGGGACGTGGATCCCATTGTTGTTATATGCTGATGATATTGTCTTGATCTCTGACTCACCAGAGGGTATGCAGCGACAGTTGGATGCATTACACAGTTTTGCAGAGGATAGTGGATTGTCTGTAAACCTTGGTAAAACCAAGGTCATGGTGTTTAACACCACACCGCAGTGGATCAGGAGATCGGCACCGACCTTCACGTATGGTCAAGAGATTGTGGAGTATACAGATGCATACACTTACCTTGGGATAGTCTTCACTGGGCCGAGGTTTTCTTTGGGGAGAGCAGCAGAGACTAGACTGACCAGAGCTTATGCGGCCTTGGGAGGCTTGGAGAGGATGTGTTCGCAGGTTCAGTTCCAGGAACCTCGGACAAAGTTATGGCTCTTTGATACTTTAGTAGCCTCAGCTATGATGTATGGGGTACAGGTTTGGGGACCTTCTGTAGGCCAGGATGGTTGGAGACGTATGGAGAGGCCCTTGGTATCTATGATCTCCCGATTGATTAGAGCCAAGGCCTCCGTACCTCACGCGATCATTCGAGCAGAGCTAGCTGCCCCCCCCATGGAGATTGAGGCGCTTACCAGATCAGTGTCCTTTGTGCACAGCCTATGGGATACTACTAGAGACAGATATGCTAGACTGGCCCTTGAGTCTTCCAGACAGTTAGCTCTACAGGGGGACACTTCATGCTGGTATGCACAGATGACTTCATGGTTTCAGACGCATGGCTTCACCATGGACAGGTTGCCCCCTTTCCAGTATTCTCTTCAGGCACCCTCGCTGTCTCTTACACGGGAGGAGATCACTAGACTCATTCATCAGGACCTGATCCAGCTCGACACCAGGAGGACATGGATAGAGCCGCCTCAGGAGTTGAGCACGAAGATGGCTTTCTATAGAGAGCATCTTCTCCACCTCACAGGAGATGGGTTTGTGATTCGACCCAGCTACATGGACACACATATGTCTCATGGTTTGCGTTGTGCCATTGGTCAGATACGCACATCCTCACATCAGCTCGAGATTGAGACTGGTAGATTCAGAGGGATACCAGCAGACAGCAGGATATGCCGATTATGCCAGAGAGAGCCAGAGACAGAGTTGCACTACATATGTCATTGCACAGTGTTCTATGAGATACGGGGGCGTTTCCACTGCTTATTCAGAGAGGGTTTTGGTCCTCTATCTAGGGTCATGAGTTATGAGGATCAGAGATGTCTTGGACTATATCTACTTGAGTTACACAGGTATAGAGACACTTTACTGGGGAGAGCTAGAGAGAGGCAGTCCCAGAGACACATTACAGATTTCTTTTCACTAGATATGGGACAGCCAGAGGAGCAGCCACCACTGCAGAGCTCGTCCCACACTCATTCGACCACTACTGGCACTCTCATCGACCGAGCATTGGAGCTACAGAGATACAGACGACCGCGACTGAGGAGAGGAGCTACACAGCATCGACGGAGACTACAACAGAAGATTCGAGCCATACTCTCTCGACATCCAGAGTGCAGATGAGGATGGATCCTCACCATTTCTTCCATCTTTGTTTCACACACTGTTACATCAGTTTACCGGGTACCTATTGTATCAGCTGCTACACCCACGTAGTTTTAGATTGTAGTAGTAGTAGTAGTATTTTGTTCCACTTCTAGTTCTTTTCTAGTTCTTTTGTACCCAGACATGGTATTAGATTCACTATTTTGTAACTGATTGGTCTCATAGGTCATTTTGGCCTTTTGAAGACGTTAATATAACATTTCATTTCATTTCATTTCTCTCTCTCTCTCTCTCTCTCTCTCTCTCTCTCTCTCTCTCTCTCTGTGTGTGTGTGTGTGTGTGTGTGTGTGTGTGTGTGCTGCCAGTAGATTCCAAGACGACTTGTGGTAACATTTATAAACCCTGCGTGGAGTCTTAAGACAGCAGCACCTTCAACCTCTTTCATTTTGCCTAAAACTGCTGATACAGGTAGCCACACAGCTGTTGCACATTCTTGTTGCAACTCTCAGGAAGCAAGCATCTTCTGTTGTATCAGGTCTCTCTCTCTCTCTCTCTCTCTCTCTCTCCCTTGCTGCTGCCCCTCGCGCTCCCTTGGCCCTGCGAGCGGCTCTGCCCGTCTGCAGCCCCGCGCGCTGCTGCGCCACTCACTGCTCCGCTGTCCGGCTCCCCCCGTACTGCCTTGGCAACCCCGACCCCACCCCTTCCTCTACGCGTAGCATGTCCCCCAAGGCTCTTCTACGCGTAGCGTGCCCCCCCCGCCCCTTTTTCTTTAACGCGTAGGATGCCCCCCCCCCCCTTCTTCTACGCTTAGGAAGTCAAAATATATACATATATATTTTTTCAAGACATGGTATCAAATACGCTATGTTGTTTTAGCTTGGTCTCATAGGTCAATTTGGCCGTGTGAAGACGTTAATATATCATTATATGATTTTATTTTCCCTTCCTTTTGGTACTCCCCCCCCCCCCCCTCTTTCTTTATCGTCTTTATCACTCCCCCTCCCTTGCCATACCGTCCCACGCTCCCCCACTCGCTCAGCTACCGCGCCCATCACTAGGGGGGGTGCACACGTTTAGTGACTCCTTGGCGGACGGCGATCAAACATGAGAAAGATGAACAATAAAGCCGACCCTCTAGAGGATGTCATTCAAAAGTGCAAAGAGGAAATGACGGAGATCATTACCAAGATGAACCGCAATCTCTGGGGCACAATAAACATGCTCGAAGGACGCGTGCTGATCCAAGAGAGCAAGATAAGCACGCTGGAAGACCGAGTGACGACCCAAGAGGAAGAGATCGCGTCACTCAAGAAAGATCTCGCCGAAGCACGATCAAGAAACACACTGGAAGAGGGCGAACTGCAACCCTTAGTAATCGAAGAAATCAACACGATCAAGGAGCAAGTACGGGCCATCAAAGAGGGAGAAGAGCAGCACAAAGAAATGACGACTTCTTGGGTGGATGTTCTTACCAAAACTCAACAGAAGGCGGACGAAGCCGAGAAATGGATCAAGGTGGCCAAGAAAGGAAAAGGCAAGGAGATAATGCCCACGTCCACACCCAACAACATCATTAATCAGACACTAGAGGAGGAGCAGAGGAGAAGGGTGCGCGCTTTACATGTGAGAATTTGCGGTCTTAAAGACAAAGGCAATGTGGACGAAGAAGTAAAAGAACTCACAGCCTTGATGGGGATTCATGAGCCGACGCACACAAGGGCATGGAAAGTGGGCAACATAAAGAAAAATGGAAGCAGTGAGAAACCTCAAAAGAAAGAGCACTCATCCTCCGTTTTCCCTCCATGGAAGCAAAGAAGTCATTCTTGAAAAAAAGACCAACTCTTAAAGAGACTGGCATCTTTCTCGGGGATGATCTCACCCTCTCGTAGATGGCTCATATGCAGGAAGTAATGCCGGAGATTAGAGCGGCAAGGAGAAAAGGCAAGATCGCTTTTTACCGAGACGGAAAAGTGGTAATACTAGAGCGACGCTCCACATGACAGTGCGAGACTTATGGGACCACACTCAAAGTAGCTGCCTGGAACTGCAATGGATCTATGCGTCTTGATGTGGGTGCTTTTGAGGATAGCTTTACTGGAAGAGACATCATCTTTTACTCTGAGACACACCAGGCCCTTGGGAAATCCATGCCTCACATCAGTGGATACAGGTGGGAGACAGCCTACAGACAGGAGACACGCCCAGAGCACAGAGGGCGGGGCTCTGGGGGAGTGGCAGTGTTATTTAGAGAGGATCTGCAGCCCCCACTGATACATACAGCCCGCAGGGACGAGCAGGCTAGGTACTTGTGGATGAGACTGAAAGCAGAGACAGTCAGATACCTCTATCTAGCTATTTGCTACTTTCCCCCGAGTCCATCAGTTTATGCATCACCCAGAGGACAGTCCCCTTTCTCTATTTTGGATGATGACATATGGGAGTTCTCTAGGGACGGTGACATTATCATCCTAGGGGACTTCAATGCTAGGACTGCCCATCACCAGGCAGTGTTTTATGATACTTCAGAGGAGATGCTAAGAGAGCTAGATGTTGTAGAGACGGGCCTTTCCAGACTATCACACGATGTGGAATATACTCAGTATGGGCGACACCTGATAGACATGGGCACTGCACATGGATTGGCCATCTTGAACGGCCTATAGAGATTTCCTGTTGCGGGAGGTTTTACATGCTTCCCACACAGACATGGAGCCAGCACAGTGGACTATGTCATGGCACAACCGAATCTCATCTCTAGTATCCAGGATCTCACAGTTGGGCCCAGACCGGTCGGGGTGGCAGTGGATCATGCTCTGGTGTCGATAACCATCTCCTTCAAGTTCAGTGTAGCACATAGGCCGCGAGTAGCAGCCCCTACTCACTACACATTCAGACGGGAGACGGACTCTGTATACATGGACGGAATCTACAGACACCTATGCACTGAGGACCCGGGGCGACCTCTGGAGGAGCTAACTACTATACTGACATAGACATTACATGAGGCAGCAGCAGAAGCATACCCACACACCCAGCCTGAGCAGAGCCGCCGATTAGGGAGCATGCCTCAGAACAGCTGGTACGATGAGGAGTGCTGCCAGACTAGAACGAGACTTCAGAGGGAGGTGCTGTTGGGGGACGTCACTCATAGACAGTCAGATTGACTTCCGACGCCTGGTGCGGCAGAAGAAGAGGGCTTTTTTGGCTCGACTGGAGCAGGATCTATATCAACTATTCTTGAGTCAGGGCTCGCGTGAGGCGTGGCGGCTCTTTCATGAGCAGTCCCCCCCCCCCCCCCCCCCCCCCCCCCTGCTATTTCCTCCACAGAGACCTGGGGTCAGTACGCATCATCTTTTACACAGTACCTAGACAGCCGCCCCTCCCCAACCCCCCCGATCCATGCCCACACGCATGTGTCTTTTTCACCGCTAAGATGGTGAAGAAAGTTATTGACAGGATGGAGACTGGGAGAGCGTATGATCATGATGGCCTAGTCGCTGAGCATTTCATGCATGCCAAAGACCTACTAGGAGAGCTTCTAGCAGTTATGTTTAACCGTGCCATGTGTGAGGGCCTACCAGACACTTGGAGCCTATCTACGATCGTACCTATCTTCAAATCAGGAGACCCCATGGAGCCTGGAAATTATCGCACTATTATGATTGGGCACACACTGGCACGGTTGTATGCATCCATTCTTGAGCAACAGCTGAGTAGATGGGCAGAGAGGGAAGGAATACATGTAACTGGGCAGGCAGGATTCAGGAGAGGCTTCTCTACTCTTGACCATATCCTAACACTCAGGGCCATCATCGAGGAAGGCAGATCTCATGGGAGACGGATCTATTGTAGCTTTGTGGACTTCCGCAAAGCTTTCGACACGGTACCCAGAGCTAGACTGATGCGCAGATTACAGGAAATGGGAGTACCCATAGAACTCATTTGGGGGATCATGGCATTGTACAGATCAGTAGTAGGGCATGTACGCACCCCGGAGGGATTTCTACACCGGTTCACTCCACTATTGGGGTGAAGCAAGGCTGCCCGCTCTCTCCTACTCTTTTCGGTATGTATGTGGATGAGGTTTCTGACTACATTGACAGCGATGGGGATAAAGGTGCTCAGTTGACAGGGACATGGATTCCACTTTTGTTATATGCTGATGACATAGTGTTGATCTCCGAATCCCCAGAGGGAATGCAACGTCAATTGGATGCTTTGCATACGTTTGCCCACGAGAGTGGTTTGTCTGTCAACCTGGGTAAAACCAAGGTTATGGTGTTTAATACCACCCCACAGTGGATTAGGAGGTCAGCACCTACATTCACATACGGGCAGGAGACTGTGGAGTGGTTTTTAGTGGACCTGCATTCTCACTCAGAAGAGCAGCAGAGACCAGACTTACTAGAGCCCACGCAGCATGGGGTAGATTGGAGAGGATGTGTTCGCAGGTTCAGTTTCAGGAGCCCCGGACGAAGCTCTGGCTCTTTGACACCTTGGTGGCTTCAGCATTGCTCTACGGAACCGAGATATGGGGACCTTCACTGGATCACCACGGGAGGCCGGGTCGCTCAGACGGATGGGGGAACATGGAGAAACCTCTCGTCTCTATGATCTCGCGGCTCATTAGAGCCAAGGCATCAATACCACAGGCCATTATCCGAGCAGAGCTAGCGGCCCCCCCACTTGTGGTGGAGGCGCTCACTAGATCAGTCTCCTTCATACACCGCGCATGGGAACTTCCTAGAGACAGATATGCTCGCATAGCACTTGAATCCTCTCGACAGTTAGCCATACAAGGAGATACAACATGTTGGTATGGGGAGATGACATCATGGTTTCAGGCACATGGGTTCAGCATAGACAGGCTGCCACCATTCCATTACTCAATGGATGCACCATCTCTCACTCTTACACAGTCAGAGATCACCAAACTCATCCGCCAAGACCTGACCCAGCTAGACACCAGGAGGACATGGATACAACTAGCACAGGAATTGGGCACGAAGATGGCTTTCTACAGAGACCACCTTATCCAGCTTACAGAAGATGGTTTTGTGACGAGACCCAGATAGATGGATACCCACTTGTCTCATGGGATATGATGTGCTATTGGCCAATTACGCACATCTTCTCACCAGTTGCGGATTGAGACTGGGAGATACAGCGGAGTACCAACAGAGGACAAGACATGCCCCTTGTGTAACATGGAACCTGAGACAAAGCTACACTATACATGCCGCTGCCCCGTCTACTACGAGATACGAGGCCACTTCCATTGCTTGTTCAGAGAGGGTTTTGGACCACTCTCAAGAGTCATGGGATACGAAGATCAGAGATGTCTGGGTTTGTTCTTGCTCGAGCTGCGTAGACACAGAGATAGCCCGATGAATGGCGAGGCTAGCCAGTCTCAAAGATGGATCACAGACTTCTTCAGAGCAGACACAGGACAACTGCAAGAGCCACTCCCACAGCAGAGCTCCCTCTCGTCTCACACCAGAGGCACACTGATTGACCGAGCAATTGAACTGGGGAAATCCAGGCGCCCGCGACTGCGAAGAACTACACAACATCGACGGAGGCTACGACAGAAAATTCGGAGCACGCTGTCCAGGCACGCACGACGCCCGGTCAGACTACTAACCATGGAGGAAATTGATGAGGTTCGCCAACGACCGATGCTAGATCTCTTGTGATTCAGCTATCCCAACAAGCCGCCCATTTTTTGCTTAGTTTTTTGCTTGGCTCACATCAACCAACTTAGGACCCCATAGTATATATCTTTGTTTTGTACTGTTGTTAGGTTATTTTGTTACTCTGACTTTGTATCAGATCCACCACTTTGTAACTTTCGGGTCTCATAGGTTATTATGGCCTTTTGAAGACGTTAATATAACATTTCATCTCTCTCTCTCTCTCTCTCTCTCTCTCTCTCTCTCTCTCTCTCTCTCTCTCTCTCACACACACACACACACACACACACACACACACACACACACACACACACACACACACGCACACACACACACACACACACACACACATAAAACTGTATGAACTTAAAAGACAATGCGCACACACGCGCGCAGGCACACACACACACACATTCTTGACTGGATGATCATTCCTTATTTAACTGTGGCTTGCAGGTTCCAATTGCAGATGCTGTAAATGTAACTGGAAAGTGTGAAGCTTCATTTGAATACAGTTCTGAATACCAAGCAGTAAGTGCTTTTATTCAGTGCTTACTTTATTCCCTATGTCAGCTATTTTCTTTTTTCTCTGGTTTTAGAAAGTTCTACGTACTTATTGAGGATGCTAATACTCAAAGACTAAAGTCAATTAAGGACTTGAGAGCTTAGACAGGTTTCCAAACATTCAAGGCTGCTTACGTGAAAAAGGGTTTGTGAAGGTCGCTGTTTGTGAAAGCAATCGAAGTTTGCTTGCCCACATAGTAAACATGCGAGAAAAAATGCTTTTTGAGCTGGTACACTCAGATGTTTGGCCCATTGAAGACATTGTCTATTGAAGATGCAAGTATTTGATGATCATACTACGAAAAGTGTGGGTGTACTTCATGAAAGGCAATAGAGGTGCTTAGTCACTTCCAGATTATCAAGGCTTCGGTTCAAAATTATTGAGGAAAGTACATGTATTGCAGATGTAGGGATAGGATTTCCCCAATAAACTCAGCGAATTTTGAGATTGCAAGGAATTTAGAGGCAGTTTTGTGCTTGTATGCATTGCAACAAAATCGGGTTGTTGAGTGAAAAATAGGCACATTATAAAAGAGTCGCCAGAGCATTGATTTGAAGAAAATTCCTTATTGTTACTGGGCTCAAGTTGTTGCTCTACAACTATCTCGATCATAAAACCTGCTGCATGATGTTGCACTTGTAAAGAAGTTTATTTGTAGAAAACCAGTCTTTTAAGTGTTGTATACCATATGTGAAGGTGTTTGATGAGCTAGGAACCAATTTTAATCCAAAAGCTGAAACTTCACATTTACTAGTTACGCTCTTAGCAGAAATGTTACAACCCTGTCACGTGTCAAGTGAGAGTGAGTGGGGTTGTTTTTCTTTATTAGATATTATGTGAGAAGGTAGTATGATGACCCAAGCATCGTCACCATGAAACGTGTTTCAGCAGTCTAGATAGGGGAAATGTTTTGCTTACCAAGTAAAACACATGCCATATCATTAACACCAAGTTACCATAGTTTTAGGGACTCTCAATATCCATATGTGAATGTCTCAGGCCTACTTTGCACTACGCTATAACATTAGATAGAAACGTTTTTTAGTTAAACAACACGTTTCGAGGGTGAGGTTCATCTTGTTCTAATTTTTTCATGTAAAAGTGAGTCTTGCAAGCTCATCAAATATATCTCAAGAATTATAGGAACGGTTGACGGTGTCCTAAAGTTGTAAACTTTGATTACAATTCATGATGATGTAGACGAAAAGTCGAGTGGCTTGGAACAAAGCCTTGATGAGGAGTTTGGAATACCTTCTATGGTGACACCAAGTGTAAAGAGGACACATGTATGAAACAGACTGCCTTGGACTGATCCAGGACCAGGTAGATTCAGGAAATTGAAGAACTTTATCCAAAGATTAGCATTCAATTGTTAGGCGGCTTGTTATTGTGTAGATGGCGCAGAGCGGCAGAGCATAGAGTCGACATGTTGTGAGGATGCTAGTGGAGTTGTGAAATGGGTGGGGGCCACGGACGAGAGAATAGTGTTGGGACATTTATTGCTGTGACTGCATCAAAAGATGGTCTTACCTTATATGGATGTTAAAGATGAAACTTCCATTGTCATTTAAAAAGAGGAACTGTATATGGAGCAGCCACAAGGTTATGAATATGTGAGTCACCCTATGTAAGCATGCTTAAGAAAGCATTGTATGTGTTGAAATGCTAGTCGCCCAATGTCAGCATGCTTTAGAAAGCATTGTATGTATTTCCACACACTTGGTATGTTTCAGGTTTTGTAATGTGTGTATTTTATGGTGTCCATTCATAAAGTATGAATACATGATAAGGGAATTGTGCTATGAAAGCTAAATGTTTAGAAAGATTGTGTGCAGCCTCACCTTATATAACAGGTAGGAGGCCATGTAGGAGTAGAGTCTGTTATGCAGTTCTATAGAGTCTCACATCAGTGCTATGCGACGCACATTGGCTACATGAGCACAACGTTGGATCATGCACTTTTCTATGAACCTGGCGTAGAGTTGCGGTGTTTGGATACATTGGTTTTTGCAGATTATGTTGGTACTGTTTATAATCCCTGATCATAGTACTACGGTAGCGACATGGAGGTAGCATGGCTACAGATGCGTTTTCAATATTCAAATTTTCAGGTGTAGAGGGTGCTTTTCACATATTGTGACAACCTTAGCAACATACAATTTGCACAAAACTCTGTATCGCACATAGGCTCTCTCTCACAAGCTCTAAAGACAAACCAAGATTGCAATATATATGGCAATGGGACTGAAGGTAGTGCACAACATAGAGCAACACCCAAAAGTCCCAAAAACGATTGGGTTCAAAATGATACTCTCCAAATGCAAGGGCCAAAAATGCAAAGTTTCAAGATATGAAGGGAGTCCTGGGCAATTTCAATCTCCAGTTAAGAGGCATGCCCCATAGGCCCTTCATATTAAATTATGAATGTGCCCTTTTGAAATATATAGAGCACCATAGAAAGGTACTTCTCCAAGTTCTCCCTGTCGTGAATTCAAATTCACAAAGACAAAAACGATGGAAACCATTTGTTGAAGGTCAAAAGCAAAAATGACCTGGAATATCAAGTCATAGAGGACCCCTTTGAATCTAAGAGCGCTCCCCCATAGGCCCGCTGGAGGCGCCTATGGAGGGCCCTTGAAAAATATTGGCTATGCCCCATACCCTGCAGCAAGCCAGAACCACCTTTTCCGAAAGCTGCTACAGCATCTTCCTTATGGGGTGCTTCAAGTTAACCACCCTCCAGATAAAAAATGCGCCATTTGACCGGGCTACAAGCAGTTATGAGAAGGCAAGAACCTTCCACAGTTGCCGTGGTGCCCCACCAGCTCACCATTTGCGTGGATATCACCTGCACATTTTCAGCTCTATGTTCTCTCAGAGCAGACCCTCTACCTAGTATATGGCCCTCCACAGTGTAGGCCCTAGGGTCTATGGGGGAGGGCTCTAAAAGGTGGTTGAACGACCCCCTACCACAAGGGGTGTTTTCGATCATGCACCTCATGCTATGAAATGGTATCAAATGGTAAATGGTGTATGTTCTTTTTGCCTTTGAAGGGCCCTCCAAAAGCACGTTCTCTTCACATTGTGCTTACAGCTGCACAAATGGTCACACAAAATCTGTGATATCGGGTCTTCTCATCTTACCCCCCGCCAGGTCTGGGAAGGTATCTTTTTGCCCTTTGTTCCTTTTCTTTGTATGGATGTGTGGATGTGTCTCTACGTATGTACGATTCTAGGAACATGAGAGGTGTGCTGTTTGATTACTACACTGTCTTTGAAGCTTAGTGCTCGATTTTGCAGTACTTGGTACATCAAGGTTGATCAAGGTTCTTCCTTTTGGTAGGTTGTGCTGAGGGTAGACAAGGGGTATACGCTTGGTCAGCAAGTTTTTGCATCCTACGGCCAAAACCGCCCAAATTCAGATTTACTAATCAGGTGAGTGCACTCTCATCAAGGCATATATGTGTCATTGGTGAAAAGCTCTTCATACTTACTTTGTAAGTGCAACTAAGTTGATCCCATTTTAGAGAATGTTCAGTCAGATTTTTCTATTGTGTTTCAGCTATGGGTTCGTTGATGAAAATAATAACAGCGACTTCATTGAAGTAGAGGTAGTACCAAAAAGGTTGAAGATAGCTCTTGATTAGGTTGGCATGTTGTTAAGGGGCTCCATTTGTGCATGTATGGAAAAGGTTGAGTTGGTGAATGGCGATCCTTTGCGAACATTGAAGTCACAAATATTACAAATGGCCAACTTCCAAGATGGACAGAGTTTTCCTCTTTATCTTGATCGATTCCCAACTCAGGTTACATATTTTGACTCTTTAGCATTGGAAGAACCCAAAGCCCTTCTTCTATTCTCCCCCTCCATTCGTTTTTCTCATGGAGTTGTCTGTATACTGTTCTCTGCAGCTCCTATCGTATATGAGGTTGGCTCGTCTTCAAGATGCGGTGGAATTTGCAAAGATTGTTTTTGACAGGGACATCATTGTCAGTGAGGTATGGCTGTCAATTCCCATGGGGTGTTTTGTTCAAAGTATTGTGGAGCAGAGATTTCAACAGTGTAAATGGTTTGGTACTTGCATGAATTGTCCAGAGCCTACATAACTCGTAGATATTTTGGTAGGAACTAGTACAGTTATTTGCTGTTTCATAGATATGTAAAGGGATCAAGTGCTAGTGGCATGTCTAGCTCAAGCAAAATAGATTAAACATGTGTTTATTCTGTGGAGTCATCTATTCTGTCTGGTTTGTGCAAATTTAGTCACCATCTCCACATCTCTGTCTGTTACATCTCTTACAGTTTTTTACAGCTTTACAACCCTTTTTCTTTCTCTGTGTAGAGAACGCAAAACATAGGCCGATTGTTGGTAACTATGTTTTCTTAGGTCTTAGTTGTTTCCTTCTTATGTAAATACAGAAACTTATTGGTAATTACATTGTCTTTTGGCACCTGTGCGTGAAATTATTGAGGCTTGACAGGTTTAGGTCTGTATGTATTTGATATAAGGGAAAATTACCAAAATATTCCTGAAATTTGGGGAAATTCTCAGAATGCCCCTCAAAATTTCAAGAAATTCTCAAATACCCTAGTATCAATTTTGAATGGATTGCTCCAAATTTTGCATAGTTTCGTCTTTTTGACGATGGAGATCTATTTTTAAGTGTCTTCTAGACTCACCAATGAGCTCACACATAGAGGCATTTGTGTCTACAATAATAAGCCATGTCAGCTTGAGAGCCCACAATGATACCCAAAATTCTAGTTATATCATCTTCAGTTAAGGGAGAACCAATCTTCCTACGTAGAGTTGCAAAAAAGGAAGTGTTTGGAGATTTTTCTGAGAATAACAAGGGGTATTATGGGAATTTCCTCAAATTTCAGGGGTATTTTGGTAAATTTTAATGCATAACTGGTCAATGCTTGTACTCATTATGCAAAAGGAACATTCCTTTCACACTGACTCATGAAAAAAAACCCACCACCAGAGATGCATTTTCTTTTCCTTCTTCAGGAAATTACATTTTTTGGATGGATGTGAAGTCTTAACTGGCTCTTAATCATTTGCAGGCTAATGAGTATGAAGTCTTGACGCTGCTTCTAACTGACTGCCGTAATCGACTGTCAAGTTTTGAAGAAAGTCTGGATGATAATATTCGGCTACTGAACAGAAAGGTCTGTGAAATCCAACAACTTACCTGTCTTTTTTTGCTTTTCCTACCCAAAACCCCGACCGGGTGCAAAGAGGAAATTTGATGTGTGAGTCCTTACCCCCGGGCCTACACCTGCATGCACACACACATGAGATGCCTTTGTACAATGAAAGACACAAGCCCAGGTACCACAAGGGTACCTTCAATTCTGTCTATTTTCCAGTTCTGTAAGCAATGGCCAAACAACTAATTACAATTCTCCAATTGATAGGATATCTCTGAAAAGGAGAGAGTCGCAGCCAAGCTACGAGTATGTGAACAAAGAATTCTCTCAAATACAATGAGTGCTCTTCGAAATCGGCTTGCCCCCATTAGGGGAGTTCCTACTAAAGGTGGTGCCATGAAGGTCAGTAACATGCAGAGCCCTATTTGGAAATACAGATGGAAGTTAGAGTGTAAGTTTTGAAATCAGATTTTGTAATTTCGACAGGATCGTCATTCAGACATTAAAGAAATGTTTGGGGTGATGGAGGACGTGGCTTCAGCGCCCCGGAAGTTCATGTCTAATTTTATGAAAGGCAAGGAATAGCCCGGGACTTCAAACAGTAGCAAAGGAATTAAAGCAGCAGTTCCTGATCACATATATTTGGGTGCTTAATAGTGCAGCAGAAAGGTATTGTTTTCATTATATAAAGGGCAGCACTCGAAAAAACCGGGTTCAGTGTATGCACGAGAAGAAGGGAAGAGAAGAGAAGTTTTTAATGTCATAGGAACAATCCCAAGAATCCTCAAAGAAGGAACAACTTTTTGCTAAGCTCATCAAGTCTTACATAGAGCTTGTTGAGTCTGTAGATCTTCATCTTCTTTCTGCTCATTAATTTGGGTCTTGTTCCTTGCACATCTCTGGACAAGTGATGTTGGCCTATTCCTTTCCATTTATCTCCCAGCAAGCATGGCAGCCCCAATAAGAAATCACCATAAAAGGAGCACATAGACCTTGTTCTGCAATGCAATATAACAATGTAAGCAACATTCCTGTCTGATTAAAAGGGCGATGACAGGTCAATTGTAGTGAATGTCTCTGCACATTACTATCTTTTGATGGCTCCAAACATGTGGCTTTTTCATCTAGGAACATGTTTCATTCTACATGCATCTAGTGTCTAAGAGAAACTACTTGAATGTTTCTAGTGTCTACTCTTTTTTGGGGTAAAATGCATGAAAAGCTGAGTGAAAAGGACTTGCACATTTTTTTCTCTAGTTTACCCAATGGATTGTATGCAAAGACCTCCCCCCTATTCCACCTTTTTGGGTTCTGAACTGGAACCTCACCTACATTCCCTTGATTACACGCGCACCTGCGAGAGAGAGAGAGAGAGAGAGAGAGAGAGAGAGAGAGAGAGAGAGAGAGAGGTGTCTTACAATTCATCCTAAATTATCTACTAGCTTAATGTAGATTACTTCAGTCTCAATGTATAGATGTCGATCTCATCCGAGTCCCCTGTTGTTGTTGTTGCTGTTGGAGTTTTCATAAGCACATGATGTCCCATGCTACCTATTAGGATTCTTTGATTGTTCTTCGAAGCTGTTGTCTTGAAGAAAATCACTTAGGCAAGAAGACTCTGTAAGGGGCTGGATTCTCTAACAAGCCATGACATCCAAGCTGTTGGGATGTGTTGTGCGAGGCTATGAATGGACCTCATGGAAGTCTTTGTTTGTCCTAGTATTTGCTATTGAGGGTCAAGTATATCGGGTTGTAAGAAGTAATGGAGTAAGTCAACTTGATGGCCTAGCTCAGCAATAAACTATTGAGAGTAGTGATCCATATGACAGCCATTTTTAGCTCATACAATAAACCATTTGGTACACCCCACATTCTACCAAATGAACGCTTTTGAAGACGGACAACTAGAACAATGTGTGTGATGCATAAAAACAATTTAGTATTTGATTCACTTTTGTACAATATGGTCAGAATGAGATCATTCCAATATTTCTCATCATTAAGCATTGAAATTGTATGTGAAATTAAAACTCAAACAGGTCTTTATCTTCAAAGTCAGCCAGTAGTTAAGCTAAACCACTTTAAGCAAAGATAACATTCTCACCTGCATTCATATAAACAAGACAACATACTTTCTTGTGTATGGTAGGTGTCAAATAACCTATGAGTTGTTATGCATGTGATACTTAAATGCTATTCATAGCGTATATTACATGAAAAAGAAAACTCTTTCAAAAACAATATAACCTAATGAAAGGTCATTACTCACTTTATAGGTAAGGAACAAATATTGTTCATTCAATGAAACTTTCATCAATTGACACGGTAACCATATATTTGCGTTTAGCAACCCTTCTTATTACAATTTTGGTAAAAGAGACTTTGTTTTGTTGAGCCATCTATCTATATTCAACAAACTAGTACCAAAAAATGATACCAGAGTACATCTTCATACAAAAGACCTACACTAAAAGATCCATCACTCCTTTTGATGTTAAGTAACTACCTTGTATTTTTTTAAGTTATACATCAATGTTTTGATTCTTTTCCAATCTATATAGAAGCAACAAATAACTTGTATGTTTAAGCAAACCTTCATTGTAGTATTATATACCAAAGGTATAAAGTTGGGCCTTATTTCTCAAACTCACCATTGGGTGGCTAGCATTATTCTACATTTATCAAGTGAATTACATGCTTACAAAAGACTACGAGTGATAAGCCCTAAAAAAATGATGCACTAGTCAAATCCCAATACTTAGGTATGCGTGATACTTTCACTAATGAGAAAACATCCCTTGAATTTTACTATCATCTAACTTTATGGAAAACCGATTTACCATTGCCAAATGTGAATCAAGTATTGCTAGTTTACTTTATAGATAAGCTTCAAAGCTCCAGTTAAACCAGACATTGAGAAAATAAATTTAGATAAGTATTACACTTTAGAGTTCCTTGCCTAACATAGATATACCATCCCCAGGGGCATAAATGCATCCATCGAGTTAACCTAGACATTGAGAAAAGAATTCTAGATTAGTTTCTAGATTACACTTTAGAGTTCCTTGCCTACCTTAAATCTACCATCCCCATGGGCATAAATGCATCAAGTTGAAAGTCGAGAACAAGTGTGTCAAGCAAGCTATCTTGATTTAACTTTTATCAAAAGCTTGGCATTACTTATTCAAAGCAACGTAACCTAAAACAACCACAATTTGTGCTTTTCATAAGGAGTAAATTACACACATTCTTCTGAGCCAAAAATGCTAGATTCAAGTGATTCTCATTACTATAGATTCAACACTTTGGAACAACCAAAAGGTAGTGAAAGACTCAATGGTCATGCCAGAATCCAAAGACCTCATCTCAGTTAGGTAAGGGCCAATCATTATAGTACTAAACAAGGCCCTCTTTTAGGGTACATAAATCTCTCAAGGTAGTATATATTGTCTCAACAAGAACCAACAAGAGGAAAGACAATAAGAGGCAACAAAGTATCTATATATTGAAAAACATGATAGGATTCAAAAATGAGTGGCATACCAAAACCTAGGGTTCAAAATTGAATCAATAGAGTGGAGGAAAAAAACATCCAAGTAAGATCCTAAAATTCATCAATCATGCACAAAGCAAAAGCATCATCAAGTCACAAGTATTATCGATGGAACCATCACATCATAGCAACATCAACAGATAGTTCCATAGTCGAAGGTTAAAAACTCGGAAAGACCATACAATGTTAAGCACACCAAATTCCATTAATCATTTTAGGTTATGGCTTTTGAAGCAAAATCTAAGTACAACTTTAAAACACAATTCTCAAATGAGCTGAAAATGCACCTTCGAAGAGGAAGCACTTTCAATCAAATCCATTGTAGCATGGGAGTAAGGCCCTCAACTCAAAGCACAAGAGTGATAATTTGAAGAGATATGTTCCTTTACTCTCTCTCTCTCTCTCTCTCTCTCTCTCTCTCTCTCTCTCAAAACAATACCCCCAAGGCTAAGTGAGGGATGAAGAAACCCTCACCTTATAAAAGGAGGCGGAATGCAGGAGGAAGAAGGATGCCATCACATTCCATCTACTTAGCTATATACATTTAGTCAAGCCAAGATAGAGGTGCGAGATTCTCAACATCTAGAGAACCGTGCAATGAAGAGCTAAATTATTCCTTGCATTGAGCACATTTAATTGAGTAGGTAAGGCTACCAGGGGGTGGGGGGATTTATAGTAATTCTATAACCTTAGCCTTGATTGGAGCAATAGGTAAGATTTTCCACCGTAACTAGAGGAAGCCAACTACTGTGTATGGCCATTAAGCCCTCATTACAAGTCATCCATTACTCCATAGGTACACCATGGCAAGAACATAGGCAATCTCCAAACGCATGAGTACATTTGTATGCATAAGGATTTAAAAAAAGGAACTATAGAGAATACTTATGGCACTAGAGATCCAGAAACGAGATCTAACCCAAGATATATGGAGCGCTACATACCTTCCCTCAGTGAGTAGCAAGCCAAGAGGAGGCTTCAATACAAATGTCAGCAAAGGGAGGGTCGATAGGGAGAGGAATACACTACGTGAGGCACTACAAGAAGGGGGAGAGAGAGAGAGAGAGAGAGAGAGAGAGAGAGAGAGAGAGAGAAGAAGAAGAAGAAGAAGAAGAAGAAGAAGAAGAAGAAGAGAATTTTAACGTCGTAGGAAACTATCCCAAGAGACGTTAAAGATTTGATGAGGAGAGTTGAACTCAAGACCTGTTATTCAAGTGGGAAATGGGCATAACCAATCTACCACACTTGGGTGATAGAAATGTTATACCATTTTCCTCTTCTTATTAGCGCATGCGCGCGTGCACACACACACACACACACACACACACACACACACACACACACACACACACACACACACACACACACACACACACACACACACACACACACACACACACACGCACGTGCACGTGAGAAGAAGAGAATTTTAACGTCATAGGAAACTAAGAGACCTTAAAGATCTATCCCCGACAAGGAGTGTTCAACTCAAGACCTGTTTACTAGAGGAAAATAGCATAACCAATCTACCACACTTGGGTGAGAGAGAGAGAGAGAGAGAGAGAGAGAGAGAGAGAGAGAGAGAGAGAGAGAGGCGAAATCAAAGCTTGTCCTTGCGAGAGCCCGATAGTTAATTTTCTAGGAAGGTAGGTAAGTGAACATTAGGGGGAAAGTCCCACCTAGTGCCAACACTAAAAATGGGAGTTTAAGGTTTAGGGGTTTGGTTTTATGCGTCAAACCCAAAGGTACTCCCCAAGGGGATTTGGAGTTTTCTCACACGGTAGATATAGGAGGCCAATTTTATGGCACAATGAGAAGGATTCACGAGGGGAAGGATTTATGATAGGTCTTTTATAGGCTCACTACTTCGGTAGCCCAAAATAAAGATATTTTAAGGTAAGAAGCATAATAATAGGGCAACCTAGGGCAAACCTTATGATGAATATTTCTACCGAATCTTCCAAAGATTGTGAGCCCCACAGTCATCATACATTTGCCAAAATCTAGAGCATCAAGCCAAGGCATTTCCCCCCTTTTGTGGAGAAGAGAAAGGTGTTTTTTAATTCATTCAAAAAATGGGCCTAGCAAATAGCGCTGAGGCGGTCCGGGGCGGGCAACAAGAAGAGTGGCCTCTAAGCACTTTTCTAGGATCCCGTGCTGCTCAATTGGGTTGGGGTTGGAAAAAATAGCAAACACACACATAAACCCGTAACCTAACCCTACACAAATTTGGGGCACCACCTAGTTTTGGATGCGAACTAGAACGCGTAGAGAGAGAGAGAGAGAGAGAGAGAGAGAGAGAGAGAGAGAGAGAGAGAGAGAGAGAGAGAGAGTGCTCGGGATGCTTTGAAATGTTTAATAGTGATCAAGCAAACACAATTATATATATAAGAAAAAGAGGGAAGGGGGAGGGGGTGATTGTTGCACTAATACCTTCTTACAAATCTGTCATGACCAATGAAAGTGAGATTAGTATTTGTTCAACATAGATTGAGTAAATTACACCACAACACATCACAAGAAAAGCCACCCCAATCACTGTCTTAAAGCCACGGGATTCCTCTCCAACTTGTCGCCCTCTTACAGTATGTGGGATTTATGGCTAAATTGATGAAAACACCCAGAGACAAGCTATCAAGAACTTTAAAAAAAAAAAAAACACCAAGACACTTATACATCATTGTTGTCCATTACTTTACGTTGGAAGAGAGACAAAGTATCCAAGCTTACTCCAAATCCACCCTCCTTGATTCAACAAATGTTGGGCTTACACTAGTAGGAGAAATGATAGATTTCCTACTCTCAATTGAATGATCACTCTCTCTTACAATAGCACAGAGTTCCCTTGCTAATCACCCCTAATACAACACATGCATATGCATAAGACAATGAGCTTCTACTCAAGAGATCCTTCTAGAGAGGTTGAGCTTGGATTCTCAAGCTATAGCATAGTGCTCTTGCTTATGACTCCCCCTTTTTGTGCTAGCTTCACCCTCCTTTTATAGTAATTTTGAGGGCTAGGGTTACTCCTCTAACCATGGTTGGGTTAGATTTTCAGTACTTATCTAATTTTTTTGCTTGGAATTATCAAGAAGTTGGTGGGGATAGATGAAGAAGAGAGAGAGGAGAGAAGTGGAGGTGATAGGACTTTTCATAGTAGGTTAGTGTTAGTAAATTAGTAGAGTTAGTATTTTTATTGATTTACAAATGGAATTGGATATTTACAATGGGAGTATCCATGCAAGATACAAATAAGGAAGAAAAAACTCTTAATAGGTAAGAAAATATGGATTTCTTACAATGTTGATGCTCCAAGTGTCCTGAGTAGAGTCAATTTTGACGCTTGTTGACGGTCCACTAGCTTTGACGGTACGTTTTTTCTCCACTCTTGACCTTCCTTAGGAGCCAAGATAAGTGAACATGAGTAATCAATCACCATGATGCTGTCTTTCAAGAGAAGATGCTGAATTTTGTGGTTTTTTTGATAGATATGGGTAATATGGAAGAGGAAAAATGAGACTAGGTGGTCAATTTTGGAATGGAAGTATGTGTAGGAGATATGAGTTCACCATGGTTTCTCTTATTCTTCAAGGTTGAGAAGAAGGTGAGTAGGGTGCAGAGAGGAGTGGTGAGAGAGGTAGGGATGATGAGTGGAGAAGTGTGTGTGAAAGAGGAAAATGATAAAGTGGAAGAGGGAGTGTGGCTACATAGCATGGGCAAACTGGGGTCCACCAATAAAATCATAGCTCACAGCTCGTAGCTCAAAAAAATATAAAAAATTTGAGGTAAAAGTTCAGCTCACGAGCTACAACTTTTGTTTGTATCACCTTTTCAAATTCGTGGAGCATGTGATCTTTAAAAAATCAGCAAAACCGACTGTTTTTTCCACTGCACAAAGTCCTTGTGAGGTCCTTCTTTGGATGATTCTTTTGAATAACTCCAAGAGTGAGCTCCCATGGTGCATGCATGCATGCCACATACCCTTGACCTTATTTGGCAGGTCTATAGTTGAAGATATTATTGAGATCATGATATAAGTGAATAGTACAACTAAGAAAATCAAATATTGAGGGGTCTAAAAAAATATGTACATGTCAAATATAAATAATATAGGTGGAGAAAATATAAAGGAAATCTATCTCATTATAAGTCTACCATAAAAAGATGAATATTTTTGGTGGTCTAATTTATCAGAGTAATAGAGAATAGATGTAGGAAGAAAAAAATCACAATAGTGAAAAAATACACATAAATAGAACTAGTTTTTTTTAAATTTTTATTGGGATGGAGTTACACAAAAAATAAGAGAAGCTTGCATGAAATTATTTTTATATGGAATAAAGAGTATGCAAAATGGTAAGAAAAAATATGGTAATGGTGAGTCAATGTACATAGCATAAATAACCCACCATCGGTAGAAATATTTAAATAAATACCAAAATAATTATGAAAAATCCTTTTATTTAGGCCCTATATACAATGAAATATTTACACACAAATGGGCCATAATATACTTATAATTTTTTATTATTTTTATTTTTTTGGCTCAACTAGCCCAGTGACTAGCTAATTGAGGGTTTTTAAGAAGATATGGGAAAAGTCCCCTAACTCACACACACCTATATATAGTGAAAGGGTGAGGGTAACCACAGTGTTTGAGTGATTTGATAGGGTGAGGTAACTTACTATGGCAATTATGGAAAGCCGAAAAACGGCTATCATTAGCCCTCCCCTAGGATGATGGTATATTCATGTACCATCATAGAGCATCTTTTCCAAAGAGAGTGCTTCAGAGTCCTTGATGAGATTTTCATTGTTTGGCCCCTGAGAATTTTGGCTGGAGTTACACTCATGCTTTATGTAACAATACTTACATGAGACAGCTGCCCTTTGACAGATCTTTGGTAGATCCTTTGGTAGATCCTTTGGTAGAAGGCGACTCAAATAAGGCTTCAAGCGATACCCGTTTACCTTCCTGAAGTGCTCTTTCCCATTCAAGTCCGTAAGCTGATAATAACTTGAGTTGAAAGCCTTTTTGACTATGTATGGCCCCTGCCATCTAGTTTCAAATTTGGTATCAAAACGATTATCGAGTCGATTGTCATACCTTAGCACAAGATCTCCTTCATTGATGCCTTTGTCCTTTAGTTTCTTGTCAAGCTTCTCCTTCGCCTGCGTAGCTTTCCTCTTGTAGCACTCGTATGCTGCTTCTCTTTTCCACTCAAGCTCAGCTAAGGTAAGAAGTCGATCCATCCATGCTTCTTGATCATCTTGTGCTGCTTTGCCATGAAGTCGCATTGTTGGAATGTTGAGCTCAATTGGTTGTAAAGCCTCTTGACCATAGACCAAGTGAAATGGTGTAAACTCCGTGGCTTCCCTATATGTGGTTCGATACGCCCACAAGGCACCATCCAAGAAGTCATCCCACAACTTTGTCTTGTTTCTCACCATCTTTCTAATGATGCCTGCAATGACACCATTAGCTTTTTCTATTAAACCATTTGATTGGGGATAGTAGGGTGTACTATGACGATGTAGAATGTGAATTTCTTCATAGACTTCTGTGAGCAAGCCCTTCCTAAACCTTGGACCATTATCAGAAACAATCTCCAAAGGTGTGCCAAATCTACAACAAATGTGAGTGTAGACGAATTTGCTCACTGTCCTCTCGTTTACCTTTGCCACACTTTGTGCTTCCACCCACCTCGTCATGTAGTCTATGGCCACCAAGATATACGATTTCCCATTTTTAGTCCTAGGCAATGGACCCATAGCATCAATGCCCCATTTTTCAAATGGACCATTTGCAAGCACGATTTGTCTTGGACCATAAACCAATCTTCTATTCCCATTTACCTGACAATTGTGACAACTTTTACACCAATGTTGGACATCCACATGTAGACTTGGCCAAACATACCCCGCAAGAAAAATCTGCTTCACAGTTAACTCTTGGGCAAAATGACCACCACATGCCTCTTCATGCAAACCTTTTAGAATGGTTGGAATCTCCTTGATAGTTGGTACTCTTCTGCACACTTGATCCTTCCCTCTTTGATAGAGGGATCCTTCTAGAAAGAGATACGCGTTTGCATTTTTCATGAATCTCCTCTTCTGAGCCTTCGTGAAGTCTTGTGGAAACTCACCCTCCAAAATGTAGCTAATAATGGGAGTCAATGACTCCAATCCCGGGTATCTCGGTTGCTTGACAGTTGCTGCCACCATGATGACCTGCACTTCTTTCTCAACACATTTAACTGCTTGTTGTGCAAGTAAATCGGCATCTTCATTTTGTTTCCTAGGAATATGATATAGTTGCACTTATTCAAACTGATTAAACATCCTACGAATGGCATGAAATTTTGTCCTTAAGCTTTCATTCTTGCATGCCTAAATGCCTAAAATTTGCTTCACAATGAGAAGTGCATCCCCTTTTACCATGAGACGTTGTATACCTTGGCCAATGCATATCTTTAAACCGTGAAGTAGTGTGTCGTATTTTGCTTCATTGTTGCTAGTTGAACTTGGTAGATTGACCTTCTCTTTCATGACCACCTCCCCACTTGGGTTGAGCAACACTAGCCCTCCCCCTGCTTTTCCTGTGACTCGTTGAAAAGCTCCATCAAAGAACAAGGTAAAAGCATTAGGAATACTTTTAGGTGCTGGCAATGGTAGGGTCTTTACTTCAGGCACCTTAATCTCCTTCTCATGTACCCTGTAAGTAAGGATCCCTCCCAATTGTGCACGCACACTATCTTTCACCTTGAAAGAATATTGGAACTCTTATAACTCCATAATCCACTTTGAGATCCTAGTACTAAGATTCATTTGAGATGACACCCAAGGGAAAAAAATTTCTGCAGTGAGAATTACAAAAGGTTTTGGTAGCAGGTAGGATCTAAACTTTCTCACCGCAAACATGAGAGAAAGCATCATGAGTTGTGCTTCTGTGTAGCCTCTCTCCAAAGCATTCATGACCCTACTAGCAAAGTAGATGGGTCGCATCCTGGTACTGTGGGAATCTTGTTGTAATAAAACTGCACCAATCGTTTCCTTCCCAACACTAGAGATAACAAAGAATGTGTACTCCCAAAAAGGAGGCATGAGTATTGGTAGCTCTGACAAAATGACTTTAATGTTACAAAAATACTCTTCAAGATCATCAGACCATGAAAATTCTACTTGTTGTGTCAACTTTTGCAAAAGGTGAAGTAACTCCGAGGCTAAGTGAATCAAGTGTGACATATACTTCACCTTTTAAATGAATGAGATGACCTCCTTAAGACTCTTTGGTGATGGTAGCTCAATGAGAGCTTTTGTCTTTGCTGGATCCACCTCAATACCTTTATAGAAAACCTTGTGACCAAGCAAGATGACTTCATCCTCACCTATGTGACACTTGTCGGGGTTGAGTTGACCTCCCATGTCGTAGAGCTTCTTTAAACCTTCTTCTACCCTTTGTAGATGCAATGATTTTGAGCTATAAATGCAGAAATCATCAATGAACACCCTGATTGACTTTCCAAAGAATGCTTGAAACACCATGTTCATGAAGCGTTGAAAAGTTGCAGGAGCATTTGTCAGGCCAAATGGCATAACTCTAAAAGCATAACAACCCCAAGGAGTGATGAAGGTTGTTTTTAACTGATCTTCCAATGTGATACCTATTTGAAAGTAACCCGAGTAGCCATCACACACAGTATACTTCTCGTGACCAGCTACCTCATTTAGTATCTCATCCTGAAATGGGAGGGGAAAGTGATCTCTTTTTGTTGCCTCATTGAGTGGATGGTAATCCACTCAATGAGTGACAACAACGGGAGATACCCACTCTGAATTCTCCACTAGATAAATGAAACCTGCTGCTAGAAGCTTTCTTACCTCCTTGAGTAAAGCCTGCTCCTTGATGACTCCTAGCCTTCGTAGCTTCTGAGCCTTAGGTGTGGCCTCTGGCTTCAACTCAATTTTGTGTTGAACCGCATCTACTCCACGCACATCGGTGTAGTCTTTAGCAAAAAGCCTAGGAAATTTCTTTAGCACACCTTTGAACTCCTCTCTTTCATCCTTTGTAAGTGTTGTAGATAACATACCTTCTAGCATTCTTTCATCTTCCACTTTTTGGTTTTCTTGGGAACCTACCTCTTCCAAACCTGGGCAAGATGTCTCTTGGTTGTTTGGGTTAAACCTTACCCCCATGACTTCAATGGAAGACTCCTCTTCAGTAATGCTGCCGCTACTTTCTCCTTCTGAAGTGCTATCGGTCCAGCCTTCCTCCGTCTCACTTTGAGATGATTCTTCATGGAGCTCCTCTTGGCGTTGCTCCTTCATGTCAAAGACAACCTTCTTATGATTGTCATTCCTGCAAATTAGCTTTCCACTCTCCCAATCCTGCAAAGCTCGCATTTTCATTAGCCATGGTCTCCCTAGGATAAATGGGTAACCATTTCCTTTGGTAGACATGACATAGAAATCCACTGCCTTCTTAATGCCAAAGGCCTCCACAAAGACATTTTTACAAATGCCTACGCACCTAGCTTTGCTATTGTTTGCCATCTTGAATTTAATTTCAGGTGTCTCATGGATGTGCATGCCTAGTCTTTGCATGAGTCCCTCTATCATGATGCAAATTTGTGCACCCCCATCCACTAGACCTTTCCTAACCAATCTTCCTTTGATGTAACAATCTAGCACATGTGTAATATCCTCATTCATTTCAGCATGTGCAATTTTTACAACAGGCACACTCTCTTTTACCTTTCTCCTAGTGCTAATTGCCTTTGTTAAATCTCTCCTAACTTGTGGGCAAAATGCAAGAAACTGAGGCCATGAGATATCAGGACCCTTACCTCTCATGTCTTCCAACAAGTTGTATGGAGCCATACCATATCCAAGAGGGAAGTCTTGGAGGTTGATACGACGTCGAGTCCTCTTGGTTTTCTTGGTCTCCTTTGCCTTCTTTTCTCATCCATGATCACTTTGTGACGTGACTCCTTCTTTCTCCTTCCCTTTTCCACGGCCACGCTTAATGCCATTTGCTTCCATGTCAACTTCTTTTGAATTTGTCACCTCTACCACATGCACATTTGGGTCTGGCAAAGGTGGAACTCCTTCCACTCCTTGTGGAGGTGGTCTTGCTCCATTTGGACTTTGTAGAAGCCGTGGTTGCTGACTAGTTCCTTCACCTACATTCATCACTGGGTAATTCAAGTTAGGTCTCCCTGGCTCCCCATGGGGCCAAGGACAATTATACATCCCATGTCCAGACTCTCCGCAATTCCAACATTGTAAGACTCTCCTAGGTCGTGGATCTCACTCTTCAGACTTCTTTTCTTGTCCCTTTGGACCTACAGCTTGTGCAAGGTGAATTGACAGGCTGCTTAAAGATTCATTTAACTTCTCAATCACTTCCGCCGTTACCTGAGGAAGCTCCCTAGATGTTGATGCTTGTGACTTACCTTTGGGTCTAAGACCTTCTATTAGAACCTCCCCCCTTAAGCACTTGAGTTTTCTATATTTCTCAGCAGCCCTAGTTTCAACTGCATCAAAGGTAGCAGGTGCACCCGCCTCAACTTTTACCTTAAGGTCGGGAAAGAGTCCGGCTATGAACCTCTCCTTCTTTAGGAACTCTGCACCATCACCAGGGTTAGCAACATTTCTCACCCATACAGCCCAAAGACGTAGAAACTCTTGCTTGTACAAGTAGTAGTCATCTAAGTCTTTTTGCTTATGAGAAACAATGTCTTGCCATAGTTTTTGAGTGTTTTGGGGATCAATGAAGTATTTCTTGAAACGATTCAAAACTTCTGTGTAATTCCCCTTAACTTCCTCAGGAAAAGAGTCAAACCAAGTGCTAGCATCTTTCCTAAGGACCACCTCAAACATTTCTATACGTTCTTGATCAGTTACTATCCTCTTGATACGGCAAGACATCTTGAAATTCGCCAAAAATAATTCTGCATCCTCTCCAGGCTCTCCAAAGAAAAGAGGATATCCAGACATTTGGCGTTGGCTCTCCATTGAATTGATTCCAAAGTGACACACGTTTTTGTTTTTTTTTTAAAGAATATTTTTTAAATTGCAATCTATTCTACAACGAGATAAAAATATTCACATAAAATGACCTATGATAATCAATAAGAGGAAGGATGACAGGGTTTGGTGACGCCAGAATTTCTCCTACTCTTTGGGCACCAAACATGAACACCATACATTGTTGAAAATAGATTTTTCTACTAATTGCAATGTTTATTCTAATGTGTGGAGTGAAATGAAAGGGGAAAACCTCTACTCTTCGACCATTATCCATGGTCTATGCATGACCTAATTCTTAAAACAAAACAAAAATATAGACGTCCAAACTAAGGTCGTACCTAATGAGAGGCAAAATAAAAGGATTTACTGATGCGTTTATCTCTGCCAACCTAGGAGGACCTAAAATTCTACGAATTACATGTTGAAATTGCAACTTAGTACTTACAATTATGTGTACCTTTTGCCTTGCAATGGGAATGAAGGGATCATACAAATTCTTGTGTTTCATGGAAACTACTTGACTATTCTAAAGATTGATCCTACAAAAACATACACAAGTTGGCTCCTCAGTGGGGGCACCAATTTGAGGCGGTCCGGGGTGGGCAACAAGAAGAGTGGCCTCTAAGCACTTTTCTAGGCTCCCGTGCTGCTCAATTGGGTTGGGGTTGGAAAAAACAACAAACACACACACAAACCCGTAACCTAACCCTACACAAATTTGGGGCACCACCTAGTTTTGGATGCGAACTAGAAACCGTAGAGAGAGAGAGAGAGAGAGAGAGAGAGAGAGAGAGAGAGAGAGAGAGAGAGAGAGAGAGAGAGAGAGAGAGAGTGCTTGGGTTGCTTTGAAATGCTCAACAGTGATCAAGCAAACACAATAATATATGTAAGAAAAAGAGGGAAGGGGGAGGGGTGATTTTTGCACTAATACCTTCTTACAAATCTGTCATGACCAATGAAAGTGAGATTAGTATTTGTTCAACATAGCTTGAGTAAATTACACCACAACACATCACAAGAAAAGCCACCCCAATCACTGTCTTAAAGCCAGGGGAGTCCTCTCCACCCTGTCGCCCTCTTACAGTATGTGGGATTTATGGCTAAATTGATGAAAACACCCAGAGACAAGCTATCAAGAACTTTAAAAAAAAAAAACACCAAGACACTTACACATCATTGTTGTCCATTACTTTACGTTGGAAGAGAGACAAAGTATCCAAGCTTACTCCAAATCCACCCTCCTTGATTCAGCAAATGTTGGGCTTACACTAGTAGGAGAAATGATAGATTTCCTACTCTCAATTGAATGATCACTCTCTCTTACAATGGCACAGAGTTCCCTTGCTAATCACCCCTAATACAACACATGCATATGCATAAGAAAATGAGCTTCCACTCAATAGCTCCTTCTAGAGAGGTTGAGCTTGGATTCTCAAGCTATAGCATAGTGCTCTTGCTTATGACTCCCCCTTTTTGTGCTAGCTTCACCCTCCTTTTATAGCAATTTTGAGGGCTAGGGTTACTCCTCTAACCATGGTTGGGTTAGATTTTCAGTACTTATCTAATTTTTTTGCTTGGAATTATCAAGAAGTTGGTGGGGATAGATGAAGAATAGAGAGAGGAGAGAAGTGGAGGTGACAGGACTTTTCATAGTAGGTTAGCGTTAGTAAATTAGTAGAGTTAGTATTTTTATTGATTTACAAATGGAATTAGATATTTACAATGGGAGTATCCATGCAGGATATAAATAAGGAAGAAAAAACTCTTAATAGGTAAGAAAATATGGATTTCTTACAATGTTGATGCTCCAAGTGTCCTGAGTAGAGTCAATTTTGACGCTTGTTGACGGTCCACTAGCTTTGGCGGTACGTTTTTTCTCCACTCTTGACCTTCCTTGGGAGCCAAGATAAGTGAACATGAGTAATCAATCACCATGATGCTGTCTTTCAAGAGAAGAGGCTGAATTTTGTGGTTTTTTTGATAGATATGGGTAATATGGAAGAGGAAAAATGAGACTAGGTGGTCAATTTTGGAATGGAAGTGTGTAGGAGATATGGGTTCACCATGGTTTCCCTTATTCTTCAAGGTTGAGAAGAAGGTGAGTAGGGTGCAGAGAGGAGTGGTGAGAGAGGTAGGGATGATGAGTGGAGAAGTGTGTGTGAAAGAGGAAAATGATAAAGTGGAAGAGGGAGTGTGGCTGCATAGCATGGGCAAACTGGGGTCCACCAATAAAATCATAGCTCACATCTTGTAGCTCAAAAAAATATGAAAAACGTTGAGGTAAAAGTTCAGCTCACGAGCTACAACTTTTGTTTGTATCACCTTTTCAAATTCGTGGAGCATGTGATATTTAAAAATTCAGCAAAACCGACTGTTTTTTCCACTGCACAAATTCCTTGTGAGGTCCTTCTTTGGATGATTCTTTTGAATACCTCCAAGAGTGAGCTCCCCATGGTGCATGCATGCATGCCACATACCCTTGACCTTATTTGGTAGGTCTATAATTGAAGATATTATTAAGATCATGATATAAGTGAATAGTACAACTAAGAAAATCAAATATTGAGGGGTCTAAAAAAATATGTATATGTCAAATATAAATAATATAGGTGGAGAAAATATAAAGGTGTCAAAATAAATCTCTCTCATTATAAGTCTACCATAAAAAGATGAATATTGTTGGTGGTCTAATTTATCAGAGTAATAGAGAATAGATGTCGGAAGGAAAAAAATCACAATAGTGAAAAAATATACACATAAATAGAACTAGTTTTTTTGGATTTTTATTGGGATGGAGTTACACCAAAAATAAGAGAAGCTTGCATGAAATTATTTTTATATGGAATAAAGAGTATGCAAAATGGTAAGAAAAAATATGGTAATGGTGAGTCAATGTACATAGCATAAATAACCCACCATAGGTAGAAATATTTAAATAAATACCAAAATAATTATGAAAAATCCTTTTATTTAGGCCCTATATACAATGAAATATTTACACACAAATGGGCCATAATATACTCATAATTTTTTATTTTTTTAATTATTGTTTATTTTTTTGGCTCAACTAGCCCAGTGACTAGCTAATTGAGGGTTTTTAAGAAGATATGGAAAAGTCCCCTAACTCACACACACCTATATACAGTGAAAGGGTGAGGGTAACCACAGTGTTTGAGTGATTTGATAGGGTGAGGTAACTTACTATGGCAATTATGGAAAGCCGAAAAACGGCTATCAGCGTGTGTATGTGTGTGTGTGCGCGCACGCGCATGTGCACATGCACGCATGTGTGAGTGCATGTGTATGCTTCTCAAATCTACCATATAGTGACATCTAGTAGACCAGATGTCACAGGCCTAAGGTAGGACTTGGGTGGGCACGGCCCAAACTACACATGCACTATTCAGGGGGCTCCTAAGATAGGGACCAGGGGTCTATTTAGGGCAACGATGGGTGGAGATGAGCATGTCGTAGTTCCTCACTCCTCATATTGGTATCAACAAGGTGGAGCAGGGTAGCAATGGAGGAGGGGGAAGAAGCGTGGAGATTCTTGACATGGTCTCTCTCTCTCTCTCTCTCTCTCTCTCTCTCTCTCTCTCTCTCTCTCTCTCTCTCTCGTGTTATTTAACGAAGGTCCCATGTTTGATAGAGACTAAGGCCGTGGAAAAGTCCCCTTGCATGTGTTCAACAAGGGCAAAGCCACGGAAAAGCTCCCTTGCACACACAAGGGAGGGTCGGACAACTTGCATGGATCCGGGAGAGGTTGGGCTAGTCTGGCTTGCAAGGCTGAGTATAGCAAAGTTCAGTACTATGGCTCAAGAGGAGGGGCATCAGCTACAGTGCATCTTCTTCTTCTTCTTCCTCTCTCTCTCTCTCTCTCTCTCTCTCTCTCTCTCTCTCTCTCTCTCTCTCTCTCTCTCAGAGCACAAAGCCCTCTACACATTGATGTAAAGACGTAATTTTTTTGTGTAATGGAAGGCTTTGCTGTAACAACATCTCAGAACTGAAAAAACTATCAAAACTTTTCGTTTTTGTTGCCGACTTGAAGGCAATGTCAGACAAAACTTGCAAGGGTGAAAAATCCACAGTCGCCTTGGAGAATGATGCAAAATCTCCAAGGAATTTGGATGCTAATCCAACCACATCGTCTACAACAACAGAAGCAATGATCATGGCTTACTTGATCTCATTACAAGAAACCATCAACAAGCAAGGTGAAGAGTTGCGCACACGTGCAATGGAGAATGGCACTTTAAGAGTTCTCGTTGTGGAAAATGAGCACCTCAAGAAGGTTCTTGAAATGCAAACAATACGCTTGATGCATCTTGAGAATGAAGTTCAAGAATGTAAACGCTCTCTTGTTGACATGAATGTATTGAAAGAGGCTTGAGCAAAGTTGAGAGTGATTATGTATTGAAAGAGAAAATGATAGATACAATACGACATGATGTATGTGAGATGAGAAATGCATCCAAATCATGGGATGATATATGTAAGTATAATGTGGTTTCTACATCTCCTATCACGGAAGCCGTTGTCCAATCAAAGGATGTAGAGAACGGGGAACACTCAAGAATTGCAAGAACGACAAAAATGCTCAAAGAACATCGTCATTCGTGGAATCAAGGAGGAAAGCATGGAAACACCCCAATCTCTTGCGGTTGCTATTGAGAGTTCCTTGCTACACACTTTGGCATGTCAGGAATCATGGCTTATGGTGCACATCGAGTTGAAAAACAAGGAGTCCCTTGCTCGAGAGAAAGACCTATTGTATGTACCATGGCTGATGAGGTAAAGAGAAAGATCATCCTTGACAATAGTTGGATCTACCTCATGCAACAAAATGTACGTCGCAAAGCATATGAGGAAAGAAGCAAGAAGGTTAAGGTGTCATCTCAAGAAGAAAAGCCACTTGAGGAGGATGCAAGTCCACCCAACAAATAGGGACACATGATCTATGAGACCAACTCACGCTTGCGAATAAGCTTTTGAAATTGTAATGGGTATCCATGGAATGCAGGAATTGGCATTGATGAGCTTACCAATGACTCCGATGTGATACTTCTTGTCGAAACCTGGGAGCATGATGCGCAACGAATTCTTGGATTTGACAAATACAATGTGCATTCTTTGATGTGGGCCAAAAATGCAAAGCAACAAAGAGGCCAAGGAGGCGTAGCATGTATGACCAAAAAGGGTTTGAAAGATGTTTCCATTGTCAAAGAAGATAAGTATAAATGCTACTTATGGTTGAAAATCAGCCCACCAAATGGTCAAATCATGTTTGTGGCTGGTTGTTACATTCCTCACTATGACTCCAACTTTTATGCTCGCTTGGATATGGATAGAGTCAGCCCTTTGTTGAACTAGAGGAAGACATTTCTCATTACAAGGATCAAGGTGAAGTCGTTGTTTTTGGAGACATGAATGCTCGCACAAATACGTTACAACACGACACACAACAAGTCGACATGCCGCATGTCTCAAGAAGAATGGATGACTCATACATGTATAATCGAAGTTCTAATGATGCAAAAGAACTGGATTACTATGGAAAGTCACTTCTACATATGTGCAATAGTACCGAAATGCTCATTGCAAATGGTGTATCTCTATGGCAAGGCACCAATGACTTTACATGTAGACAGCACAATGGTGATAGCGTGATTGACTATATGTTGTTCTCGGAAGCCACTCTAGAATGCATACAAAGCTTTTTACTTGGTGAATGGAATCCGGAATCGAATCATAGGATGTTATGTATTGACCTCAAGTGTGGTAAACGGCCCGAGCATGTAACTTCCAATCATGATGTGAATCATTTCTACCTACATCCTAGACTTCAAACGAGCACTTATATATGCTGATATGGTGGACCAAATGTTAAGCATGATAGAGCATCAAGAGAGCCCAACATTAGAATACAAGTGGAAAGTTTTCAAGAATCAATTTTCTCATGTGTGAAGGAATGCTTTTCAGTGAAACACATGTCTTGCAAAAGGTCTAAGAAGGGTAGCACCAAGAAGAAATGGTTTGACATGGAATGTAGTCAAGCCCGAAAACACTTGCTAAGATTGGATGCAAGCAAAGACAAGGAAGTTTACTTGGAATTTTCACACACATACAAAGCACTTGTTTAAAAGAAGAGGACAAGGTGGGAAGTCAAAAAAAAACTTCTTTTAGAGCAAGAGAAAGCACATGCATGTGGCAAGTTTTGGCAAAATATAAAAGGCAAGCGCGTTGAGAGCTTTGGTGACTTGACTTTTGAGGATATGTATATGCATTGCAAGAACCTCTATGAGCAACCCAATGTTGATAAGATGGGGGTTTTGTAGCTCCCTTTCATTTATGTCTCCCTTCTTTACCATTGAAGATGTATGCCGCGCGCTTGAGAAACTTGCAACTCGCAAGGCAGGGGACCTTCAAGGTGTCAAGGCTAAAATGATTAAATGAACAAGCAAGAAAACACGATATTGGATATGCGATATGTTTAACCTTGTACTTCAGCATGGCATGCCTCATGATTGGAGTGCAAATTGGATCAAACCTATGCACAAAGGAGGAGATGTAAACAATGTGAACAACTATCTCACTATAATGGTGGGTCCTTTGATGGCAAAGTTACTTGGATGAATCATGGAGATGAAGATAAGTGAATGGATTGAAAAGAATGGCAAACGTGCGCTTGGCCAAGCAAATTTTTGAAAGCATCATAGCACTATTGATCACCTTGTCACTCTTTGAGTTCTTATGAAAGCGTTTCGATTGAAAGGAAAAAAGTTGTATTGTTGCTTTGTGGATTTCAAAAAAGCTTTTGACATGGTACCGTGAGGAAATCTTTGGAAACGTATGCAAAGCCTTCAAGTGCCGAGAGAATTTATGCATGCAGTCTTTCGCGGACCAAAAAGTGATCTGTCGATTATGTATGGGAGATGAAATTTTAGAATTTTTTGCAAGCACCATTGGTGTCAAACAAGGATGCCCACTTTCCCCAAGCCTCTTTGGGCTACTCATTGATGAATTGGAATGCATGGTTCTTGATTTTATGCAGCAAGAAGGCATAGAAGAGGTTAAGATTGGAAATGCGGTGATCATGCTTTTGCTTTATGCCGATGATGTAGTGCTCTTGGCACATACCTTAGAAGATGCAAAAAAGCTTATGAGTGTCTTGGAACGCTTTTGCCTACAGAGCGGCTTCATAGTCGTGAATGGATCCAAAACCAAGGTTATGCTTGTAAAGATCCTCAATGACAAAAATCCATGCATTGTATACAACAATGAGCTACTTGAAGTGGTAGATCACTTCAAGTACCTTGGCCTTGAGGTTCCATCCAATCATAAATGGAAGGATTGTGCAATGCATCACTTGGAAGCCGGAAAGAGGGCTTATTATGCATTTGAGAACATGTGCAATGTTGGAGAGATCAAGTGTTAGGCTCTCAAAAAGTACCTCTTTGACACATTGGTGACACCGGTGCTTCTTTATGGAGTGGAGGTGTGGGGTGGAATCATCGGGAAGTCTACTTGGAAAGAGTTTGAGAATGTTCAAAAGCATTTTCTCACCACCTTTCTCCAAGTCAAGACACAAACACCCTACATGCTCTTACTTCTTGAGTTCGGATTGCTTCCCATTGAGGTCTTGGGCATGCAAAGGGTTGTGGAGTACATGCTTAAGACACAATGTAGCCCTTTGCATCGACTTCCTAGAATCGCATATGAAGCAAGTCAAAAGGTCCAAAAGACATTCAAGAGAAAAATACTAAGTTCAGGGTGGATGCTTGACATCAAGAAATGGTTTGGAAGATGGGATGCATGTCACTTGGTCAAGGATGTGTCGATCGACTCCTAAGTTAATGAGGCCTTCTTACAACGCCAATGTATTACGGCTTGGGAGAAATCCGGAGGTTCTTACTTCAGCCATTACACCAGACACGTTGCCCCAAACTACAAATCTCTCTTCTTCTTTGAACGAGATAACCGAACCCATCCCGTTGAGTGCGATCCGCACCATTGCCTCCATTTGTCTTAGCTCACATTCTCTACACTGTGAGACAGAACGGTGGGGCACTGGCGAGGAGTCTCATGGACTTTGCACCTTATACCCTCGTCAAGTGCGAGAGAGTGAGTACCACGCACTACTTGAGTGCTCAAATATTGACCACATTAGGTCCTCTTTTCCCCATATATTCAGCCATGAGCTCTCCCTACATACCTTCCTCTCCCAACCACGATGTGGACTCTCTATTGCGACGCTCATTTCAGCCATTTTTGAGCATCGAGAGTCACTTATGACCTCCACTCACACCACATGACATGCTCATTTGGTCCCATAGGTCATATTTGACCTCCGAGGACAATAATAGAACTATCTCTCTCTCTCTCTCTCTCTCTCTCTCTCTCTCTCACACACACACACACACACACACACACACACACACACACACACACACACACACACACACACACACACACACACACACACACACACACACACGTTTTCTATAGACCCACCATCTCTAGAAATTGGGTCGCCTTGAGTTCACACTAAAGGACCACCGCTGTTTTTTTTTGCCAAGGGTATTTTCTCAAGCACATATTATTCGCATCTGTAGTAAATGTTTTGCACTAGTTCTAATCAAATGCACCACGAGTTCAAAATTGGAAGATCTTTGATTCATAGTGATTCAAACAGTACAATAGCAATTAAAAACATGACCCAACACATGCATGATCGGTTGCTACAACCTATTTGATGATGGTGGTGACCAAAGTTCAGTATCAAAACTAGTTATTCGACATCAAAATGCGTGTGTACAAGGGTTAAAGCTTGGGTGCAGTGCACCTTCTTAGAGAATTGACATGCTTAAATCAACATCGTACTAGCAAAAGATCTTCAACCTAGAGGCTTTCTCAAGATGGGATGTAAGTATGAAAGCAGAATTTAAAATTCTACATTTGATCAAATTTTACAAGTTGAATGGGCGTGGATGTCTGACAATGGCGGTAGCATCCAAAATTTGAACTACAAAGTTAGAGCCTATTCTGAGCTATGTCA
The DNA here is from genome assembly GCF_014529385.1 of Adiantum capillus-veneris. Lineage (NCBI taxonomy): Eukaryota > Viridiplantae > Streptophyta > Polypodiopsida > Polypodiales > Pteridaceae > Adiantum > Adiantum capillus-veneris. The sequence goes on from NC_140945.1 coordinate 126,307,704, forward strand.
TTCAAAGGATCGTTTAGGCAAGGCTTGTGGCATGGGTACTCAATATGAAGGTACATGTAAGGCCTTTGGATGGTGAGGCACGGATGCTCGATATGGCTGGCTATTTAATTCCATTTATGAATTTGGCAGGAATTTTTATCTCTTGTTTGGAGTTTTGAATTTGAACTTTTACTAGTGCATGGTACCTAGGCAAGTTTCTCTGACACCAATGCAGTAAGAAACGATCATGGTCAACCCATTGTCGACAAGCAGGATCTGATGGCCTTGCAAGGACAACAATGGATGCCTCTCTCGTTGGAATCGCGGAGAAAATTTACAGATCCACAAGGTTAGGGATTGTTTGCTTTATTTATATTCTAATTTGATCTAGAATTTATTTTGCAAAGACACTTACGAAGTTGAGGAAGATAGCATGGCTATCTATACAAGCAATTTTTGACATTTCCAAAGCTTGGACATGTCCCTTTAATTCGATTTCGATACATGCAAGGCATGTTATTATGTCTGGATTAAGGAGCAAGGCTCGATCGTCTTTGTGTATTAAGTGGCCATAGATCTTGTTGGGGACAATATATTTTTTGATTTGTCCTCTTTGTGCTATCAAGCGAAGGGGAAAAGCAAGGCTTTCACTAGCACTGCTCCATAACTATATATATGCATTGGGTGCATGGTCACTCCAAAACATATACGACTTGCCACAATGCTAGCAAAATGAATACACAAAGCACATTGGAAGCACATTGCCATCCACAGCTATGAGCTAACTCCAAGATCGACAACCGTACTCCAAGGTGCTATGACTTTTGATGCCAAGGTGAAGATTACAGAGAATTGGTAAGTATGTTACGTTTAAGTTTCGAATTTTGAGCTTTGAATATCTTGCAAAATTATTTTACACTGCCAACTTGATAAGCAAGGGTTGCTTCAATCAAGCAGAGTTTGGCAATTTAAAGATGTTTGATAACTATGTTTCTTGAGCTACCTATTATTACAATTGGGAAATCTCGAGATTCTCAACAGGAGGTACGATTTGGCAAGGCGGATTCTCTATGAAAGCTCGACAAGGTCAATTTTATTGTGCCCTGACATTTGTGTGTCAATCAGAGCTCATGTTAGCTACAAGCAGTCAGGCTGCGTTTTGTCTCATCTTTCTGATGAACTTATGCAAAGCAATGCTTCACTTTAGGGAATATTGCATAGAAGTTTCCAAATTTTGGGATATGCTATTAGCATATAAACTTGGGAAACTTGGCAACATGTCTACTTGATTTTTTCTTAGAGGTCGGTATGAACCAAGCCACGAGGGCTTGCAAGGTACATCCGATAGCTTTAAAATTATTAGCATGCATGGCTATGAGCTAGCTTCAAGGGAAGACAACTGACCTTAGAGGGGCCAAGGCTAGCCAATTGCAAGCTCTACTTTTTTTTGTCTTTAACCTTTCATTTGAAAAAGGTTTCTCTATTGTGCAAAGTCAATAGATAGTATTTTGGCTTCTATTCCGTGCCAAAATACTATCTATTGACTTAGGATTAAGGATAATGGTACACAGGTTTGGTGAATTGGAAATAAGAGGATATAAGCTCACATTTACATTTGGCAACAACAAACTGTGATGTATCCATTGCAGGACAATTGTGCAAGTACATATGGCATCAGCTTAAACTACTGAGTCCGTCATTGAAGCCAAGGGCTTATCACAACCAAGGGCTTGTCACTCTATTTTTTTTTTATGCATGGATGGCGTGCCAATATGGTGGGCTTAATTCCACTAAATCATTGTTTAGACTTCGGCCATAATATCAGCTACTCTGTTCACGAGGAATCAAGGCTAGTAGATTGGCTTGTGATGATTGAATATGTATACAACAACAGCCACTTTTCATCATTGGCTCTATACAAAGTGCATCCTATATTGATGATGCTTTTTTTGGATAGCAAGTAGGCATGGCCTAGCTATCCAGCACCTAATTCATGGGATAACATGAATAGACTAAGAGAGCCTCAAAGCAGGGGTCTCTTGTTTGAACACCCTAGAAAATCTAGTATGACTATCTTCTTTGGGGTGTTAGATATATTTCTGTTATGTTCATCGAGAGAGTTGATTATTTCAAGATCCACTTGCGAATAAGATTCCAGCTTGAGAGGATCTGAATCATTGATTGCGGCTATAGAACTGATATTTCAAGGGGTATGATCCACCTAATTCCAAATCACTCCATAAGTGTTGATGGTCATTGATTGGCCTCCCTTCATGTTTCAATCAAGTTCTCAACCTCGATCATTGATTGTGGTGGAGTTTTTTACTGAGGAAGAATGATAACAAGTCAAGGACTTAATCTTTGTTGATGAGTTATATGTCAGCATTTTACTTCCATGGAAAGTGAGAAGAGGTATTCTTTTAGATACCTCTTAGCTGTGCTAACTCGTTTAGCATACTTTAGTGAGTTATAAATAGAGTTTACACATTATGTTGGATATAGGTTGGTTATACAAAATGGTTGCAAAGGGACAACAATGTGGAAAATCAAGATGGTCTTCTTGATTTCATTCAATCTCCTAATGAACCGTGTTCTAATCAAATGGACAACTCGATCCAAAATGGATGCCATTGTGGAAAAAGTTAGTGTTCTTACAAAGATATTATCACTTTTGTTTCCAAAGATGAAAACACTTCTCCAAGGGGGGAGAAATGTTAGTCCTAAGGTAGGACTGGGATGAGCACGTCCCAATCTACATCACATTCTATAAGAGCACTAATACTTTAAAATTGAACTTTTTTGTCATGCATCCTCATTATTACAAATTGTTTTCTTAATCTAGTACTGGAAAAAACTCTACTTACAAGTAGTGGAAGAAGCATTGGACGGAAGCTAGATGGGTTGAGGTCACCAAGAACACCTGGAATCCACAGTGGCCTAATTTTATGAAGATATTTCTGTGAAAAATACTTTGGGGGGCCCTGTCGCGACAGGCGTCAAGATACAAGCACGCTATAACGGTTCCGATAGATGTTCAGGATGCAGATTAGCTAGTGAAGACCTTGCCCACCTATTCCTAGAATGTTCGGTTATCAGAGGCCTAGGAGGAAAGTGTAAAAATGGATATAAAGAACGTGGAAGATAGGGTTCTTCAAGTAGTATTTGTGCCTTGGTGGAAAATAGTTTCGAAGTTTTGCACTACTTATATGTACTCAAATTGTCAGATACTATATCTTCAGCAATATTTGCAATGCAAAGAATTGCCTCGTATTCTAGAGTGACCTCTCTATGGCTAGCTTCTCAAATATCGTATAAGAAAGTAAGATGACAATATGTGCGGTAAGTCAAAGGTATACCTCAAATGATTGGATTAGAGGGACTCTCACCTTTCGATCGAGCCATGCCGTGTAAAGGTTGGTACTCTATCAGGTATTTCTGACCAAGTTCTCATGTAACCTTCTATACCTCAAGGCTCGGCATGAGCTTGAAGCTACTTTGTAATTCACTTTGTGACATTATAATACAACAACCACTCACAATTGTGAGTTTTGAAAAAAAAAAGGGGCCGGGGGGGGGGGGGGGGGGACCACAAGTCTTGTGGTATAGAAACGACAAATGTTTGACAAAAGAAGTGTGTGAGCAAACAAAAGGGCCAAGGCTAAGAGATACTTTGTTTTTGGAATGTTGACGGGTATGATGTGCTTAACAACAAAGCTAGAAAGTTCTAAATCATATCTATATGTGAACCTCAAGAATTAAAGACACTTTCCCCAAGGGCTACACAAGTAGGATATGAAATTGTTGTTTAGTGTTCTAGTGATTGATAGAGTTTTCAAGGGTTCCATAAAACTATAAATAGGCATTGCAAGAACAACTATAGAGGAAAGAAAAGTTTTAAAAATAGAGGCAGCTTTGTGGGTGTGACTAGATTGCTCAGTGTGGGGGCTAGCTCTAATCCTTCCCCTTGCTTTTGTAGCAACATGAACAACATACTACCTTTGTATACTACCTACCCCTTCTCCTCCTCTAGCTTTTCCCTCAACTTAAGTGTTGTATCCTCAAAACCACAAACATGGCCTTCACTAGTCTCCTTTGCAAGCCAAACCTAAAGGTCACAATTACTCGCAACATTGTCGAGTAAGCAACAATCTTATGAACAACCAGCTTGGTTGATTTTAGAGATGGAATAGTGGACTTAATAACTTTAACCTACTTATCTACAAGCACCCAAACGAGCTATGACCTCTTATGGTGATTGGTAGACCCACAATAAATCTCTTACAGATACTGCACCTTTGTTGTGAAATGCTTCATAAGCTATTAAATGCATGATTTTGCATGTTGCTTCGATTTTGCTTTTGCTAAACATTAGGGCCCATAACACCTAGTGTGCATGTAATTAGCCAAAAATGATCCAAACCAGCATTTCCATCACTAAAATTACCAATATTTACGTTGGACATAGTGCTCATAGCACACATGGAAGAGGAGGGTAAATAGTTCTATGAAAAGGAACTAAAAACCTTCTACTACAATCACTTGGAAGAGGAGGGTAAATAGTTTTATGAGAAGGAACTAAATACTTCCTACTACAATCACTTGGAAACATTGCTAAAATGTTTGAACTATAATAGAACGTGAAAAATAAATCACATCCAGGCACAAACAGTGAAATGTTTTCGTTAACAATACACAGCCTTGCTATATTCATAAACAACCATCCATTATTGTTGTTTAATATTATTTGTAACTTTAACTAGTCTTACTAGGTATCCAACAATTTTTTGCCACTGAAACTGTTCTTGATATGATGTGCTAGAAACTGTCTAAGAAACGGATTTGACCAGAACTTAGGGACTCTGTTGTGACACATAATTGAAATAATAGGTGCAAGTGTCAGTCCCGGGAACTCATATTCTCCACATGTGGAATATGTTTCACGTAATGATGTATAAAATTATGCACCCATGAAGTACAAGATGTACTAGTGTGTGGAGGTAATTGTAAACAGTCAGTGACATGAGTGAGAGGGACCCTCATAAACCTTTCTCCACACTAGCTAAACTGAACTCCATGAGTTCCTAGACCATGTTGCACACCTTGTGACTATCAACCTGTGCAAAAAAAAAAACCTACCATGTAGGTCTACAATTGTAAGATGCAAACACCTTCTGACTATCAACATGTGCCAAACAAAACCCTACCATGTAGGTCTATAGTTGTAAATTGGAGAAATATAATTGCTACACTACTGTCTCAAAATTCTTTGCTCCTACATGACATTGTCATATGTCTAAAGAATGAAATGGATGAAAGATTCTAGCATAAGCATCCCATTTATCATAAGCGTCCCATTTATCATAAGCATCCCATTTAGATAACCAAATTATATTTCAAAATGAATACCAAACCAAATCTTATGCTTACTAGGAGGTGAAAAATAGCTGATACTTACCCAGGAGTCATGTGTACTTTCCAAGCCTAAAAGGTACATTATCCAAAGTTCAGCCTCAAAAGGCCTAGTTTTTCTTTCACCTATTAAACTCTAAATGAGAGATTAGTGAAAAGAAACCAATATTTAATCGATAATCCTGGGTATTGCCTTGGTAATCTAGACCCTTTGGTTAGATTCTACAAATTCAAACCCCTTGGTTAGATTCTGCATGTAACTATCACTTAATTGTGACCAGCATAGTCTATCGTTTCACCAATAGTGATCGTAAGCAACTTGGTAAGTTGAACTTATCTACTAACCCTTGGAAAATACAACTGTGAAGAGGACGATCTATCAATCCTATAGAGTGATTTTGCAATAGCTGGGTCATAGCCCTAAAAATATCACTCCCATAGACATAATTAGTGCAATGAACTAAGTAGCAGACCCTCTCAAATTGGAATCACATTCACAACTAGATCATAAATAATCATAGCTTCTCATAAAAATAAGAGAAAATATCTCAATATCATAAAAAGTTTAGTCATACTAGAATTTTCTTTGTTTTTTTAAAGCAAGAGATTACTTGTCGTGAAGCTCGCTTAGGAGATTCATGTCATCCCATGATTTTGTTGTACATGAACCATGTGCATATAACCAATAATATACAATGCTTGCTATTGTAATCATATGCTATGAACACAAGAAAATAGACTAGCCTCAACTCGTTGTGATAGAGTAGCTAGTGTTATAGCGGAAGACAATGATTCAATAAATTAAGTCCACTGTACTGGCACGGCATGCATGTAAATCACAGAAATAGAGTGATAAGCCCTTGGCTTCAATGATGGCCTCAACAGTTTGAGTCAATATCATTCGTGCCTTTTGCACCCTCTATACTAACATGGATACATCACAATTTGTTGTTTCCAAACAAAAATTGTGAGCCTATATCCTCTTATTGCCAATGCCCTAAACATGTCTACCATTGATCTTGATCCAATTCCATCTGTTTGCCAGCAAGGGCATATGTTAGCTATGAGCACACACTCCATCTTGTCTTAGCTTTTTGATGTACTTATACAAAGTGTGGCTTCAATGTTAGGTATATTGCATAGAAGCTTCGAAAGTTTGGAATATGCTATCAACATACAAATTTGGGTGGACTTTGAAACAAGTCTGAAAGATTTTTCACTAGAGGTTGGTATAAACCACGTCATGAGGGCATGCATGGTACATATGCCATCTCTAAATTTATCATCATACATGGCTATGAGCCAGATTCAAGCACGACAACTAGCCTCAAAGTGGCAAACATGTTAGACAATTCCAAGTTCTTCTTGTTTTGTTGTGCTTTTATGTTACTTTGGACAAGATCTTTTATTTTGCAAAGCAAGGTGCTTTGAAGGAAGCAAGGCTTCTTCCGTCATGTAGAGCTACTTCTCAATGCAAAAGATTATCGACCTTGTCAAGCTTTCATGAAGAGTCAACCGTGTCAAATTGTATATCTTATTGAGCATCATAAATGTAGCGTAATTTACCCAATCTTGAAGGAGATAGCTCTAAAAACTTAGCTATGAAATTTCCTCTTATTGCAAAACTCTTCTTGACCAAAGCAACTTGTGCTTGAAAGCTGGCACGTAGAAAAAGGTGAAATATTGAATAAGTTCAAAATTTGACACTTAAATTTAAAGTGCTTACCTATATTCTTGAATCACCACCCTTGGCACCGACATTTGTTTCACCCCTTGGTGTGGTTTGCTTATGCAGTGTGTCACATATTTGTAGAAGCCTTGCTTTCCCATGTACGATTGTGTCATGATCAACCTGATAAGATTGAAATCCTTCTCATAAGGTACTAGTCATGGTCATTTCCAACTGCATCTAGCACCCTAGAATCCATGCCCTACCAAAAATTTAAATCCAAAACTCCAAAATAAAGAGAGATTCTTGCCGCCTTCTTGAATTGAAACAAATGGTTGGCGATGCCGAGCACCTTTGCCTCACAAGCCACAAGCCTTTCTTGAACTTGCCTTATTGCAATTGGATTCCCTACCAACTAGTGAGAAAAAGGATCTTGAGGCTTTGTTGTCCTTGTCGTTACATATACAACTCAGGATGATTTTTGATTTTGTAGCCCAATTTTTGTCTCAAGAAAGCTCCAATTGTTTCCGATCATTTGCTTGTACAAATCTTCCAAGAAGTTGCACTTTTCCAACTTGAACTACCAACATGAGCCCTTGTACATGCTAAATTTGATGCCGAACTTTATCCGCCACTATAGAATATGTTAAAGAAACCAATCTATGCAATCATAGATCTAGGGATTTTCTGGGTCATTTTGCTTGTGACAAATTCCCGTCCTTCCCCTTGCAAGCCTCATGTCTTACATAGAAGGACTTCTATGGAGGTTTGAGGTCGCAAGGTCGACCTTCATGCATGCCTCATGATTCTCCACTACCACCATGCCTTGCATGGATTTGACATGGGTTTTGTGGTTGCCTGATAGCCATTCCTCTCCTTGAGAGAGGGTGAGACTCCGAGCTGAGTTCAAATTTTGAGCTTTTTTGCTGCAATTGATTGCATGGCTGCTTGTCCTCCTTGGCCATGCCTTCACTTAGTAAATGGTGTGTGCTCCCTCTATGTGAGGGAATTCTTCTAGTAGAGAATGGTCAATTAAACCATCTTGTAGAGAAAACTTGCTTCTTCTATACCATCACTAACATCACAGATGCATGGAGGTAGTCGCATCACGGATGTATGCAACCCCTTCTAAGCCTCCCCTTGCTTCTCAGCACATGCATGCTTGTTTTCTCTCGCTTCTTGGCACATGCATGCTTGTATACGGCACCGAAAAAAGCTTAGTATAAATTTGGAGCTTCCATGGTGCTCAAGCAATGTAAAGCAGGAGAAAAATGCTTGCACTGCGTTGAAGACGCCACTACAGGGCTCGTGCCTACAACAAAAAAAGACTTCTCAAGGCGGGGCACACCCTTTCAGTGTTGCTTCTGCTCTATTTCATGCACGACAGTCAGGCGAGCTTGACCTGCAAGCGACACTTCTCGCACTACATCTTCCTTGCTTTGTCCACGTAGGGGTCACTTCCTATGGCTCTTCTCTATTGAGCTTCAAAGCTTTGCAAGTTGCCTGTCCCATGCTCCTTCCAAGCTTCCTTGGCTTTCCCTCCATGACTCCTTGCATGGAGGTTATCTCGTCCAAGGTCGTTCCTCTTTCCTCCATTTCCATGGCGCACGCGTAAGAGAGAGAGAGAGAGAGAGAGAGAGAGAGAGAGAGATCGAGATCGTGGAAGGGACAAGGAAAGAGAGCAAGCATCCTTCACCTTAGAGCTCATGCGTGCTTCCTGCCTCTCCTCTCTCCTAGCTCTAATACCAGTGTAACAGATTGGGGACTAGCACACGCACATCTGCCCCCAACCATGCCATATATAGGCCCTTGGCCTACTAAATATAGCACCCTTAGTTGCATTTGAGCCTTGGCCCTTAGCTTGAGTGCTAATTTTCCACTTAACGATTGATTTAAAGGGAATTGTGTATGTTTGAGATGCAGGTTTTATTGGTATACTATTTTAGACTTGGTCACTTTGAAGGCTTTTGGCTTTGGGTTTGGGCACCAAGTAATGGCCTCCCATTGTGTTAATTGAGGCAAAATGTGAAAACAAGAGGCTCTTTTCAAAGCTCTTTGGATAGTACTTGGATTTGGACATCAAAAGGGTTCCTACAATGGGAATTACTTGAGACTTTGGAATTTGGGGCCACAACATGGCCACCCATAAGGAAAATTTGACCACATGTATGTGAAACAAGAAGAATTAAAAACTCAGATTGACAAGCAAAACATGATTAGTGATGCCATGGCTATGTGGGCTTACTTTGGTGAGGAGAGAGGTCAAATGAAGTCGGCGAGATGAAGAAAAAGAGCAGAGAACCTTGGTGGTGACTGATTTCAACTCCAAAAGCAAGGTGTTTAAAGTAGCTCGAATATTAGGTTGCCTCACCATAAGGGGGCTTTCGCACAAAATTTCAGAAGCAAAATCTGGCTTATTTTTTGTATTAGCTTTTATGATGGGGGTTTTGGCCATTGTGGAGTCTATAAACAAGAGGGGTGTGCCTATTATATTTTTAATGGCAAGCACTCTCAATTGAAGAGAGGAAGCACAAAGTTAGGGTAGGTATTCCAACAAGAATTTGCAAATTCACTATAAACTAGAGCAAGCATGAATTAACCTTGCAACGTACAGTGAATGAAGGGCAACAATTATATTAGTTTTGTTTCTTAGAAGCATGATTTTTTAGGGTCTAAAAGTGCAAAATTCTTTGTCAGTGTATTTGTGTTAGTTGTTGTCTCTCTTGTTTGCATAGCCAAAGGCCGCGCATGTCCAGCTAAAGTAGCACAAATATTCTTGTGCTAGATTTGTCTCAAGCTAACATTTGGTGAACTTGATGCAAAATAGCTGGAATTTGAATTTGAGAGTGATGGGCCAATCTATAGGGTTTAGGGATTGTGGACAATTTTATCGCTTTTCTTCAACAACATGGAATATGATGTGGTTGAGATGACAAAAAGCCAAACAAGAAAGAAAAAAGATGTGGATGATGCAGTGGAAAGAGCAATAGAATTATTGTTTAAAGAGTGCAATGGATTTTATCTTAAAGGAACATTAGATGTTATGAAGCATAGATGAAACTTTGAGCTATTTCATACGAGTGCATGATCATGAATTTTGTGAAAGTAGTGGATTCAGAATTTATTGAAATGGTTCAAAAACTTGTAAGGGAATATGCTAGCAATTGGGATGATTTTGCAATGCTTTTATACAAGAATGTTGTGATTATATTGACTTAGCGCTACCAGGATAGGATGATAGCACAAAGTTAACAAGAGCAGATAGTGGGTAAAAGCATACTTCCTGAAGTAGACAACAAGGATTTACAGGATGCAGATGATGATATTATCTCAAAAAAATCAAAATCCGTACATAAGGTGACTGGCGAAGAGGATGAGCCAGTGATTTCAAATCAAGATGATAGACAACAATAGAGGGATGATTCCAGGTGATTGGATTGCCATTAAAAAATTATCGATGATTCTATGTGAGATACTAGAAGAGGGTGATTCACAAGGTGTTTTTGATTCAAACCAGATTTGCAATATGAATGAGGATTAACATCAAAAGTGTGTCGTGACTTCATAAGAGATTACAAGTTTTTAGTCTCCTTGGTTCGGAGATAGAGGGAATGAAAATATTGGGTGTAAGCAATTGTCTGATCGGTCATGTAAAAGTGATTAGAAGCATATCTATGAGGATGATTTGGAAAGGGAGAAGAAAGTCATCTTTGGAAGGTATACAGAGTACTATGAAGCAGATTTTGACATAGACTACAAAAATGTGGATGCATTACTTCTATGTTATGCTTTTCCATGTGAGGATGTATCTTGTGGAGTGTCTAAGGTCAATAAATGTGGAGATGTGATGATGAGTGTGATGATAGTCATACTCTTCTGTGTAGGATACACAAAATTATGGCACGCATGTACAATCTATTGAAGAAGAAACTTTTGCTAAGAATTCTTGGCTAGCAGATGTAAACTTGGGTGACTAATATTATGTGCAACACATCTTGTTTTCTACAGTGTATATCACTGGGATATGTGCATATGCACAAGTGGTGGAAAAAAAATGAATTTCAAAGAGAAGATCATGCGAAGGGATATGCTATTCTAGATATTTGGGGTAATGGTCATGTGGCTGGTCAAACAATTTTCTAAACCCATCTAACTGGACTAACGTTTTTTTTAACATAAAATGAATAAGGAGTCAATGAGGGTTATCTCACTACAAACTCCACCCACATCCTATGTTCTCTTCTTCTTACTCGTTGCACGCACATGCACGCTCTTGCATACACACTCTTCAATTGCTATGAGAGCTTTACAAGGGAGCAATGTCATCATCTTCACGTGCATAAAAGCCTCACGGGCGGCAAGCTAAAATTTTGATGCCTTAGCTACAAGAAATTGAAGCCTGTGAAGACTATTTATTATTCATATAGCCGTTGTTTGTTGGCTTGAGTCCACCGGTATTTGAGCGAGCTCAACAAAGCGAGCTTTTTTTGGGGCTGCCCTCCCTACCCCCCTTCCTCCTCCGCCACCCATGTGCTTCCTCCTCTTCCCTTGCTCCTCCTCCTCAGCCTCCTCCTTCGACATCCTCCCTCTCTTGCACCCCGTCTCTCCATCTCCTCCTCTAGCCACCCTCCCTTCCTCCATCTCCTCCTTTAGTCTCCTTCCCTTTCTCCAGCAGTCGCACTCCCTGCCTCAAGATCCCCCTCTTCGCCTTGTTAAGTATGGATCTTGATTTACCCCTTGTAATTTTTTGTATTAAAAAAGCACATTTGTAAGGCTCCCATTATGAGGAGAAGCCATCGTGCGTGAAGAAAAATCACTCGCCGGAAAACAAAATCACTCGTTGAAAACCAAAATTTTCACGGCCAGTCTTGAGAAAAGCTCGAGACTGGCTTCGCTGGAATATTATGGCCAGATGGCGGTCGAAAAGTGGTCAAAAAACAATCGGTCGTTTGGCCGATGGTCGGTAGTCAATGGCCGATGGCCGGTGGTTGGAAGTCAATGGCCGGTGGCCGATTTCAAAGGAGGACTTGTCTTCTCAAGGGCGGCCACACATGGACGGATTGGAGGGTCCTATTTGGACTTATCTACACAAGGGCGGCTACACATGGCTATCTCTCATGAGAGAGGGCAACCCTTTTGACCTATAAAAGGAGGTCATTTCTACACACATTTCACAGTGTGAAGTTGATACAACAAGGTGGGTGTGAGGTGGTGAGAGTGAAGCAAGGTAGGAGCTCTATTAAGGGTATAATCCCTTTGTAACCTACTTCTTGTTTGAAGTACTAAAGCCATTTGTTTGCGGGTCGCCGCGACGGACGTCCATAGCATAGCTCTCAAGCATCAACATATTTGTCAATACAGGGGAAGCGACTCGGATGAGGCATGGGAACTCACTAGGGTGTCAATCCTAATGAAGTGAACTCGAAGAGATGCAACTTACTAATTCTACAAGTAAATCAAACGCATTACCGCCAAGTAATCTGTCTATGTCCTCCTACACCGTTCTTCAGTCATCACGTCCGTTTACCATGCAAATCATGTCGGAATCGCACGAAACTTGAAGGGAAGCTACAGGGGGTTATCAGGAACATATCCAACGAACAGGTGATCCTAATAGGTCGTTGTAGGGTCCCTAAAGCCTCTCCTAAGGTCAAAACAACATAAAACACGCATATAGACACTCAAAACAGCGATTTAAGGCCTCAAACTTGTAGTTGAAAACCTACACCGAATCTTGAATGATTACACTTGAATGAAAGAGCAAGAGGAGAGGAACACAATGCAATAAGCAAATCTGAATTTGGATTACCATAGCCGCAATGGCGAAGATTACAAGTTTGAACAAGAAGGAGCTTTCAAACGTGCGTTGTCTTCTCAGTTCTCCATTCAAAAGATCTCTCTCAAACTTACAAAAGTTGACCTTTATAGATTAGGTCTTTATAAAATGTCTTGTCCAGCCACAAGCTCCCAAACCTCTAACTGGATCTCTAATATACAATTGCTCCCATAAGAATAATCATACATCCTTTGACAATTTCCCGGCTTAGAGATGCTTCTTTACAAAAGAATTTTACAATGGTTTCTCAGAAAAATATGATCCTCTAGCCACGGCCGCTGGTTGCTTCGTCAGCCAAACACTCCCCCCTTCCTAATCCTTGCACGCCCTCGTGCATGTTCAGTGCTTTGGCCGTTGATGTGGCTCTAATGAAGCGAGTGTCGCTGAAAAACTTCTTGTTCGCAGGACGGCTTCGAGGGCTTCTTGATGCTGTCTGAATGGATTTTCCGATAAGGTGTATTGGTATGCTGTGTACCTTGCCTTGAGGTCCTTCGCCATAGGATGGAAAATCCTTGAATCCATTTTGAAGAATCCTGTGACGAAGGCCTCTTCAAATGTCTGCAAGTAATGTGAGGGTAGGTACATTAGCCTTGAGTACATGGCCATCAAGATGTGCCGTGGCGGCGAATCCTGTAGATTCCAGCAGATGCCTCGGTGTCCTTCCAAGAACAGATTCCACGGATGATCGTCGCCTTCAGTGTCTTTAAACACCTGGATGCAGGTGACGATCATCCGAGCTTATTTTACTAACATCTGGCACGCCAAATTGGGGACATCCCGCAGCAAAGTGACTGTTGAGTTCAGTGTTTTGACCATGTAGGCCACCGTAGGGGGTTGTTGCACTGTCAAAACCGGGTAATTCAACTTGTGCGGCCTTGACCCCTTCCATGTGGTGAAATCTTTCCAAGTGCGTCTTCGAGGGACTGGGCAGAATGTAGGATCTATTTGTATATGTTGAGGAGCGTTGTGGTAATTTGTTAGATCCTGTGGCCTTTTGTCCAACCACTTCTGCCTCCACTTGGGGTGGTCATCGACAAGCATATGAGCTTCTTCCACTGTGAGTGCAATGCCTTCGTAACCCCCTTCTTTGTTTCGTGGCAAGGTTGGCCGCATCTTTTCTTTCCACAAAATTGCCTCATGGCATAGCAGAGGAAACGAGAGGTACTCATGGCCAAATCCTTCCACCTGCTCTTCTGGTTGTAGGTATGCTAGGACTGCTGACTCCAATATCTTCTTTTCGTAGAGCGTGTACTCCTTCGCTGGCCCCTCTGGCATGTCCTGAATGCTCTCATTGATCTCATCTCTTATATCCAGATCGGGCCCTTCAAATTCCTGCTCCTGTTGCCCTTGGTGTGATGTTCTAGGCAAATCTAGCACTTGTTGTCCAGGCAGCAGTTGTGGTTGAGTCTGGGCTTTGTCTGCTTTGATTTGCTGTTGAAAAACTAGATCTTCTTTTTCCTTTAGCAGCGTGTCACTGATCTGCTTCTGAATCTGTAGTTCGGCGCTTGCTTGAGCTAGTTGCTGCTCCATTTCTTTTAACTTTAGCTCATTTGCCGCCGTCTAGGTCACCATCCCTGATACGAGCAGCTGCCTTTGAAGCTTCTCTTGCTCTAGCTCTGCTTTTAGCGCTGCTATAGTGTTCACTGCCATGGCATCGTCAGATGTGGAGACCAATGCCCCAGTAGGTTCCTGATTCGCCATTAAAGTCGTCAGAGTGCCTTTGACAGTGCTATAGGAACTGCTGAGTCTTTTGAATCTTGCACTCTCGTAGGCAAGCTGCTCTGTTGCTTTCTAGAATCTTGGCGTCAGCTCTTGGCACTCCTTCTCTTTGGCTCTCAAGTCTGTCCTGACATCCACCAAGTCTTTGATTAGAGACTGAGCCTGCTATCGCTCAAGGTCTCTTTCCTCCGTTGTGTGTTCTAGTTGCATCCTCAAGCTCTCTAACTCTTCTTGCCCTGATGCTTGCTTTTTTTGGGCTTCCTGTATCTACCTTTCCTTTTCACTCAGCACCACATGCTGACACTGGAATTGCTGTTCTAATTCCCGTAGAGTTTGTTTGTAATCAAAACTAGCCACTGCCTGGCAGGCTTCTTGGTATTCGATGGATTCTGTAGGTGGTATAACTTCCTTTTGCGAGGTTGAAGGGGGAGGAGTTGGTTGTTTTTTTTTCGATGGAGAAGGGGGAGGAGGAGGAGATTTTGGTGATGGAGGAGGCGATTTTCTAGGCGAGGGAGGAGGTGATTTGGGCGAGGGAGGAGGTGGACTTGATTCTTCTCGTACATGTCTCTTCTCCTTGTTGCGAAGCCGATGCTTCCGCTTTTCTTTTCTTTAAAATCCTGATTATTCTTTGGCGGGTGAGATCCGTCGCCCGTCGCGCTTCCAGATTCCTGTCTCTTTGGATCTTTTTAAGCTGTTCCACCTGATTTGTCTCATTAGCCGCGTCTTTCTCCTTCGTTCCTTCAGTGGACTGCGAAGAAAGGTCCACTTCCGCAGCCTTCTGTTCTGCTTCTAACCTTTGCTTGTCAGCCCGTAGGCGAGTTGCATTTTCTATCCTTTCTTGCCTTTCCCTTTCGAATCTTCTTTTTTGTGCCTGTTGTGTTTTAGCCACTCGAGCCTGTCTGTTAGCCCGCAATTTGGTTCGTCTTTCCTCGACTCTTTTTTGAGCTTCCGCATATGCTTTTTGCATGTCCGACTGTGGTACTGCACTTCTCTCACTTCTTTTTCTCTCTAGCGGCTTTGTGGACTCTTCCTCCTCGCTTTCCTCAAACTCTGAAGGCACTTTGTCTTTAGAATCTTGAGACTTTCCTTCATCATCCGTCTCCGTTTTTTCTTCATCACTCGAACTTTTATTGGTGGCCTTTGCTGAGCGCGATGATGTCACGCCAGGGGTCGCCCTTACGGAATGAGCAACCAGCTTGGCTTTCTGGATCAGGGCCGTTTGAGAGCTGGCAGCTGGCAAATCTTCGATCATTCCCAAAGCCTGGTATGCTATTCTGGTTAGCATCGGCCCTGCACTCATGTAGCTTTTGTTTTTTGCCGAGCTTTTCAAATTTGCTTCAATCAAATTGTCCAGAATGTAAGAATCGTAGTCGCAGCAAATGATTCTATTTTCTGTCGTCGCTAGAGCCATGACTACGGCAATGCGCAGGATTGGCTCGGTGTAGCAAGGAGGCTTTTGTACTCTGAAATGCTGAGATATCAATCTCATCGGCAATTCCAGCTCTCCGTAAATCATGTCACTGTATTTGTATTTATTTCCCTTTGCTTTGACGAATGCCTTCTCATTGTCCAGTGACTTTGTCTTCGCCAGCAAATCGTGTTTCCCTGGAAGGAAATGTAAAGCTTCCTTGATGATTTCCTTCGTGATCTTTACTTTCACCTTCGACCCATCCTTGTCTGTGAGCATTGCTTGCCCATCATATTGTATCGAGCTCATGAGCTCGTGGGCCCTCATGTAATCTGTTCCCCATGGCTGTAATCTGAAAAATTGCTCCAAGTGTACAGCTCACACTGCCTCTATTACCTCCGGCCTTTGGTGGAGATTCCATATCTCCCGTGGCATGATAGTTGTCTTTACCAAGTCACCATCCGCATCCTTAAACTTCAAGATGAATATGTGGGCAGGGATTTGAGCAAGTATTTCATCCGAGAGGTGAGCCTTTTCATTTGTGGCGAGCTCCTCCACTTCATATGGTGTTGTTGTCCACTGCCTTTCTTTCTTTTGGCGAGGCATTCTGTGTCAGGAGAATCACAAGCTGTCAGGATTTTCCCTTCGCAATCAATCGCATTTAGACTTTTAGTAAAAAACAGTTCAAAAGTTAAAACTGATCATAACTTGAACAAATTTCATCCATTCTTGTCCATATTTCACGAGTGGGACTAAGAAGACTAGAGCTACTGATAAAAATCTGAGCCAATTTTGGGTATGAGGTACACCGATCGCGATCGTAGTACAGAGGCCAAATTTAGATTTTATCACATGAGTGTGTTGCTGATAGTTGGAGGGTCATTTTGATCCACTCTGTGTGTCATTTGAACCACTTTTGAGTTTACAGGTCCCATTTCTGGGTTACAAGTGGGTTTTGGACTAGACTTTGACTTTTCATGATTTTTTGATATCCAAATGGCTTGAAACTTGGTTGGTGACTTGAACAAGATGTATACAAGGGGTCTGATAGGTTTTTGTCAAAATCTGAAACTGAGGTACACCAATCGCGATCGTAGTTCTGAGCCTGTTTTTGGTGAAAACTAGATGGTCATGAACCCTTAAGCCTGCCTAGCCCACTGATGATTTATTTCCAAGTTTGGACTTAAAATGAAAAAATTAGAGCAAATTTTCACTGTTTGACCATATTTTACTAAGTCTAACCATATTGGGTTTTCCTGATGAATTTTGGATGGATCCTGGAGTTAGTTGAAGTTAGTTTAAGAGCTCCCACTGCTTCCATGATGTTCTGCTACCATCAGCCTACTCCATTGTCTGATTTTGACCTTATCAGGCACTTTATACCCTGTCTTAGGAGGTTTTCTAGATTTGTGCATTTTTCAAGCATTCCTTGGATATCCATGTGATATTTGAGCATCCCTAAGTAACCTTTTGGTCTTTGGCATTGGCTCGGCTCCAATTCTATCTTTGTGTGATCATTCGAGACTGAAACGACTATATTTGCACTTGTAGGAGATTCTGAGATCCATTCGAGGGTTTCTACAACTGTTCTGATTCTCAGTCGGACAAGCGTACCTTTCAACACTCATTATTTTTAACAAGATTTTGGCAGTTGTAGGTCAATTTTTTCCCTTTTTGGTTGTGTTTGACAAATTGGGCCCATTTCATGAGCAAAATTTGTGTATTTTCCTTGAAAATTCAAGAGAGTGTACTTTTAACTGAGTTCCAAGCATGGGCCAAGTCAAAAGTTGCAAAATTTGCATCTGGGGGCACCGATCGCGATCGTACCATGGAGGCCAAAATTGATTTTGACACCAGCAGATTGTAGGCGAGGCTGAGGGGAGGTGTTTTGCAAGATCTGTCCCAATTTTTGTCAGTGAGGTACACCAATCGCGATCGGTGTACCACCACCAAATTGTGATTTGACCACATGGCTTTGTTCCTGACCTTGTGGGGAGCACATTGATGTGTTCTGTGGCTGAAAAAAGTTTTGATTGGATGCCTCTAAGGGCCCTTGACCTCTTTGACCCGATCCGACTTTGATTTGATCCCTTCGCTCGTTTGTGCAATGATTCGCGCTTGCATGCATAATAGACTTGATCTTTACTTGATAGAGAACATACCTGTGAAATCTGGTGTGAAATGCTGGCTCCGACCGTCCGTACAGGGTAGAAATGTGACAGCTCGCTCTAGGTCAAAAAGCTCTCTCCTTCTCTCTCAAAAGGTAAAAATGAACAATGAGCTAGAATTTGGCCTACCTGATCTAATCTTCCCGAGATTTCCGTGACATAGGGCTGATTTTTCTCACCTTTGATCCCGATATAATCTACATACCACTTGTGGGTCGAACCGTTTGTCATTCCGGCGCCGTATGACCATTTGATGCGATTTTGGCAAAATGTAGTCATGATCATTAAGGCCGAAATTTGACATCTTCAAATTAGCTTCATATCTTTCATGCTTGATAACCTTATCATGATAATTCGGCGTTTGCTTCCAGAACTTGATTCCGACACTTGTGAGCGAGATTTTTTTAATTTTTGATGTTTATTAACGAAAATCAAACAAAATAAATTGAAAAATACTTATTAACTGGCAAAAGTTAGCCAAAATTATTATACTCACCCCTAAGCATATATTTTCTCTAGAAGCATCCCAATTCTCCGGATTTTGTCATTACAGCTCATTATTATGCTAGTTGGATGATACAAAAACGCTAAAAATGCTAGGTTTTGATTGAATATGTTCGAAACTAAACTCGAAATAATGAAAAACCACACACATTATGTACATATATACACATTTGACCCCTTAATGGCCCTGATTAATGCTAGATTCATCAATTACTCCCCCCTTCTTTGTCTGAGTCGTCCCGGACGAAGGTTGGTGCATGTGCATGGGTGTCGAAATCTGTGTCTATGCATGGCCTTGTAATGTGGCCCTATTCTGATGTTTGAGACAATGCATTGGGTAACAATGTGCTGTGCAAGATGCGGGGACTGAAAGTAGTTTCCAGTGGCTTTTGATGGCGAGGGTAGCTGTTTATGGAACAGGAGAGCTTGCAGTTGAATTGTTCTTTCCCTGATTGTTGGTGTTGTGATGGCAACTATTTTGGGAACCCATTTATATGTGGTTTGTTGCATCTTTACAGATTCTGCTTTAGTTTTTGCCGGTTTCCAGTGCCATTTGGGAGATTCAGGCTTCTTGTTTTGAGTTTTGGGTTTTCTTTCGAGCTCTGACATTGAAACTTTAGTGTTCTCCAGTTTTGGTTGCCATTTCCACTTTGTAGTAACTTCTGAAGGTTTTGGAGATGATGCTGCTTCTGTCTGGAGTTTGTCCTTAGGTAGCCAGATCTTGCTTGGTTTGTTGGTCAGCAATGTTTTCTTTATCCATACCTTCTGAATAACCTTTGGTGGTGTTTTTGGCTGATTAGCCGGTTGCTTATTGTTGATGGGGATACTCGGCCACGAGTGATCTGTTTTGGCGAATGGAGTCATGTACACGTTAGAGTCGTGTGTATACCTTAACGCAATGTTCTGACCATTCAGTGACTGCATTGTATGTTCTCATCCATGGAACTCCCAAGCATACTGATTCTCTGATATCTCCGTCTTTCATTACGAAAAATTGATGTGGACAACTATTTCCATCAAGATTGATTGGTAAGTTTACTATCCCCAATGTTGGCATTGTTGCACCGTTTGCTGCTTGTAGATCACGTGTGGATTGCACGAGGGGTTTATCTGTAAGCATCCTGTAAGTGGAAAAGTTGACCGCATTGACTCTTGCTCCTGTGTCAGTCAATGCTCGCTGATATCTGCCATGCGGGAGTCTGACATTGATGCGAACATCGATTCTTGTTTCCCATTGCTCATCTGTTTGAATTATAGACAAAGGAATTTGAGCCATGTCTGCTGGTGGAGGAAGTCTTTTTTGTTCTAAGGTTTGTTTTCTTTTTAAAATCCTGACTTTGGCCTCTTCTTGCGCTTGAGCTTTTGTTTCCTTTGCGTTGTTCTTGTGCTCCTTCGCAGCGTGTATTTTGGCAAGCATCTCTGTGGTTAGTGGTATGTTGTATTTCTTTAGTCTGCAACCACTAATCCAGTTAGGCATTTCCTCTCCCTCTAATGTCGCAAGTTTGATGGCACCGCTAGATGATATGTCATCAATCACATAGGGTCCATTTCCTCGCTTTTTGAGTTTCCGGAAATGTTGTTTCAGGATATACATTAAGACGTAATCCCCAGTAGCAAATTCCTTGCTGATAACATGTTGATCAAAGAAAGATTTCATGTTTCGTTTTTGCATGTAGATTGATGCAACGGCTCTCAATCTAGTTTCATCCAGTTTTCCAGGACATCTACCTGATTGGATAATTCATGGCCCGTCCATTCTAATTGTTTAGCGACTCAAAGCTTAGGGATAAGGAATTCAAGTGGCAAAATTGCTTGAATTCCATAAACCATGTTGAACGGAGTCGTTCCGATCGATGTTTTGTAAGCTACTCTATATGCCCATAAAGCTGAATGCAGCTTTTGATCCCAGTCAGCTCTCGATTCGCCAACAATTTTGGTGAGAATTGTCACCAAAATTTTATTCGTACTTTCTGCTTGGCCGTTCGCTTGTGGGTGATAGGGGGCGGACTTCCTGTGAATCACCATAAATTCGTCCAATAGGAATTCGATCACCTCATTGATGAAGTGAGTGCCTCTATCGCTCACGAGCTCAATTGGTAAGCCATATCTGGTGAAAATGTTCTCATACAAAAACTGTGTTGTCTTTTTTGCATCATTTCTGGTTGTTGCTTTAGCTTCCACCCATTTTGTTAGATAATCTGTTGCCACAATAATGTATTGAGCGTGTGTTTTATATCCCGGAGGCGCTATCGGTCCTACAAAATCTATTCCCCATTTCGCAAACGCTCTTGCCCCCATCATTGGCCTCAAGGGCATATCATCTCGTGCTCTAGGAATTTTTGTTTTCTGGCAATCGTCACATCGTTTCACAAACTCTTATGCGTCCATGAATAGCGTAGGCCACCATATGCCTGCAATAAGAATTGCTTTGGCCGTTTTGTCAGCTGAGAAATGTCCACCAGCTTGTCCGCCGTGTGCTTGCTCTAAGATAGGAATGTATTCCTCTTCAGTCACGCACAATTGATTGTCTTTTCCCTTCTTGTAAAGAGTGTCCTCAATCAGTACATAGTTTTCTGCCTCTTTCATGATTGTTTTGATTCGTGATCTACTCATCCCCTTAGGCAGTATCCTGGTTGTGAGGTATTCAACAATGTAGTTACTCCATCGGGGTGCTACAGATAATCTGAATAGAGTCGCGTGCTCTATTGGCTTTTGAAGCGTGCATTTAACGCAAGATTTAACATGCATATGAACACTATGTCGCATTTTCGGCCAATACACACCCATTCTCATCAATCTTTGATACATCTGTGCATGCCCATTGTGAATCCCCATTGTTTGTACATGAGCTTGGTTTAGGTACAATTCCCATTCACTCGATTCAACACAAAGCCTAAGGATTTGATCCGATCCTTGTTTGTATAGCCTTCCCGCCAACATTACCAATGATCTGGATGCTGCAATGGTAGATTGTTGTCTTTTCACATTCATTGACCCGATAGTCAGCAAAGGAATTACATCCTCGCTCCATCTTGTAACCATTTCTATGTTGAAAAGATATGCATCTGTCAAATCATCATCAACTCCTACAGGGTTTTCTCCATGCATCATTCTAGATAAATGATCCGCTCTTTGGTGTGTGGTTCCTTTCTTGACTACTACCGTGAAGTCAAATTCAAGCAGTATGATGAACCATCGAACAATTCTCCCCGTACTGCAAGGTTTTTTTACTAAGTACAACAGTGCTTGGTGATCAACGAAGAATACAAATTTATTGGAAAGTAAGTAGTGTCTAAACTTTTTCACTGCGTAGACCATACCCAATCCCTCCCTCTCAATTGTTGTGTAATTCTTCTCTGCATTGTTTAGTTGTCTACTGGAGTAACTTATTGGAAAATCCATGTTGTTCTCTCCAGGTTGTGCAAGTATGCATCCTATTGCACAAGCTAATGCATCTAAGTGGATGTGAAATATCTTCTCCCAATCCAGAGCCTTTAAAATTGGAGCAGAAATTAATCTCTTCTTCAACGTTTGAAAAGCTTCCTCGCACTCCTCTGTCCACTCAAATTTAGTTATCAGAGCGTAAAGTGGTTTTGCAATTATAGCGTATGAGTAGATAAATCTGCAATAATATCCACAATGGCCCATAAATGCCTGTACCTCCTTTACCTTTATTGGTCGTGGTAGATCAACAATGACTCTGAACTTCTCCATGTCTGTCGAAATACCGTTTTTGGACACTATATGTCCCAATATTTTGCCTTGTCTTACCATGAAGACACATTTCTCCGGATTCAGGCAAATCCAATACAGTCTGCATTTTTCGAACACCTTGGTCAAGTGCTCTATGTGCTCCAGTCTTACAAGCGAGTGAACACACAGGTCATCCATGTAAATTTCTAAGAATTGTCTTAGATACTCTTTAAAAGCATGACCCATCGGCCTTTGAAATGTGGCTGGTGCATTTGTTAGGCCAAAAGCCATTACCCAAAATGCAAAAATACCCCATTCGGTTGCGAAAGCCGTTTTATTCTGATCCTCTGGCTTTATTGCGAGTTGGTTGTAACCCGAAAATCCATCTAATAAGCTATAAGCCTCTTTGCCTGCCACCCTTTCTATTACATGATCAGTAATGGGTAGGGGATAGTTGTCTCGAATTGTAGCCGCGTTTACTTTCTTGAGATTGACACACACTCTTAACTTTCCATTTTTCTTCGGGACCACCACAATCGGTGAAACTCATTCGGTGTGCTCAATTTCGTAAATAAACTCTGCCTCCTTAAGTTTATCTATCTCCTCCTTGATCTTTTTGGCAAACGTTTCATTGTAAGTATAGGGACGTTGTCTGCTGGGTTTGGCGTCATTCTTAAGGGGTATTGTGTGTTGACAGATACTAGGATCCACCTCCTTAAGATCTTTGTATGACCATGCAAACACATCTCTATACTGTTTAAGAGTATCTACCAAAAGCTTTTCCTCTTCTTCTGTAAGATCCGTGGCAATATATGGAGGTTTTGAATCTTCTCCTGGCTTCGCTAAATCTATTCGTTTGGCTTTTTCAGGACCGTCGTACGATGTACCCGGTTCCTTCAATTCCCTCATAGGTTGTTGCACTATGATTTTCCTATCTTGTATGGTATACTTCTTATAATGGGACGGTGCATCCATCTTGTCAGAACTCGTGTCCTCATTCTTATACTTCTTATAATGGGACGGTGCATCCATCTTGTCAAAACTAGTGTCCTCATTCGTTTCAAAGTCAGACGTCCATATGTCTTTGAGGGTTCGCTTGAGCTTATTGTACTCTGTTTTCCTCTCTGTTTTGGTCATTCTAGACTTTGTTTTCCCCCCTTTCTGCGACTTAGTCGTTTGCTTATCGTGTCTGTTCTTCTTGTTGTTTTTCCGCGGTTTACTTTTGATAAACCGGCCAGTGACCTCGTCTTTGACACAATCCTCAGCTTTGACAAGCTTTAGATATCCCGTTCTGTCATTGACAAGAGGCATCGGATTATGCTTATTTGCCCTTGATTTTCTAGTTCTCTTGGATTTATACCGCTCCTGTCGACTAGGTTTTTGGTTATGAAACTCATAAAACCTGTCCTGTCTCGACCTATATTTCCTATTCGTCTCTGATGCGCTTGATCTTTCATCATCAGCCTCTATCAGTTGGATTTCATCGTCCAGTGATGGAAGGTCACAGCATAGTGAATCCGTGAATTCCTCCTCTGTTCGATTCCTATCGTTCACTACAGACATATCATCAATTATTCTTTTACACTCGGTCTCCCGTGGAGATTCTTATTGTTCCTCGCTCTCCGATCCTGACTCAAGGATGACGCTAGCCATTTGCAACCTTACTAGGTCCTATCCTTCTTCATCACAAAATGTCATAGGTGTACATTCATTAACACAGATGTCCAAGGTTGACAATATTTGAGTCCACCCGAATGGCTCAAATAAATGTTCAGGAAAAGGTTCTGGGAAATAAGCCTCGTCATCTACGGATCTTTCCAAAACGCATTCCTCTTTGATTATCTCTCCACAATCAGATGCTCCACACATCCAAACATGCACTTTCGTTTACATCCATGCAGATATTTCTTTTTCATTTACAGTGGTTGAATTAAATTCTTGCACTGGTGTTTTTGCAACGTCTCTATAGTTGTGATCCTTCATGTTGATCTTCGTTATTAGCTCTTCGTGCCTTAGGTAGATTTGGTCATACCCCCAATCTTGTATCATTTTGAGTTGACGCATAAAAGGTCGTCCCAAAATAATGTCAAAGTTGTTCGTTTTCCCGAAATCCATCACAGCAAAGGTGTGCTCATAGTTAATTCCACACGAAGTTACAAGTATTTGGTCCAGGATTCCCAATGGTCTCTCTACATACCCATCTGGGAGTTGCAGTTTCATTCTCGTTTTCCTGAGAGCTGGTCGGCCCCACTTCTCCCATAT
Organism: Adiantum capillus-veneris; assembly: GCF_014529385.1. Taxonomy (NCBI): domain Eukaryota; kingdom Viridiplantae; phylum Streptophyta; class Polypodiopsida; order Polypodiales; family Pteridaceae; genus Adiantum; species Adiantum capillus-veneris. The sequence goes on from NC_140945.1 coordinate 126,332,351, forward strand.
TTTCTTGGTAGCAATTGCCACTCCCGCTCCACTGTCTAGGATAGCTATCGTTTTTATATCCTGATGTTCCATGCCTTGAAAACAGTTTGAGATTTCAGCTTGGCAATCTGTTGGAGTACATTATGCGAGAGTATTTGACAAAGGTTGATATGGACTTGTGGATCCAGTATCTTGGCCAACAGCATAGCAAATAATTTCTCTGACACATACGTTGGGTTATTCTTAAGACTGACTGCTTCAGCTAACAAACCTGTAAGCAGCGGAGGCTTCCAGTCCTGCTACTGGAACTCCTTGAGCACTTGCCTTGCGCTTCTTTCTAGCTGTTTCATCCTCCTTTAGAGCAATACTTATTTGCTGCGCAGTCGCCACAGACGGTTTGGGCTCATTAGGCATCCAAAATGCAAATGCAATAGCTTCTGGTGTCACTGACACCTTCTTGTTATTTATCATAGCACTGCTAGTTTCAACATCAAAGGAATCAAGAACTTGCTTGATGATATCTGCATCAAAAGCAATCCTTGTAGCTTGCAACACAACTCACAGATCCCAGAGTTATAGCAGAGTAATTGCGTGATCAGTAAAGACATATCGTTGGATTTTACTATATGGAAGAACAGGAAGGCTTGCCTTTGCCTCAACAACTATAGCCTGGGTTTCTTCAAGAGTTTCCTGCATCTTCTCTGAGCGTTTCCTTCTACCCATACACTGTGAGGTCGACGACGATGAAACAGGCGAAGGCGAAGAGGACTTACTTGTGCCAAAGCCGTTTCCTGGTGTTGCTGGTAAGGCTGTCTTACAGTCAGCTCTCTCGTCAGAGGTCGAAGTTTGCAGCTGTAGTGAAGAAACCTCGGAGCTTGGCGATGGCGAATGTTGACAGGAGGAAAGCGTCGCGCAGGAGATTTATGAGTAAAAATGCTAACTCTTCTTACTGTTATACGTGTTCGCGCCATAAAAGCTCCACCACTCATCTCTCCTAGACTTGTGTGCGTCGTTGCTGTCGTGGCAAACATGCATTGGACAAGACTGCAACCCATCCTTGTAATAATTACCACTGGCATACCACTTGACCCCGTTGGCCACTTAAAATTTGGAAAGTGTGTCCATACTGGTTCTGAACTGACTCCCACTCTAGCTGGACCATATTGGTACTGGTTCTCAGGTCAGCCTGATCTGGTTCTTCTGGTACTGGTTCTGAAGCTGGAACTGGTTGCACATGGAAAAGACCAAAAATGTCTGATTCCGGTATCTCTTGATCAACAAACTCTAGTTCCTTAGTACCTTGTTCCAACCCAGTTTGTCTGGTCTCTAAATAATAAAGTTTGATCTTTGCTCCATTATATACTCCCGGAAACATCAATCCAGATAAATCTTTCAATCTGAATGTGCCATTGGAGAAGACCCAATCGACCTCAAATGGTCCTGTCCAGGCAATCTTCAAATTCGGCTTCAATTTAGACTGATATAGAAGCACTAAGTCTCCTTTCTAGAATTCTCGGACTTTAATTCGGCGATCATGCCACTGCTTCCTTCTTTGTTGAACAATTTCCTGTTCCAATATAGCTCTTTGCCTGAGTTCATCTAACTGCATCAGTTCATTCAGTCTTTTCTTAAGATTATGGTTGAAGTCTAATCCATACTTCACATCCATTCTTAGACTGGGGATTACAAACTCCATAAGAACCACAATTTTAGTACCATACACCATTCTGAATGGTGTCATTCCAGGAGTTACCTTATAAGCTGTCCTATAAGCCCATAGAGCAGTCTGAAGCTTCAAATCGCACTGGTCTGGTTTCTTTTGCACCACCTTAGTGAGAATAGTCTTAATTGTCTTATTGCTACTTTCAGCCTGTCCATTGCATCTGGGATAGTAAGGAGTATATTTCCGATGCTTGACTGAAAGCATCTCCAATAGGATTTCCATAGTATCGTTGATAAAATGTGTCCCTTGATCGGTCACAATTTCTGTTGGACATCCATATCGGCAGACAATATTCTCAACAAGAAACCTTGCAGTTGACTTGGCTGTGTTGTCAGGAAGAGCCTTAGCTTCAACCCACTTGGTAACATAACAAGTAGCCATCACGATGTACTTGTTCTTCCTGGGAGTCACCTTCTTGAAAGGTCCCATAAAATCCAGTCCCCATTTCATGAATACTCCCAATGGTTGTATTGGCATTAAGGGAGTCATGTCTGCAGCTGTTGGTCGGCCCATTCTTTGGCATATGTCACAAGTTTTACAAAAGCTTCTGACATCAGCAATCATTGTTTGCCACCACAGACCTGCTTGTAGAATCTTCTTGTAGGTCACTTCATTGGAAACGTGTCCACCAGACTCGCCATTATGCGCTTCTGAAATAACTTGCATTCTTCCTTCCATAGGGACACATCTTCGAAGTATACCATCCACACCTAATCGATAAAATACTCCTCCGATGATGGTAAATTTCAGGCTTTTTATGATCAGAGCTTTCTTCTGATTCTGTTTCCAATCCTCTGGAAGGCACCTTGGGAAAGGAATTGATAAATATCATACCATTCATGATCCACTGATTCTTCTACTTCTAACTGAAATAAATCAGCATCCACTGGCTCATCTCTCAGAGGTGATTCTGAATATCCTTCTGTACTTCTGGAAAGAAAGTCAGCTCCACAGTGGTTTCGGCCAGGCTTATGGAAAATTCTGAAGACAAATTCCATAAGGAACATCATCCATCTTATCAGCCTGCCTTGAATAATAACTTTGTTAATCAGAAACAGAAGAGCTTGATGATCCACATAAAAATGGAATAACTTCCCCAATAGGTAATGCCTGAACTTCGTAGCGCTAAAAACCATTCCGAGGGCTTCGCTTTCAGTAGTTGTATAGCCTTGTTCAGCCTGACTGAATCTCCGACTAGCAAAATAGACCGAATAGTCTGTTCTGCCATCTGGCTAAGCTAATATTGCCCCCATTGCCAATCCTGAAGCATCTACATGTACATGAAAAATAATATCCCAATTCGGCTGCCTGAGGACTGGTTTACTGGTAATGGCTTTTTTCAAATTCTGGAAACTCTCCTCACACTTAGCAGTACAATTGAACTTACTAGTCTTCTTTGTAAGCTCATATAGTGGTACTGCTTGAGAAGCAAACTTGTGTACAAATCTTCTATAGAAATTCACATACCCCAAGAAAGAACTCAACTCAGAAGCAGTTCTGGGTGCTTTAGCTTGCTGGACACACTGTATTTTGTCATTGGCCATTTCTATTCCATTGCGGGAAACCACATGTCCCAGTAGCTGTCCCTTCAACACCAGAAATACAGATTTGAATGGATTCAAACAAATCCTTTTCTCCTGACAGCGTTTAAAAACCATCTCTAGGAATAGAAGGTGTTGTTCCTCATCTGAATAGACAGTGAAGTCATCCATGAAAATGGTGAGGAACTGATGAAGAAATTAAACATCTCCATCATACACCGCTGAAAAGTAGCTAGTGCATTGCACAGGCCAAAAGGCATCACCAGATACATGAATGCTCCCCATTCAGTGATGAAAGTGGTCTTAGCCCTATCTTCAGGAGCAATTTGTAACTGGTTATAGCCGCTATAACCATACATGAAGCTATACATCTCATATCCTGCAATCTCATCAAGCAACATATCAGTAAAAGGTAAGGGAAATGGTTCCTTAATGGTTTGGGCATTTAGTTTCCTATAGTCGACACAAACTCTTACTTTCCCATTCTTCTTAGGAACGACGACTATGGAAAATAACCAATCATTGCTTGCTACTTCCGTAATGAACCCAGCCTTGAGAAGATTATCAATCTCCTCCTTGACCTTCTTTGCATAGTTGGGGTTCATCCGGTATCTTTGCAATCTGACTGGCCTAGCATCCGGTTTCAGTGGTATTCGGTGCTGATAGACTTCAGGATCTACTCCCTTCAAATCTGTATGTTCCCAGGCAAATACATCTTTATAGTTCTGGAACATTTTCCGTGCCTTTTCCTTCATTGCCGGTTTCAGGTGCTTGTTGACTTTGATCATTCTGGGATTTTCCTCTGATCCCAGGTTCCACTCCTCTACTTCCTGATCATCTAGAAGCAACCAGTTTGGTCCGCCTCCTTTTTGTTTGGTCGATTCTTCAGCGTAGTCCCAAGAAGGTCCATTCATTTCTGAATCATTATTCTGATCCAGTGGGTACTCTTCAAAACAGACTGGTTCTTCCATTATACCAGTATCAGCTGGTTCCTCCATTCTTCCAGTTAGGTGAACTGTTCTTTCCCCTGTATTGACTTCAGTAAACTGATTAGGGAATCGTCTCTTCTGCTTGTCAGCTTGCTCTTTGTTCAGCAGGACTGCATTCAAATCAATTTCTGCCAAAGGAAATATGTTCATAGCTGCTAGCATTTGCTCAATTTTCTTAGCTCGGTATTTCTGACACAACTCCTTCGGCCTCAGTTCCTTTTTCCAGCTCCTGGTGTTGTTGGTCTGGATTTTGATTCTGCTACTGGCCCCTTCTATGGTTAAAGTTTGGTTCGCGTAGTCATGAACAGCATGTGCTGTTCTTAACCATGGGCGGCCTAGTAGCATTCCATATGCTCCCTGCACATCCAAGACTAGGAAACTGGTTTTGAACTTCTCCCTCCCAACTCTTATCTGCATGTTTTCAATCATACCCGTCGCTTGTACGACTCGATGATCTGCCATTCTTACTTTGAATGGTGCTGGTTTCATGTTAGTGATACCCATTCTTTGCTGAAGATGGGCTCTCATTATGTTGACTCCTGCTCCTCCATCCAATATGACGCTTGAGAGAGGTTCCCACTGCTTCCTGACCTTGTAGTCTACCTGAATAAGTGGAACTTCATCATCTCGGACGGCCGTCAGGTCCACTGTTCTGGCCTCTGCCTCAGTCTTCCTACGTTGTCTGATAAAGTTGGCCACCTCAGGTAAGGTCTTTCTTATATCCTCCAGCTCTACAGTTACAGCCTCTGACAGCTTGGAGGGTGATCATCCAAAGCACATTCCCAACGAGGCTATTTTTGAGCCCGATATTAACGAAATGATCGAGACGATCATGGATTCAGAAAGACTTATTTATGATGACATGAAAAGTGAAGCCCACACAACATTGTATGGTGGAGCACATGTATCTAGATTAAAGGCTCTCCTGGTTCTTTTCAACATGCAGAGAAAGTTTGGATGGAGTGACTAGCATCACAACACTTTTCAGGTGATCTATTACAATGTGTCTACTTCAATAAAAAAACTCTACATGTATAATGTACCAAACTACTTACACAAGTGTTTTGCCTTTTTTCGTTGTGTAGATTGCTCAAAGAGAACATACTGTTAGTTGATAAAGTGATGTCAAATTCGAGAGAGGAAGCAAAAAATATCTTGTGAAACTTGGGGATGGATTACAATTCTATTCACGCTTGTCCTAATGATTGCATTCTTTCTAGAGGGGAATACATAGACATGGAGAAGTGTTCGTAATGTGATTCCGAGAGATATCAAGTACACCTCTACGAGCAAAAAGTTCCGTAGAAGGTGTTACAACACTTTCCTCTGCTACCTCGCATCAAGCATTTCTTTGAATGTAAGTCCATGGTTGCTCTAGCATCATGGCACGAGGAAAATAGATCTTCGGACGGTGTGCTACGAATCCCTACAGATTGCACATGACATGGAAGCATATAGACGACACATGGCTGGATTTTGCCAAGGAAGATCAAATTTGCACCTCGGCCTGGCTATGGATGTCGTAAATCCATTTGGTCAGAGGTCAAAATCTTACAGTGTATGTCCAGTTGTCATTGTCAAGTATAACATTCTCCCGTGGTTGACTACCAAGAAGGGTACCTATTTCTAAGCTTGATTATGTCGGGGCAATATAAAGTGAAGAATATGGATGTGTATCTTCATCCACTATTGAAAGAGCTACAAAAATTGTGAATTGGCATAGAAGTGGTGGATATGAGCCGACAAACACAGGTCGACACAATGCTTTAATCACAGGCATTTTGATGTGGAACATGCATGACTATCGCGGACTAACAAAATTCTTAGGTGATATATGCTCAAACTCAAACACTATATACGTTTGTTTTTCTCATTCTTATCTATTGTCATGTGTATACATGCAGGTCTCCAAACAAGCGGATACAGAGCATGCGTCACATGTGGACCTAGACTTCATGCACGTTGGACGCCCTCACTCAAGAAGCAAATCTACGAAGGTCATGAAGCGTATGTTCCAAAGGATCACAAGTTACACAACAGTTTTTTGGAAAGAGAACCGCCAAGGATGTCTGCTCGAGCATGGTTAGAGCAAAAGGAGATGTGTGATGACGGTTTTCTCCTAGGGATAAAGAGACCCTCTCTATGGTACGAGTTACCATATTGGCCCAGACTCATGATTAAAAACTTTCTTGATCCAATGCACATATTCAAGAATGTGGGTAATCTGTTGTGGGACCATCCCACCGGCAAGAAAGATACTTTCGGGGCCAGAATTGACCTTAGAAATGTGGATTGTATGGAGCAATATTGAATGCGGACATCAGTCAATGGATCGATAAAACTCCCTAAAGCGCCATGGATTTTGACAGCAGGCCAAGAACACAAAGTAAAAGATCATTCAATCCGTGTGTATGCCCACGGCGTAATGCACTCGCTCCGAACATGTTTCACTAAAGAAGCTTACTGGTTTGAAGTCACACGACTGGCATAAAATGTGTCTGGTATGTTTGAAATGGAATATATCATAGTGGGAATTGTGTAACATATTCATGTGTGGACTTTAATATCATTGCTAGAAGTGTTGTGCAATTTATTTTATCGGTGGCCATTGAGGGATGTTTGTCTCCTAACGTCCATACCACAATCTACAAACTTGCAAAGTTGGTGCAATTGATCTCACAAAAGGAGATCCATGTAGATTCTATACCATCCGCCAAACTAAACGCTGCGGAGGTTGTATGCATGTTTGAGAGACACTTTCCTACTACCATGCTAACCATTCAAGTGCATCTTCTTGTTCACATAGTTGATGAGGTGGAAATAGCTGGAACAGTGCATTCCAGATGGATGTTCTAAATTTTTTTCATAAAAACGCTCAAGGGATATGTGAGTCAGAAGGCACATCCGGAGGGTAGCATGGTAGAAGGTTGGCTGGCATGAGAGTCCCTAGTTTACATCAGAAAGTAGCTAGAGAGATTTGATAAAGACCAAGACACGCTATTGAGAACCATAGATGATGATCGCATATCTGGGATTGTCATGTGCAATCTCGGTGTTGAGAAAAAAATGATGGAAGATCTAGAGACTAAACTCAATCAATTTTGCATGCTTCACAACCCAGTGATGCAAAAATGGCTTTCACAATACGAGGATGCAAAGCAAGAGCGACAAAGGGCACAAATCGAGTGGAGACGGAGAAGACGACCTCCGATACATTATTCGGCAGGTCTTGAGAGCCTGCCAACATTCATAAGCTTAAGGTGGTTGCACAACTAATTGAGAAGCGCACAATAGTGCGGCGAACAAGTGACTGAGGAGGAGTGGGAGTACTCTTGGAGTTGCTCGACCAAGGTATGTTTGCAATGTACGACTCATGGCTTTCTAGATGTTTGGACGGCCACTCATAATCTTTATTGGTTGTAGTATAAGTCATACACGGTAGCATGGTGTAAAGGTCGATATTTTAGGGTGGAACGGATCGACAAAAAGCGTTTTACACAAGATTGTGGGATCATGGAAAAATTTGAACAGTTTAGTCGGCGACGACGGTCCTCTGATGCAAATCGTGTGGTGTCAGAAAGTATGTAAATTTCTTGAGGTAAGGTGTCTTTTATGGTTAGATCAATGGCTATTTTGTGTTAGTATGTTAGTAATTAGTGTTAGTAATCACTAGAAAGTTAATGATATATTTACAATGGGTAGAATGAGGTGTATGGTTGAAGTAAGATGGTTAAATAAAGTGAGGAAATCCTTGTGATGGTGAAGCTTGAATAAGTTTTGGACTTACTTGTGTAGGTTCTCAAAATGACTATTGATCCTCTTCTTCTTCTTGTTGTTAAGCATGGTTTACATGCTGAATTTTATGTATATAGAGAAGGGGTAAGACATAATTGTTCTTTGGAAGTAATAGAGAGAGGCATAGAGATGGTGTATGTACATGTAGAGCTCATACGAGAGATATGAAAATAAGAGGGGAGGTTAATGGTGAAGAAGGTGAGAGAAACCATGGAAGGTGCAGGTTTGAGTGAGGGATTAAGAGGAATGAGTGTGTGTGTGTGTGTAGAAGTATGGAAAGAGGTAAAGAAGACTATGGGCTACTTGTGAGAAAAGTGGACAGACGGGGGTCAAATCAAAAAATCATACCTTATCGGTGGTAGCTCAAAAAAATTTGAACATTTTTTAGGTGATTATTCAGCTCTTGGTCCACATTTTATCTTCTAACCACCGCTTCAAATTCGGAGTGAAGATGAATATAAAAAATCCCACCAGAAAGCTTAGTTTTCTTCACAAAAAAGTCTTCAGTGGCTGTTACCATATACATGTGGTAGTGATGTGTGTGAACACACTAGGACCACCGGGGCATTTTTTCCCTCTTTAGGAGGTTTTTTCCCCCGTGCATTGTATATACGCCCATCACTCTAGGGCTATCTATCTTTCCATTGCACACTAAGTAACACACTCTCTATTGTGTGACTTGAGCTTCCTTCGTCTTCTCCAAGCTGTGTGTGTTTCTCTGCAACCCTAATTCCAACAATTGGTATCAGAGCAGGTCACGTCCTCTCGGGCTTAGTCGCTAGCTGCTCCAGCACACGCCTGCTCACTTTCTCCGATTTCAGTGAGCTTTGGTGAGCGATCGCAGGTCGACAAAAATTTTGGGCTCATTTCGGCCTCCGTTTCCACTACCGGCAGTACTGCACAGGCTATTTTGTCATTTTGTGCAGAATTTCTGTCAGTGTCGTTTTCTGCATAACAAGTGCCTTATAGTCTTCTACGGTTTGTGCTATATAGCACAGGTTGTTCCCGCTCCATTTCTCCTATTTTTGGGCAGTTTTCACATCAGGTGCAACATTTACGATGGCTGACAACAACAACACAGATGTGTTCAAGATGTTTGCTACTAAGGACAGGTTGGATGGGGACAACTACCCTATGTGGGCTTATATGACGCAACATGTTCTTGTGTCAAAAGGTGTCTGGAACATTGTGCAGGGCATTGATGTCCGTCCTGGTTCTAAGGATGTAGGCGATGTTGAGGATGTTGCAGGTCTTGCTGCAAGGATTCCAGCTGTTAGAGTTGTTTTGCCTACGGTAGAACAAGCTCGTTGGGATGTTAAGGATGCGCAAGCTCATGCATTGATTGTGCTGTCTGTGAAGCGCACCATTGTTCCTCACATCCGTTCAGCAAAATCTGCAAAACAGGCTTGGGATATTTTAGCAGGTCTTTATGCAAGCCGCAATGAGGCTAAAATTGCTTTGCTGCGTAAAGAGCTGGAGTCGAAGATTATGCATGAGGAAGATGATATGGACACTTTCCTTGCTAGTGTCAAGGATATCAATGAGCAGCTTATTTCTGTAGGTAAAGTCATTTCAGACAATTCCCTTGTGCAGACTATTCTTGATGCCTTACCAGATTCCTACCAGACTTTTGCTAGTACTTGGAGACTGATGACCCAAGGAAATCCTGAAGTTGTCAAGTTATCCTGAAGTTGTCAAGTTTGATGCATTATGCACATTGCTGTTGCAAGAGTCACTTTCTAGAAAAAACAGGACTAGGTAGCGTGCAGTTGAACAGGCTTTTATTGCTTCTCAAAGAAAGGGTGGTAATAGTAATGCAGCCACTTCTTATGGTTCTGCTGCGAGTGGCGAAAATTCTGTTCCTAATGCTTCTGTTGGCAGTACTTCGTCTGGCAATTCTGGTGATAAGGGAAAAAAGAAGATGCGTTGCCATTATTATAAAGCCAATGATCACTTGATCAAGTTGTGTCCGAAGTTGAAGGCCAAAGAGGCTAAGAAGAAAGAGGGTGGTTCCACTCCAAATGTTGGTTCCACTACAAATGCAGCAATTGTTGAGTCTTTTGTGAAAGGAGACTGTAATGCTGATACTGATGCAGAATGGGCTTTTAGCGCAGAGTGCACTTACAAACCTGTTGTCCATGATGCATGCTTGTCAGTTGCGGCAGATTCACATGTGTGGTATTTTGACAGTGGTGCTACAAAGCACATTACCTCACATCGTGAATTGTTTACCTCTCTCGAGTTTGTCCCTCACGGGAATTCAATCACTTGTGCCAACAATGCCTCTTATCCAGTTCAAGGAGTTGGAAAGATTGTGCTCACTGCTGCTAATGGCAGTTCCTTCACACTTGTTGATGCACTTTATGTACCTGGGATCAAGAAGAATCTCTTGTCTGTATCTGCACTTGCTAGACTTGGACTTGTAGTCAAATTTGTGGATGAGAGATGTACAGTTCATGATCTCAGTTTTGGTGATGAAATTGTTGCATCTGGCCTTTTGTGCCGTGGGCTGTATAAGCTCACTTTGTATGACAAGTGTGGACAAAATTTTGCAAATGCTGTTGCAGATTCAAGGGCTATTTCAGATGCAAAACTTTGGCATGCACGTTTTGGTCATCTGAATTTTGCCAGTTTGTTGCGTTTGCAGAAATCTGATATGGTTGCTTCTTTGCCACCTCTTGAAGCACCTGTCAAACATGTTTGTGAAGACTGTATTTTGGGTAAGATGCAGTGTTCTAAATTTCCAAAGGATGGTTCAGTTCGGGCCACATGCAGGTTGCAGCTTGTGCATAGTGATGTTTGTGGGCCCATGCAAACTCCGTCCTTGGGCAATTACTTGTACTTCAAAAGGTTACAGGTTGTATCATCCGCAAACAAAACGTATTCTGGTTTCTCGGGATGTAGTGTTTGTGGAAGATTCTGTTCAGCCCTTGCTGTCATGTACTAGAGATAGTAATGTAAGCTCACAGGACATTTATGACACTTTGTTGCCTCTTTTCAGTGGTGGAAACACGAATGTAAGTTCCAATGAGGCAAATGTACAGCCTATGGGGGTTTCTGAAAATGTTTTAGATCAGCCTATTACTGATGCAGATGTACATGATGTACTTGACGAGGAAAGGGCTGAAAATGAGCAGGCTAGAGGTATGCCAAAATGGATGGTGCACACTTTGCGTGACAGTAAATTGGATGCACCTTTGTCTAGTCGTACTCGTTCAGGCTCTCGCCATGCATCTTATGCATTAGATTGTTATGCTTTGGCTGTGTCTAGCTTACATGATGTTGAAGAGCTTCTGACTTTTGATGAAGCACAAAATTCAAAAAATTGGATGGCTGCCATGCAATCAGAATATGATGCACTTATAGAAAATGACACATGGACTTTATGTGATTTGCCTCCTGGCAAAAAGGCCATTGGTACCAAGTGGGTTTACAAGTTGAAACGCAAGCCGGATGGTGAGATCGATCGCCATAAGGCTCGACTTGTTGCAAAGGGTTATGCACAGAAAAAAGGCATAGATTATGAAGAGACTTTTTCTCCCACTTGTCGTATGACTACTGTGCGTTTTCTATGTGCATTGGCAGCTCATTTTGGTTTGGATGTACATCAATCAGACATTGTTATTTCTTTCTTGAATGGTGACATATTTGAGGAAGTTTATGGAATGCAACCTCGCGGTTTTGTCATAAAAGGACAAGAGGACAAAGTGTGAAAATGTAACAAGGCTTTGTATGGGTTGAAGCAATCTCCTCGTGCTTGGTATGAGAAAGCTGACACTCATTTGGTTAAACGAGGCTTTCGTAACAGTCCAACAGAAATCACATTGTATGTAAAGCGTGAGGATGATGTATTTCTCATTGTGGTTCTTTATGTTGATGATTTGTTGATCACTGGACCAAATGAGAGACATATTGCTGAATTTAAGGCTGATTTGAATGCTACTTTCAAGATGAAAGATTTGGGGCTGTTGCATCATTATTTGGGTATACAGTTTAAGCAGTGTGATGGTGGTATTGCCTTGTGTCAGAAAAGTTACATAGAGACATTGCTATGTAAGTTTGGACTTGAGGATTGCAAACCTATTGCCACTCCCATGGAAACAAGTTTGAAGTTGAGTCTACATGATGCTGGCGATCCGGCTGATGTCACTCTTTACCAAACTGCTGTTGGCTGCCTCATTTATGTATGCAACACGAGGCCGGATATTCACTTTGCAGTCTCACAGGTCAGCAGATTTATGCATAGCCCAGGGTCTAAGCATTGGCAGGCTGTCAAGAGGATTTTCCGCTACATGAGTGGCACTTTACATCTTGGCTTGTTTTATCCCAAGGGGGGATCATTGCCGCCAGACTTACATGCTTTTTCGAACTCAGATTGGGCTGGTTGTTTTGACACGCGAGTGTCCACAAGTGGTTTTTGTTTCATGCTTGGCAGTTCATGTATATCATGGTTGAGCAAGAAGTAACCTACTGTGGCCACTTCGAGTTGTGAGGCTGAGGCTGAGTACAGGGCAGTCTTCACAGCTACGGTTGAGTGTGTGTGGCTCAGACGCCTTATGGCTGATTTGGGTGTTGGACAGGACACTTCCAACACTATCTACACTAACAGTCAGAGCGCATTGGCAATTGCGAGGAACCCAGTTTTTCATGCTCGCACAAAGCACATTGAGGTGCATTACCACTATGTCAATGAGAGGCTCTCAGCAGGAGAGATCAGCTTGGCTTATGTGCCAACACAGGACAACCTTGCAGATCTTTTCACAAAGGCATTGTCTCGTGAGAAGCTTGAAGCTTTCCGCAAAGCTTTGGGCTTACTCCCTTTTGTGGACTGATCCTGTCCTCAGGGCATGGCACTTCCCTTTACTCATGTGCCAGCTCTCGTTCACTGCATCACTCCAGGGGGGATTTGTTACCATATACATGTGGTAGTGATGTGTGTGAACACACTAGGACCGCCGGGGCATTTTTTCCCTCTTTAGGAGGTTTTTCCCCCCGTGCATTGTATATACGCCCATCACTCTAGCCGGGGCTATCTATCTTTCCATTGCACACTAAGTAACACACTCTCTATTGTGTGCCTTGAGCTTCCTTCGTCTTCTCCAAGCTATGTGTGTTTCTCTGCAACCCTAATTCCAACAGTGGCCCCCTTCTTGTTGCATTTGCATAAGACTCCAAAGGTGAGCCCCTCCTTGCATTAGAGCATGACCTAATTCATTATTAGGGGTTTGAAAATATGCATGGTTGCATAAATATAGGCTAGTATACATAAATAATTCATCGAATTTAAAATAGTGTGGGCTATATAAAACAATATATATATATATATATGAAAATATAGGGAATCAAATGAGGAGGGCCCTCACTTGTTTTTATTGATGTATATCTATTGACAAGAGATAAGAAATAATATCTGTAGGAAATAGGAATTAGTGAAAGGCAATGATTGATGGTGAAAGGTATTTTTGAGGTTTTTCCTTGGAGTGGATTCACACCAAAAACAAGAGAAGCTTGCATGAAAATATATCTATATGGAATAAAGAGAGTGTAAAATGGTAAGAAAAATTGTGATAATGATGAGTCAATGTACCTAGCAGGGGGTTTCTAATCACCGAGCAAAAAAATTCGAGCGAAGACAAATCCGAGCAAATTGATACAAGAGCAACAATGCTGCCCTGATCCATTTCCCCTTGCTAGCTCAAAACTGAAATGGTGGAGGAAATGAGAGCAACAAGCTATGGATGCACCCGCTGCAACTACATTAATGGCATATGTAGTGAAGATGATGAAGTGATGTGCCCAATGCATGATGAGCTGAAGCATATCCAATTGCCTCCTCATAACCATCTCAATGAGATTCTGGAGGTATAATTGGTCTAATTCTTTTTACTAGACTTGACTTGCAATTAATCCATGCTAGGATCTACTACGAATACAAGACAATTAGAGCCCATTCTATGAGGCTCATGTGAAATAGGTAGATGTTCAGCTATTGCTTTTCTCAATTGTGACAAAGAATGATTCCTAAAGTCTCCTTTATTCAAACAGATGTATAGACAATGACGTTCTTTAACGGAAGCTTGAAAGTGAAAATTTCTTGCCTAAAGAGTCTATCGTGAGTAGTAAATAGAAGTGATACAATCTAGATCCAGATGCAAGTAAAGATGCAAGTATCAGGTGTATTTGCCTATTAGATGCAGAGATAAAGTCATGAAGTAGCAATTCTGTAAAAGCTCATATACTGTGAGTGCTCTGATTGCTGAAAACACCCAAGGTCATGGCACACATAGAGATCATGTAATTCCAAGATATACATGCCAAGATTGAAAGAATTTATAGTCTTAGCTCACATAATGGCGATTTACAACTTCCAAACCTTACGAGATCTTTATGGTTGCTCACTAGACACCCACAAAAAAAAAAGAGGAGAGATGCACATTTAGCTGAACTTCCAATCTCTCTCTCTCTCTCTCTCTCTCTCTCTCTCTCTCTCTCTCTCTCTCTCTCTCTCTCTCTCTCTCTCTCTCTCTCTCTCTCTCTCTCTCTCTCTCTCTCACACACACACACACACACACACACACACACACACACACACACACACACACACACACACACACACACACACACACACACACACACACACACACACAAATGGTGATTCGCATCAACCAAGGCGGGAGGGAGTTGAGGCCAGGGTTGAGCTCGTAGCAAGGAATATCTTCGCCCTTGTCTTTGGGACTGTCACCATGCTCAGCAGATATATTGGGCACTTCGGACCTTGAGAATTCTTGGTCCCCTCTCCCTAGAGGATATCTAGGACAGATGGTTTTCAAGGAGACAGCTGCATGGAGAAGAGCCTGCGCGCTGTTGCCTCGCTTGAGCGCCTCCACTTCCGTCTTGAGGAAGCCAAATGTAGTGGGCAGCCTCTTCCAGCATGGACGACGTGTCCAACAGTTCCAATCCCAGCAATTCTTGCACTGTGGCCTCATCGACGCCGTGCTGCCACCCTCGATAGTACATTATTCTGCACTTTGGGTGCACCGACGGGCCACGTTATATTTGGCCGCAGGTTAGACAGTTGTTGCCTCGCTCGAGCGCCTCCACTTCCATCTTGAGGAAGCCACTGTAGTGGGCAGCCTCTTCCAGCACGGACGCCATGCCCAGCAGATCCTGCACTTTCTCGCGAATGTGGCCTCACCGGCCCCGTGATGCCACCCTCGATAGATCATTATTCTGCACTTTGGGCGCACCGGGCCTAGTTATATTTGTCTATAGGTTGGCGCCGATTTCTTGAAAATGGGCTCGTAGCCTTTACACGCAGCGCGAGATGGCATACCTCACGCTTGCCATAATCTTGTGGGCCGCTCTTGCTATTGCTAACTTCTGGTGTAGTTGTGCTCGCCCAATATAACGCTTCGATGTCTCTGCAGCTCCCTGGTTTACTGCTGCAACCAGTCCGCGCCAGCACGGACTGGTTGCAGCAAAATACCAAGGAGTTTCTATAGCATGCCGCACCATAGGGAGAGTTCATGGATTGCGTCATTTTTTTGCAAAAATCATCAAAATGATATATTACCTTTGCCTTCAACCTCAAGAAATTATGAACATTAGAGCTAAATCCCACCACGAACTTGCAAGGCTTACAAGACACGCAATCCCTGCTTTGTAAAAGAGGCCCCGGATGCTAGGAGACGCTCAATATAGCTAGCAGTGTTTGGAAAAAATGTCTCAGCTTACTATTGTGTCATTTTTAATTTCAAAATTGCCAATTTAGAGAAAGGGTAAAGGAGAAATTTGACCTCAAAGTAGAGAAAAATAGTGTAAAAACCTGCAAAAATAAACCTAATTTTCTAAACTTTCCTCTTGGAAAATTAAAGGAAAGGAATTTTGTATGTGTGGAAAAATGAATTTTTCAAAACACTGATAGCTAGTTTTGCCACATCTTCTACAAAAAGCACTATCGACGTTGACAATACCACTGTGAAAGCACCAAAACTTTCAAATTTGCCACATTAGTACTATGTCCTGTCAAGGGGATAATACAAGTTGAGAGTGCTAGAACAGTAGGCATAGGTGCCTTCTGATTGTCGCAAGCGTTGACGGTTGTGTTGTAATAGTCCCACTCCGATGCAAAATGGTTCCAACAATCATTTGACACTTGCAACAAGCCAGGGCCTCTTTTGTTGTTTTATGTTTTATGATATATTTCCTTCAATTTCCTTTCACAAAGGACTTTGATATTGACAATGATCCTTATGGTGATGAGAGTGAACGAATTAGATGCTCACATAGCTAGGCAAGAGGAAACCTTGAAGTTGGCTCCAATTATGGTTCCATGGAATTAGTCATCATGGGATTTAAGTTTTGTTGTGGGATTAGTTTTCAACACTCAAAAATCCTCTTGCACGTCTACAATTTTCTCTAATAAAAACAATGTCTAAAGGGACTTGCTCGATTATTTTTTTGCTCAGAAATACTTGCTCGCTAATTCGTATAACCCTACATAGCATATATAGGCAAATACCACACACCTAGGTAGAAATATCTACATAAATATCAAAATAATTATAAAATTCCCTATATCTAGGCCCTATGTACAATGAAATATTTACACACAAATGGGCCATTATATATATATATATATATATATATATATATATATATATATATATATATATATATTGGCTCAACTAGCCCAGTGACTAGCTAGCTGAGAGTTTTAAGGAGATATGGGAAAAGTCCCCTAACTCACACACGCCTATGTACAACGAAAAGGTAGGGATAGCCACAGTGTTTAGGTGATTTTGGTAGAGTGAGGTAGCTCACTAGGGAAATTAGGGAGAGCCAAAAAAATAGCTATCAGTACCTTGTGGGGTGATTTTGCATACTCTATATGGTCCTTTTTCCGCATATTTCAGCTTTTTCTTCTCGTTACTCACTCCATACATAAGAACTTTATCCCCAATCTTGATATCCTTCTTCTTCAAATGACGATCAAACCATTTCTTTTGCCTATCCTTCTCCACAAGTTTATTTTTCATAGCCAATTGCCTCTCTTCATCTAACTGCTCAAGGATATATAAACGCTCAACTAAAGGGTTACCATCCCAACCTTCTTGTGAAGCTACTGGAAGACTAGGAATGACAAACAACCATGGAATAACTTCTTCTTGGCCATATATCATCTTGAACGGTGTACAATTAATAGCCACTTTCTACACAGTACGATAAGCCCATAGAGCTGATGTTAGCTTCAAATCCCAATCTGTGCAATGAGCCTCTACCGTTGTGGTGGTCAAGATAGAAATTAAGTCTTGTTAGAACTCTCAACTAGTCCATTTGCTTGTGGATAATAAGGTGTCGACTTATGGTGGGATATCATGAAGCTTGTTGTGAATTCCTTTATCACTTCATTTATAAAACGAGTGCCATTATCGCTCACAATTTCAAAGGGACAACAAATCACATAATAATATTCTCAAAGAGAAACTTAGCGGTTGACCTTGCATCAGCCTTGCGTATCGCCTTATCTTCTGTCCACTTTGTCACATAGTCAGTTGCAACAATAATATATCGGGATTGGGTGTTACAGGCTACCAGACTAATTGGGCCTACAAAGTCTAAACCCCATTTTTTCAAATGGTTGGGTCACTTTAATAGGATGTAAGGGCATTTGATCCTTCCGTTGTGTGGTCTTGTAACATTGGCATTCATCAGAAACCTTTGCAAAAAGTGATGCATCCGTGAATAAGGTGGGCCACCAATAGCTTGATTGCAACACCTTCTTAGTAGTTAGTTGTGCTGAAAAATGTCCTCTGGCTATGTCCATGTGTGCTTCTTGTAGTATGTAAAAATGCTCATCCTCACGAGCACATTGTGTAAGAATATCTTCCTTCCCTAGCTTGTATAGAGTACCTGCAAAATTAGGTTCGCATTCCTTTAGTAGCTTTTGAGATATATCCTTACGAACCTCCTTGGGTGGAAAACCATTAACTAAAAAGTTCACAATCTTCTCACTCCATTCAAGCTTGGTCTCAACTAGGAATAGGAAACTATCAAGAAATTCATCATCGATTCCAGTGTGGGCTTCACCATTGGGTATATGAGACAAATGATAAGCCATGACATGCCTTTTATCGGGTCTCACCACAACGGTAAAATCAAACTCAAGAAAAATTAATAATCATTGTGTAATTCTTCCCATGGAACATGGTTTATTTACTAGATACAACAACGCTTGATGATCCAAATAAAAAACAAACTTGTTGACAAGAAGGTATTAGCCACAAAAAATTATTGAATAAATCATAGATAAACCTTCCTGCTATGTAGTGGTATAGTTCCTCTCAGCATCATTCAGTTGGCGACTTGCAAAGCTAATGGGATAGTCCAATTTATGTTCTCCTAGTTGAGCTAAAACATACCCAATAGCAAAGTGTGATGCATCAATATGCACTGGAAAATTATGTTCCAATTGGGCACTCATAGGATTGGAGCACTTGTCAGGGCCCTTTTAATAATTCATAGGCATGGTCACACTCCTTGGTCTAGTGAAACTCAATAAAATGCTTGTAGAATGGACGAGCTATCTCAGCAACGTTTAAAATAAATGGTCAGTAATAACCAACATGCCCCATGAATCTTTGGACTTCCTTATAGTTTGTAGGTGGTGGTAAATTAGCAATGGCTTTAATTTTTCTTTCATCTGTGGAAATCCCATTCTTGGACACAATATGCCCTAAAATGACTCCAAGCTTAATCCAAAATTGACATTTGAAAGGGTTCAATGAGATGCGATACAATCTGCACCTTTCAAACACTTTTTGTAAACATGATAGATGTTCTTTTCACAAAGAATAAACACAAAGGTCATCTAAAAAAGCTTCACAAAACTCCCTTAAATATTAAAATCAATGTTTATTAATCTTTGGAATGTAGCAAGGACATTAGTTAAGCCAAACGCTATAACACGAAATGCGAACATTCCAAATTGAGTTATAAAGTGGTTTTAGCTTGGTTTTCTACCGCAATTGTGATTTGATTGTAACCAAACTATCCAGCTAAAAAGCTATATGTTTCCTTTCCTCCTGAGACTCTCTCAAGAAGATGTTACAAATATGGCAAGGGGTAATGGTATCTTCCAGTGGCAACATTAACCTTCTTGAGATCCATGCATACTTTGAGTTTCACATTATTTGTTGGCACAATGACTATTGGAGACACCCATTTTGAGTGCTCAATAGGGTATATGAATCCACATTTGATGAGCTTTTTGAGTTCTTCATGAGTAATCTTTGCATACTTCGGATTCATTGGGTAGGGTCTTTGTTGGACCGGTTTAGCAGTGCTAATCATTGGAATTGTATGTTGCACTATAGAAGGTGGAACACCCTTCATGTCATGGTATGTCCAAGAAAATATATCCTTGAATTCCTTGAGGATATCATTAAGTACATATTCCTCAGTCTCTGTCAGGTCTTGGGCAATGAAAACAGGTTTGCAGTCCTCATCTAGGTCTGCTAATTCTATTTCTTTAACTACCGTCAGACCATCATAGACTCCAGTATTTCCACTAGTAGGTGTTCTTACGGCTTTTGTATACACAACCTTACTCTCCTCCGTGGTGTAGGATTTGAAATGATCAAGTGGAGGGTGTAAGTTCATGGGGTCTTGTTGTGTTGTGGATTGTGATTTTTCCTCCACTTCCCTTAGTTGTTTGTTGAAAGGGTAATTGATTAGCCAAAATGGTGCTCAGTCGGGTTAATGTTGAATCGAATTTTGTTGAGTCAGAATTTTTCTTAGTTGGATATTGTTAGGTTGGACTGTGCTGACTCGGATGTATATGCCAAGAATATTTAGTTAGGACAATTGTAAATCTCTTTAAAAGTAGAGGTTGTGGGTACGTGGAGAAGAACATGAGATGTATAAGCTCTTCTATGAAGTTCTCTTGCTAGGTCTGAAGTGGAGAAATGAAGTAGTGGTTTAGCATTTTTAGACTGAGTAAAATATGTATCTTTTTGAACTTGTTTTGTGGTCACATTATATTTTGGATCAAGGGATATGTAAATTCGGGTCGGATTTCTACTACAAAATCCACCACCAAGACGTGCCATGTGTTAAAAGGGTAATTGATTAGCCCAAGTGGTGCTCAATCTGATTAATGTTGAATCGGATTTTGCTGAGTCAAAATTATGCTTAGTCGAATATTGCTAGGTTGGACTGTGTTGACTCAGACATATATGCCAAGAATATTTAGTTAGAATAGTTGTAACTCTCTTTAAAAGTAGAGGTCGTGGGTATGTGGAGAAGAACACAAGACGTATAAGCTCTATCTATGAAGTTTTCTTGTTGTATCTAAACTTGCTCTTGGCTCTATTTTGCTATGTCTGAAGTTATCTGTTCTGTGTTTGGATGAATCTAATCATGGAATATTTAGTTAGAATAGTTGTAACTCTCTTTAAAAGTAGAGGTCGTGGGTACGTGGAGAAGAACACAAGATGTATAAGCTCTATCTATGAAGTTTTCTTGTTGTATCTAAACTTGCTCTTGGCTCTATTTTGCTATGTCTGAAGTTATCTATTTTGTGTTTGGCTGAATCTAATCATGGACTAAGAGTTTATCTCAATTTGAGAGCGTGTGTGAGAGAAGGATTCATGTGTTGTTAAACCCCAAGATTGTTGAGATAACTCTTGGTTTTGGTGTCACCTTATAGTACGAATCAATTTTGGCTTCTCTGTGGCCTCTAAATGTGCAATGTCAATGGCTTGAGGGCTACACCACATGATGCTTTGAAGGTATTCACCCCTCTACCAACTTTTGATGATCATCACATGCCCCCATATAACTGAGCCATTCTACAGTAGATTTCTTTTCATTTATCCTAGCACGTACATTGGCTCAATATCATCACTTCTTATATTGCTTACTCCTCTTGTTTGATTTTTGATTATGGCCGTTCTCTAGTGAAAAGTTGCTAGATGAATCACTACTCCTGTCTTCTCCTCTCCGGGATAGATTGTCATTTAGGGTACCGCTTGACCTTGAATGGTTTGTCCCCTCATTTGTACCAATATTTAACTCAGATTCTTTGTCCACAGAGTCAATCTCAAATGATGATTTTGACTCCAAATCATGTGGGCTATAGTCTTTCGAGACTCTACTAGTTCCACTGTTAGTCAATCCTTCATTTTGTAGGTCATCAAAAGCGATATGCATTGATCTACCATATTTAAAGGTACGAGTTGTGGCAATTTGTCCCACTCAAGTGTTAGTCAAGTCATCCATCTATTTCCCCAAGTATCTATGGTTGCTGCTAGGTGGACCCAGTCCGCGTTGTCAGACTCAGCCATTTCAGGTAGAACATCCATATAAAGGGAATCTTCCCCAACATCGGTGTCCTTTTTACACGTGCAACAATATTGCAGTGGGGTCGAGTGAATTGTGGTGTCATATCGATGTTCAATTATAATTTTTTTCCTAGAGGATGTGCTCGACCAGTCACACGATCAACATGAATGACAAAGTCTTGAAACTCTAAGTAGACATGGTTTAAGACCAGTCATGCACCATTTTTGGTTCCCACATGAAAGGACGTCCTAAGATCATTTTAGATGACATAGTGTGCTTGGGAAAATCTATAACAATGAAGGTGTTCCTTACCTTGTGACCAAGGACCTTGATCTTGAGATCTTCTAGCATCCCAATAGTTTTAACGATGGTCCCATTGGACATCTTTACCACTATGTTTGTAGTCCCATGGTGAGGTCTCCCCATAGATTCCCAACAATTTTTAGTTACAATGCCAATCCCAGTGCCCCCATCAAAGATTCCCTTCACAATTAATCCTTTGGTAGTGATTGGTAGGGTTGCATTGGATTCATCACCTTCAAAGTATTGTCCTAGCTTGTTGATAGGTATCTCAACAACAGAGTTCTCATCCAGGTTGGGTTGTGGATCTGAGGTTTCCTCCTCTACTAGCACTTCATAAACATGTCTACCAATCAAAATTGTGGTAGCCAGACCTTCAATTCTCCATTGAGGAAAGCTCGAAGAGCTAGGAATAGCTCGGGGTCTCCATATAGTTTAGACATGATGGTGGTTCTAACTTTTGAAGCCATGAAATCCATCAAATTGGTAATATTTAACGAAACTTTTTGCCCTTCAGTCCCTTGACATGGAGAAGATGGGATCTCCATTTCTTCAATAGGTCAGGTAATCCCTTTGTAAACATTATCTCCAAGAAGAAGGGAGCACGCCCACTTCCCAATGACTTAAAGTCGCTTTCTTCTTGGATGACACTAGGTATAGCTAGTGGTTTATGGTTTTTATGAGGTTGATTTTGTGTAGGAGACATTGTGTCTATAATTTGGATCTTCCTAGGTGTTGGTTCTAGCTCCCTTTGGGTCTCTTCTACCAAAGTTCTTAATTGATTGACTCGCTTAATCTCCTCTGTTTGGGTAAGTTCCAATCTTCTTCCTATGTTCCATTAGTTGTGTCCATTGTGGCTCATCATGATCCTCCTTGTTTTTTTCTTTTCTAATGGTCGTTTTAGTCTCCATAGTCTCACCTAAATCAAAATTGTTTTCAATGTCGTTCATACAGGATGGGGTCTTCAACAATCCCTATGTTAGTCTTTGAACTGGGGTTTGACTTTGTTACCTTTTATGATATCTTTCTTCGTGTTTTCTTCTTCTTCTTGGATTGGGTGATTGATGTCATGTCTCTTTCTTCAAGAATATAATTTTGGTTTTGGAGCATCGATCGTGTGAGCACATTTATTAGTACCACCGGTGTACTTTGTGATGGCGCCTCAGTAATCTCAATTAAATTCAATGACGTGATCCTTGGTGCATTCGGACTATTAGGACATCGGGAAATCAAGTGATCTATGCCACATCGACTACACACGAGTATCGGCATTGTAGATACTCTCCCTTGATTGGTATGCACTAGTGTGGCATTATTTTGTAGTCTATTAGGACACGATGTGGATCTCCACACTCATAGCATTGAAGAGGTGGTCTCTTAGCAGTGAGATTAATATTTTGTCCTCTTACTGCAAGAGCAGCTACTTGATAAACAGGTTTGACTTGTCCCCAATAATCATGTATGTAGTATTGTGGACACTCTTCAAATGCATCCATCCCATAGGAAATATTAGGGTCTATTTCTTCCTCATAGCCTTCCAAAGAAGCACTAGATGAATCGCAACCCATATGATTCAGACGGGTGACCCTTGGATGCGAGGACTATGGTCCTAGCACCGGAGGTGGTAGCTATGTAGCTTGAGCAATATTTTGGGCTCTAGGAACCATGTGCTACGATATTTGTTCAACAAGTGGGGTAGGCATCAATACAGGTACTTGAGGTGAATCCGTCCAATAGACCAAGGGTGGTCTATTCGCCATCACATGTTTGAACATCACACAATCCTTATCTTGGTGACCTTACCTAGCAATTCTCGTTGAATTGTACTCTAAATGTAGGGCATTCACTAGTGCTATGTGGACAAAAGAAACTGAGCACCATTGTTGTTCCCTTCTTGGATACATATGATTGTTTTCTGAGGCATGATTATCTCTAAGACTTTCTTGAATGGCCTTGGTGAGATCTGCTAAAGTCATCTCAAATATCTTTGGTTCTTTAACAATAGGCTTTATGCTCATTGTCTAATGCCCCGATGCTTGCGAGCTAGTAGATTTAGGCTCAACAGACACTATTTCTCCCTGAATCATTGAATTATCCTCCAATTGGATTGCATTGGTGGTGACTGCTTCCCAAGTGGTGATACCTCTAATGACTAGGCCATTTTCATGATATCCTCATGTTGTAGTCCCCTAATGAATCTATCAAGCAACTGGTTATTATTGAAGCACTCATTTGGATTACAACAAGAATTCAAATGATGAGTCAAGCGACTACTAATAAAGTCTCTCAATGACTCCCCTTCCTCTTGTTGGGCTTTTTGGAGCTGAGATGCTACATGCCAAAGCACTCCTTCTTGTATATATTCCTTTAGGAACAATCTTCAAAGAATAGGGTAAATCGTTTTCTCTTCCATCCTTAAGTACCTATACCAATCCCCATCCTTCCCACTCAAAGTCACAGGCTTTAAGCATTGTTGTTATGTAGTTTGTTGTGTTCTCCTAGGGAATTGCATATTTTTTCAAATACTTTGATATGCTTTCTAGCATCCCCGTCCCCCCACTGTATTTTTGTGTGAGCTTGGCCACTTGTACTGTCTTACTTCTAGGCTCTCTATAAGGCATGCTACACATATTTTCAGCACTAGATCGATCGATAGCTTGAGAAAATGTTGCCAAGTAACCTAAGTGAGTAGGTATAGTGGGGATAGGCGCTCTTGGGACTGCATGTGGAATGATGTGAAAGGTGAATCTACCTCCCCATTTTCCTCGTTCACTTCACTAGTTGTGGGATCCGAATGGGTGGCTCGACTAAAGGTCTCCTTTAAGCGGCTAAACACGCTAGACCCGTGCCATGGGGCAAAGGCATGCATGTCTTGACATTTTAGTGTTTTGTGTAGGATATCCCTCCATCACAACCGAGTCAGAGGAAGAGTCACTAGCTTCTAGGTGGGGGTCTTGAATAGTACTGCCTTGGGTTCTCGCTGCGGGCGTAGAGCCTAAAGTGGAGGGATAATGGATGACCATGTAAATAGAGACACTTTCTATATTCTCATGCTAGATAGAACACAACCGGAGCGTAGGTGCATGTGACCTTGGCACCCTAGAAGTGTTGGTGAGTGCCCGTAAAGGCCACTCACCTAGTTTTTGGGTGTTTCGCAACCCAGTTTTACTCTCAATTTTTTTATTTTCTTGGTCTTTTTCTGACCAAGCTATGGAATATAGTGTGTGATAGCTCAAAACAAGCGTCTCGATCAAAGGGATGTGACATGATTTATGGCCCTAGGTTTGTTTACTTTATGCCCTGGGAATCCGTCAAATAGTCTTTTAGTAGTTGGGCACAAGGCTCCAAGAAGTCCAAGGGTGCAAGTGTGAAGGGGAAGGAGGAGGACTTATTCACATGCCCTCATTCCTCTTGGGGGAGTAGACTATATATATATATATATTATTGAGTCTATATTATATCATAAGACTGAGGATTGAGGCTTGGGCTTGGGGAATGATCCGATCCTTCTTTTAATGTGCGGTTTTCTTAAGTTTATTTTCATTTTTACATTTCTTTCTTTTTTTATATAATCAAAAAATTAAAAACCATAGGAAATTGCAGATTTTATACAGAGAATTGTAGTCTGCACAGTGAATTGCAAAAAAAGTAGTTTTTAATTTTAAAAAATTATTAGAAATATAGACAGTGCAAAAGATTACTATAAAATATAAAAAAATATTAAAAAAATATAAAACTCTGATGCAAAAACAAAAGATCTAGCCCTCACCCTAATCTTTCCTCATCCAAACAACAGTTCTACAGAAAGAATCAAATAAAAAACCGTAGGAAGGACAATAAACAGTTGCATCACAAGCTAAGCACATAGCACCTCCTTGGTAGCAGTGCCAAAAATATTGTATCGTAGGGGACTCGTTGTGTGCTATGTGTGAGCCACTAAGGCTACAAACATGCAACTCATGTGTGAGGAAGCTCAAGAATGCGACGGTGTGTCACTCACCTCTGTCTTTCTGTCGTTGCAAGAATCTGGTGTCGTCGTGAAGAAGGAGCCTGTCGACATCACTGCTCAACCGCCTTGCCGTCGCTGATGCCGCTTCAATGCTTAATTGCTCTCTCTCTCTCTCTCTCTCTCTCTCTCTCTCTCTCTCTCTCTCTCTCTCTCTCTCTCTCTCTCTCTCTCTCTCTCTCTCTCTTGTGAGCACACAATGGAGAAGGAGATGGAGATAAGGCAAGAGCACTCTCTTTAGCATGCACCTCCCAGAATGGGGGATTAAGGTCACAATGACCCTTTTACATGGGCTTGGCCCATTCACACATAGGCGACCATATTGGCCGATCAAAGTAAAACTTAATGTCAACTGAAATATGTGGTGCGCCTCTCATCGACGATCACCCAATCACCTATAGGACCGACAAACCGGTCCTTGACTCAAAACAATATGATATCCATAGATGTTAACTGGGCCAACTTCTAGCCTCATATTTGCCCAGTGTTGACTCCACTACATGACCTGTAAAAACATCATCACACGGTCTTTGTCATCGGTTAACAATTACTTTCTCATGAAGGGAGTTAGTAACACATAGCCTATTGCCATGGAGAAGATAACCATCCTACAAGATGAACGGTCTTCTTTCTTTCCTAAGGCATGGGCTGAAATTATATCCTTGAAATCAAGATCAATAGCATATTCATCTATCATAGAACATTGATCATTATGAGCTGCTATAGACTGCATTTATTCTTGGTCATCGTGATACTGCATCGACCACTTGATTGTGCTTGCCAACAATATGAAAATTAAATTGCGAAAGAGAATTTTCCCACCTCATTTGTTTGTCGGAAAGCTTGGTTTGCGCCATGAAGTATTTAAGACTTTGGTGATTCTTTCATATGATGAATGGAGTCTCCAAAAGATAATGCTTCCATGTGTCAAGGGCATATAGAACACCTTGTAGCTCCTTTTTATATATGCCCAATGTTATGGCTTGCCCTTCTTCAAGTAAGACTGCTCCAAGGCAATCTCCACAAGCATCACATTGGACATGGTTTTGAGAGATCTAGTAGTGTAAGCACAAGATGAGAGGTAAGCTTCTCTTTGAGATTCTCAAAATCATTTTGCTCTTTTGCAGCCCATGTATACTTAACGTTCTTTTTTGTTAATTCATGTAATGGTCCTTCTATTTGTGAAAATTTTTCTATGAAGCATCCATAGTATACACACATACCAATAATGCTTCATAGCTCATGTAGATTCCTTGGATTAAGCCATCCTTTAATTACCTATAGCACTTCTAGATCCATACGGATACCATCTTGAGAGATAATGTGACCTAGGTATTGACTTTCTTGAAGGAAAAACTCACTCTTCTTTTGATTAATAAAAAGTTTATTCTCCCTCAGAGCTTAAAATATTACCTAGAGATGTTGCTTATGCTCCTCAAGAGATTTGGAGTAGATGATATTATTATCAAAGAACACTCCAGTAAACTTGCAGTGGGGTCTAAAATTTTTCTCTATTGAGTGGTTGAACATGGCCGGAGCATTTGTCAAGCCAAAAGGCATGACAAGATATTCATAAAGACCAAATAATGTACGAAAAGTGGTATTTACAATATCTTCATTGACTATCCTTATTTGATGGTAGCCACTTTTAAGGTCTATCCTACTAAATTAGGTAGAGCCTTGTAGCTTATCAAACAGACCTTCTACCCTCTATTTTTTATAGTGATTCTACTTAGTACTCTATAATCAACACACATACAGTATGTGCCATCTTTCTTTTGCACTAAAAGGATTGGTGAACAAAAGGGAGAGGAGCTAGGCCTCACCATCCCAATATCCACCATTTCATGTACTTGCCTCATAATCTCCACTTGTTGAGCTTGGGGAACTCGATAAGGAGGCTTATTAGGCGGTGAGCTCCCAGGTAGAAGCTCTATTCTATGGTCATCATTCCCTCGTTTTGGAGGTAACTCTCCAAGGATGTCAATTGCGGATTAAAAAATCTTGGAATCTATCTAGGAAATTAGACAACTCTAATTCCTCTTGGTTCCTATTATTTCCATTGGATAAAACATTAGGATCATTTATGGACTCTCTAACAAAAATCATGTACGCAAAAACTGAGATTTTCATTGACTTATCAAAAGTAGATGTGTTTACAAGAGGTATAGTACGACCCGACTCATTAGCATCTATGTACATGTTCTTTTCCCTGTACTTGAAATGCTTTCTCCTTTCGAGGAACTTCATATTGACAGTCATGTGGTTGAACCATGGTGCCCCTAGGATAACATCCTCATGCTTGAGAGGGGAGAGGAACTTCTTCCACGAGCGAAGGGCCATAATGATGTCAACTTGATACAGTCACTCCCACATACAAGGTAGATGGGTTAAGTCGTCGCTAATGTTAAATTATTACTTCTCTATGAGAAAGCGACATACCAACAAAATGTTGTATGTCTATAAGATAAGTTGTAAGCCAAGCATAGGATGCACAATAGCATACGCAAAGGGTATACACTACAATAACCTAAGAAATTGTCTTCAACCCGGCATTCTCTTTGTCTCTCTCTACACCTTTTCTATCTCTCTCAAGGAATAATGAAAATTCTCTAAGTAGGTTTTTTATACATGTTTTGGCTTTGCGTAGTCATGAGCGAGGCTACTCTTGGAAGGCTGGATTAAGGCAGATAATGATTAGTAGCATTCATAACTAGGACATTAAGTTAACATGCTAAATTAAAGAACAAAGTAAGCAAGCAAAGTACAAAATAATAGGAAATGGATAGACTGATTAGATGCTTATTTTTGTACAATGAGTAGTGTGATTATATAGCACTATGAGAGAGTAGCCTTAAGCCACATGTTGAGCCACATGTCCTAATACATGGCATAGGAGGTGGCACTCTTAGGTGAGAGGTGGTGGCATGTAGGTGGCACATAGGTAGTCATGCAAAGTGTAGTGTTGCTTCCCACTAGAGTGTGTGAGTGTAGCACCACTAGGGGTTGTTCACATAGTCATAGGATGGAAGTAGGTTTAAAACCCTAACAATCGTCCCCTTAAACTTGATTTCATCCTAGGATTTCCTAAGATACATCATGCCTGGATCTCAATGGATTCAACAGGTCATGATTTATAGTAGGCTTCCTTAGGTAGATGCATGGGTTCACAGTTGGATGCATAAACATGGTTTTCAAATTGGATACATCATGCAAGTGGCATGGATAATGTAGTATTTAGGGATTCAATATCGTACATCCTTAGCGTAACATGATCCTCGCTTGTTGTGTCATTCTTAATAGGTACGAACTAACAAGGGCGTGATATCCATGGAAAATGCAGTAAAATATAGATATATTTCAAGTGTTGTGAGTGTCCGTGTGTGCATAATTTGATGCCTCATGAGGAAGGTCTTACTATGCATCATAGTAGTGTCTAGTCCTCTTGCATATGTTGGCATATTCATAAAATTATCCTCAGAGATACACATGTAAACATACATCTCAATGTGAGATTGATGCACATGTGCTTTATACATGGTGGATTGAGCATACATATGTGCCAATTTTGCAAGTGAGTATAGCTCCTCCTTGAACTTTGATCCTCTGTCAGGCTGATTGTGAAGAACCTTTGCACAAAGTGAAGTCACTCTTCATAATGAGAAAAATTGGTGATAAAAGATCTTCTAATTCAGCTTGTGATTGCTCAGTGGAATGCCTTCCAAACTTAATGCTTGAATCCTTCATTGAATGCCTAGATAGCTTTCAACTATGTGAGTTTTGAGCTATGTGAGTTTTGAGGCTTTTGAAATGTTGGCTTTGATGTGTTGCCCTTTACTAGGTGGGAACCTCAACTTCAAAAATTCAAAGCCATAAAGCGGGTTTTGACTGGGAACGAGGCCTTAAAAAAACAAAAACTTTAAATATTAAATAGATAAATTAAAATAGCCTCCACATGCCAACTTGATGATTGCAATAGGTTTGCAGGCCTTTGACAAGGCATGGAGCTTTGGACACCTATTGGAAATAGAGCTGCAAGGAAACACACATAGCGTAGAGAAGACAAGGGAAGCTCAAGGCACACAAGAAAGAGTGTATTACTTAGTGTGCAATGGAAAGATAAGATAGCCCTAGAGTGATGGGCGTATAAACAATGGACTTGGGGAAAAACCTCCTAGTGAGGGAAAAAATTCCCCGACAGTCCTAAGTGTGTTCACACACATCACTACCACATGTACATGGTAAAAAATCCCCACAAGGAGTGATGCAGTGAATAAGAGATGGCATTTAGAATATAGGGAAGTTCCATCCCTAAGGACACTATTAGTCCGCAAAGAGAAGTAATCCCAGAACTTTGTGGAAAGCTTCAAACCTCTCAAAAGACAAGATGATCTCTCCTGTTGTGAACCTCTCCCTGACATAGTGGTAATGCACCTCAATGTTCTTTGTGCGAGCATGAAAAACTGGGTTTCTCACAATTGCCAATGCACTCTGAATCTCAGTGTAGATAGCGTTGACAATGTCATGTCCAACACCCAAATCAGCCATAAGGCGTCTGAGCCATACACACTCAATCATAGTTGTGAAGATTCCCCATATACTCAGCCTCACAACTAGAGTGGACACAATAGGTTTCTTTTTTCTCAACCATGATATGCATGAACTTTCGAGCATGAAACAAAAACCACTCGTGTACACTCTCATGTCAAAACAACCATCCCAATCTAAGTCCAAAAAGTCATGTAAATCTGGAAGCAATGATCCCCCCTTGGAATAAAACAAGCCAAGATATAAAGTTCCACTCAAGTAGCCAAAAATACTCTTGATAGGCTATGAATGCTTAGACCTCGGGCTATGCATAAATCTGCTAACCTGTGAGACTGCAAACTAAATATCCGACCTCGTGCTGCATACATAAATAAGGCAGCCAATAGCAATTTGGTAAATAGTGACATTGGCAGGATCACCAACACCATGGGGACTCAATTTCAAACCTATTTCCATGGGAGTGGAGTTTGCAATCCTCAAATTCAAAATTACATGGGAATGTCTCTATGTAACTTGTTTGACAATAGGAAACACAACCATCATATTGCTTAAACTATATACCCAAGTAATGATGCAATAGCCCCAATGTTTCATCTTTAAAGTAGTATTCAAATCAGCCTTAAATTCAACAATATATCTTGCATTTGCTCCAGTGATCAGTAAATCATCCACATAGAGAACAACAATGATCGAGAAGTACATCGCCCTCATGCTTTATATACAATGTGCTTTCTATTGGACTGTTACAAAAGCCTCATTTGACCAGATGAGTATCAACTTTCTCATATGTAGCACGAGGAGATTGCTTCAACCCATACAAAGATTTCTTACATTTGCACACTTTATCCTCTTGTCCTTTCTTGACAAAACCATGAGGTTGCCTTACATAAACTTCCTCAAATATGTCACCATTCAAGAAAGCAGTAACATTGTTTGACTGATGTACATCCAACCAAAATGAGCTACCAATGCACATAGAAAATTCACAGTATTCATACAACAAGTGGGAGAAAAAGTCTCTTCATAATCTATGCGTTTTTGTTGTGCATAACACTTTGCAACAATTGAGCCTTATAGCAAGCAATCAAGTGCATCATATTCAAAATGCATGGCGGAAATCCAATTTTTTTGAATTTTGTGTTCATTAAAAAATAGTGGTTCCTCAATATCACATAAGCTAGACACAACAAAAGCATACCAATTTGATGCATTAGATGCATGGTGAGAACTTGAACGAGTACAAGTAGACAAAGGTGCATCCAATTTACTATCATACAAAGTATGCACCAACCATTTTGGCTGTTGGAGTTAGGGTTGCAAAGAAACGCACACAGCTTGGAGAAAATGAAGGAAGCTCAAGGCACACAATAGAGAGTGTGTTACTTAGTGTGCAATGGAAAGATAGATAGCCCTAGAGTGATGGACATATATACAATCACAGGGGAAAAAACCTCCTAAAGAGGGAAAAATGCCTTGGTGGTCCTAGTGTGTTCACACACATCACTACCACATGTTTATGGTAACAAATCCCCCCTGGACTGATGCGGTGAACAAGAGCTGGCACGTGAATAAAGGGAAGTGCCATGCCCTGAGGACACGATCAATCCACAAAGGGGAGTAAGCCCAAAGCTTTGTGGAAAGCTTTGAGCTTCTCACGAGACAATGCCTTTGTGAAAAGATCTGCAAGGTTGTCTTGTGTTGGCACATAAGCCAAGCTGATCTCTCCTACTGAGAGCCTCTCCCGAACATAGTGGTAATGCACCTCAATGTGCTTTGCACGAGCATGAAAAACTGGGTTCCTCGCAACTGCCAATGCGCTCTGACTGTCAGTGTAGATAGTGTTGGTAGTGTCCTGTCCAACACCGAAATCATCCATAAGGCGTCTGAGCCATACACACTCAACCATAGCTGTGAAGACTACCCTGTACTCAACCTCACAACTACAAGTGGCCACAGTAGGTTGCTTCTTGATCAACCATGATATACATGAACTTCCAAGCATGAAACAAAAAGCACAAGTGGACACTCTCGTGTCAAAACAACCAACCCAATCTGAGTCCAAAAGAGCATGTAAGTCTGACGGTATTGATCCCCCCTTGGGATAAAACAATTCAAGATGTAAAGTGCCACTAAGGTAGTGGAAAATCTTCTTGAGAGCCTGCCAATGCTTAGACCCTGGGCTATGCATAAATCTGTTGACATGTGAGACTGCAAACTGAATATTCCTGTTGCATACATAAATGAGGCAGCCAACAACAGTTTGGTAAAGAGTGACATCAGCAAGATCACCAGCATCATGTAGACTCAACTTCAAACCTGTTTCCATGGGAGTGGTAATAGGTTTGCAATCCTCAAGTCCAAACTTACATAGCAATGTCTCTATGTAGCTTTTCTAACACAAGGCAATACCACAATCACACTGCTTATACTGTATACCCAAGTAATGATGCAACAATCCCAAATCTTTCATCTTGAAAGTAGCATTCAAATCATCCTTAAATTCAGCAATATGTCTCTCATTTGGTCCAATGATCAGCAAATCATCTACACAAAGAACCACAATGAGAAGTACATCACCCTCACGCTTTATATACAATGTGCTTTATGTTGGATTGTTACAAAAACCTTGTTTGACCAAATGAGTGTCAGCTTTCTCATACCAAGCATGGGGTTTCTGATGCAAATCCAACCAAGGGCCAAGCTTCAATGCATGCTCATCTCCTCTACCATGCTAATTACTAAGCTAAGCTATGCTAGTATGAGTGATTATGTGAGGAGATGTACATCTTTCTCGTAAGAATACTCCTTATTCCTCTCAATCTACTCTCATACCCCGCTAGCTCTCACCATCTTCGAAGGTGTGTGAGGTCTTGGGTCTGAGACCGTGAGGGAATTGATGTTGTGTTTGATAAGTGTTTTGCTTAGTGCATGAAGTTTCCATCTTCATTGCACTAGCTAGTATTGAAGGAATACAAAGAATTGTATTGTAAAATGTCTCTCTTGATGGGAGAAACCATAATACAAAGCCTTTTGGAGGGGGGACCGGCTCCATGCAAATCCGGTCCTCAATTGTTGTCAATTGCTTAATTTCTCTCTCTTTTGAAGTATTGTTCATGCTATCAACTAGGTGTTATGCTTTTTGTTGCTCTCTCCACCCAAGCACTCTTGTTAATTCTCATTAGGAATCTATTCTAATGAAATGCTCACTATGTTCATACTATTTTCCACTACACACAAGTTACTAGGCCATTAAAAGTTACATTGGTATCAGAGCACAAGGTTTCTCTTTTCTTGCTCAAGAAGGGAGGTCCTCAAGCTAGCTATAAATGGTTGGTACTATTAATTGCATGTGAGTAAGTAGAATAGGGATTTTTCAGCCTTGCAGTGTGCCTGCCTTTGTGCAGTTAACGGGGCATCACCATTGAGAGCTATGGTCTTAATAGTGGAGTCCTACGAGGAACCACTATTGAGCTATTAGAAGCTTGACAGGAGCCGGTGTTGTTTTGGTGTTGAATGACCCTCTCTTCTACTCCTTGCAATTAATGGTATTCGAGCCACGGGTACAGTAGCTGTAGTGCTTTTTCTAAAGGGGTAAAGAGGAGTAGAGACTAGGTCTTGAAGTGCCAAAGTACATTGTACACCTAAAAAGTTTACACCTAAAAGTTGTTAGAATGGCTGACAATAGTAAAGAGAGTGGAATTAATGTTGATAACTTTGATTTTGCTAATGAGCAAGCTACTAATGATGCCCCAATGCTTGTTAACTATCTTGTTTCTAGGCTTCAACAAGCCATGGGCAATCCATCCCTCCAAAGTGAAGTGCAACGGCAGCTTCGTGCTCATCGGATTCTCCAAGCTCCCCACCATGACGACAGAACACCTAGGAAGCCTCCTTGCGAGACTTCCAAAAGAGGTCTCTCTCCGATTCGGGAAGAGGAAGAGGATCCCTATGAAGGGCTCAAATATTTGCTCCTTGATGATGCATCTCCTTCTCAAAGGAGAAATCAAGAGCCTCCATCAAAGGAACAAGAAACAAGTGAGTCTCCCGCCACCTCAATGGAGATGGCTCCACGAAGACAGTGGGCTAAACGCTCTCCATCGCCTCCAAAATGGAGAAGACCACCACATACTTCTCCACACCATACTTCAAAGAGGGATGACAAAAAGAAAGAGAAGAAAAAGGAAATAAAGAGGACACCCTCTTCTTCATCCTCTTCCTCTTATGAAAGTGATGGTGAAGACAACGGAGATCAAGGCAAGAAAAAGGCGTGAAAGAGGTCACCCTCTTCTCTATCTTCCTCAAATTCTTCATCTTCTGAAGAAAGTGATGGTGCAACCTTTGAACCATCAAAAAGAAGAGGCCATAGGAAATCATATGCCACATGGAAGAGGTCATCCAAGCTCAAGAAGTTCAAGGAGGGAGGGAAGAGAATCTCTTTCCTTACCTACGATGACACTTTTAGGTGCTACGAACAAAGTCTTGGCCTTTATCCAACAATTTGATGTGGCGTTTGGAGACGAGGGCTTCACGGAGTCCTCTAAGCTACGCCATTTAGCTATGCACTTTCAAAAGTCTGCCAGACAATGGTGGTCTAGCCTATGGGCCAACGGTGAAGCTCCACAAACATGGAAAGCTTCAAGATCTTCCATTATGAAGCAGTTTTTGGCCACCGATGCCAAAGACAAAGTACTCACCGAATGGAGAACCTTAAAGATCTCTCCCTATGAATCCATTCACAAATATGTAGACAAGTTTTGGGACCTACAACTCAAAGCCACTGTCTTCAAAAAGTTGGATTTTGGAGAGTAAAAGCATCAATTTTGTGCGGGCTTAACTGAAGAAATGGCAGAGTATGTCAACTCCCAAAGGCCACGCACCATATCGGCGGTTATACACCACACTATGGTAGCCTCTCGAATCAATTTCCAAACGGGAGCTAAAAGAAATTCTAAGCCCACGGAAAAAAATGGTTCCAATGAGCCTAAGGGGAAGGACAATGTCCAAAAGTCTCCTAAGGGCAACTCCAACAAAGCTAAAGAGAAGGGAGTTTATAAAGGCAAAAATAAACTCTCTCCCGAAGATCTTGAGCGTTATCGCAAGGATAACCGATGTTTCAAGTGCGGCAAGCAAGGGCATGCGTACCGCGCTTGTCCCCAAAAGAACACGCGCCATGAACCTCCTAGAGCTACCTTGGTCGAAATCCAAGAGGAGGAAATTCACCACAAAGGATCTCCTCTATGCCACGCTTGGGGAAAGGTAAGATAACATGATGCTTTTATTCTCTTTGACCCTGGTTCTACTCACAATTTTGTATCTATATAGTTTGCCACCAAGCTAGGCATACAAGCCTATGAGATGGGAGATGTCCTACCCGCAGACGGTGCTTTCAAGGGGCAAGAAGCTTTATTCACTCCCTTAATCGGGAAGTTGAGGCTCCATGTCCAAATCTATGTGGACAAAGAGGACTTATTTATCTCTCCTCTCAAGCATGAGTATGTAATCCTAGGGGCACCATGGTTTGATCGCATGGCTGCCAATGTTAAATTCCCTGAAAGAAGAATCTCCTTTAAGTTCAAGGAAAAAGATATGTATATAGATGCTAAGGAAATTGGTAACACTATACCCATTGTACATACACAAGCTTTCAACAAGTCAATAAAGAGCTCTATTTCCGTGTAGATGATTTTTGTAAAGATTCTCAAAATGAACTTAATGTTTTAGCAAAAGAAAATATACACAATAGAAAGGAATTAGAGTTATCCAATTTTCTCAAGGGGTTTCAAGATGTCTTTATTGAGAACATCCCTTGTGAGCTACCTCCTAAACGAGGCAATGATGACCATGCAATTGAACTTCTTCCAGGAAGTTCACCACCTAAAAAACCTCCTTATAAAGTTTCTCAAGCTCAACAAGAGGAGATTATGCAGCAAGTGCATGAGTTAGTCGAGAAGGGCATGGTTAGGCCTAGCTCATCTCCATTTTGTTCTCCTGTGCTACTAGCACAAAAGAAAGACGGCACATATCATATGTGTGTCGACTATAGAGCACTAAATAGGATCACTATCAAAAATAGGTTTCCCGTTCCATGGGTAGAAGACCTATTTGACAAGCTAAAAGGGCTTACCTACTTCAGTAGGATTGACCTAAAAAGTGGCTATCATCAAATAAGGATAGTTGATCAAGACATTGTAAAGACCGCAATTTGCACTCTGTTTGGTCTTTACGAATACATTGTCATGCCTTTTGACTTGACCAATGCACTAGCCACATTCAACCGCTTGATGGAGAAGCTATTCAGACCTCATTGAACCTTTACTGGAGTGTTCTTTGATGATATCACCATCTACTCTAATTCATTAGACGAACGCAAGCAACACCTCTAGGTAATATTTCAAGTTCTAAGAGAGAATAAACTTTATGTTAATCAAAAGAAAAGTGAATTTTTCTTACAAGAGATTCAATATTTAGGTCACATTATCTCTCAAGATGGCATCCAAATGGATCCATCAAAGTTAGAGGTAATAAAAGGATGGCCTAAACCAAGGAATCTTCATGAATTAAGAAGCTTTATAGGTATGTGTGCATACCATAGACGCTTCATAGAAAGTTCTCACTAATAGCAGGACCATTACATGACCTAACAAAGAAAAATGTTAGACCAGTACACATGGTCTGCCAAGGAGAACAATGCTTTCAAAAAGCTTAAAGAAAATCTTATCTTTCAACCTATGCTTACACTACCGGATCTGTCAAAGCCATTTGAGGTCCAATGTGATGCTTGTGGTGATTGCCTTGGAGCTGTTTTTCTTCAAGAAGGGCACGCCATAGGCTATGAAAGTCAAAGTCTCGACCCTGTTGAGCAAGCTCTAGGCATATATGAAAAGGAACTCCTTGCAGTTCTACATGCCTTGGACTCATGGAAGCACTATTTATTGGGGACTCCTTTTATTCTGTGAACGGATCACCAAAGTCCTAAGTACTTCATGATGTAGGCCAAGCTCTCCGACAAACAAATGAGGTGGGAAAAATTTCTTTTGCAATTTCATCTTCATATTGGTCACATACCTGGCAAGCATAATCAAGTAGTCGATGCACTCTCAAGACGGTCAAGAGTGAATGCGGTTTCCATAGCAACTCACAATGATCTATCTTCTATGATAGATGAGTATGCTATTGATCCCAATTTTAGAGATGTGATCTCAACCCTTGAACTAGGGAAGAAAGGGGAACAATTTAACTTACAAGATGTTTATCTTCTTTATGTCAATAGACTATGTGTTACTAGCTCACTACGTGAGAAATTAATGTATGAATCTCATGATCCTCCTTATGCGGGGCATAGAGGGATTTAGTGTACCCTAAAGGGTATTGAAACATCATATTTCTATTGGCCTATCATGAAAGAAAACATACAAGAGTATGTTTCTAAATGTGTGGTATACCAAAAGACAAAGTTTGATAGAGGGAAGCAACCTGGATTGCTTCAACCTTTGACAATCCCTAATTCACCATGGGAGAGCATATCCATGGATTTTATCTTTGGATTGCCTAAGTAAATCCATGGGAATATGGGAATAAGGACGATAGTAGACAGGTTCAGTAAACAAGCTCATTTTATACCTGTCAAAAAGACTATCAAAGCCCATCAAATGTCAACCCTCTTCATTTCAAAAATCTTCAAGTATCATGGCTTGCCAATGTCCATAGTGTCGGATAGAGATCCTAGAATGACCAGTTATTTTTGGAAGGGTCTCTTTGAGAAATTAGGAACAAGGCTAAACTTCTCTTCTACCTATCACCCACAAATGGATGGCCAAAGTGAAATAGCTAACCTAACAATTCTCGATCTACTAAAAGCCTATGTAATGGAAGTAGATCAAAAGATCCCAATGGGATAAGTACTTACCCTTAGTGGAGTATGCCTACAATAACAATGTACATACTTCCACGGGAAAATCACCTTTTGAGGTAATTGAAGGAAGATCAAAAAGTCCCTTGCTACTTAAGATACACGAGAAGATCTTTGCTGCAGATGAGTACAACCGAGACCTACAAGAATCTTTCCAAAAGATTAAGGATGCTATCTCTATCTCACAGCAAAGGCAAAAGGCTGCTCCTGACAAGCACAGAAGAACCCAAGCCTTTAAAGAAAATGATTGGGTCTTACTAAATTTTCCCAAGGCTCGATTAAGGCACACCACGGGCAAGAATCCTACGGGACACCAAAAGTACTATGCTAAGTTAGCAAAAAGGTACTATGGTCCCTTCCAGATTCTTAGGCCACTCAATGAGATGGCCTATCAACTCAAGTTGCCCAACTATTGGCTCATACACAATTGTTTCCATTTTAGCCTACTAAAGCCTTACAAAGGAGAGCCACCTCAAGAACCAACTATTGAAGACCCACCAGAGATCGAGGACAAGAAGAGGTGCTGCAGTCCGAGTCCATTCTCCGACATGAAGACAAGGTACTAAGAGGCAGTAAGACTATTCGATGATATCTTATTAAGTTTAAAAATTATCCTTTTGAAGATGCTAGACGGATGCAAGGCATACAATCAAAGGATAACCTAAACCTTTTCAATGCTTACAATGTTTCCCTAGAGTAAGCAAATGTACAAATGTTAAAAATGAACAAAGTTTTTGTCTTATAAGAATCTCTTTTTCTTATTGTGCACAAAAATGAAGTAGTATGCATGCTTAGATCAAGTTTGCGGAGATGACGTCTCCTGAACGCCAAGTAGATCTTGTCACTCTACTATGGAAGACTGATAGAACTAACGTGCAAACATGCTTGCAGCAGCTTAGGCTCTCAAGTGCCAAATGGACTAGTCATCCATTCTGGAACGATGTCATAGGGTAACATAGGGACCCTCTACCAGCTACGAAAAGTACTAATCAATATGCTTTATTGTCTCTACCCGATAGTCGAGGACGACTATGATTCAAGAGAGAGATAATGTCGTAATAATCAATATCTAATTCTCCTAAATGATTTTCTCATGTTAAACTGATCATTTAATATGGGGAACTGCCAAGGGAGAAAAAGCTAGAATATTGGTTAAGCTAGCAGACCGGCCACGGTAGGGATCCAAAGGAGGGAAAATAGGGATCCAAAGGGGGGGTAATCTGCAAAAAGATCTATGTGCAACAATGGGCTCAAAAGACCCTAAGTTTTAGCCCATTAAGACTTCCAAAATGTTAAGGTTCCAAAATTCAAAGTTTGTGTCCAAAGGTCAAACATTAGGGGAATTGGATGCTTTGTGTGTGTCCCAAAAAGTCTTTGTCAAGCCCTACATAGGAGGGGGCGAGCCCAAGAAGTAGGGGATGAGAGAGAAACACCCACACACACTCACAAGCTTCATTTGTACACAAGGGGGAAGAGGGGCACATGTCAGGTCCCTAGGCCAGATGCCCACAAGGTGTACTCAAATCCTATTGGATGGCCATGGAGGTGGACCAATGAGAATTAGTCTAGAGTAAATGTAGTTTTATTAATTTAAAATCACTTAATAAAAGAACCAATAAGAATTAAGCTCTCTAGAAGAATATTGGACAGTCTCCCAAGGGGACCAATGAGCATTCAACAGCCCAAATGGCTTGCCTGATTCCTATTGGCCAGGAGGTAAAGGGGTCTAATGAGAGTTTAGTTGCCTTTATTAATTACAAAAGGGGAAAGGGGGACACATGTCAGAAGGCTATCACTTATGCTGCTTAATTTCCATTGGCTAGGCCAGGGGAGGTCCAATAGGGCTGTAGCATGAGCATTTAGCAAGGGAGGTCGACCAAGAGAGAGGGGGGGCTGATTTTTGCAAGGCATTATCACACACACACACCGGGGGATTCACCATGGAAAACTTACCACACCACGTAAGTGCAAGGGAGGGGGGTTTTTTTACAAGTTACATAAGCTTATAAGTTAGGGGCAAGCCCCGAATAATTTATCTACCAAGCTTAAAAATAAGGGAGGGGGTATTATATTTGGGGGGGGGGGGGGGGGGAGAAGTGAGAAAAGGGAAAAATGAGAGGAATTTTTTGTGTTTCAAGATCATGGCTTTCCAAAAGAGTCTCCCCTCAAACTTGTGAGTCAATAGCTACAAAGGTACATGCAATAACTAGCAATCCTTTGTATTAATTGCTTGTTTTGTGATTATAGTTCATTTATTGAGGTATAAAAGCTATAAAGAGTTTTTATAAATGCAAATTTACATGGAGAACTTAACACAACTTTATAGCCTTTTTTTGAGTAATTTAGATGGATCAAAATTGGATGAGTAGCTAGAGTGCAGCCTGAACGAGCACATAGTTTGAAATTCAAACTAAGACACATTGAGGATACATCTAGTTATCAACAGAAGTAGTTCCTTAATACGTTGCCAGTCACTATGCCACAAGATCTTTGACTAGTTTTATTCATTTAGATCATGTGAGATCTAAATTGTATATGTAAGATAGGTGTCTGATAGTTTTCTGCATTGCTTTTTGTATAAGCATAGAAAGGGGGGGTTATATTCCCTAACATGAGTCGTATACATGGGGTTTTATCAAAGTTGTCCGCTGGTAGGTGGCGTCCCTTTTTGTATATAGAGTGAATCCCCTGGGACACACACTCACACAATCTCATGTGTGAAGCAAAGAAGACTCTCTCTCCTTCTCAAGCTCTAATGGAAAGCTTACCACCTACTCCAAGCTTGTGAGAAGGGATGCCTACACCAACAACTCTTGGCTTTGTGATGCAAATCCAACCAAGGGCCAAGCTTCAATGCATGCTCATCTCCTCTACCATGCTAATTACTAAGCTAAGCTATGCTAATATGAGT
Organism: Adiantum capillus-veneris; assembly: GCF_014529385.1. NCBI lineage: Eukaryota > Viridiplantae > Streptophyta > Polypodiopsida > Polypodiales > Pteridaceae > Adiantum > Adiantum capillus-veneris. The sequence goes on from NC_140945.1 coordinate 126,373,396, forward strand.
GATTATGTGAGGAGATGTACATCTTTCTCGTAAGAATACTCCTTCTTCCTCTCAATCTACTCTCATACCCCGCTAGCTCTCACCATGTTTGAAGGTGTGCGAGGTCTTGGGTCTGAGATCGTGAGGGAATTGATGTTGTGTTTAATAAGTGATTTGCTTAGTGCATGAAGTTTCCATCTTCATTGCACTAGCTAGTATTGAAGGAACACAAAGAATTGTATTGTAAAATGACTATCTTGATGGGAGAAACCATAATACAAAGCCTTCTGGAAGGGGGACCGGCTCCATGCAAATCCAGTCCTCAATTGTTGTCAATTGCTTAATTTCTCTCTCTTTTGAAGTATTGTTCATGCTATCTAACTAGGGTTTATTCTTTTTGTTGCTCTCTCCACCCAAGCACTCTTGTTAATTCTTATTAGGAATCTATTCTAATGAAATGCTCACCATGTTCATGCTATTTTCCGCTACACACAAGCAACTAGGCCATTAAAAGTTACAGAAACTCTGTACAAAATGACAAAATAGCGTGTGCAGTAGTACCTATAGTGGAAACGGAGGCCGAAATGAGCCCGAATCAGAAATCTAAGCAGACTGAGCTCTACGACCCTCCCGAAATATTTTTCAACCAACCTCACTGAAAATAGGAGAAAATGAGCAGGCGTGTGCTGGAGCAGCTGGCGACTAAGCCCGGGAGGATGCAACCTGCTCTGATACCAATTGTTGGAATTAGGGTTGCAAAGAAACACACACAGCTTGGAGAAGACGAAGGAAGATCAAGGCACACAATAGAGAATGTGTTGCTTAGTGTGCAATGGAAAGATAGATAGCCCTAGAGTGATGGGCGTATATACAATGCACGGGGGAAAAACCCTCCTAAAGAGGAAAAAAATGCCCCGGCGGTCCTAGTGTGTTCACACACATCACTACCACATGTATATGGTAACAATGGCATACCTCTCGCTTGCTCATTCTCAGCCCTCTCCTCATCAAGTACATCATGTACATCTTCATCAGTAATAGGCCGATCTGTAACATTTTCAAAGAGCCCCCATATGTTGTACATTTACCTCATTTGAAGTTACATTCCAAATTCCACAACTGAAAAGAGTCAACAAACTATCATAAATGTCATGCGAGTTTACATTACTATTGCTAGTACATGATAGCAAGGGCTGAATAGAATCTTCCACAAACAACACATCCCGTGAAACCAAGATATCGTGTAACCTTTACTTTTGGAATTATAACCGACAAAAATGCACTTGATAGCCTTACCATCCCATTTTTTGCGTTGTATTTGTGGCACCAACGTATAAGCCAAACAATCAAAAACACGCATGTGCTCAATAGAAGGCTTTCGATCATGCCATGCTTCATACGGAGTCATAAAATGAAAAGATTTTATAGGAAACCTATTAAGTACATAAGTAACACACATGATGGCCTCAAGCCAAAAGGAATGCTGCAAAGCTTGACTTTTGACCATACATCGTGCCATTTCTGTAATTGACCTATTTTCCTTCTCAACAACACCATTTTGTTGAGGTGTATACGGCACTGTACATTGGTGTTGTATCCCAGGACTAGCAAAAAATGCATTAAGTTCATAAGACATATACTCCCCCCTTGATCGGAACGGACGATGACCATAGTACATTTTAAGAAATTTTCAACCATAGCCAAAAAAAAAATGAAGCACATAAATACTTTGGAATTCGCTATAAGCGGATATACCCATGCATCTCTTGAGTAATCATCAATGAAGGTCACAAAGTGAAGGTAATTGCCCAAGGGCAGAGTTTGCATCGGCCCACAAACATCACTATGCACAAGCTGCAACTTGCATGTGGCCCTAATTGAACCATCCTTTGGAAACTTTGAAAGATGCATCTTACCCAACATACAGCCTTCACAAACATGTTTAACATGTGCTTCAAGATGTGGCAAAGAAGCAACTATATCAATTTTTTGCAAATGTAGCAAACTGGAAAAATTTCGATGTCCAAAACGTGCATGCCAAAGTTTTGCTTCTGAAACAGCCTTTGAATCGACAACTGTATTTGGAAAATTCTACCCATACTTGTCATACAAAGTGAGCTTATACAACCCCACAACACAAAATGCCAGATGCAACAATTTTACCACCAAACTGAGATCATGTATTGTGCATCTGCCATCCAGAAATTTGACTAGAAGGCCAAGTCTAGAAAATGAAAATACAAATAAGAGATTTTTCTTGATCCTAGGTACATATAATACATCAACAAGTGTGAAAGAACTGCCTTTTGCAATAGTAAACACAATCTTTCCAACCCCCTTAACCAGATAAGAGGCATTGTTTGCACAAGCGATTATTTTCCCATGAGGGACATCCTCGAGAGAGATAAACATGTCACAATGAGATGTAATGTGCTTTGTGGTGCTAGAACCACTGTCAAAGTACCACACATGAGCATCTATAGCAGCTAACATACATGCATCATGGAAAGAAGAATCATAAGTTCACTCTGCATTAGAAGCCCATTCTGCATCAACATCAACATCACAATCTCCTTTCACAGAAGACTCAACAATGGCTACATTTGTATCCTGGAACTAGATACTTCCTTCTTAGCCTCTTTTACCTTCAACTTTGGACACTGCTTGATCAAGTGATCATTAGCTTTACAATAATGACAACACATCTATTTTTTTTCCTTTTCACCAAAATTTCTAGATGAAGTGTTGGTAGAAGCAGCATTAGGAACAGGTGCCTTTCCACTCACATAAGAACCATGAGAAGTGGATGCATTACTGTTACCACTTTTTCTTTGAGGAGCAATACCGGCCAGAATATCCCAATCCCATTTTGTAAATTTTGTTGAACAAATGTGAGGATTAATAGTGCGCTTCATAGACAACACAATCAATGCATGAGCATGCACATCTCTTACATCCCAACGAGCCTACTCAGCCTTAGGCAAAAAAATCTAACATCAGCAATCCTGCCAGCAAAACCTACAGCATCCTCAACATTACATGTATCCACAAAACCAAGATGTATATCAATGCCCTGCACAATATTCCACTAGACGCCCTTTGACACAAGGACATGTTGCATCATGTAAGCCTACATAGGGTAATTGTCCCCATCCAAACTTTCCTCAGTAGCAAACATCTTGAACACATATGTGTTGTTGTCATCCCCATGGTGAATGCCTACACCTGATGTGAAAACTACCCAACAAGAGAAGAAATGAAGTGGGAACAACAAGTGCTACATAGCACAAATAGTAGAAGGCTCTAAAGGACTTGTTATGCAAAAAATGGCACCGACAAAAATTTTGCACAAAATGAAGAAATAGCTTGTAGTGGAAAGGAAGGCCAAAATGAGCCCAAATGAAAATGAACCCAAAGTATTTGTTGACGTACTGAAGCTCACCAAAGCTCATAGAAATCTGAGAAAGTGAGCATGCATGTGCCCGAGAGGATTCAACATGCTTTGATACCAATTGTTGGAAATAGGGTTGCAGGGAAATGCAGAAGACAAAGGAAGCTCAAGGCACACAACAAAGAGTGTATCACTTAGTGTGCAATGGAAAGATACGATAGTCCTAGAGTGATGGGGGTATATACAATGCACGTGGGAGAAAACCTCCTAGTGAGGGGAAAAATGCCTCAACGGCCCTAAGTGTTTTCACACACATCACTACCACATGTACATGGTGACAACACCTGCGATTGCAAGCAACATGTGATGCAGGTTGAGAGCACTAGGGTAGTTATGACATGGCTTGACGATGAGGGCATCAGACAGCATTGATGTTGGTATAGTTGAAGCTTGATGGCTAGCAACTAGTGGCAAGGAAAACGTATACAGATAGATGTAGATCCAATGCTCTGAACTTGATTCTTTGATTGCTCACAAATGATGACCTAGGGCAGCAAAATCGTGAGCCGATGATGCAATCTTAGTAGCAAGGCTTATGAATTGATATGAGCATGGGGTTTGATTATTGTTGAGACTCAAAGTGTGTAGCAGATGGTTTTCTATGGCTTGCAGTAGATCCAATTCAACATTAGTGTGAGCGTACGGGGACTAGCCGATGGAGCTGGTGGACCACCCCCTTGTATTCAACCTTTGCTATGCTATCTCTCAGTGCTACTCTTAGTGTGAGTGTACGGGGACTAGCCGATGGAGCTGGTGGACCACCCCCTTGTATTTGGGCTTTGCTATGCTACTATCTCTCAGTGCTTGTAAGGATTTATTGGTGGCAAATTTGCAGTGCTAGTTGATTCAAATGGGTAGCTAGCAAGTGATGTGTGTCGTGCAGGCCATTGACCAGATTGGAGCTTAGTGGGACAATGAGATACTGCTAGAATCAAGTCGATGGGCTGTGACAATGCCACACAATTAGATGTTGATGTGAAGAGGCAAAGTTTTGTGCACCTAATGGAAGGGGAGCAAGGCACTGAGTGTTTGATAATGTGCAACATTGATGGATGAGAGCCGAGCAAGATAGTGAGCTGATTATGCCATCAAGGAGAGAGTTAAAAGACATGCAAGCCTCCACTTGTCCTTCTCAAAACAAAAAAAAACTTTCAAAAAATAACCTTACTAAATGCTCAAGGGAGTCACACCATGACATCTAGCATGTGAGCTATCTAATTTCTAGCATACATGCAAAAGGAGATAATAAATGATATTTACAATTATAATATTTATAATTAGCCTCACAATTGCTCAGATACCACTTGTAAGGCTTGATTAAGGTGGACAATGATAAGTAGCATTCATAAGTAATACATCAAATTAACGCACTAATTTAAAAAAGGATATAAGCAAGCAAAGTAAAAAAGGACAAAAAATAGATGGATTACTTATTTTTGTACAATGAGTGGTGTGTTTATATAGCACTATGAGAGTGTAGCCTTACTCCACATGTTGAGATACATGTCCTAATACATGGTAGTCATGCAAAGTGTAGGGTTGCTTCCCACTAGAGTGTGTAAGAGTAGCACCACTAGGGGTTGTTCAGATAGGCTTAGGATGGAAGTAGGTTTAAAACCCTAACAACTCTGACTCTCAGAAAGAAAGTAGCAATGACGCCACAAAAATTAGTATTCATTAGTCAGTTTTCAATGAACCATGAGCCAATTGTTTCCATTCCATGGGTGATTGTTCTTACGATCGAATATATGTCCCTAGTGGAGTATCCATTGATGTTAATGGACAAGCAAGGATCTCGCCATTAATGATATTTTGGGTGTCACTTTTGCACTACATATTTTTATCCTAGACATTGCATTGACTTTTTGATGATCTTAAACTTGTATCGGCTTATCTATATCACAATGTATAGATGCAGTCAGTATTTTAGACGGCACAACTATCCACAAGAACTAGGAATCCTACTTGAGCGGATCCCTTGCTTCCTCTATAGCACTAGGAGTGTCTATAGAAGCACCATTTTTGGGGTGGAACCCATCTTGTGATTACTACATCACTCAATAAGTGTTGATGGTTAATTTTGGAAACTTCATTAGGAAAGAAATGGACTCATTTTTGGGCCTTTTCGCTCTAGGGAGGGAATGCTCCTCAGCCAAGGCTAACGTTACGTAAAAAAAGCCTTTTTCTTCATTTTGCAAAATGTCCATGAAAACCATTTTGGTGAAATTGTCACTATCACTAGAAAAGTAAGACGCTTGATAGCACAAGCACCGAACACCTTTTTATGACCCGCTGTTGCTATGGTATAAAGTGAGGTACTTGTACGTGTACATCTCGTGAAGCATCAACTACCTTTTTTTGAGCTACTCACAAATCAAATTTGAAAGGATCGTACTTGATAGAAATTGATAGGTAATATTTAAGACTATGAAGGGGTTAGAACCAAGCAAATAGAGACCCATGAGGGGTCTCTTGGGCCTCTATTTTCTTGGTTTTGACCTCCTGAGGCCCTAGGCTTAAAAAAGCTATATCTTGAGCTAGAGATGTCATATTTGAGCATTTTAAATTGTTATCCTAAGATTTTTGGACATTCTTGATGCATCCATGGTATTCTTTTTGTGTTTTGAAAACATCTCTAATGTGTTTTCTTACATCACATATCACGTCACTCATTAAGATTCATAGACATGGATTTTTTGCATACACTTAAGTTGGGATCTTGAAAAGCATTCTATACAAGCATGCATTTAAGTGATCGAGCAAACTTTTACGTATGTACTATGAAAAATAAAATTCCAAACAATTACTTTTGTATTTTCTAGAATTACCTCTCTCTATGTTGAGTTGACCTTTCTTACAGGGCCCAAAATTGAGTCCAATTTTTTCCTAATGTCTCACTTTCCTTTTCAAGAAAAGAAATCCTTTATCAGCCAAGGGTTATTCAGTTAGTCCTTTCCATACTCTCACTAAGGGAGTTGGATGGGCAAGATATACCAAGGGGTTCGGATTGCCAAGGAAACACCCAAGGTTAATAGTTTAAATTTCTTTATCTTCACTAATCTCTATTTTTAGTGATTAGCATGTCAAAATCATTTGGATAATATATCCTTATATGTTGAAATATGCACTTGACCTCTGAATAAGTATAAGGTATTTTTCACCTCATCATAAGTATATGTTTTTGGTTCAATTTTATTTTTGCATAAGTTTGCTTACACTTTGCAAGAGGGATCCAAAAGCTAGAAGGCTTTCATCCAATTTTCCCCTCAACCACATGACAAGGTCATGAAAGAGCATTGCATTTTGGAAAAGTAGTGTTTCAGGTACCACTTTGGCAGCCTGTCACTTTCTCTCTTCACTGTTCATTAGGATACCTCCACAGTTTTGTTCCCTATTGCAACTGTTACATACCTCTATGGTAGGGTTTGTTTGGCACATGTTGTTAGTCACACAGTGTGCAACATGTTCTCGGAACTCATGGGGTTTGGTTTAGTCAATATAGAGTAAAGTATATGAGGGTCCCTCTCGCTCACGTCGCTGCTGAGTGTTTGCAATTACCTCCACACACAAGTACATCTTGTACTTGCATTACTCCCCCTTGGAGAAGCGTTTTTATCCTTTTTAAAAAACGTGAAGATATCTTTGTAATGAGGCGGTCCGGGGCGGGCAACAAGAAGAGCAACCTCTAGACACCCTTCAAGGCTCCCGTGCTGCTCAATGGTGCTGGGACATGACACAACACAAACCAAAACAACAAACCCACAGCCAAATCCCAACTACACAAGGGGCACCACCTAGTTTAAGAGCGAACTAGGACGCAAAAGAGGAGAATCGTTAGAGCAACCCACAAACAAGCAATGAATTTACACTAACCCTAACACCAATGGAACACTCTCACACACTAAAACACGAGAGAGCGAGAGAGAGAGAGAGAGAGAGAGAGAGAGAGAGAGAGAGAGAGAGAGAGAGATGGTGTACAACTTAGCTTCAACTTTATATTTTGCACAAAAAGGAACTTAGAGCTTGCGGAATCAAGTGACAAGATTTGCTTATAGCATCACTAGCACATTGTCTTAGGGTTATGGGAGCCCTCTCACCATCCGCCCTCTTACAATGGTAGCCAAACAATAGCCAATGAATCACAAGCAACAAAACAACAACCTTCAATGAAACAAGAATTGAGTGGGAGTTATGGCGGAGGAAGGGAAGCTCAAGATTGAGAAGTTCAACGGCAAAAACTACCAACATTGGAAGATGCAGATTGAAGACTATCTCTACGAGAAGGACCTCTATTTTCCACTAGGCGGTCTTGCAAAGAAGCCCCAACAATGGCAGATGAAGCATGGATTGTCCTTGATTGAAAGGCACTGGGAACAATCCGGTTAAGCTTGGCGTCAATGGTGGCCTTCAATGTTTTGGAGATGAAGACCACGGAAGACTTGATGAAGTCACTTGACGACTTCTACAAGAAACCATTGGCATCCAATAAGGTATTTGGCTAAAAGCATGCTTTGGTGGTACAAAAAGGACTGTCCTTGATAGCACCTTTGACAAATCTTTGAGCTACAATTTCTACATGTCACATGAAAAACTACTTATCATACTATATATCAGTGGTGGATAGATCTTCAAAAGGAGAATCTAAAAACACAAGGTCCGAATATTTTTGACCTAAACTACAAAAATTTTACCAGTCCCCACTTTTTTATTGGTAGAAGTAAAATAGGTCCTTTTTTTGTACCACCAAACCACGCTTTTACCCATTTCTTATGAAGCGCTTGTTCAATCTAAAGATGGCAGAGAATGGTTCAGTTGCAGAACACCTGAATGACTTTAACATAAACATAAGTCAACTTTGATCAGTGAAAATCAATTTTGATGACGAAGTGCGAGCTCTCCTTATACTATCATCTCTACTGGATAGTTGGGACAGCCTTGTAATGGCTATAAGTAATTCTATTTCTGGCACAAATACTCTTAAGTTTGATGATGTTGTGGGTGTTCTCCTAAGAGAGGAAATAGCACAAGAAAATCATCAAGTGCTGCTCTGTCAGTGGAAACAAGAGGAAGGCCTAAGGAGAGGTTAAAAAACCAAAAGGGTCGTGATCGCTCAAGACGGAGCAAGTCACGCACAAAGTCAGTTCTTGAATGTTGGAACTGCGGCAAGAAGGGCCACGTCAAGAAGGATTGTTGGTCGAAGAAGAAGGAGAGTGAGTCTCAAGACAACAAGCCAACATCGGAGGCCAATGTGGCAGGTAAAGTAGAGCAAGATGCTCTAATTCTCTCATTAGACAATGTGCCTAAATCCTGGCTAGTAGATTCCGGGGCTTCATTCCATGCGACACCACACAAGCAACATTTCCAAGATTACACCGAAGGTAATTTTGGGTATGTATACTTGGGAGATGATGAAGCTTGTGAGATTGTCGGCAAAGGTACAATTTCTATCAAAACTGCTAACGGAAATCAATGGAAGCTTAAAGATGTTAGGCATGTTCCTTCTCTTTGGAAAAATTTGATCTCTACAGGACAATTGGACGATGAAGGTCACAATATTGCATTCAGAAACAAATGGTGCAAAATCTCAAAGGGATCTTTGGTGGTTGCCAAGGGAGAAAAGGTTGGTACAGTTTACTTGTGTACTATCAGCACACAACCTTCAGCTTGTGCAACAAGTACAGTAGTTGACAGTACGGTTTGGCACTACCGGCTTGGGCATATGAGTGCCAAAGGAATGCAAATCCTTCACACAAAGAAGCTTCTACCAGGTTTGAAAGAAGTGGACTTAGAGTTCTGTAAAGATTGTGTTTACGGTAAACAAAAGAAGGTAAAATTTCAAAAATCAGGAAATGAAAGAAAAAATAAAAACTTGAGTTGGTTCATTCTGATGTTTGGGGTCTTGCAAGTACACCATCACTTGGTGGCTCATTGTACTATGTAACATTCACAGATGATGCGACTAGAAAGACATGGGTTTATGTCATGAAGAATAAGTCCGATGTATTTTCCATATTTCAAAGGTGGAAAGCCTTTGTGGAGACTGAGACAGGTACCAAGGTTAAATGCCCCAGATCCGACAATGGAGGTGAATATTGCAGCCAAGATTTTGAAAGCTTTTGTGCTAGCAATGGCATTCAAAGGCAAAGGACAACCCCAAGGACACCTCAACAAAATGGGATTTCGGAAAGGATGAACAGGACAATCATGGAGCGAACACGAAGCATGTGGCCACATGTAGCCTACCGCTTGAACTTTGGGCGGAAGTTGTAAGTACGTCTGTGTACTTAATCAACCGGTCACCCTCAACAGCATTGGATAGGGGAGTTGCAGAAGAGGCATGGACAGGTAAACCGGTGAATTATGTATTTTTCAAATTGTTTGGGTGTGAGGCTTTCGTGCACATAGATACAAGCCTAAGATCAAAGAAAGATGCAAAGTCCATAAAGTGTTTCTTCATTGGCTATGGAGAAGGTGACTTTGGGTATCGCCTATGGAATCCTGAAGATGGTAAAATCTTAAGGAGTAGGGATATAATTTTTAACGAACAAAATATGTACAAAGATTACTTGGAAAGAAAACAAACAAAAGAAACAGGTGATGAGTACATGGAGTTTGAGGATGGTGAAGACTCAAGGACTGCAAACGATGACAATGTGCAATAACGTCAACCAAATGAGGAGCCTCAACCTGTTCCCCAAAGATCTATAAGAGCAAGTAGACCTCCAGAAAGGTTTGTTCCTTCCTTCAACCATCTCTTGATCTCAGATTCTGGAGAGCCGGAATCATACGAAGAAGCTATGCAGCATGAATCCAAAGAAGAATAGACGAAGAACATGCAAGTGGAGATGGACTCGCTACATCGCAACCAAACATGGGAGTTGGTTGAGTTGCCTAAAGGTAAGCGGGCACTTCAAAACAAATGGGTATACAAGTTGAAGGAAGAAGAATGTGGGAAGAAAAAGTACAAGTCTAGGCTTGTGGTAAAAGGATTTTCTCAAAAGAAAGGTATTGACTTCAATGAAATATTTTCTCCTCTTGTAAAAATGAACTCAATTAGGCTTGCCTTAAGCCTTGTGGCTGCTCATGATTTAAATCTCGAGCAAATGGATGTAAATATGGCATTCCCTCACGGTGACTTCGAGGAGGAAATCTACATGCTTCAACCAAAGGGGTATGAAGTAAAAGGTAAGGAGAAAATGGTTTGCAGATTAAAGAAGAGCTTGTATGGTTTAAAGCAAGCATCAAGACAATGGTACTTGAAGTTTGATCGATGGATGTTAGATCATGGATTCAGAAGATGCAACTCAGATCATTGCATCTACACAAAGAATTTGGGAGATGGGAAGTTCATCATCCTAATGTTGTATGTTGATGACATGTTGATTGCAAGTGCTAACATGCAAGACATCAAAGACCTAAAAGAGGAGCTATCTAAATCTTTTTCAATGAAAGATTTAGGTGCTAAAACGAAGATACTTGGTATGAAGATATCAAGGGAAAGGATGAAGAAGAAAATAAAGCTATCTCAAGAGGATTACATCAAGAAGGTACTAGAAAGGTTTGCAATGCAAAATGAAAAAACGGTTTTACACCTTTGGCTAGTCACTTTAAACTAACCAAGGATATGTTTCCAAAGACACAAGAGGAGATAGCCTATATGTCTAAAGTTCCATATGTTGCAGCGGTAGGTTCTCTTATGTATGCTATGGTCTGGAGAAGGCCAGACATTGCACATGCAGTGGGAGTTGTAAGTAAGTTCATGGACAACCCAAGTAAAGAGCACTTGCAAGCTATGAAGTGGATACTTAGGTATCTAAAAGGGACAACAACAAATGCTTTGTATTTTGGAGGAACTGATATTTTTCTAGAAGGGTATGCTGATGCAGGTATGGCAGGTGACAAAGATACTCGAAGGAGCACTACTGGCTATGTTTTCACGGTTGGAGGCACAACAATAAGCTGGGCTTCAATGCTGCAGAAAGTGGTCTCACTTTCTACCACGGAAGCAGAGTATGTAGCAATGACAGAGGCAAGCAAAGAAATTATGTGGCTTCACAGATTCTTAGAAGAGCTTGGATTCAAACAAGACAATTGTGTCTTGTACAATGATAGCCAAAGTGCTATCCATCTTGCAAAGAAACGAGCCTTTCATTCAAGGACAAAGCACATTGAGGTGAGATATCACTTCATACGCACTCTTTTGGAAGAGGGACAGCTAAAGCTAGGAAAGGTGCATACAAGTGAAAATCCTGTAGACAAGTTTACAAAGGTGGTCAACAAGGAGAAATTGAGCTTTTGCTCATCTTCAATCGGCATTCATGGATAAGAAGCCAGGATGGAAAGCAGCCCATAGGTTTGGTTTGGAGATCAATCTCCAAGTGGAAGATTGTTAAGTATGGAGCCTGATTTATGTTATAGAATTGATATTTTATTCTTTATTGCAGCTGACAGGTAGAAAAGACTAGACCGAGCTTGGCCTATGCGAATGAATATGTATATCATGTACATTTTATTATTCAAGTGCTCTTTTATGAGCTTTGGCCATTTATGACCAGTCGGCCAGTTTGTAACCAATTTGACCATTCAAGAAATCTATATAACAAATACGTGCAAGAGGGAAATGGTCACTCTTGCACGGGGGGAGATTGCACCCAGTGTCTGCGTTCTTCTTCTCACCTCTCCTCTCTTATCTCTCGCCTGCCGGCGTAGCACTCCATTCTAGGAGGTGCGTCTGCACGCGCCCGATTGCTTCTCTCTCGCACTTTGTCTCCTTCTGTTCGTGTATCTCGCGATTATGCGTCTATGTGGTTGCCAATTATGTCAATTAGTCTGTTTTATGGGTTGTAGTATGCTATTTCGGATATTTTGCAGGGAACGCCACGCCTCCGTCTGTAGCAGTGGTATCAGAGCATAGGTAACGCTCTTGGTAACAAGCAGTCATCGAAGATCTGAATTTGGTATCCAAGAAAGGTGCACAATTTGCTTTTCTCGAAATGTAGATCTTTGCAGTTAAGTACCACAGATAAGTGCAATTATACAACTCTAATTAGCTTCATGCGATTTTATCTTGATTGACATGTTTTTGTAAAAATCTTTGAAATTTTTGGGGGGTGCAAGGGAGCCCGATATGATCATGGCAAAATAAGAAATAGGAAATAGGACTTTGTCGTACGCAGTGTTAAAAGAAGCAGAAGAATTCTGTGTAGTTTGGAAAACAGAGGTGTCTGTGTACAAATCTGGAAGTAGAGGAGAGGAAGTTGATGAGGCAATGATTGAAACTAATCATTGGAGCTAGATCTGAGTTTTTCTTTCTTTCTTTTGAATCGGTGGAGTCTGCAACGAAGTCTGGAATGAGGTAAAGCTTTGGAAAGAGAGCGTTCTCTATGTATGGAAGTTCTCTACAAGGGAAGCAAGGATCAGCTGGCCCGATCTCGATTCCATCAAGCCATGAAGGCAACATCATTTTCGGGCTAATTCAGTGCTATAAACTGTTCGGGGGCTGATTCATGGCATGGCCATAATAGGAGGCGGCTCAATAGGTGGATACCCAAGCTATACACACACACACGCACACACAAACACATGCGAGCCATCATAGGCCGCCAGTTCTCACTGCCGCCAGACTCTTTCTCTCACAGTGTCGCGCACACACACACGCCACCTCGTCATTAGGTTATTATGTCCCTCACTTGCCAACCAGTAGCCACCATGCAACCTAACACCATCTTCACGGCTGTGGTCGCAAGCTCACCCAGCTACGTCAGATGGAGAAAAACTCTCTCTCTCTCACTCAGCTCTCGGCCGCCAGCAGCCATCCGCTCACTCTTTATCCCTCATTGGCTACACCAACCACGTCAGCAGAGTCTCTCGACTCTCTTTCTCTTTCTCTGGCCAACTAGCCGCGGCACACCACACAAATGGTTGTCTGTTGTCTTGACTCCTGCTTACAACAACCACACACAAAAAAAAAAAAAACGGGTGCCGCAAAGACCATGCACACTCTGATCAAAGCAGAGGCCCTCGGCATTTTGCGAGTTTGTCTGCGTTCGTTGGATTCCCCATGCATCAGGTGCCACCCTTTGCATTTTGACCACCCAGCTGCCCCCTTTCTTATGCAAAGGCACCCAGAATTGCTAACTCAAAATTCACTATTGAATTATTTCTCTCTCTCCCTCCCCTGTCTACTTGTGGCGGTCTCCCTCCCCTGTCTACTTGTGGCGCCCCGCAGAGTTCAGTCGCTTCCTAGCAACCCTATTTCAGGCTCTCTGTCAACAACCTGTAACGCCCATCTTCAGTGTGGTTTGCCAACCCACACACACACAACTGGAGGTCGTCGTTACTCTCTGCAGCTGTGACAGGTGGACGCTTTTTTTTTCTCTCTACCGCACATCAGGTGCATGCAACTCTCTCTCTCTCTCTCTCTCTCTCTCTCTCTCTCTCTCTCTCTCTCTCTCTCTCTCTGCCCCTCGTTTACTACACAAGGCGCACACACACCCATGACTCCAACCACCCTCATGCAGAGGAGTTGTTTCTGTTTCTCTCTCTCTCTCTCTCCAACACCCTCAACTGCAGCAGCCATACAATCTTTCTCTCTCTCTGACCTCCTGGCGGGCAAACTGTAGTACCAGTTTCTCTCTCTCTCTCTCTCTCTCTCTCTCTCTCTCTCTCTCTCTCTCTCTCTCTCTCTCTCTCTCTCTCTCTCTCTCTCTCTCTCTCTCTCTCTCTCGTGTGGGAGTTCCCTGGTCAGTGCAGGTGGCCAGCTCTCCAGAAAGGGTGGGCCCTATAGCATACTGTGACGCCACAGTGATTAGGTTCTCAGCAGATCCATGGAAACTCTCACCACCGATGCTCACTACTCGGACTGCGTCCTCTTCAAACTAGGCTTTTCAAGTTCCACAAATGACTTTCTCAATGAAAGGGAGTATGGAGACCTTTGAAATCGAGAAATCAGGTCTAGGAACAGACGTTGGAGCTGTCAGCCCCTGAGGGCGGCACTATAATTGCAAGCCCCTGGCTAATTCGCATCCGGCGCTCTGCTGCCCTGTACGCCCGCCTCACCTCGGCCTTGGACGTCCCAACAGATGCACGTGCTGCAGCCCAAGCACGAGCATGGGATGTCATTAGCGGCACTGGCCTGCACCATTCGTTTGTGCATGCAAACCGGAGATGAACTCTCACCATGCAGCACTTCAGCCCCAACTTAGATCTGTTGCAGTCCTCTATGCCAAACAGTGGCGCACAACAGGGATACTTTCCTACGACTTTAAAAATCTTCATTTTATTTTGTATCCAGACATTGTAATAGATCCACCAAGATTGTATCATTGATCTCATAGTCGTTTTGGCCTTTTGAAGATCGAACTTTGAAGAATCTTTGATCCTGATATCTCATGACTCTAGTCCGTGGTCCGAAACCATCTTTGAATAGACAATGAAAGTGGACTCATATCTCATAGTATACTGAACAATGAACAATGCCATATGTAATGTAACTCTATGTTTGGCTCTATATGGCATAGCTGGCAAATCCTAGCCTCTGGTAATATTCCACCCCTCCCCTTGTGTTACTAATTATGGCAATTGTCGCGACAAGACATTTAACCTCATAATGGTTGACTTCCCATCGTGACGTTGTTTTCTGCATCAAACACTGACTCTATGCTCCATCATCACGTATATACAGATCCTAACCTCACGCAAGCTCCTTCATCACCACCCATGGCGTATTTGTATTGTTTGGCCTCTTCCTAAGAGAGCAGGCCGCCACATCCAACTTCGCTACTACAGATGCTTGCAAGTATACGCATTAGTCACTACTTATAGCACTTGCAACTCGCCTTGCGGATACGGATCGTGTCCAAATAATAAGCCACTTGATCGAATATGCTTGCCTTTCAATGACTAGTTAATGAAATTTCCAAATTTCTAGAGAAATTTTGAGCAGCAAAACAATTTCTTGTTAAATTTAAGAGTAGTTTAATCACATACTCAATGTATTAACATTTTAAAATCCATCAATGATAAAATTGATGCAAAATTAGGATTGTTTACCAATAAAAGGGGGCTCAAATTGACTCTGCAATTTGTACTATAGATAATTGATGTAAACTATCACCCACTTTTGGCATTGTTAAGGCGGTTACGCCGCTAGCGGAAGCTAAATAGCGAGAACTCAACCAACAACAGAATTTGTCAGACGAGGACGAAGCTTGACCCGCAGGCGCATGGAAACAACTAGGTGGGTGTCAAATCACCTACTCGACCTTCTAATGACAATCACTACTAAGGAAATCAAATCTAAGTTCTAAAATATGCAAGTGACTGAAATCCGTACTACGAACGAATGCTATACGAAACAGGATCTAGAATCATCGAATCGATCTCAAACTCAAGGGGAAGTCTATGCACTAGGTAAGAACAACACCCTAAAGACTTGAACTGCAAAATCAACCTATAACCACTCCGTGCGGCAAACGCGTATGAAGACAGGCCGAAAAATACAGGTGACCGAAACTTGACCCCGATGGTACTAATGTGTAGCTCTACTCGTTGTGGTTCTATAGATATGTTGCACGCTCTATTCCGACACACGAGTTGGAAGAAAACTCACACCGAAGCTCGTAGGAACTTACCACACATAGAAGCCGATAGCGCGCACTCTTGGTATCTGTGCGTAGCTCTCACCGTTGCTAACACAATGGTGGTGTCGCTTCTCCAATGGCGGCCCCGTAGCCCGCGTAGCAAGAAGATAAGACTCTCTCTCTCTCTCTCTCTCTCTCTCTCTCTCTCTCTCTCTCTCTCTCTCTCTCTCTCTCTCTCTCTCTCTCTCTCTCTCTCTCAGACACAGTCACGGCGCTCAAAAACTCACTTTGATTAATAATTGAATCTCTTAGGTTACAAAACTTTGGCTTATATACCTCAGCCTTGGAGGTGAGAACATCTCTAATTATTTACATCAACAGGTGAAATTACTTCGGGATTACAAGCTGGAAACTCAATTGAGTCCCGTTACTTAATGAATGGCTCAAATCAAAATTAATGTCGGAAAGACATTTATTACAATCAATGGTTACAAAATGATGGGTGTGAGCAAAAATGTGGGTGTGATCCTCTGCTGGCTCAACACTCCCCCCCTCCGCGTTCATGTCGTCCCTGACATGACTTTTAGGCTTGGTCAATAGAGTCCTGTCGTCTTGAGCATCTGCAAATGTGATTCGTAGCGTAGGTTGCCGATGGTCAAGGTTGGGCCGAATATTTTGCTTTCGTGAGTGAAAAAGCCGGTGTAGAAAGCTTCTTCGAATGTTTGCATGTGGAAGCTAGGCAAAAACATAATTCTTTGGTATAAGAGATGTAACACCTTTGGTGATGGCTGCAATGAAAGATCATACATCATATCCGTCACTGTGTCGGCCGTCGATAGTAGACTCGAGGTCGTGGCTTTATCTGGCGCGAACACTTCAATGCATGCTAAGAGAGTCCTACAGATTTTCTTTAGCATCTGACACGAAAGGTCAGGAGAGCCAGTAAAGAGTTTGATGGTGCCCGTTAGGGTTTTCACCATGTAGGCTTTACCTATTCTCTCTCCTGCCTTTGGTCCTGGCATCCTTGGGTAATTAAACCAATTTGGCTTCTTTTCTGCAATCCTGCCATGCTCTTTCCAGCTTCTAACTCTTGGCACCGGGCAGAAGGTTGCATCCTCCCGAATCTCCTTTGGAGCCTCTACCAAGTAGATGAGGTAGGCTGGGTATTTGTTCAGCCAACCTTTCCTCCATCTAGGTTGAGAATCTACAATCTTCTTTGATTGTTCATCTTTTGTGATGTCGCCTTCGTAAAGAGCGACATACTGCTCCTCCTCTATTCTGTTTTTCGTCTTTATCACTTCAAATTTCATCAGAGGGAAAGGCACGCTGGGTTGCATCCACTCTTCATGGAGCACTTTTGTGTCTAAACCTTGAAGTCTAATGGAGATGAGGAGTCTCCTTTCCCGTTCCATTTCCGCCTTGGCACTTTCCTCTGTTGACTTTTCTATTTGGTCCTGGAGCCTTTGTTCTTCTTCTTCAGAGATTCTTGAAGTTGAGGCCACTTCTTGAATTGGGGCTGGATCTTCAATTGTGGTTGCCTCTCCAGTTTCTGGTAGCTCTATGGCTGCTCCCCCTGCTTCTTCTTGTGGTGGCTCTGTTTCTCTTCTTTGTTGCTCTTGTAGGTCTTGGAGCTGTTTGCGGAGGGCCTCATTTTCTGTCCTTAGTGTTTGGTTTTCTGATGTGAGCCTCTCCTCTGCAGCCAATGATCCCTCCGCCATGTGCAATCTTTGCACTTGCTCTAACCTTAGCTCTCTTTGCAAACTTCTGACCTGATCTTCCAGAGCTGGTACGAGGGCTCCCTCTTGTTCTGTTCCTGCTCTGCTAGCTCTAGGGGTGGTCCTGAGTCTCGTGATTGTCCTTTCTTGAAGTTCGACTCTTTCCCTTAGTTCAATGAGCTCATCCTTGGCTGCCTCCAGCTCATCTTCTATTCTCTCCTTTGCTTCCTGTGAACTTGTTACCTCTCTTGAAGCTTCAGCTAGTTGGAGTATCAAGCCGTCTCTCTCGTTTTCTGCATCGTAGAGTGATGCTTTATGACTCTCAGATTCAGTCATAGCATTCTCTAACTTCTTCTGCAACTCTGCTTCCTTTTGTTTTGCTGTCTCAATTGCTACTTCCTTTGCTCTGGATCTTTCTTTAATCTTGCTGAGCAGTTCATGCACCATGTGCATGTCTTTTTCATCTTCATCTGTCAACTTGACAGCTCTTTCTGCCACCACCTCCAATGGCTTCGGCTCTTCTAGTATGTTCTGTTCGTCCATTTTCTCTTCACTCTCCATTGTACCCTTTGTCTTTTCCTTCGTCCCTTTCCGATCATCTTGTTTTTGTAGGGATATCCCATAAGCTGCCTCCAGGGCCTCTTCTTCACTGTATCCGATCGCTACCAGATCCTCATAATCATCTTTCTTTTGCTGAACTCGGTCTATGTCCTTTTCCTTGGTCCCGGCCTCCGGCTTTTCCATAACTTCTGTTTCTATTTCTATTGTGGTCTCCTCTACAATAATTTCCGTCTTCTTTGGGCTTGGTACATCAGTAAAGGAGGGCTGATTGTCCTCAGTCATCTTGGCTTTTCCTTTGTTTGCTTGCCCGTCTTTCTCTCGAAGTTCAGTAGACTCATCTACTTCCTTCTTCTCCTTGTCGTCCTTTTTCAGCTCAGCTTTTAAAAGTTGTACTTCCTCTTCAGTATAAGGCTCAACAGGCTGCTGCTCCAGTATGGCCTCCGACTCCTCATAAGCTCTAATATATTGATCATATTGATCAACATGTGGCCTGGCAGAGCTGGTTCCGACTTTAGTGGGGTCTGGCACCCACATTTCTTCAAAGTCCCCCTTTAGAGCTCTTTCCGCTCTAAACTGCCCCACCAGCCTTTCCATTCTTGCGGCTTTTTGACTTTTGGTTTGCTTGGGATCAACCTTCTTCTTCGCTTTCTTCTTGAGCGGCTCGTCCACAGCCTCTTCAGGTTCTAAAACTATTTCTAGTTTTCGGCGTGCTCTTGTGGACGCCCTCTTGGATACTTCTTGCTGTTCTTTCTCTTCATCGGCTTCTCTAAGCCACTCATTCTGGGAGGGAACCCGTGGCCCTTGATCCCTAGCTCCAATAGCTTCATAAGCTATTCTTGTTAGGATTTCTCCTCCTCCTATGTACTTTGGCTTCTGGTTGTGCATGGCGATTACTTGCTCGTGGATGTATTGAGCATAATTCACCTCGTTTGGCATGTTGCTCTTCAGTGCCCATGTGATGGTTGTCGCAATGGCATGGGGTGGTGTAGTATACTTCTGCGGTCTTTTACTGCACACATGGAAAAACTGGTTGTATAATCGGCAAAGGGTTGTCGCTCGTTGATCTGCCATATCTCCGTAGGTTGTATTTTGTTTCTTTGATCCATAGACCTCTATGGCCTCCCTTCTTTCTCTGACAGAACTCCCTTTGTTGTACAGCTTCAATGCATCTGCAATGAGCTGTGGAGTGATCTGTACTTCAACTGTTTCTCCATCCATGGCTGTCAATGTGGCTTTCCCATCCTTCTGAATGGATGTTGCCAACTCATACACTCTTCTTGTGTCTACACCTGATGGTCTCGAGGTGAAGAACCTGTGTAAGTCAGCCTTTTCCAGGTATCTGCTGATGTTCTCTGATCTGCTATAATCCACTAATTCTCGTGGGATCATAGGTACATCGACCGATTGCTCTTGAGGATCTCTGAAAGTCCCCTGGTAGATCTTTATTCCCTCTTTTTCTAGTACTGCTTCCTCCACCCAAGTCTTGGTTGGCTTGAGGGTTTCTGTTGGAATATCAAAAGGTTCTGCTTCTGCAAGAGCATCCTTGATGGTTGGTCTTTTTCTCTTAGTTGCCGATGACTTAGCAGAATCCATGGATCCTCTCATGTCTGGTGTCCTCTGAGCTCTCGTAGCAGTCGTAGAAGGCGGTAGAAGGTCGGATGCTCCTGTGTGCTCTTTGCTCTCTCCAAGAAGGTAATAGTGGAAATGAGCTTGATAGTGAAGTGAAAACTACTTAACTTCGGGCTTCCCGGATCACTTGTTACCAAATTTGACATGTGCTCCTATCTCGTCGTGAAATGCACTTTAGGATTTGAAATTTCTCAATTTGGACTCCGTTTGACCTGTTTCTAAGAAATCTGTCCACTTTGCCAAAATTCTGTCATTTCGTGCTTTCCGCAACTTTTTCAGAATTGTACCCAATTTTTATCCTGGATTGCCCTTGTCATTAGGACCATCACCGTCTATTCTTTTCTTTTTTCCGATCTCATTTCACCTGCTTTTTTATTTTTCTTTTATTTTTATTAAGAAAATCATAAAAAATAAAGGAAAAGAGCAAATTGAAGCCAAAAAATTCCAAACATACACGATAAATAGCTGGTAACCCTGTGTATATGAATATACACTTCTTTGTGATTTCTGGACTTGGATTACCACTTTTTTTCACTTTTTAGCTCCAAAAACACTCTTATTTAGTGATATTTACACATCTAGAGACCCAAATTCATCATTTGATCTCTTCTTGTTGCAAAACAAGGTATATAAGGGCATAAATATTATCAATATCCGCAATCAAACATAAAAAATTACAAAATCATGTAAGACACTGCCCTTGTAATATAATTTTTTGTTTTTCTTTGTTTTTCCCGCTTGTAGCTGCTTTGTAGCTCCTGTATACCTCCCCCCCTCCTAGTCTGAGTCCTCCCGGACGACTATGAAGTGTCTGTGGGTGAAGCATTGTAGTTGTTTTGGTCATAAGTTCCCAATGCAATTGTAGAGCGATGATACAACAGTCTTTCCAATAAAGCTGCTCTTTGTTAATTTGGTAGTAGAATCAGTAGATGGATTCTTCGTTACCTTGTTGTCTTTTTTCACAATCCAAATCTGCTTCCGCTTTGCTTATGCTTGCCACAAACTCTTTGCGACCCAAACCTGCTTTGTTCTGTGTGTTGATTTCCTTGGCTTGAAATACCTATGAGTTTCCATGGCTTGTACTGAAGGGAGTTCCTGTTTACAAATCTTTGGGATCCAAATTTGCTTGCTGTAGCTTTGTGCCGTCATGAACTTCTTTGGAATCCAGATCTGTTTCACTGTTCTTGATTGTCGGGGATCACTCTGTTGTCTGGTATTGAAGACTCTGTTTTCCACCTTTGTGTTCTCTGGCACAGCCTTTTTTGGTCTCCATACCAACTTTGACTCCGTTTTTTTCCAAGGTTGAGCTGTTATATTATTGCTTGTCTTCCTTATCCACTGTTGAGAATTCCTCGTCGAAGAGTAATCCGGTTGTATAGAAACTTTTTGTTGCCATTGCTTCTTCTTTTTCTCTGGTTGTTGTTTATCTTTGTCTTTGGATTCGTCCTTTGGAGTTGGCTCTTCTCCTTTGGTGAACTTAACTGATTGACTTTCACCTTCGTATTTGATAAGCACTGAATTAGAACTCCAGTCAATCATTGCATTATATTGCTTCTGCCATGGTTGTCCTAGCAATAATGGATGTTGTGTAGCTTGGTCTTCAACCACGTAAAACATATGAGGATACACATATTGGTTAATCTGTATATGTAAAACTGTGCATCCGACAGTTTTGATTGAATTCTCAGAGTAACTCTTTAACTCTTGCTTGGCAGTTTGTAGTTTAGTGTCATTTTTCAATTGTCTATACAAACTGAGTGAAAGTAGGTTAACTTGAGCTCCTGAATCCAATAGTGCTCTGGCTTTAATTTGGTTGGTCCCTACTTTGCATTCAATGATGGGTTCTTCTTTGTCATTCCCCATTTCTGTTATACTAACTGCGTTTATTCGTATTGCTCCTTCATTGTGCTGTTTCTGACGCAGTAGTCTTCTTTTCTCCATTCTTTCCTTCGCCTCAGCTTGCGCTTCCTCTACAATCTTTTTCTTTTTTTGGACACGTAGCTTTTCTTGATGTATTTTGAGAAGCATTTCTTGTGTTAGCGGCAACAGATACTTTTTCACTCTGCATCCACTAATCCAATTGGGCATTTCTTCTCCGTCTAATGTAGCAAGCTTGACGGCTCCACTTGGTGATAGATCTTTAATCACCAGAGGTCCCATCCCTCGCTTTTTAAGCTTCTTAGCATGCTGTTTCAGAGTGTAAACTAGGACATAGTCCCCAACTTTAAACTCTTTAGTCCGCACATGCTTATCAAAAAATTCCTTTTGTCGCCTTTTTTGAGCGTAGATGGAAGCTACTGCTTTTAGGCGAAGCTCATCTAGCTTTTCCAGGTCATCTAATCTATCAGAGAGCTCGTGCCCTATCCACTCTAAATCCTTAGCCACCCTTAAGGTTGAAATCAAGAATTCTATTGGTAAGATAGCATTTAGCCCAAAAACCATGTTATATGGGGTCGTTCCTATTGATGTTTTATATGCTACCCTATATGCCCATAATGTTGAATGCAACTTCTGGTCCCAGTCAGTTCTCGACTCAGATACAATCTTCATAAGGACTGTGCATATGGTTTTGTTTGTTGCTTCAGCTTGTCCGTTTGCTTGTGGATGATACGGGGCTGATTTCCTATGGATTACCATGAATTCATCTAGAAGGATCTTTATCACTTCATTTATAAAATGTGTGCCTCGATCACTCACAATTTCTATTGGCAATCCATATCGTACAAAGACGTATTCATACAGAAATTGTGCCGTGGTCCTGGCATCTGCTCTTTGAGTTGCCTTTGCTTCGACCCACTTTGTTAGATAGTCTGTAGCCACAATGATGTATTGTGCATGAGTCTTATATGCAGGAGGTGAAATGGGTCCGACATAATCAATCCCCCATTTTGCAAAAGCTCTTGCCCCCATCATTGGTCTAAGCGGCATATCATCTCTTTTAAGTGGTACTTTGGTCCGCTGACAGTCATCACACCATTTAACGTATTCCTCAGCGTCCATATGTAATGTTGGCCACCAGATTCCTGCGGCTAAGACAAGTTTTGTTGTCTTATCACCTGAGAAATGGCCTCCACCTACTCCTCCATGAGCTTGCTCCAGGATTATCACATACTCAGACTCTAATGCGCAAATCCTAAGCTGGTTGTCTTTACCTCTCTTATAGAGTTGATCTCCTATTAAAGCGTAATCTCTAGCTTCTGTCTCTACAGATTTCTGACGAACTTTTGACGTTCCTTCTGGGAAAGTTCTATTTGTGAGATATTCAACAATATACTGACTCCATTCTGGAGCGATCATTATCTGATATAATGTCGAATACTCGGCTGGCGGTTTTGATGAACATACAATACATACATTGACATATTCATGTACGCTTTCTTTCATTCCTGGCCAATAGACTCCCAATTGTAACAAATTCCTATATGTGTTCCTTCTTGAACAATGAAATGCACATTCCTGAACATGTGCTTCGTGCAGATATATATTATATTCCTCAGGATTGATGCATAGTCGTAAAACATGATCATTTCCCAATTGATACAACCTTCCTGCAACCAATTGAAGATTCTTGGATTGCTGAATAGCAATATGTTTCAGGTTGCATTCTCTTCTATCGAACTCTCCTCCATAGGTTAATAGGTTAACGACCTTTTGAGACCACTTAGGTATCATTTCTATGTTGAACAAGTACGCGTCTGGCATGTCGTCATCTACTCCTATAGGGTCTTCTCCATTCGTCAATCGCGAAAGATGATCAGCTCTAAGATGTGTTTTTCCTTTCTTTACTACTACCGTGAAGTCGAATTCCAGTAAGATAATGAACCATCTCACTATTCTCCCGGTATTGCATGGTTTATTCACTAGGTAGAGCAAGGCTTGGTGATCCGTAAAAAACACAAACTTGTTGGCTAGAAGATAATGCCGAAATTTCTTCACAGCATAGATCATTCCTAATCCTTCTCGCTCTGTTGTGGTGTAATTCTTCTCTGCATGGTTGAGCTGTCGACTGGCGTAACAGATAGGAAAATCCATGTTTCCTTCTTCTGGCTGAGCCAGAACGCATCCTATTGCATATGCCGAAGCATCTATGTGCACATGGAATATCTTCTCCCAATCTGGTGATTTCAAGACTGGAGCAGTAATGAGTGCCTCTTTCAATTTCTTGAACGATTCCTCACACTCCTCTGTCCATTCAAAGTTCACTATTAGCCTGTAAAGTGGTTGGCCTATTATAGCGTACATGTAAATGAATCGTCTATAATATCCACAATGTCCCATAAAGCTCTGTACTTGTTTCGCATTGGTTGGTCTAGGCATATCCACTATAACTTTTATCTTCTCTAAATCCGTGGATATTTCGTTTTGTGAGACAATATGTCCCAGAATTCTGCCCTGTCGGACCATAAACACACATTTCTCAGGATTGAGACAAATGCGATATGTCCTACATTTCTCAAATACTTTTCTTAGGTGTTCTAGATGCTCATCTCTCAGTAGAGAATGTACACATAAGTCATCCATGTATATTTCAAGAAACAGCCTTAAGTATTCTTTGAAAGCATGCGTCATCAGCCTCTGGAAGGTTGCGGGAGCATTGGTTAGACCAAAAGGCATAACCCGATAAGCATAAATTCCCCACTCCGTTGCAAAAGCTGTTTTATGTTGATCTTCCAGTGCTATGGCTAGCTGGTTATATCCTGAAAAACCATCAAGAAAGGAGTATGTTGTTTTCCCTGATACACGCTCTAGAACATGATCAGTTATCGGCAGGGGATAATTGTCCCTGATTGTTGCAGCATTCACTTTCTTTAAGTTGACACACACTCGGAGTTTTCCGTTCTTCTTAGGTACTACCACAATCGGAGATACCCAATCTTTGTGTTCAATCTCGTATATGAATTCAGCTTCCATTAGCTTATCTATCTCCTCCTTGATTCGCTTAGCAAAAGTATCATTATATGTGTATGGTCTCTGTCTGCTAGGCTTTGCGTCTTGTTTCAGTGGGATTGAGTGTTGGCATATCGATGGGTCAACTCCCTTTAAGTCCTTATAAGACCATGCAAACACATCCCTGTACTCTCTGAGAAGACTCAAAAGTCTCTCTTCCTCGCTTGGAGACAAATCTGTGGCTATGTACACCGGTCTAGGCGTCTCACCTGGAGCTGCTAAATCAACTCTTTTTGCATCCTCCGGTCCGTCATAAGATTCGTTCTCCTTCCTCTCTCGAATAGGTGGGGTTAATATCACCTTCCTATTCTCTATTGTGAATTTCCTATAGTGAGAGGGAACATCCATGTTTTCCTTGATTTTGAAGTTTTCGTCCTCTCCACTCTCAATTTCTGTCGTCCAAACTTCCTTCAGAGTTTTCTTGAGCTCTCTGTACTTGTTTCTACGTTCTAACTTGGACTCCGTGTATTCTCTGTTGCGCTTGTTCTTTTCTGATTTTTCTGTTTCAGTCTTCGTTCCATTCTTTTGAACTTGATTTCTTGAGCCTCTTTTGTCTTTTCGTAAGCTCTTTTGATCAGTGCCTCTCATTCTTCCAGAAATCTTATCCTTAACACAATCTTCAGCCTTTACTAGCATTAGGAATTGATTTTTTCCTCTTATTCTAGGCATCGGATTGGTTTAACCCCTTTTGTTTTTTTTTTGCTCTATAGTGTTTCTGGCGTTGTTTAGTTTGGTTCGGAAAATCATAAAATCGGACATCCGTTATAGTTTCTTCGTTTCCGCTTGAATTGTCCGTTGACTCGTTGTCTGCTTCATTTCCCCACTCTGGATGATTGGGAATGTCGTGAAACACCTCTTCTTCATCTTCCTTTTCCAGTGTATCGTTCTTTTCAGTTTCTTTTTCGAGTACAGTTCTCAACATGAAATACGGAACCACATCGTACCCGTCCTTGTCGCAAAATTTTGTTGTGGGACCATCCGGAATTGCACAAACATCTAGGGTTGCTAGAATGTGTGTCCATTCTAATGGTTCAAACGTGTCCTCTGGAAAGGGTTCTCTTACATAAGTTTCGTCTTCGATAGCCCTTTCTAAAACACATTCTTCTCGTTTCAGACTTCCACATTTCGAAGCTCCATACATCCATAACTCCTTGGTTTACCTAACCAAGCTAGAAATTCGGATCCCGCCAAAGTAGCTGAATCAAACTCCTCTACCGGTGTTCGGTTCACATCTTTGTAGCTATGGTCTTTCAGGTTCACACGTGTAGTGGTTTCCATATTTCTCAAGTATATGTGATCGTAGCCCCAATCTTGGACCATTTTCAACTGTCTCATGAATGGTCTTCCCAATATGATATCATAGTTATTCTCCTTGGCAAAATCGACAATAGCAAAAGTATGTTCGTATTCAATGCCACAAGAAGTCACTACAACTTTCTCTAATACCCCCATAGGTTTCTCCATGTGTCCATCTGCTAATTGGAGTTTCAACCTAGTCTTCCTTATTGCTGGTTTCCCCCATTTTTTCCAGATTTCTTTTGTAGCAATGGCTACCCCTGCTCCACTGTCTAGTATTGCCATCGTCTTCACTCCTTGGAATTCAACTGGTAAGGTTGTATTCCCCTCTTCACCTTCGCAATACTCTCCGACCTTGTTTAAGGGTACAGGCTTAGCGTTCTTTTGTGGTTTGCTCAGCTCCTCTATGCTCTCTTGCAATCTCGATGTTGGATCTTTTATCCCGAATTTCTCCAAGCATTTTCCTACAGTGGTCCACATATATGGTCTTAGCCTTAAAAGCTCAGCTAGAGTGATAGTGCATGTCACTGGTGTTGACAAAATCTCTATCAATCCTTGCGAGTCCATGACTTTTTCTGATGAGATTTTTCGTGAGGGAAGTGCTCTAATCTCGGATTTTGCTTCATACTCTCCTAAGTATGAAGGTAAGGTTTTCAGTGAATGAGGTTTGCTCTCCATTGTTCTAACAGAGCCCCCATCTCCCCAGTAAGATTGCAGATCCAAGTCCACTTGAGATCCTGCCTCAAATTCCACTATGGGAGGATTCCTGATGTCCTTTTCCCAATTTGTCTGATTAGCTTGGCAACTTAGCTCGTTTGCAAAGTTTGCCTCTCTCACTTGTTTCCAAAATTCATTGTAATCCTCATCTTTTCCGTAAATCCTCTGTATGACTGGATGAAAACTCTCTATCTCCTGATCGGTTGTGTTCAATACTATGCGGTCATCCTTTTGTGTATTTTCAGGCTTTTGTGCACTGGGAGTCTTTTCAGCTACCCATGAAACGATAGTCTCTTGCTGAATTGGGTTTTCCTTCCCACAATTCATTGTTTCTTTTGGTGGTTCTAATAAGGCTTGTGCAGTCTCGATCATTCTCTGGCACATTTCAAGTCTCTGCTTTTCCAATTCCGCGTTTGGGTATGTCATCCACCTCTGTTCTTGTGTTTGGTTGTTCTTTAACCTAGCTTCGTAAGCTCTCATCAGTGCGTCCAATGGTTCGTGTACTTTGTCGACTAGGACTGATCCCCCTGAGCTTAAGCTCGTTGTTTCTTTGATACTCTTTTGTTTCATTCTTTCCGGGCTCATCTCTCGTTTCCCGTTTTGACTCTCAAGTTTTTCTAATCTAGCTTTAGTTTGCTTTAGTTCCTCAGCTAGAATAGCGTCTTCACGTTCTTTTCTCAACTTCATGCGTGCTTTTCTAGCTTTCCATGTGTTTTTCTGACTCCGCGGTCCTTGACTAACCACTTCAGTCGCTAACTTTTCATTCTCAGGTTCTCTAGTGGTTTTCTTAGCTTGAGCTCTAGTAACAACTTGCGTTGGTATCAGAGTTTCATTTTCAGACCCACTGCTGGTAGGAATAGTTTCTAACATATTCAATGTCATCTTTTGCACTTTGTTTGGATTCTTTGAACAATCCTCAATGAAGTGAGTAACCCCACACTCAGTGCAATAAGCGTTTATTCTAATGATTTCCGTATGTGGGCAAACATTCATCAGATGGTCACCTCCACACTTGTAACAGGGTCCTAGTGCTGGTCTTGGTCCCATTTGATTCGTCCTTTGTGGATAGGATGGTCTTTGTCCTGTTAACCCTCCATGAGCTATGAACATCAATGTTCTTGCGTCCAAATTGTATCTCTCTTCATCAGAAGCACTTGTAATTGTTGGTATTCCAACATTCCCAATCATGCCCCATGGTTCTGGTTGTTTGGGTTCTTCTGGTGGGTAATACACAGTCGGAGACATGTGTGCACCCGATTCTTCGTAATAGGCTTGAACAGGCACTAAGGCTTGTTCTTCCTGATTCTCTAAGGTTGGTGCATATCTAATGCCCACTGGTCTTGCTCCTGGTAAAGGTGGTTGTTGTCCCAATACCGGTTGCGGTCTTTCTATCCCCATAGGTCCCGGTACATTTCCCGTTGGGTATCGAGGTACTGGATGTATCTGAGGTGGTGCTAATTGAGCAGGAGGTGCATACTGGCGCTCCCTTACATACCCTTTGTTGTAATAACACTCCTCTGTTGGATGATTTGTCCATTTTTGTTCAATAGCACACCATTTTAGTGGTTTTGGCAATGGTTTTTGGTATGGTGCCATCCTTTTTAGAGCATCTTCTATCATTTGCTCTACATTTGGCATGGTTGTTGTTTGAACATTCTTTTTAGTGGTAGTCTCGCTCGCTACGGAGGAGGAGCTACTGGATGCAAAATCTGTATCCGCTGACACCTCTCTATAAACCATACAGTTATCCACTAAGTACAATGCCTCTCTCGTTACTTGCTCGAAACTTGTACAAGCTTTCAAGTGCAAGTCCTTCTTGAGAGTGTCGTTCCTCAGTCCCTCAATAAAGAGAACAGATAATCTGTCATCTTGTGGTCGTTCACGTACTGGACATCTCTCAATGTATTGTTTGAAGCGAAGTGAAGCTTCCTTCACTTTTTCGTGTTCTCTCTGTTTAAAAGCATATATTTGTGAGACCGTATTGTGCTTAATCCCTCGTTTTGAGAATTCCTCAGCAAACTCTCTTAGCAAATGGTCAATGTCATGGAATCCCCCTATGTTCATTGGTTGAAACCATGTCAATGCAGTACCTTCTAGAGTAAGACCAAATCCCTCGTATTGTGTATGGAAATCTGTTATCTGCTCAGCTCTTAAGACTTGCTTAAAGAGTGACACATGTGCATACGGATCTCCTGAACCACCATACTTCTTTGGCATACACTTGGCTACTTGAGATGGTCTCATACGTCTATGATCTGCTACCAATCTCATTGCTCCTGTGTCTCGGCTAAAGCTTTCTCTAGCATCATGGACTTCATGGGTTACCCTTGTCGGTTCCTCTGCCCTGAATCTACTACTGGGAGGTAAATGTGATGGTTCCGCTTCAAACCTTGGACCTGGAGTGGTATAGGTGGGGATTGGAACTGCACTACCTCGATTCGTCTCCATTGACTCTCTGGAATGTAATGATCCCATTGGTCCGAGCTTCGAGTCCCAAGGTTGACTGAAAGAGTCAGCAACCTGAGTTCTTTGTCCTCCTGTTGTCATTGAGTCTTGCACTCCAGTTGTTGGTGCTGGTCTATGTGAGCTAGAAGTAACATAATACTGATGTAGTGGTCCCCCAAAGTATGTATATCCTTCTAATTCTTTCTTGCCCATTGTTGAGTATTGCCTGCCATACTTATCGTAAGCGGCAATTTTCACTTCTGATCCCTCTGTGTAGGTAAAGACATAGAGTCTTTTTTTGTCTGTCAACTCTCCGGTGTAGGGTTCTTCACATCTATAATAGAGATCTTGCTCCCCATTATTATATTTGTATAGCCCCACATAGATGTTATCAGTGTTGATCCTTGTAGTTTCATTCTCTCTTCTTAACCTCGCATTAGGGAAGTTCATTATTGGTGCTTTCTCCTCGAGTTCTTCATCTATTTTGGCTTTGGTGCCCATCAATCCCCACTTGTCCACAATGTTAGGGTTTAGGACTACCAAGTACATGGTACCCTCGTCATCTAGATATCTATCTCCGCTATAGCTCACAGGCACTAAGTCCTTGAACTCACTAGGTCTATCTTCTATCTTTACACAATAGCGGTCCATTCCGTCTTTGTAGATCTTTGCACCTTGCTCATTGTCGTACTGATATTTTATGAACAATAGCTTCATTGTGGCGGAAGGGTTTGATGATCCTGCTGCCATATTTTCTCTGTTGTTCCTGTTCGAGTGTTCGGTGAAAATCTCGTAAGACCTCTCCGAAGAAGTATCAGAAACACTTCCTTCAAAGATCGGCTCTAATGGTTGCACCCAACTTTGGTTTACACTTCCCTCGGTTGATATGACACTTGCTGGTTCCCCTTGTTTTGGTTGATTATTCCGGACATTCCTGCCCGATCTCAAATTCATCAATTCCCCTAAAGGACTGTAACTTTTCCGTCTCGGCAATTTGTTTTCCCCAAGTTTTTGTGGTCAAAATTGATCCAAGCTGATTGATACTTGGTCAATTGTTTAATCTTGTCAGTTGGACATCTTCTGTTTCATCAAGTGAGAATTTTGTTACTGTTATGCTGAAAAATACATTATACGCGTATGATGTCTTTTTTCACAGAATTTGACTATTTTGGTTATGCTCACTCTCAGTGGCCCCTTTATGCTCTGTTCACTCACAAAATTCAGTTTGAACTCTGTTTGAGCAAGTTATGGCTAGTTCAGGATTTTCTTG
The DNA here is from genome assembly GCF_014529385.1 of Adiantum capillus-veneris. Lineage (NCBI taxonomy): Eukaryota > Viridiplantae > Streptophyta > Polypodiopsida > Polypodiales > Pteridaceae > Adiantum > Adiantum capillus-veneris. The sequence goes on from NC_140945.1 coordinate 126,403,987, forward strand.
GCAATTTTCTGCTTTTGACTTGTTTTTGGGTCAATTGTTATCCAAATGGGATGAAACTTGAAATATAACCTCTAGACAGCTATTACAATGGATCTGTGTTAGCAATGTATCAAAATATTTCCAAAATTAGGTCAAAGACATCATACGCGTATGATGTCTTTTTCATCAATTTGGGTCCAAACTTGATATTTATGCTTCCTACAGTGCCTGTAACAATCTTGTCAGGTCAGATATCAAAAATAAGCAGTGGATGTGCCAAAAGACATTATACGCGTATGATGTCTTTTGTCCCAGATTTTGACTATTTTTGGTTTTAATCCTTCTCCAATGTTTATAATTGAGTTTCAAGTGTTTTTGTCAGGTTTGAATGTAAAAACAAGATTTGAATCCAAAATTTCATATTCTTTGCGTTTCTTGGACTCCGACTTGTCTTTTTGGGTTTCTTTGAGTGTTAATGCTCTTGTTTTAAGTTGATCTTAGGGTAAAACCCCCCTTCTAAACACTCTGGCAATGTCAAATTTTCAATTTTAGTCTCTGTTTAGGTCCTAAGACATCATACGCGTATGATGTCTAAAGTTGCAGATTTCCAGTTTTTCAGCACAGAACTCTCCCAATAGCTCTTTTAAGTGCTCAGCAACAATCAGTTACACAGAAAATTTTTCTGAACTTTGTTTATTGCATATTTCACTACCAAAGCGACTTTTTCAGTGATCTAACATGCAATCAAACACATCAAGCAAATAGAACACCAATTGATAGCTCTGGATCAGGATCAAATCAGGCCCTACCTAAGCTACTTCTAATCATAAAATGGATTTTATGCAATTGAAAATATAAAGAGATTTACTACCACACAAGGAGTAGCAAATGCTTTTTATGTCAACAACCACTTAAACACCATCAAAAACAATCTAATCTAAGCTAAACTAAAAATACTGTCAACACGGAAGACCCAGGAATACCCCACTTCCCAGTATCTCTCGAGACCTTCGGAGTCCACCACTCCTAGATCTTTTCTAACTAAAGTATACAAAGTAGTTTATACGACTCACCTCGTAGGATTAGTCTAAGGTCACCTACTTAGGGCTCTCGTCCCCAGCAACGGCGCCAAATGTTAAGGCGGTTACGCCGCTAGCGGAAGCTAAATAGCGAGAACTCAACCAACAACAGAATTTGTCAGACGAGGACGAAGCTTGACCCGCAGGCGCATGGAAACAACTAGGTGGGTGTCAAATCACCTACTCGACCTTCTAATGACAATCACTACTAAGGAAATCCAATCTAAGTTCTAAAATACGCAAGTGACTGAAATCCGTACTACGAACGAATGCTATACGAAACAGGATCTAGAATCATCGAATCGATCTCAAACTCAAGGGGAAGTCTATGCACTAGGTAAGAACAACACCCTAAAGACTTGAACTGCAAAATCAACCTATAACCACTCCGTGCGGCAAACGCGTATGAAGACAGGCCGAAAAATACAGGTGACCGAAACTTGACCCCGATGGTACTAATGTGTAGCTCTACTCGTTGTGGTTCTATAGATATGTTGCACGCTCTATTCCGACACACGAGTTGGAAGAAAACTCACACCGAAGCTCGTAGGAACTTACCACACATAGAAGCCGATAGCGCGCACTCTTGGTATCTGTGCGTAGCTCTCACCGTTGCTAACACAATGGTGGTGTCGCTTCTCCAATGGCGGCCCCGTAGCCCGCGTAGCAAGAAGATAAGACTCTCTCTCTCTCTCTCTCTCTCTCTCTCTCTCTCTCTCTCTCTCTCTCTCTCTCTCTCTCTCTCTCTCTCTCTCTCTCTCTCTCTCTCTCTCTCTCTCAGACACAGTCACGGCGCTCAAAAACTCACTTTGATTAATAATTGAATCTCTTAGGTTACAAAACTTTGGCTTATATACCTCAGCCTTGGAGGTGAGAACATCTCTAATTATTTACATCAACAGGTGAAATTACTTCGGGATTACAAGCTGGAAACTCAATTGAGTCCCGTTACTTAATGAATGGCTCAAATCAAAATTAATGTCGGAAAGACATTTATTACAATCAATGGTTACAAAATGATGGGTGTGAGCAAAAATGTGGGTGTGATCCTCTGCTGGCTCAACAGGCATTAACACCTGTCTTTATAGGCCATTACCGAAAGATCCTTATAGATCAATTTGTACGACATAGTTTCTCTTTAAACTTCAAATTCCTCATTAAGGACTTTCAGGTGTTTATACATACTTGCCTGCATCTAACACAAAATCATCTTTAGTGCTTTGTCTTTGAGAAGTCCTTTTGCAGATGAAGCCCACTACAATGATATCATACCGAAGAACCTTTAGGTATGAAATTTTTCATTGCATTTCAATAATATACTTCTAGTAAGCTCTCTCTATCGTCTTTGATCTACTTTGATTCATAACTCGAATCTTAGATTAATGTCAATTGTCAGCACCTCTCGTAGCACATGATTCTCGCATCCTTTACTCTTTCTAGCAATCTCGTTCTCATTATACTTTCAATTGGTGAATGCCTTTAATTAGCACAGGTTAGCACAAAAAAAATTACCTGTTGATTTAGGGTTCATCAGAATCAACAAATGTCATATTGAGGCTCTTTTTGCAAATTCATCCAGTTATAGCTAGGCTATACCATATGATCTTCTCTGGGATTCCGTTCATCGATTCAAGTTGTCAATTGTCATGCATTCATAAGTCATCTTAAAATTTGTTGCACTTATAAAACAATGAAGATTTTCTTGTTTCTGTCCTCTTCAAATGGCTCATTGCTTTTAGTGCTTTTATTTTTTAGAAAAGTTTTGCAGATAATCTAAGTACAATGTTCTCATATCAAAATCTAGATATTCTCACACCCCTATAGATACCCAGCACCGTTGCAGCAGGCAAATTTTTTCAGATGCTCCCTTACTTGTTAACATTATGTTGCAAAATCCATTGTTTCTAATGTCATGGGCTCTCCTTTCTTTGATTGGACTCTTACTGAGTGACTTGTCATACCCCTACTTACATGAGCTCAGTTCGTATGCGATGACAGCTAACATTTGGTACATGCTTCCACATTACAGTATATTCCAATTTCATATCAAATAGGTCATTTATTTGCCACTTTTTATGCCATGTCTAGTCCATTGGTCACAGGCACACAGATTCGCCGATTTAGGCAGTGTGAAAATGCTCATCTAGTACAGATTCGCCGATTTAGGCAGCACAACAACAAACTACAAATTCACGCTTTTTGAACTTATATCAAAGGCAGATTTGCCGATTTAGGCAGCATGTTTTATTGGTGTAGATTCGCCGATTTAGGCAACACCAATCACAAAATCATGCTGCAGTGGCTGGCCACCACTGTCACTGGTGTGATTTTGTTACCCGGGTATAGAAAATGAAAGATGTTTTGGATTTGGATTTGGACTTATACTATGGAATTGGAATTTGATTGGGATTTGGTATCTGGTGATTATTATGGCAGTGTTTATGTGATGAGATTTGACATTATGAGATTGATGATGAGTGTGACCAATGATATCCTGATTCATCAGGGTATGACATATACTGCTTATTCTAGTGGTATGGGACACTAGAATAGGTAGTATGTGGATGACGGCAGGCATAAGCAATGTTGTCTAAATTTTATGTATTTTTTTATTATTATTATTATTTTATTTTATTTTTGATACAGATTTCTAATCATTGTTTTTTATAAGTATTGTTTGCAGATTTTTATCTTCGCAACTGAGGACAGTTTCTTTCCAACGTAGAGGTATGTTATAGAATTGATATTTTATTCTTTATTGCAGCTGACAGGTAGAAAAGACTAGACCCAGCTTGGCCTATGCGAATGGATATGTATATCATGTACATTTTATTATTCAAGTGCTCTTTTATGAGCTTTGGCCATTTATGACCGGCCGGCCAGTTTGTAACCAATTTGACCATTCAAGAAATCTATATAACAAATACGTGCAAGAGGGAAATGGTCACTCTTTCACAGGGGGAGATTGCACCCAGTGTTTGCGTTCTTCTTCTCACCTCTCCTCTCTTCTCTCTCGCGTGACGGCGTAGCACTCCATTCTAGGAGGTGCGTCTGCATGCGCCCGATTGCTTCTCTCTCGCACTCTGTCTCCTTCTGTTCGTGTATCTCACGATTATGCGTCTATGTGGTTGCGAGGTATGTCAATTAGTCTGTTTTATGGGTTGTAGTATGCTATTTCGGATATTTTGCAGGGAACACCACACCTCCGTCTGTAGCAATTTACCCCTTATAATTTTTTGTGGTAAAAACGCACATTTGCAAGGCCCCCATTATGAGGAGAAGCCATCGTGCATGAAGGAAAATCACTCGCCGGAAATAAAAATCACTCGTCGAAAATCAAAATTTTCACAGCCAAAATTCAGGGGCAACTTTTGTCCCTTCATCGGAATATTCCTTTTCGTCGGAATATTACGGTTGGCCGGCGGAAGGAAAGCGGTTGGAAAACGACCAATCGGTTGGCTGGTTGGCCAGTGGCCGGTAGTCAATGGCCGGTGTCCAAATTCAAAAGCGGACTTGTCTTCTCAAGGGCGGCCACACATGGGCGGATTGGAGGGTCCGATTTGGACTTATCTACACAAGGGCAGCTACACATGGCTTCCTCTCATGAGAGAGGGCAGCCCTTTTGGCCTATAAAAGGAGGCCATTTCTACACATATTTCATAATGTGAAGTTGATGCAACAAGGTGGGTGTGAGGTGGTGAGAGTGAAGCAAAGCGGGAGCTCCATTAAGGGTATAATCCCTTTGTAAACTACTTCTTGTTTTGAAGTACTAAATCCATTGAGTGTCTACTTTCCCGTGGACATAGCCCGTGGACGTAGCCCACATTGGGTGAACCACGTATATCGTGTGTACTCTCTCTCTCTATACTCTATAATCTCTTGTGTGTGAAATCTATCTCTCTCCATTAAGTAATCTATACTCAAATATCTATTTAGCTACGTCATATTTCCTAACAAGTCTATCCATGGAAATAGGGAATGTGGACAATAGTCTATAGGTTTGGTAAGCAAGCAAACTTTATTCCTGTCAAAAAGACTATTAAGGCACACCAAATGGCAACTCTCTTCATATCTCATATTTTCAAACACCATGGATTGCCAACATCCATCATGTCAAATAGAGATCCTAGAATGACCAGTAATTTCCGGAAAGGTCTCTTCGAAACTCTAGGTACAAGATTGAATTTCTCTTCGGCCTATCACCCACGAACGGATGGCCAAAGTGAGATAGCCAATCTTACGATACTCAATATATTAAAGACTTATGTTATAGAAGTAGATCAACGCTCACCCTTGTAGAGTATGCGTACAATAATACTGTCCACACTTCTATGGGAAAATCACATTTTGAAATCATAGAGGGAAGACCTAAAAGTCCCTTGCTACTTAAAGTACATGGGAAGATCTTCGTTGCCGATGAGTATAGTCGTGACCTACAAGAATCTTTCCAAAAGATTAAGGAGGCTATATCCATCTCTCAACAAAGGCAAAAAGCTGCTATTGACGTTTAAAGAAAATGATTGGGTATTACTTAAGTTTCCAAGGCTCGATTGAGGCAACCGACGGGCAAAAATCCGCAGGGCCATCAAAAGTTATGCTAAACAAGGAAAAAGATACCATGGTCATTTTAAAATCTTGAAGCCAATTAATGATATGGCTTATCAACTCAAGCTGCCCAACCATTGGCTCATACACAGTGATTTTCAGGTGAGCCTACTTAAGTCCTACAAAGGAGAGCCAGCAACTGAACCAATTATTGAAGACCCTCCTAAAATCGAAGAAAAGGTGCTACAACCCGAAGCTATCGTTCGGCATGAGGACAAGGTAGTACGACATGGTAAGATTATCCAATGGTATCTTATTAAGTTCAAAAATTATCCTTTTGAAGATGCTAGATGGATGTAAGGAATACACCTTAAGGATAGTATGAACCTTATGGCATGGTCACGTGAGGCTTCGTTATCGGTAAGCCTTTACCGTTTTTGACCATGGCAAGTACGAATGCTCAGAGTGTGACGGGCAGCAGCGGGGAGAGAGAGAGAGAGAGAGAGAGAGAGAGAGAGAGAGAGAGAGAGAGAGAGAGAGAGAGAGAGAACGCTTTACCAAAGAGAGAGAACGCTTGAGCTGATCGGCAGCTAACCAAAAATTATGCCTGTTTTGGCATAGTAACACAACTAAGCGGGTGGAAAGTTGCAAGCTGTCAGTGAGATCGTCGACTGCAGTAGCGGGCAACTAAGCCTAGGTGACTATATCTTACTATATACTAAAGGACGTTGAACACCCTAAAAGTAGGGAGCTTTATATGTTTGACACATGGCAAAAGCTTTTCACTTCTAGAGCCTCACTAAACACAGTGCGCGCAACCAGAGAGAGAGAGAGAGAGAGAGAGAGAGAGAGAGTGTGTGTTTCTGTGTTGTCAAAAAGATGTCTCTTGAGGCCCTTTACCGTCCGTAGGACGGGTGTTGCACGCTTCCTTATAGATGCAAACTGAGCTTTCGAGTCTTGTGAAGTCAATCTTAGGGAGTGTCTGCACGGGTAGGGTTTAAACCCCGCCTGCTCACGCAAGCCAATGATGCCCACCTTGTTCAAGTCTACCGAAACTCGCAGAGTTGGAAATTGTGTTGTCTACCCCCGCCTATTGCAGCGAGCGGATTGTTGGGTTCAAGCCTTATATGATCTAATCCCGTGGGAACACCACTAGTTTTAGGTAAATGTGCACTCCAGTCTTTGTGGAGTTTGCATGGCAGTTTTTGCATGGTTGGCTTAATTTCTCTATATATGTACAAGGACTATTGTATAAAAAAACAACAAGCGTTATTTTTATTGGTCTCCGAGTGTCGACTCCTACTCTCTCTCCTCTCTCGCACTCGTTTCTCTACTTGCATCTTCCCACTTGCACGCCATGGATCCTCATCGTGAGCACCCGCCATAGCTGGCTGCCTCAACACATGGTATCAGAGCGTTGCCGATCCCCAACCGGATTCTTGTTCCCCAAGTCCTCCAAATCGAAAGTTGGCCTCTCTACAACAAAATCGAGAAAGCCGCGGGAGTTCAACTCTGCAACTGAATCGAGCAAGGCAGAATTGGGCAAGCTGAGTTGAAATCTGCATATCGAGGAGATTGAAATCATCCAAACGATTGCAGCGCTAGGCAACCGGGGCACTTGCCTCCTGCAGCCTATTGTTCAAAGCCTCTTGCAACCCCTCGTCATCGGTATTGCAGCTGAACTGGAACAGCGCTGTGTCTCTAAGCTGCAGACTCGTTTTTTTTTCCCTTTTTAAGGATTTGCTTAAATCACCCCTATTGAAACTAGGGTTCCCACACAGTGTGATAACTCACACATAAAGCCATTCATACCCCGCAGTCCGGCATATCAGTTAGAGTATTGCATTCTTGGCGTATGAGACTAAGTTTGCTAGTGGGTGGCAATTGTACTTCCGACAAGCATTTAAAATGCAAGTACAAAGGCAGTTAAGCTTGAAGATGGACGATTTGATAACTCAACAAATTCAAATATGTCATTCCAAATTTGACTTCTAAGTCTATGTTAGTATTGGACAAGATTCAAATGCATGCATAGCAAGCTCTATCACTCCGACAACTGTCGAACTATCTTTTCAAAGAAGATTTTCTTCAAGAACCAAGAGATACATCAACAGATGTTGAACATCCACATCTGCTTCGAGATTGAAGTACAAGTTTTCACAACTTAGTTTACCAATTCAGTGTTATTGTCATAAACTTTCCAGTCAAAGATTTTTCTTTTACATTGTCAGTTATTGTCATTCTTGCCAGTTATCATCATATCAAAAATTTGTACGGGATATAGACACTGCCATCCATAAGTGGTAAGACCTCCCACAAGTATTTGTTCTCAGCCCTTTTTTTGTTGCACTTTCATGAGGTTACTAGGTACACCTTAAACCCAAGGTTTGGTAGTGAACCAAAAACTCCATTTTTGGTAGCTAAATATTTGGCCTACACCCTATCTGTTCAAGGGGGGGTTACTGATCTAGCACCAGGTTATGGATACACCAGAAATCCTTGGTTGTGAGAAAACCTAAAACTCACGGTTGACGAGTAAATGCACATCTCCCGCTTTTATGAGGTAAACACCAAAATTTCTTATGCACAGCAGGGTGCTACCCCCGCCTCTGCGAATATGCTCTTATCACTTTTGACATCTGCTATGGGTCTTATAGCCTCCCAGAGTCGTCCCCTGTTTCATGGAGTCTCGATCCAGACTCCGGGACCTTTTTGACCAGCGCCCTGGAAACAGTCTCAGTGACGGGGACTAGCCGGGGAGTGCCAACCCCTTCCTACGCAGCCGGTCTCTTCTCCTTCAATGTTCAATTATCTCTCGTGCAGCAGCTTTTAGAGTCTTCTGTAAAGGAGATTGAGGGAGAAGAGAGAAGTGGATGGTGAAGCGAGAAGCAGCTGATCTGTGAAGGGGAGCGAGCAAAGTCGAAGTACCAGCGATTGCTCACAAACACAAACACAAACCCAAACCCACTTCCATCGTTTTCTGTGAAATGGGCGTGAGCATCACCGCTGCTCCATGTCTGGTAAGAGTGATTCTCTGCCCCTGCTTCTTCTTCTTGGTCTTATCCTTAACAACGTTGTTGGAGAGGTCGAGTGCGGAGAGTGCCTACAGAGTGTCAATTTCTGTCGGAATCACCCCATTCAAACGGAAGCCGGAGAGATGCAGTTCTTGGATGTCTTCATTGGTGGATGTGCAATTTACCCCTCTCCATGTGCATGGGTCAGAGTTGTTTGTATCCCAAGAGGACGAATCCGAGCCTTTGAGCTTCAGCAAGAGTGTGTGCAAGGCATCCTTGTCAAGGGACTCAGTGACTGGGCCTATACCAGAAGAATTGGGAGACATGTTCAGCTTGTTGAATTGGAGTTTTGCTGACAACTCGCTCTCTGGTGCTGTACCTATGACTGGTCCTCTTGCAAATAGTATTGCTAGCAGCTTTGCCAACAATCCTAATCTATGCGGCGGTCCTCTGCTGCCATGTGAAGAAGGGTCATCATCTTCATCGAGAGAGAAGCGCGATTCTCACAACTTTTGGAAGGCTGCAGGGTCGATAATTGCTATGGGTTGTGCCCTTGTTGTTTTGCTTGCTCTGCTTATTCGTTACTAGTGTTCAAAGAACCGATTAGCTGAGGTGGATCAAGAGCTCAAAAGCTTGGCAAAAGTAAGGCATTTTTCAGCCATAGGGCTTTTTGAATCAACACAAGGCTACTCAGAAGAGAATTTGTTAGGAGAGGGTGCAACGAGTATGGTGTACAAAGGAGTTTTCTCATATGGAGAAGTGGTTGCTGTGAAGAAGTTCAAGGAGGACGGCATCTCATCCTCTCGTGAAGCATTGTTGGGCATCTTTTTTGGTAGAGGGTTCGTTTTTAAGCGACGAAGAGCCACTGGTTACTGAATCAGTATCCTCTGACACTTCCCCATATGCTTTGCAGTTATCGACAAGATATAGCGCTTCCCTTGTAACCTGTTGAAACGTGCTACAGGCTTTCAAGTGAAGGTACTTTTTCAAGGTTTCATTCCTAAGTCCTTCAACGAAGAGCACAGACAATCTCTCGTCCTGCGGTAATTCTCTCTTCGGGCATCTCTCAATGTATTGCTTGAATCTCAAGGTTGCTTCCTTCACTTTTTCATTCTTCCTTTGTTTAAAAGCGTGTATCTGCGATACAATATTATGCTTTATATCCCGTTTTGAGAATTCTTCAACGAACTCACGCAATACATGTTCAATATTCGGACAAGTTTCAGGGTTTAAAGGTTGAAACCAGGTTAAAGCCGTCCCTTCCAAGGTCAACCCGAATCCCTCGTATTGAGTGTGGAAATCACTGATTTGTTCTGCCCTTAAGACTTGCTTGAAGAGCGATACATGGGCATATGGATCCCCCGATCCACTATACTTCTTTGGCATGCACTTTGCTACTTGGGATGGTCTGATCCGTATATGGTCTGCGGTCAATCTCATTGCTCCCATGTCTCGACTTAATCGTTCTCGCGCATCAGGGAGGTCGTAGGTTGCTCTCATTGGCTCCCCCGCCCCAAATCTACTACTAGGAGGCAAATGTGATGGGGTGGCTGCAAATGTCGGACCTACAGCCGTATGTGTAGAGATAGGAACCGCACTACCTCGATTCGTAGCCATTGATTCTCTGGAATGTAACGTTCCCATGGGGTTTGGCATCGAATAATGAGGTTGACTGATAGATTCAGCTACATGAGTCCTCCCTCCGCCTGTGGTTAACGGTTTTGGCACGACAGTTGTAGGGGCTGGTCTTAGAGGGCTTGGAGTGACATAGTACTGGTGAAGTGGTCCCCCAAAGTACGTATATCCTTCCAATTCTTTCGATGGCTGCATATCGTCTTCCATACTTGTCATATGCTGCAATTTTCGTTTCCGCTCCCTCTGTGTAGGTGAAGACATAAAGTCTTTTTCGCTTAGTCATCTCTCCGACGTAGGGTTCCTCGCATCTATAATAGAGATCTTGCTCTCCATTATTATACTTGTATAACCCCAAGTAGACATTATCTGTGTTGATTCTCAACGTTTCGTTTTCCCGTCTTAATCTCGCATTAGGTAGGCTCATTGTTGGTGCCTTTTCCTCATGTTCCTCGTCTATTTTGGCTTTTGTGTCCATCAATCCCCACTTGTTTACAATGTTAGGATTCAGGACTACCAAATCCATGATACCCTCGTCATCTAGGTACCTGTCTTCGCTATAGCTCACAGGCACTAAGTCCCTGAACTCACTTGGTCTATCTTCTATTTTCACACAGTAGCGGTCCATACCATCTTTATATATCTTGGCACCTTGCTTGTTGTCATATTGATACTTGATGAACAATAGTGTTAGTGTGGCCGAGGGGTCCGATGGTCCTATTGCCTTTTTTTCCCAAGTGTTCTGTGAAATACTCGGAAGATCTCTCTGAAGAAGTGTCGGAGATGACTTCTTCAAGGATCGGCTCTAACGGTCGCACTATCCCTTGGTTTACACTCTCTTCCATCGATGCAACACTCGTTTGATCCGCTAAATTTAGGTGTCTGGTGTTGATTTGTTTTCCCGATCTCAAAAACATGAAGAAAATGGGATTTACTGACTGAATCCAAACTTCTTACCTGGAGATGGAAGGATCTTCCAATTCCTGCGAGACTGCATGGACTGTTATGTGACCAGCCTCTACAAATGAATACACTGGATGGCTATGAGATCACTGTATCATTTCAACTGTCAGCAGATTCAACACTTCAAAATGATCTCAACAAAAATTTGCTTGCAGATTATTGACAGTATGTCCAATTTGAGTTTTGAAAACTTCTGGTATCTTGTATAACCTAGGTCTATGAGCAAGTCAAAAATGAGCTGGATCTGGGTCAGAGGTACACCGATCGCGATCGTAGTTTTGAGCCCAAATCAGATGAAATTTCACCAGCTTGTTCACTAGGCTATTTTAAGACTACCTGCCAGACACTTTTGTATTTGGACTCAAAAAAGTCAAGTTTTTACCATTTCTTGGTTGGAAGTGCCTGTTTTTTCAAATTTATCAATTTGACTGGATTTTTATGTTTGATTTGGGATTTGAGAGATACCTGGGGTTGTCCTTTGTATAGGCTATCCCTCTGTATGGTTCCTTCCCAGTTTTGATGTGTCTTGGTCTACTAAAAGTCAATTTCTAAGCCAGTTTAGCAATTTTTGACTTGGATCTGTATTCAAATGGTTTGACAGGTATTTTGAGGTTTCTGGCTCTAGGTCCTTTAGACTTTTATGTTTGTATACACTTGGGGATCCCACAGGTGAAATCTGGTCCAAATCTGGCACTTAGGTACACCGATCGCGATCGTACTTCTGAGCCCAAATTAGACCAAATTTGGCATGCTTGTAGACACTGATGTTTTAAGGCTATCCCCAAAGTCTTTTTGCATTTGGATCACCAAAAGTCAAGATTTTGCAGTTTCTGGGTCTATCAGGCTAGTTTTACCCAAGTGGTCTGATTTCCTTGATTTTTGATGTTTTTGAGTGTGGTTGCTTTAGACAAAGTTGTTTAGGATCAAACTTTTCAAGCCCACCACATACATCCTCAATAGTATAAAAAAATAGGGCATGCATGGGAGTAAACCATAAAATGGCATTTTTTCAGCATTTGGTTGCTCATATAGTTGCCTACAATGTGTGTACATATCCACAAGACTCAAGTTACCCAGATTCTCAATCCGCTTGAACCTCAAGTTTCTCCAAAATGTTTCGCATGCACATGCCTTTTCTTGGACTTGAAAAAATTGTTGCCTGGTATGTATGCAAATGACTTTGATAGTTGTCTTTGTCCATAGTTGCATCAAGCTTTATCAAGGACTTTCGAGCATCTTGACATTATTTATCAAACCACCTTTTGCGTGATCTATCTTTGTTGATACCATGAAAATACTTTATGGCAAAACATTCTTTGGCACAAGAACAAACAACTTTCTTGAAAGCTTCCCATTTAGTTTCCAATGGTGCATCATATTAAAGCTTTGTCATCCATAACTTTTTCATAACCATTTCAATGTACATTGGTGCCCGTTTGAAATCCATACATAGTGATAACTTCTCTTCCCTTTGGTTGAGATTATCATGCTTAGTAGCTTCTCCACATGCAAGGTCAATACATAAGGTTCAATGGTCTGATTTTGGGGTCCATTGGCCAAACATAAAAACTCTCTATGTGATACATGATGGCTTCGGAGAGTTGCATGTAGTCAATCACACTATCCCCATTATGGTTTCTACATGTAAATCCATTGGTTCCACTCCACAAAGATACACCATTGGCAATGAGCATACCAGTGCTATTACACATGTCTAAAAGTAACTTTGCTCTTTCTCATCCATTGAAGTACGATCATAAAATGAACTTCCTCCAACTCCCTTGAAATTTATGGCATATCAAATTGTTGAGTATCATGTTGCAATGTTTTTGTGCGAGCATTCATATCCCCAAAAACAATAACATCACCTTTGCCTTTGAAATAATCAATGTCCTCTTCCAAATCAAAAAATGGTTGATTTTTATCCATGCCAGCATAAAAGGGAATCATGATGAGGAATGTAACAACCGGCTACACAAATGGGTGCTCTTTTTGGTGTCATTATTTTCAGCCATACATAACGTTTGTACTTGTCATCTTTCACAACAATTGATACAATATCTTTCAATCCTTTCTTAACCATGCATGCTACCCCTCCTTGCCCTCTTTGTTGCTTGAGATTCTTTGACCACATCAATGAATGTATAGTGTAATCCTCCAAGTTGTTAATGCTTTGTGTATCATGCTCCCAAGTTTCATCAAGAAGTACAACATTGGCTTTGCTCGTTAGCTCATCAATGCCAACCCCCGCATTCCATGGGTATCCATTGCAATTCCAAAAGCATATCGTCAATTGTAGATTGGCCTCATAGATCGCACATTCCAAAAGCATATCGTCAATTGTAACTTGGCCTCATAGGTCGCACATTCCTATTTTCTCGAGGGACTTGCCTCCTCCTTGGGAACATTTTCTTTGTGAGGGATCTCCTTGTTTTTCTTATTCCTTTCCTCATATGCCTTGTGGCGCATATTTTGTTGCTTAATAGTGTGATCTTCACATACAAACCATTTTGTATCTCTCAATGTGCGCTCCTTGCCGCACTGTCGAAGCAAGGGACTTGCCTAACACTGTGTGCGAGCCACAGACGGCTCCAAGCACACAACTAGCTTAACTAGTAAGCTTAAAAGAGGGCAATGGTGTGTCACTCACCGCTCTATGCTCCTGCCGTGGAGGATTCCTCGCCGCGAAGAAGAAGGAGACGCCGCTACGTCGCACTCAACCGCTTCACCGCCGTCGTGCCGCCGCAATGCTCGATCACACACACACTCTCTCTCTCTCAAGTACACACACACACACTAGTACACAAGGAGATGGAGCAAGAGCACTCTTCTTGCATTGCACAAATGAGAGAATACTACATTTTAGGTTTAGAATGACTTTTATATGGGCTTGCCCCATTCACACTTGGGCGCCCATGCTTAGCCAACTAATCCCTTGAATGTCCCAGTTAGAGTGCGTCTCTCATCGGCGATCACTCTTACCCTTTTCCTACTGGACCGACAAGCCCGGTACCTGACTCTACCAAATACATAATACACGTCCGTCGTAGGTGATGGGGTGTCCGTGAGCCGTGAGGGTTAACACTCAAATAGATCCAACTATTAACAAGGATAATCTTTTGATTGGTTTCATCCGGCATGCTGCATACAATTGGCGGTTCTCCCAAGCAACGAGCTCCTTGCTTACCCACTCTCTATGTGCTCCATAGACCATAACTCCAGACATGCCAAAGTGGGTTTTGAAGAAATCTTTGATAACAACGGCAAGAGAAGGAGGCATCTCTAACTTCTCTTTGGGAATTCTATGAATAACAATGTTCTTGGGACGTCGCTCCCATTCGTTCAACTCCTCCACATCCACATTCTCAACCTTCTTTATTTGAGCCATAGCTTGATTGGTACCACATACATCAACACAAGACTTGTTTGTGCATACATTTTTCATGTCGCATATACATCCCAGATCATGTTGTCAAATTTCTCCTCTTTCAATACATGGTCATGCTCTACTTTGCTCTTTCGCTCTTTCAAAGCATTCAAGTCCACAATAAAGCGTTTACATTCCTTGACTTCCTCTTCAAGTTGCATCAAATGTGTTGTTTGCATCTCAAGTGTTCTCTTGAGATTCTCATTCTCAACCACAAGAACCCTTAGCGTGCCATTCTCCATTGCAAGTGTCCGTAAGTCTTCACATTGTTTATTTACGTTCTCTTGCAACGATACCAAGTATGTCATGATCATGGTTTCCGATATCGTTGGTTGAATGGTTGTTTTGCTATCTCCACACTTGGGAGATTTTGGATCATTTTCTACAATGGTTGTGGACCTTGTTGAAGAATAAGAACCCATGCGAGTGTCGAAAGACATTGTACGTAAAATAAGAGATGAGAGTCAACTTTCCTAAACACGTCCACTTCAAAAATGCTGCTACAAAAATGTCTTCCATAACTCTGAAAATTTCTATCTTTACATCAATGTGTAGAGGGCATCCTGCTCTTTGATTGAGGCTATAGATCACCCAAATCAAAGTTCGGATTAAGAAGCTATAATCAAAAGAGTGAATTGTTGTCTACTAGGTCCAAAAATGACTGAGAGAGAGAGAGAGAGAGAGAGAGAGAGAGAGAGAGAGAGAGAGAGAGAGAGAGAGAGGAGGTGGCATGAGAGAAGATGGATAGAGAGAGAGAAGGTGGAGGGGATGTGGAGAGAGAGAGATGGGGGCGGGGGGAGAGAGAGAGAGAGAAGGAAGAGAGAGAGGAGGAAGAAGGGGAAGGGAAGGGCCGGAGCGTGAGAAGAGGGAGGGGCGCGCCGCGAGAGAGAGAGAGAGAGAGAGAGAGAGAGAGAGAGAGAGAGAGAGAGAGAGAGAGAGAGCGCGAAGAGGAGGTGCAGGAGAGAGAGAGAGAGAGAGAGAGAGAGAGAGAGAGGGAGGGGAGGGGCAGAGAGAGAGAGAGAGAGAGAGAGAAAGATTTTATTATCGTCCTCGAAGGTCAAATATGACCTATAAGACCAAAGTAACATGTGATGTAGTATGTGTATGGCTGATAAGTGACTCTCGATGCTCCAAAATGGTGGTGGTGAGAGTCGCAATGGAGAGCCCACACTGTGACTGGGAGAGGAAAGTGTGTAGGTCTAAGTTCAGGTGGCTAAAAATGTGAGAGAAGCAAGTTCGGATGTGACCAAAAGCTGAGCACTCTAGTAGTGTGTAACATTTAATGGCCTAAAAACTTGTGTGTAGCGGAAATTAGCATGAACATAGTGGGCATTTCATTAGAATAGATTCCTAATGAGAATTACAAGAGTGCTTGGGTGGAGAGAGCAACAAAAAGCATAACACCTAGTTAGATAGCATCAACAATACTTTCAAAAGAGAGAGAAATTCAGTTATTGACAACAGTTGAGGACCGGATTTGCATGGAGCCGGTCCCCCCTCCAAACGGCTTTGTATTATGGTTTCTCCCATCAAGAGAGACATTGTACAATACAATTCTTTGTGTTCCTTCAAGACTAGTTTGTGCAATGAAGATGAAAGCTTCATGCACTAAGCAAAACACTTAGCAAGCACAACATTAATTGTCCCCGTTCTCAAACCCAAGACCTCACACACCTTCGAAGATGGTGAGAGCTAGCAGGGTATGATAGTAGATTGAGAGGAAGAAGGAGTATCTTACGAGAAAGATGTACATCTCCTCACATAATCACTCATATTAGCATAGCTTAGCTTAGTAATTAGCTTGGTAGAGGAGATGAGCATCCATTGAAGCTTGGCTCTTGGTTGGATTTGCATCCACATGCCAAGAGTGTGTCGATGTAGGCTTCTATCTCACAAGCTTGGAGTAGGTGATGAGCTCTCCATTAAAGCTTGGGAAGAGATAGTCTTCTTTACTTCACACACAGACTGTGTGTGAGTGTGTGTGTGTGTGTGATAATGCCTTGCAAAAATCAACCCCCTCTCTCTCTTGGGAGAGCCCTCTTACTATTTTCACTTGCTCTACCCTCATTGGACCTCCCCAAGTCAAGCCAATGACAATTAAGCAGCATAAGTGATAGCCTTCTCACATGTGTGCCCCTTTCCCCTTTTGTGAGAGCTTAAGGTAATTTAATAATTCAACTAAACTCTCATTGGACCCCTTTGCCTCCTGGACAATAGGAATCAAGCAAGCCATTGGGCTGCTGAATGCTCATTGGACCACTCGGGAGACTGTCCAATAGTCTTCTAGAGGAATTAATTCTCATTGGTTCTTTTATCAAGTGTTTTTAAAATTAGTTAAACTAGATTTACTCTAGCCTAATTCTCATTGGTCCACCTCCAAGGCCATCCAATAGGAATTGGGTACACCTTGTGGGCATCTGGGCTAGGGAGCTGACATGTGTCCCTCATTCCCTTTGTGTAAAGGGAGCTTGTGTGTGTGTGTGTGTGTGTGTGTGTGTGTGTGTGTGTGTGTGTGTGTGTGTGTGTGTGTGTGTGTGTGTGTGTGTGTGTGTGTGTGTGTGTGTGTGTGTGTGTGTGTGTGTGTGTGGCTTTCTCTCTCATCCCCTACATGCAAGGCTCACCCCCTCCCAAGTAGGGATTGCAAAGACTTTTTTGGTACACACACAAAGCATCCAACTCCCTTAAGGTTGAACTTTGGACACAACCTTTGAATTTTGGAACCTTAGCATTTTGGAAGTCTTAATGGGCTGAACCTTAGGGTCTTTTTAGCCCAATGTTTCACATGCTCTTTTGCAGATGGCCCCCCCTTTGGATCCCTATTGTGGCTGGTCTGCTAGCTTAACCAATATTCTAGCTTTTTCTCCCCTGGCACTTCCCCATATTAAATGATCAGTTTAACATGAGAAAATCATTTAGGAGAATTAGATATTGATTATTATGACATTACCTCTCTCTTGAAATCATAGTCGTCCTTGACTATGGTGTAGAGAAGATAAAGCATATTCATGAGTCCTTTTCGTAGCGGGTAGAGGATCCCTATGTTACCCTACGACATCATTCCACAATGGATGACTAGTCCATTTGGCGCTTGAGAGACTGAGGCTGCCGCAAGCATGTCTGCACATTAGTCCTATCAATCTTACATAGTAGAGTGACAAGCTCTACTTGGTGCTTGGGAGACGTCGTCTCCGCAAACTTGATCTAAGCATGCATACTACTTCATTTTTGTGCACACTAAAGAAAAAGAGTCTTATAAGACAAAAAAACTTTGTTCATTTTTAACATTTTGTACATTTGCTTACTGTTGGGAAGCATTGTAAGCATTGACAAGGTTTAGGTTATCCTTTAATTGTATGCCTTGCATCCATCTAGCATCTTCAAAAGGATAATTATTAAACTTAATAAGATATCGTCGGATAGTTTTACCGCCTCTTAATACCTTGTCTTCATGTCGGAGAATGGACTCGGGTTGCAGCACCTCCTCTTGGTCCTCGATCTCCGGTGGGTCTTCAATAGTTGGTTCTTGAGGTGGCTCTCCTTTGTAAGGCTTTAATAGGCTCACATGGAAAGCATTGTGTATGAGCCAATGATTGGGCAACTTGAGTTGATAGGCCATCTCATTGATTGGCCTAAGAATCTGGAAGGGACCATAGTACCTTTTGGCTAGTTTAGCATAGTACCTTTGGTGGCCCGTAGGATTCTTGCTCGTCGTGTGCCTTAATCAAGCCTTGGGAAACTTTAATAAGACCCAATCATTTTCTTTAAAGACTTGGGCTCTTCTGTCCTTGTCAGCAGCAGCCTTTTGCCTTTGCTGTGAGATAGAGATAGCATCCTTAATCTTTTGAAAAGATTCTTGTAGGTCTCAGCAAGTAGCAAGGGACTTTTTGATCTCCCCTCAATTACCTCGAAAGGTGCTTTTCCTGTGGAAGTATGTACAGTGTTATTGTAAGCATACTCCACTAAGGGTAAGTACTTCTCCCATTGGGATCTTTGATCTACTTCCGTTACATAGGCTTTTAGTAGATCGAGAATGGTTAGGTTAGCTATTTCACTTTGGCCATCCGTTTGAGGATGATAGGCCGAAGAGAAGTTTAGCCTTGTCCCTAAATTCTCAAAGAGACCCTTCCAGAAATTATTGGTCATTCTAGGATCTCTATCCGACACTATGGACATTGGCAATCCATGGTACTTGAAAATTTGTGAAATGAAGAGGGTTGCCATTTGATGGGCTTTGATAGTCTTTTTGACAGGTATAAAATGAGCTTGTTTACTGAACCTGTCTACTATCGTCCATATTCCCGTATTCCCATGGATAGACTTAGGCAATCCAAAGATAAAATCCATGGTTATGCTCTCCCATGGTGAATTAGGGATTGGCAAGGGTTGAAGCAATCCAAGTTGCTTCCCTCTATCAAATTTTTCCTTTTGGCATACCACACATTTAGCAACATACTCTTGTATGTTCACTTTCATGGTAGGCCAATAGAAATATGTTTCAAATCCCTTTAAGTAGATTGAATCCCTCTATGCCCCGCATAAGGTGGAGCATGAGATTCATACATTACTTTCTCACGTAGTGAGTTAGTAACACATAGTCTATTACCATAGAGAAGATAACCATCTTGTAAAGTAAATGGTTCTTCTTTCTTCCCTAATGCAAGGGCTGAAATCACATCTCTAAAATCGGGATCAATAGCATACTCATCTATCATTGAAGATAGATCATTGTGAGTTGCTATGGAAACCGCATTCACTCTCGGCCATCTTGAGAGTGCATCAGCTACTTGATTATGCTTGCCAGCAATGTGAGCAATATGAAAATGAAATTGAGAAAGGAAATTTGCCCACCTCATTTGTTTGTCAGAGAGCTTGGTCTGCGTCATGAAGTACTTAAGACTTTGGTGATCCGTTCGCAGAATGAAAGGAGTCCCCAATAAATAGTGCTTCCATGAGTCTAAGGCATGTAGAACTGCAAGGAGTTCCTTTTGATATATGCCTAGAGCTTGCTCAATAGGGTCGAGCCTTCGACTCTCATAGCCTATGGCGTGCCCTTCTTGGAGCAAAATAGCTCCAAGGCAATCACCACAAGCATCACATTGGACCTCAAATGGTTTTGAGAGATCCAGTAGTGTAAGCACAGGTTGAGAGATAAGCTTTTCTTTAAGCTTTTCGAAAGCATTGTTCTCCTTAGCAGACCATGTATACCTGACGCTTTTCTTTGTTAGGTCATGTAATGGTCCCGCAATTTGTGAGAACTTTTCTATGAAGCGTCTATAGTATGCACACATACCTATAAAGCTTCTTAGTTCATGAAGATTCCTTGGTTTAGGCCATCCTTTTATTACCTCTAACTTTGATGGATCCATTTGGATACCATCTTGAGAGATAATGTGACCTAAATATTGAATCTCTTTCAAGAAAAATTCACTTTTCTTTCGATTAACATAAAGTTTATTCTCTCTTAAAACTTGAAATATTACCTAGAGGTGTTGCTTGTGTTCGTCTAATGAATTAGAGTAGATGATAATATCATCAAAGAACACTCCAGTGAAGGTTCGATGAGGCCTGAACCAATTCTCCATCAAGCGGTTGAATGTGGCTGGTACATTGGACAAGCCAAAAGGCATGACAATGTAATCATAATGACCAAATGTGGTGCGAAAGGCGGTCTTTACAATGTCTTAATCAACTATCCTTATTTGATGATAGCCACTTTTTAGGTCAATCCTACTGAAGTAGGTCAATCCTTGTAGCTTATCAAATAGGTCTTCTACCCGTGGAATGGGAAACCTATTTTTGATAGTGATCCTATTTAGTGCTCTATAGTCGACACACATACGATATGTGCCGTCTTTCTTTTGCACTAATAGCACAAGTGAGCAAAATGGAGATGAGCTAGGCCTAACCATGCCCTTCTCAACTAACTCATGCACTTGCCGCATAATCTCCTCTTGTTGAGCTTGAGAAACTCTATAAGGAGGTTTGTTAGGCGGTGAACTTCCTGGAAGAAGTTCAATTGCATGGTCATCATTACCTCGTTTAGGAGGTAGCTCACAAGGGATGTCGTGAATAAAAATAGCTTGAAACCCCTTGAGAAAATTGGATAACTCTAATTCCTTTTGGTTGCTTTTATTTTCTTTTGTTAAAGCATTAGGTTCGTTTGGAGAATCTTTAACAAAAATCATGTACACGAAAATAGAGCTCTTTATTGACTTGTTGAAAGCTGGTGTATGTACAATGGGGATAGTATTACCCATTTCCTTAGCATCTATATACATGTCTTTTTCCCTGAACTTAAAGGAGATTCTCCTTTCAAGAAATTTAACATTGGCAGCCAGGCGGTCAAACCATGGTGCCCCTAGGATTACATTCTCATGCTTGAGAGGAGAGATAAAGAAGTCCTCTTTGTACACATAGCCTTGGACATGAAGCCTCAACTTCCTGATTAAGGGAGTGACTGAAGCTTCTTGCCCCTTGAAGGCACTGTCTGTGGGTAGGACATCTCCCATCTCGTAAGCTTGTATGCCTAGCTTGATGGCCAACTCTATATATATAAAATTGTGAGTAGAACCAGGTTCAAAGAGAATAAAAGCATCAAGTTCTCTTACCTTTCCCCAAGCATGGCATAGAGGAGATCCTTTGTGATGAGTTTGGTGACTCTCCTCCTCTTGGATTTCAACCAAGGAAGCTCTAGGAGGATCTTGGCGGTTGTTCTTTTGGGGACAAGCGCGGTACGCATGCCCTTGTTCGCCGCACTTGAAACATCGGTTATCCTTGCAATAACGCTCAAGCTCTTCAGGAGAGAGTTTGTTTTTACCTTTGTAAACTCCCTTCTCTTTAGCTTTGTTGGAGTTGCCCTTAGAAGACTTTTGGACATTGTCCTTCCCCTTAGGCTCGTTGGAACCCTTGTTTTCCGTGGGCTTATTATTTCTTTTAGCCCCCATTTGGAAATTGATTCTAGAGGCCACCATAGTATGGTGTATTACCGCCGATATGGTACGTGGCCTTTGGAAGTTGACATACTCCGCCATTTCTTTGGTTAAGCCCTCACAAAATTGTTTCTTTTGCTGTCCAAAATCCAACTTTTTGAAGACAGTGGCTTTGAGTTGTAGGTCCCAAAACTTGTCTACATGTTTGTGGATGGATTCATAGGGAGAGAGCTTTAAGCTTCGCCATTCGGTGAGTACTTTGTCTTTGGCATCGGTGGCCAAAAATTTCTTCATAATGGAAGCTCTTAAAGCTTTCCATGTTCGTGGAGCTTCACCGTTTGCTCGTAGGCTAGACCACCATTGTTTGGCGGACTTTTGAAAGTGCATAGCTACATGGTGTAGCTTAGAGGACTCCGTGAAGCCCTCATCTCCAAACGCCGCATCGAATTGCTGGATAAAGGCCAAGACTTTGTCCGTAGCACCAAAGGTGCCATCATAGGTAAGGAAAGGGATGCTCTTCCCTCCCTCTTTGAACTTCTTCAGCTTGGATGACCTCTTCCATGCGGCATAGGATTTCTTATGGCCTCTTCTTTTTGATGGTTCAAAGGTTGCACCATCACTTTCTTCAGAAGGTGAAGAATTTGAAGAAGGTGGAGAAGAGGGTGACCTCTTTCTCGCCTTTTTCTTGTCTTGATCTTCGTCATCTTCACCATCACTTTCATAAGAGGAAGAGGATGAAGAAGATGGAGAAGAGGGTGTCCTCTTTCTTGCCTTTTTCTTCTCTTGCTTTTTATCATCCCTCTTTGAATTATGATGTGGAGAAGGGTGCGATGGTCTTCTCCGCTTTGGTGGTGATGGAGAGCGTTTAGCCCGCCGTCTTCGTGGAGCCATCTCCGCTGAGGTGGCGGGAGACTCACTTCTTTCTCGTTCCTTCGGTGGAGGCTCTTGAGTTCTCCTTTGGGAAGGAGATGCATCATCAAGAAGTAAATTCTTGAGCCCTTCATATGGATTCTCTTCTTCTTCCCGAATCGGAGAGAGACCTCTTTTGGGAGTCTCACAAGGAGGCTTCCTAGGTGTTCTCTCGTCATGGTGATGAGCTTGGAGAATCCCGTGAGCACGGAGCTGCCGTTGCACTTCACTTTGGAGAGATGGATTGCCCATGGCTTGTTGAAGCCTAGAAACGAGATAGTTAACAAGCATCGGAGCATCATTAGTAGCTTGCTCATTAGCAAAATCAAAGTTATCAACGTTAATTTCACTCTCTTTACTATTGTCAGCCATTCTAACAACTTTTAGGTGTAAACTTTTTAGGTGTACTTTGGCACTTCAAGCCCTAGTTGCTACTCCTCTTTACCCCTTTAGAAAAAGCACTCAAGCTACTGTACCCGCGGCTCGAATACCATTAATTGCAAGGAATAGAAGAGAGGGTCTTTCGACACCAAAACAGCACCGGCTCCTGTCAAGCTTCTAATAGCTCAATATTGGTTAAGCCGTAGGCAAGCCCCGTAGGACTCCACTATTAAGACCATAGCTCTCGACGGTGATGCCCCGTTAACTGCACGAAGGCTGAAAAATCCCTATTCTACTTACTCACATGCAATTAATAATACCAACCATTTGTAGCTAGCTTGAGGACCTCCCTTCTTGAGCAAGAAAAGAGAAACCTTGAGCTCTAATACCAATGTAACATTTAATGGCCTAATAACTTATGTGTAGCGAAAATTAGCATGAACATAGTGGGCATTTCATTAGAGTAGATTCCTAATGAGAATTACAAGAGTGCTTGGGTGGAGAGAGCAACAAAAAGCATAACACCTAGTTAGATAGCATCAACAATACTTTCAAAAGAGAGAGAAATTAAGATATTGACAACAGTTGAGGACCGGATTTGCATGGAGCCGGTCCCCCCTCCAAAAGGCTTTGTATTATGGTTTCTCCCATCAAGAGAGACATTGTACAATACAATTCTTTGTGTTCCTTCAAGACTAGTTAGTGCAATGAAGATGAAAGCTTCATGCACTAAGCAAAACACTTAGCAAACACAACATTAATTATCCCCGTTCTCAAACCCAAGACCTCACACACCTTCGAAGATGGTGAGAGCTAGCAGGGTATGAGAGTAGATTGAGAGGAAGAAGGAGTATCTTACGAGAAAGATGTACATCTCCTCACATAATCACTCATATTAGCATAGCTTAGCTTAGTAATTAGCTTGGTAGAGGAGATGAGCATGCATTGAAGCTTGGCTTTTGGTTGGATTTGCATCCACATGCCAAGAGTGTGTCAATGTAGGCTTCTATCTCACAAGCTTGGAGTAGGTGATGAGCTCTCCATTAAAGCTTGGGAAGAGATAGTCTTCTTTACTTCACACATAGACTGTGTGTGAGTGTGTGTGTGTGTGTGTGATAATGCCTTGCAAAAATCAGCCCCCTCTCTCTCTTGGGCGAGCCCTCTTACTATTTGCACTTGCTCTACCGTCATTGGACCTCCCGAAGTCAAGACAATGACAATTAAGCAGCATAAGTGATAGCCTTCTCACATGTGTGCCCCTTTCTCCTTTTGTGAGAGCTTAAAGTAATTTAATAATTCAACTAAACTCTCATTGGACCCCTTTGCCTCCTGGCCAATAGGAATCATGCAAGCCATTGGGCTACTGAATGCTCATTGGACCACTTGGGAGACTGTCCAATAGTCTTCTAGAGGAATTAATTCTCATTGGTTCTTTTATTAAGTGTTTTTAAAATTAATTAAACTAGATTTACTCTAGCCTAATTCTCATTGGTCCACCTCCAAGGCCATCCAATAGGAATTGGGTACACCTTGTGGGCATCTGGGCTAGGGAGATGACATGTGTCCCTCATTCCCTTTGTGTAAAGGGAGCTTGTGTGTGTGTGTGTGTGTGTGGCTTTCTCTCTCATCCCCTACATGCAAGGCTCGCCCCCTCCCAAGTAGGGATTGCAAAGACTTTTTTGGTACACACACAAAGCATCCAATTCCCTTAAGGTTGACCTTTGGACACAACCTTTGAATTTTGGAACCTTAGCATTTTGGAAGTCTTAATGGGCTGAACCTTAGGGTCTTTTTAGCCCATTGTTGCAGATGGCTCTTTTGCAGATGACCCCCCCTTTGGATCCCTATTTTCCCTCCTTTGGATCCCTATTGTGGCCGGTCTGCTAGCTTAACCAATATTCTAGCTTTTTCTCCCCTGGCACTTCCCCATATTAAATGATCAGTTTAACATGAGAAAATCATTTAGGAGAATTAGATATTGATTATTATGACATAGTGTGTGCTACTCAAACTCTCGAACTTGTAGTGAGCATAATGTGCACAGTCGATTTGACTCTTCTCCATTGCCCCAATGCCCTGTCTCGCATCAATGGGAATGGGAGCTAAGCCGAATGGTTGCGATAGTGTGTATCATCGACAAGGGGATAGGCTCAAAGCATGTAAGTGTGAGTATGGTTTTCTCTTTCACCGAAGAACATGGTTTTGTAGTTGGGGGCAATATGGGTGCTGTAATGTATGACGCATGACCTACCCGATTTCTCCCAAGCCGTAATACATTGTCGATGTAGAAAAGCTTCATTCACTTGGGAGTCAATTGAAGCATCATGCAGCAAGTGTAATGCTTCCCATCTCCCAAACCACTTATTTATATCGTGCATCCATCTCATGCTCAAGATCTTGCTTTTATGCGTCTTTTGAACTTTTTTGCTTACTTCCCATGCAATTGTAGGAAGCATATATAGTGTTTGTGTCTTAACTTGGAGAAAGTTTGTTAGTAAATGCATTTGGACATTCGCAAACTCTTTCCAAGTAGACTTTGAGATGCTCCTACCCCACACTTCA
Source organism: Adiantum capillus-veneris (assembly GCF_014529385.1). Classification (NCBI taxonomy): domain Eukaryota; kingdom Viridiplantae; phylum Streptophyta; class Polypodiopsida; order Polypodiales; family Pteridaceae; genus Adiantum; species Adiantum capillus-veneris. Next base: position 126,429,407 of record NC_140945.1, read on the forward strand.
ACTCCTTAAAGAAGAACCGGTGTCACCAATGCGTCAAAAAGGTACTTCTTGAGAACCCAACACTTGGTGTTTCCCACATTACACATGTTCTCAAATGCATAATATGCTCTCTTTATTGCTTCCAAATGACGCATAGCACATTCATGCCACTTGTGATTGGACGGAACCTCAAGGCAAAGGTACTTAAATCTCTCAACAACTTCAAGTGTCTCATTGTTGTACACAATGCATGGCTTCTCCTTATGGTTGGTTTTCACAAGCATAACCTTTGTTTTGGATTCATTCACAATCAGCCCACTATGCAAGCAAAATTTCTCAAGGACAACCATAAGCCTTTGTGCATCTTTTAAAGTGTGTGCTAGAAGCACTACATCATCTGCATACAACAAAAACAAGATTACTACATTGCAAATAGTGACCTCTTCGATGCCTTCTTCTTGCATAAAGTCAAGTATGATTTGTTCCATTGTGAAATTCTTCTTTCCATGAGCAATTGACACATCACCTTCTCATAGATTCGAGAAACCGCAAGCATAAGCGCAATTGGCACTTGAAGTTCTTCCATCCTTCTCCACAAATTGTTATGTGGAATCATATCAAAGGCTTTCTTAAAGTCCACAAAACAACAATACAATGGCTTGCCTTTCAACCGACTTTCGTCCATGAGAACACAAAGAGTGACATGATTATCAATGGTGATATGCATCGATGAAAACCTGCTTGTCCTTTTGTACACTTGTCATTCTCTTCAGCCCAATCACTAAATTTCATCTCCATTATACACCCAAACAACTTTTCCATAAGAGACCCAATCATTATAGTCCGTAGTTGTTTACATTCTTTACATCCCCTCTTTTATGCAAAGTTTTGACCCAATTAGTACAATCATAAGGCATACCATGTTGAAGTGCAAGGTTGAACATATCACACATCCACTCATGTGTAAAATATCCCGTCCATTTGATCATCTCCGCCTTGATACCTTGAAGATCTCCTACATTGCAAGTGGCCAACTTTTCAAGCCCACCGCATACATCGTCGAAAGTTTGTAAAAAAAGGGCATGCATGGGAATGAACAATAAAATGGCATTTTTTTAGCATTTGGTTGCTCATATAGTTGCCTACAATGTGTGTACATATCCACAAGACTCAAGTTATCCAAATTCTCAACCCGCTTGCTCCTCAAGTTTCTCCAAAATCTTCCACATGCACATGCCTTTTCTTGAAATTGAAAAAGCTATTGCTTTACTTCCCATCTTCTCTCTTCTTTTGAATCAATGCCTTGTATGTATGCAAATGACTTTGATAGTTGTCTTTGTCCATAGTTGCATCAAGCTTTATCAAGGACTTTTGAGCATCTTGACATTCTTTATCAAACCACCTTTTGCATGATCTATCTTTGTTGATACCATGGAGATGCTTTATGGTGGTAAAGCATTCTTCGACACAAGAACAAATAACTTTCTTGAAAGCTTCCCATTTAGTTTCCAATGATGCGTCATATTGAAGCTTTGTCATTCATAACTTCTGCTCATTTCAATATACATTGGTGCCCGTTTGAAACCCATACATAGTGATAACTTCTCTCATGCAAGGTCAATACATAAGGTTTGATGGTCTAATTCTAGGGTCCTTTATGCAATACATGTTGGCTTCGTAGAGTAGCATATAGTCAATCACACTATCCTCATTCTGTTTTCTACATGTAAATCCATTGGTTCCACTCCACAAAGATACACCATTGGCAATGAGCAAACTAGTGCTATTACACATGTGAAAGTAACTTTCCATAATGATCCGGCTCTTTCTCATCCGTTGAAGTACGATCATACAAGTGAAGTTTCTCCAACTCCCTTGAAATGTATGGCAAGCAATGTCCTCTTCTAAATCAAAAAATGGATGATCTCTATCCATGTAAGCATAAAAGGGAGAATCATGATGAGGTTTGAGATTTCACCCTAGTTACAAGAGAGACTCTACAAAAATTTATCGAGGATTCTGGCCATAGTTTTGGTTTTCTCTCCATATACTTGATATTTGGTAGTTTTATGACTTCCAGTTCTGAGAAGGATATTTACACCATATGGATGTTCGATGGCATGAACTTTTTTGTATGGAAAGAGTAGATTCAAGACATTTTGATGCAAAGAGGTCAACTAGAGCCATTATTTGAGCACTAAGAGGGTGATGGTTACATCGATGCCCAATAGAAATTGCTTGATGCTAAACCTAGATCCACTATTCCTTTATATCTTGCTTAGTTAGTGTATTTCACTATTATTGGTGAACCTACTTTTAAAGCGTTAAGGGATTAATTGTGCAATACATATGAGAGGAAATATATTTGAGCTTTGTATGAAAGAAGGTAGCATAGTTTAGGGACACTTAAATGAGTTCAATGTGATCTTTAGCCAGTACTTCAAAAGCGTTATGGGATAAACTCTACAATACATATGAGAGCTACTTCGTATGAAAGAAGCTACTTCTAAAGCATTATGGAATAAATCATGTAGTACATATGAGAGCAATAGTGCAAGTAATAAAATTTACTTGATGAAGAAGCTATTTGAGCTTCATATGAAATAAGGTAGCACCATTATGGACACTTACATGAGTTCAATGTAATTTTTAGTCTCATGTACTCAATTTTGATGAAGAGGTGGAGTATATCTTCTTGTTGTGCTCTCTACCTTCCTCATGGGATACTTTATGCGAGCACAACCATAAGTAACTTTGTGCCTACATTCAAGTTGGTCTACAATGGCGTAGTTGGTAGTCAGCTCACTGAAGAGATTCACAAGAAATCTATTAAGCCTACCAAGAGTGGTGATGCATATGTTGCTAGCTCCCAAAAGCAGCAAAGTCTCACTTACAATCAATCCAAGTCTAAGGATTGCAATAATTCTTGCAGAAAGTCTCGTGTCCCATGTACAATGTAGAGTTTTATTATTGTCATAAGAAGGGGCATATGAAGAAGGATTGAAAGGCAGCACAACGAGACAAGAAATCTAAGGACATTGAGAAGTCTAATAACGACACAAAGTGCAAGGCTAAGATTGAGAAGATCAATGTGGTTGAGTCTCCCAAACCCAATGTTTTAGACATTTTGATATTTATAGTGGATCTTAGCACTGATGCTCTGATCACACAGGATGCCACATTTTCACTTAATTGGGTCACTGATTCTAGTGCGAGCTTCCCTTTACACCGCATAAAGATTGATTCTCGATTTATGCAAAAAATCAAGGTGCACTTGATATAGTTGGTGTTGGATACATCAAGTTGGTGTGGAATAATGGCACAGAACTTATGCTACATGTTAGACTTGCATATTCTTTCAGTAAAGTGTTATTGAACCTTAGTAGTTTACTTTTCAATTTGTAATTAGTGAAGAGCTTTGTGCCTCTTCATTCTTCCTAGTAGTTGGCCTCGCACCTGATGGTAGTGCATTGTAAGAGATGAAGATGATGAATGCAAGACTATGGCTATAAAGATTCTGTGTTTCTCTGTGTATTCTATCTTCAATTTCCATTTAGTACCCTGATTCTGTTCCGAACTTGCATAGATAATGAAACTGCTCTGAATCTGTAATGAGATGATGCACTACCTTAATGGTTGATTTAGTTGTTATTCCCACTCCCCTATGCCTCAATAACACTTGGTGATCCTGCTGATTGTGGAGCAAACTTTGATCAAAACCTTAATGGGCAATGGGGTCTAGTTGGGGCATATGGGGTTGTGAGCATGAAGATTTCCTGCAAGCATTGTCCAATTGGAAGTCAAAGGAGGAAGAACATGTTGGAATTAGGGTTGCAGAGAAACACACACATAGCTTGGAGAAGATGAAGCAAGCTCAAGGCACACAATAGAGATTGTGTTACTTAGTGTGCAATGGAAAGATAGATAGCCCTAGAGTGATGGGCGTATATACAATGCACGGGGAAAAAACCTCCTAAAGAGGGAAAAAATGCCCCGGCAGTCCTAGTGTGTTCACACACATCACTACCACATGTATATGGTAACAAATCCCCCCTGGAGTGATGCGGTGAACGAGAGATGGCACATGAGTAAAGGGAAGTGCCATGCCCTGAGGACAGGATCAGTCCACAAAGGGGAGTAAGCCCAAAGCTTTGCGGAAAGCTTCAAGCTTCTCACGAGACAATGCCTTTGTGAAAAGATCTGCAAGGTTGTCCTGTGTTGGCACATAAGCCAAGTTGATCTCTCCTACTGAGAGCCTCTCCCTGACATAGTGGATATGCACCTCAATGTGCTTTGTGCGAGCATGAAAAACTGGGTTCCTGGCAACTGCCAATGCGCTCTGACTGTCAGTGTAGATAGTGTTGGCAGTGTCCTGTCCAACACCCAAATCAGCCATAAGGTGTCTGAGCCATACACACTCAACCGTAGCTGTGAAGACTGCCTTGTACTCAGCCTCACAACTCAAAGTGGCCACAGTAGGTTGCTTCTTGCTCAACCATGATATACATGAACTGCCAAGCATGAAACAAAAACCACTTGTGGACACTCACGTGTCAAAACAACCAACCCAATCTGAGTCTGAAAAAGCATGTAAGTCTGGCGACAATGATCCCCCCTTGGGATAAAACAAGCCAAGATGTAAAGTGCCACTAAGGTAGCGGAAAATCCTCTTGACAGCCTGCCAATGCTTAGACCCTGGGCTATGCATAAATCTGCTGACCTGTGAGACTGCAAACTGAATATCCGACCTCGTGTTGCATACATAAATGAGGCAACCAACAGTAGTTTGGTAAAGAGTGACATCAACAGGATCACCAGCATCATGTAGACTCAACTTCAAACCTGTTTCCATGGGAGTGTCAATAGGTTTGCAATCCTCAAGTCCAAACTTACATAGCAATGTCTCTATGTAACTTTTCTGACACAAGGCAATACCACCATCACACTACTTAAACTGTATACCCAAATAATGATGCAACAGCCCCAAATCTTTCATCTTGAAAGTAGCATTCAAATCAGCCTTAAATTCAGCAATATGTCTCTCATTTGGTCCAGTGATCAGCAAATCATCAACATAAAGAACCACAATGAGAAGTACATCACCCTCACGCTTTACATACAATGTGCGAAATAGCCCTTGAATCTGCAACAGCATTTGCAAAATTTTGTCCACATTTGTCATACAAAGTGAGCTTATACAGCCCACGGCACAAAAGCCCAGATGCAACAATTTCATCACCAAAACTGAGATCATGAACTGTACATCTGTCATCCACAAATTTGACTACAAGTCCAAGTCTAGCAAGTGCGGATACAGATAAGAGATTCTTCTTGATCCCAGGTACATAAAGTGCATCAACAAGTGTGAAAGAACTTCCATTAGCAGCAGTAAGCACAATCTTTCCAACTCCCTGAACTGGATAAGAGGTGTTGTTGGCACAAGTGACTGAATTCCCATGAGGGACAGACTCGAGAGAGGTAAACAATTCACGATGTGAGGTAATGTGCTTTGTAGCACCACTGTCCAAATACCACACAAGTGAATCTGCAGCAACTGACAAGCATGCATCATGGACAGCAGGATTGTAAGTGCACTCTGCGCTAAAATCCCAATTGCATCAACATCAGCAACACAATCTCCTTTCACAGAAGACTCAACAATGGCTGCATTTGTAGTGGAACCAGCATTTGCAGTGGAACCACCCTCTTTCTTCTTAGCCTCTTTGGCCTTCAACTTAGGACACGACTTAATCAAGTGATCATTGGATTTACAATAATGGCAACGCATCTTCTTTTTGCCCTTATCACCAGAATTGCCAGACGAAGTACTGCAAGCATAAGCATTAGGAACATAATTTTGGCCACTCGCAGCAGAACCATAAGAAGTGGCTGCATTACTGTTACCACCCTTTCTTTGAGAAGCAATAAAAGCCTGTTCATCTGCACACTGCCTAGTCCTGTTTTTTCTGGAAAGTGACTCTTGCAACAGCAATGTGCATAATGCATCAAACTTGACAACTTCAGGATTTCCTTGGGTCATAAGTCTCCAAGTACTAGCAACAGTCTGGTAAGAATTTGGTAAGGCATCAAGAACAGTCTGCACAAGGGAACAGTCTGAAATGACTTCACCTGCAGAAATAAGTTGCTCATTGATATCCTTGACACCAGCAAGGAAAGTGTCTATATCATCTTCCTCATGCATAATCTTCGACTCTATTAGCTCACAGATCTACTTCCTACTTACTGTACACAGAAAACTAACAACCTTAATACATAGAGAATAAACACAGTACCTTTGAAAACTCCATTAACAAAGAAAACTAACAACCTTAATACACAGAGAATAAACACAGTACCTTTATAAACTCCATTAACAAAAAAAATACACAGTACAACACCAAATCCTTCTTCTCAACACACACACTCCTTCCCTACCTTTCCTACAATTGAAATTGCACCACAAAAGAAGCACAGAGTACCATTCAAGCTTAGTGTATGGCATTCCCCGACAGCGGCGCCAAAAATATGCGTGTATGTCACACGTGTCAATGCAAGGAACTTGACACCGCGTGCGAGCCACAAATGGCTCCAAGCACACAACAAGCCTAAACTAGTAAGCTCAAAGATGGCGATGGTGTGTCACTCACCGCTCTACGCTTGCTTTCGTGGAGGATTCCTCGCCGCTAAGAAGGAGACGCCGCTATGCCGCACTCAACCGCTTCACCGCTGTCGTGCCATCGTCGCAATGCTCGATTGCACTCTCTCTCTCTCTCTCTCTCTCTCTCTCTCTCTCTCTCTCTCTCTCTCTCTCTCTCTCTCTCTCTCTCTCTCTCTCTCTCTCTCTCTCTCTCTCTCTCTCTCTCTCTCTCTCTCTCTCTCTCTCTCATACACACACACACACAAGGAGATGAAGAAGAAGAAGATGGAGATGGAGCAAGAGTACTCTTCAATTGCACAAATGAGAGAATAAGTGAATTTTAGGTTTAGTTGACTTTTATATGAGCTCACCCCATTCACACTTGGGCACCCATGCTTAGCCAACTAATCCCTTGAATGTTCCAGTTAGAGTGCGCCTCTCATCGGCGATCACTCTTCCCCTTTTCCTATTGGACCGACAAGCCTGGTACCTGACTCTACCAAGTAAATAATACAACGTCCGTCGTAGGTAATATGGTGTCAGTGAGCCGTGAGGGTTAACACCTGCTCTATCTGCTCGTGCAATCTGTTTTCCTCCTCCTCGGTAAGTCTTGATGTTGTGGCCTCTTCTTGTGTTGGGGCTCGATCTTCAATAGTTATGGCTTCCCCAGTCTCTGGTAGCTCCACGGCTGCCCCGCCTGTTTCTTCTTGCTGAACCTCTGTATCTTTTATCATTTTGTCTTGCATATCTTGGAGCTGCTTTCGGAGGGCCTCATTCTCCGCTCTCAGTGCTTGGTTCTCTTATGTAAGTAATTCTTCTGTAGCCAATGAGCCCTCCGCAATGTGCAATCTCTGCACTTGCTCTAGCCGCAATTCTCTTTGCAAGCTCCGGACTTGATATTCCAGAACGGGGACTATTGCTCCCTCTAGCTCTACTCCTGCTCTGCTACCTCTTGGTGTAGATCTTAGCCTTAGGATTGTTCTCTCCTGCAGCTCCATCCTTTCTCGTAGCTCAATGAGCTCGTCCTTTGTAGCTTCCAATTCATCTTCAATTCTTTCTTTGGCTTCTTGTGCACTGGCCACCTCTCTTGAAGCATCAGCAAGTTGGAGGATTAGTCCATCTCTTTCATTTTCTGCTTCTTCTTTGTTGTCCCTCATTGTCTTTGATCGGGCTTTGATCTGCTGCAATAGTTGATGCACTTTCTGGATATCTCTTTCATCCTCATCTTCAAGCTCAAGTGCTCTTTCTACTACAGTCTCCTTTAGCTTCAACTCATCCTTTGCCTTCTCAGGTACTAACCTCTGCTCTCTGTCTAATCTATTCTTGGTCCTCCTCTCCGTTCCTCTCCATTCTTCTTGTGCTATAGCAATGCCATACACAACCTTGAGGGCCTCTTCTTGAGTATATCCTGTGTCTATTAATTAGAGCATCATATTTCTCTTTCTTATCTTGAACTGGATCCGTTGTCTTCTCCTTTTGCTATATTTCGGGCTTTTCTAGCACATCCACCTCAACTTCAGTAGTCATCTCCTCCACTATCTTTTCCTTTCCTTTAGGACTTGGCTCCTCTACCTTGCCCTTGCCCTTGCCCTTGTCACCTCTTTTTAATTTAGCTTTAAGGTGCTGAACTTCTGCTTCAGTGTATTGCTCTACTGGTTGTTGCTCCAAGATAGCTTCTGATTCTTCATAAGCCTTGATATATTGATCGTACTAATCAATATTTGGTCTTGTTGAGCTGGCTCTGACTTTTGTTGGGTTTGGTACCCACTTTTCCTCAAAATCTCCTCTTAAAGCTCGCTCGGCTCTAACCTGTTCAATCAGCCTCTCCATTCTGGCGACTTTCTGGCTCTTAGTTTGCTTTGGAGCGGGTTTCTTCTTGGTCTTCTTCTTGAGGGGCTCGTCTTCTTCTTCTTCTTCTAGCTCGAAAACAATTTCTAGTTTCCGCCTTGCCCTTGTTGACACTCTCTTTGTGACCTCTGGCTGGTCTTCATCTTCATATATCTCTTTTAGCCATTGGTTTTGCGAGGGAGCCTTTGGCCACTGGTCCCTTGCTCCGATAGCTTCATAAGCTATCTTAGTCAACACTTCGGCTCCTCCAATGTACTTTGGCTTCTTGTTCTGCAAAGCAATTACTTGCTCATGGATGTGCTGAGCATAATTGACTTCCTTCGGGATGTTGCTCTTTATTGCCCAAGTGATTGTTGTGGCAATAGCAAGTGGTGGTGTGGTATACTTCTGTGGCCTTTTGCTGCATATGTGTAAAAACTGGTTGTAGAGCCGGCAAAGCTTTGCCGCTCTCGGATCTACTATGTCTTCATAGGTGGCATTTTGCTTCTTTGGCCCATACACTTCTATGGCTTCCCGTCTTTCTCTTGCTACACGAGCTACGGAGCCGCCATTGGAGAAGTGACACAGCCATTGTGTTAGCAACGGCGAGAGCTATGCACCAATACCAAGCGTGCGCGCATTCGGCTTCTACGCGAGGTGAGCTCCCACAAGCTTCTATGTGAGTTTTCTCCCTACCTGTGTGTCGGAAGTGAGCGTGCCATATATCTATAGAACCACAGTGAGTAGAGCTACACATTAGTACCATCGGAGTCGATATTCGGTCACCTATATTTTTCGGCCTGTCTTCGAATGTGTTTACTGCACGGAGTGGTTACAGGTTGAGATTGTATTGTAGATTCATAGGGTATTGTCCTTACCTAGTGTAGAGACCCTCCTTTGAGTTTGAGGATGATTCGATGACTCTAGATCATGTTTCGGATAGCATTTGTTCGTAGTACGGATTTCAGTCACTGGTGTATTTGAGAACTTAGATTTGATTTCCTTGGTAGTGATTGTCATTAGAAGGTCGAGTAGGTGATTTGACACCCACCTATTTGTTTCCATGCGCCTACGGGTCAAGCTCCGTCCTCGTCTGACATTCTTGTTTGTCGGTTGAGTTCTCGCTCTATCACAGCCACCGCTAGCGACGTAACCGCCATAACATTTGGCGCCGCTGTCGGGGACGAAAGCCCTAAGTAGGTGACCTTAGACTAATCCTACGAGGTGATTTGTTTTGTTACTTTGTATATTTTAGTTAGAAAGGTCTAGGAGTGGTGGACTCCGAGGATCTTTGAGAGGTACTAGGAAACTTGTGGTATTCCTGGGTCTTTCGTGTTTGACAGTTTTTTAGTTTAGATTAGATTGATTTTTGTTGGTGTTGAGTGGTTGTTGAGATTGAGGTATTTACTAGTCCGTGTGTGGCAGTGAATCTCTTTATACTCACAATTGCAAAAACCCATTTTATGATTAGAAGTAGCTTAGGTAGGACTTGATTTGATCCTATCTAGAGCTATTAATCAGTGATTTATTTGCTTGATGTGTTGTTTGCATGTTAGATCACTAAACCGTTAATTTGGTAGTGAAACTTGCATAAACAAAGTTCAGAGAAATTTTCTGTGAGACTGAGTGTTGTTGAGCACTTAGGAGAGCTCTTGGAAGAGTTCTGTGTTGAAAAACTGGAATTCTACAACTTTAGACATCATACGCGTATGATGTCTTAGGGGCTAAATAGAAACCAAAACAGAAAATTTAACATTATCAGAGTGTTCAGAAGGGGGGTTTACCCTAAGATCAACATAAAACAAGGGCTTTAACACTTCTAGAAACTCAAAATACCAAGTAAAGAGTGTAAAAAACGCAAAGAATATTTTTGCATTCAGACTTGATAAAACACTTGAAACTCAAAGATAAACACTTGAGAAAGCTTAAAATTGAAAACTGGCAAAATCTGGGACAAAAGACATCATATGCGTATAATGTCTTTTGGCACTTACTGAAGTGATTTTTCAAATTTGACTTGACAACATTGTTACAAACACTGTGAAAAGCTTAAATATTGAATCTTGACCAAAATTGAGCAAAAAGACATTATACGCGTATGATGTCTCTAACCTAATTCTGGGCATATTTTGATATTTTGCCAACACAGATCCTTTGTACTAGTTGTCTAGAGCTTGTATTTCAAGTTTCATGTCATTTGGATCACATTTGACCTCAAGTCAAAAATCGAGAAATTGCCAAGAAAAGCCTAATATGGCCATAACTTGCACAAACAGAGTTCAAATTGAATTTTGTGAGTGGACAGAGTATAAAGGTGCTACTGGGAGTGAGCAAAGCAAAAATATCCAAAATCTGTGAAAAAAGACATCATACGCGTATAATGTCTTTCTGAGCAAATCTGATACAAAATTTTCACTTGAGGTAATAGAAGTCTTCCAACTGACAAAACAAACCATTTGACCAAGTATCATTCAGTTTGGATCACTTTTGATCACAGAGAATTGGGATAAACAAACTGCCGAGACTGAAAAATTAGATTCCTCTAGGGAGATTGATGAATTTGAGATCCGATAGATATCTCCAGAATAACCAACCGAGACAAAGAGAACAAGCGAGTGTTATATCAACCGAGGAGAGTGTAAACCAAAGTGTAGTGCGACCGTTAGAGCCGATCCTTGAAGGAAATATTTCCGATACTTCTTCAGAGAGATCTTACGAGATTTTCACTGAACACTTAGGATACTTGAACTTAAACGAAAGAGAAAACATGGCAGCAGGACCATCAAACCCTTCAGCCACAATGAACCTATTGTTCATAAAGTATCAATACGACAATGAGCAAGGTGCCAAGATCTACAGAGATGGTATGGACCGCTATTGTGTAAAGATAGAAGATAGACCGAATGCGTTCAAGGACTTAGTGCCTGTGAGCTATAGCGGAGATAGGTACCTAGATGACAAAGGTATCATGTACTTGGTAGTCCTGAATCCTAACATTGTGGACAAGTGGGGATTGATGGGCACAAAAGCCAAAGTAGATGAAGAACCTGAAGAGACAGCACCAAAATTGAGCTTCCCTGATGCGAGGTTAAGGCGACAAAACGAAACTTCGAGAGTCAACACTGATAACATCTATGTGGGGCTATACAAATATAATAATGGAGAGCAAGATCTCTATTATAGATGCGAGGAACCCTACGTCGGAGAGTTGACAGAGCGAAAAAGACTTTATGTCTTTACCTACACAGAGGGATCAGAAACGAAGATTGTCGCATATGACAAGTATGGAAGGCAATACTCGACAATGGATAAAAAAGAGTTGGAAGGATATACATACTTTGGGGGACCACTCCATCAGTATTATGTCACTCCTAGCTCACAAAAGACCAGCACCTACAAATGTAGTGCCATACCCTATAGCAACAAGTGAAATAGGAAGAACTCATGTGGCTGATTCTTTCAGTCAACCTCAGTATTCTATGCCAAACCCAATGGGAACATTACATTCTAGAGAGTTAATGGCTACGAATCGAGGTAGTGCAGTTCCATTCCCTGCACATACTACAGTAGGTCCAATGTTTGCAATGATAGCCGACTTTTGAAAATCAAAGAAAAAAAGAAGAAAAAAACTTATTTTTCCTCTGTTGGAGCCTTGGCAACACTGTTGGAAGGCTCGGCACCGCCTGGTCAATCCTCCCAACACCCCTACGGGCATGACACACACCCCCCCCCCCCTTCGATTTTCCGGCCTTATCACCCTCAGCCTGTTGGTCCATACCCCAGCCTAGCCGGCCGCCCTCAATTTCAGATACCCTTTCTCACACCCTTAATCCCCCCCCCCGACGGGCATTGGATGAAATAACACCCCCTCTCTCTCTCTCATTTTCCCTACATACCTCTCTCTAATGTCCTCTCTCCCTCTCTCCTAAATTTACCACCCCCCTGGCCAGGCGAAAGCTTTGAGCACTCACCCCGACCCCTCTCTCGTGCTCCCACTGTGTTGAGCCCCATGGAAACCCCCCCCCCCCCCCCCCCCCCTCCCCTTGGCCCGCTAATATTCTTTCCCTAACCCCTCCCCCTCTTCCCCACCCGCTCGCCTCACCCTCCCCTCGGCTTCACTCACGCTTCCCTTGGCCCGCTATCCCCACTATCCCTCCCCACACCATCGACTTCTACCCCCCCCCCCCCCCCCCCCCCCCCCACGGTGGGCACCCGCCCTAGGAGATTCCCCCTCCCTCTAGCGCCACCTCATCCTCTCTCTCTCTCTCTCTCTCTCTCTCTCTCTCTCTCTCTCTCTCTCTCTCTCTCTCTCTCTCCGTTTCAAGCCCGAAGGCGCAGCGTGCATGACCATGGAGCCCACGCCTTCATACACCACACACTCACCCTCATCCTCACCCTCTCCCTCGTCCTCACACTCACACACACACACCCCCAACCCCCTCTCCCTCTCTTGCGCTCTGTTTTGGCAGTAGCCGCCCGCCCTCCGGCTCTCTCTCCCTCTCGGCCTATACAGGCGCAGCGCGTTCTCTCTCTCTCTCTCTCAGACACACACACACCCCACTCATACACACACACACACACCACCCCCCCCCCCCCCCCCCCCCCCCACCCCAAGCTTGCGTAGCTGCCGCTGGCCGCCGAACAGAGAAGAAGAAAAATATTTAAAAAAACAAATATAAAAAACATATATACAGTATGTACATAAGCCCCCGTTCCCACCGCACGCTTGAGCACACATACAAATACACACATGCACTCACGCACATACACCCATATACATATATATATACACATCCACCCACATGCATATACGTACACACACACGCGTATACGCACCACAAATTCAGGGAAAACGAAGGATTTCACCACTACGACAACAAAAAGAAGAAGGATCCAAAGCACACGCCGCCAACAACAAAAAGAAGAAGTGCGCCGAAGGCATGCCTTGTCCGACCCCGAAAAGAAGTACGCTCGACACCGACGCACCGGCAACACACCATTCTCCGACAACATGCAACCACGACGCCATCCCAGTAATTTATAGGTTATTTTCGTCATTTTCTTCAGTTTTCACCCAAGCCATTGTAAATTCCCATTCTTTTGTAAATATCCTCTCTCTAGGTGATGGTCACAAAGGCCCACCTAGAGATTCCCATCTTTTAATAACCCCCCAAAACAACGCAAGGATCAACCACACCGGGCCCACCACTTGCTTTGTCTCCCCGATTAAGCTTACCCTAACCACACTGGGATTACCATAATCCAAGCATCCAACACCTATAAATTGACACTGAGAGGTCACTATCGGGGGGGGGCAATTCATGAGGAGCCAAGCATTTGGTAGAGTGTAGTGGGAAGGATTGACACTATCACCATCACGGGGAGGGGGCTTGTGTGTTGGGTTTGCCTTGGGAATTGCACCATGCAAAGGGAACCACACCCATCTCTCGACTCCAATGGTCGATGCACACACGTGTACACGCTCTTGGTAGTAATTTTCACAATCATTGAGTCGTCTTAGAGAACGCACCAAGTAGGTTGCACCACTTCCTCTCCCTACCTCTCTACCACCACGGCGTGCCACTTTGTAAATACTGCAGAAATAATTCACCTTCACACCCCCGAGGGTTTTCATCATTTGCAAATCTCTCTCTCTCTCTCTCTCTCTCTCTCTCTCTCTCTCTCTCTCTCTCTCTCTCTCTCTCTCTCTCTCTCTCTCTCTCTGAGTGTGTAAGTTTGCGGTGTTCATATCATCATGGTTTGCGTCCTAGCCGCTCAAAGCTAGGTGGTGCCCCCTGTTCACTTTACCGTGGCAGGCTTGAGGCACGCCATTTGGCCCCTAGCGTTTTAGAGGCCGTCGAGGTTCAGGGTCCGTTTTGCGTCCGTCATTTGGTGCCCCCACTGAGGAGGGCTTTCTAAGACCCTTCAGTTTACAATGCTCAAAGTGACACCCACAATCAATCATGGACGAATGGCTGAAGGAATTATTCTAACTGGAGGACGGAAGAAGAGGAGACGAAGGAGGCACTAGCCACCTTCATTGAGGTGCTACTGCCAGGCTGCAGTGTCGTCAACATTCAAGAGGTAAATTCTCCATCTCGTGTCGCTCATTCTAACTATAAATTGAGAGCATCAGGTGGGAGGTCGGTGAAGTGCCATCACTGTTGTCAACCAAGGCACACTGTCAATGAGTGCCAGCAACGAAGGCAGTGAAAGGGCTGAAGTCATCTACATCGACATTCATCGCGAAGAAGTCATTCAAGTCAAGGAAGGGAAGCAAACGGTGAGACCTCTTTTCCCTAAAGAAACTGCAGTCAAAGTTATAACTCCAAAGTGGCCTAAAGGGGTTGCTCGAGTCAAAGGCAAGGAGAAGATAAGCCAGTCTGGAAACACATGACCCCGAAGGGAGAAGCATCTGGCCAAGCAAGTGCTTCAAGCTCAGAAAGCCGGGTTGTACCCACTTTGCCAAAGTAGAAGTCATCCGAAGCTAAGCGGCGGAAGGTCACCTATTGATTTGCACGACGCATGCAAGTGCTACCAATCCACTTCGACAATCCGGAAGAAGAGGTGGTAAGAAGATTCCCATGTCCTAGAGAAGAGTGGTTCGGCTACTGCTCTGGCTATTTTGGAAAGCGAGTGGAGGATCTTCCTCCTCTCCTTGTACAACTTGTCCTGAAGAAACTCTCTACCACGGGAGAAACCCAGTGGGTTGGGGACGAGTTGCAACTGAATGGAGTAGAATTCATGCAACACACCAACTACGGAAATTACGTGCAATTGTTGTTAGCCAAAAGGCTGGGAGTGGTCAGACGCGTCGCCATCACCCCGTACGTGCTGAGGAACGAAGGAAAGGTAGAACCCATGAAAGGCGACGACCTCTTGTGGATGTGCCGACTCATCAACACTGGCACGGTAAGAGTATGAGTAAGTATTCCACCCTCTGTGCATGATGGAAAACGGGCCGGCGGCATTCCCGTTCAGATTCCTGCAGCATATGCATGTGAATATCTATGTAGATAGGAAAGTCTTCTACCAACAGAAGATCGTACACCTATTCGGTGTGGTGGTACTAGGAGAAATCCTCAATTCCCCGAACCCTATCATTCTCCCCATATTAGATTACCATCATTCCTTTAATCCTCTATCTTTATCCTGTTTTAACCTATCCACCCACCCCTGTAAAAAGCCCCTATGAGCCACTACTGTTAATGTAAGGGGGAAAAAAAAAAGGTTTGTAATTTCCTGAGTCACTACCATTGCAAGTGTTTCTTTCCCCACATTCAGTGGAAAGAAGGGAGAGGATCTCACCACCGACTTTTTGGATGATTTCGACATTGCTTGTGTCGTCTCCAACAAAGATGACGACGTTTCACGACTTAGAATTTTTCCTCTACTGATGAAAGTAGAGGCCAAGTCCTGGTATCATGCGTTGCCCCAAGCTACCAAGAATGCATGGGAAGTGTTAAGGGTTGCTTTTGTAAAGAGGTTTGGTGGAGGCACAACCTCGGAGAAGCTATGGCAGCTACTGACAGAATTAAAGCAGGGAGGCCTGCTGGAGTATGCCACCTACGAGTCCAAATTTGTGGACTTATGGGAGAGATGGGTTGCCTCACTGGAGGAAGGTGAAGGAGCGCCTAATTTCCTGAAGAAGGACCGTTTCATTGCTGGTCTATGGTTGCCGCTTAGAGAGAAGGTGAAGGGAAGGTTTCCTGCAAAATATGAGTTGGCAGTCGAAGTAGCCCGCCTTAAAGACAAGAAGCTGCACATGCAAGCAAGAGTAAACGAGTTAGAGGAAACAAGCTCGGCCCGACCAACCCCATTGGCTACAACAGCCAATCATAGAGTCCAACCGCAAGAGGCATCAGAAGACCAGCAAGACCTGTTGAGTCGTATCACCACCCAATTAGAGAGTTTATATGTGCATCTGGTGCAGCAAGGGCATGCATCTGGCAGGAACCCAGAACAAGGAAGAGGACAACGAAGGCAGAACCCAGAATACCACTGTTACAACTGCGGGAAAGATGGCCATGGAATGTACTACTGCCCACACCCGAGGAGGCAGAATTTCAATAGAGGGGGGAGACAGAATCAGATCTCTCCGCCAAGAGCAAGACCACCACCACCTAGGCAACCAGAACCAATCCCACCGGTCCAAATCCTTCGACCACCTGTACAACAGCAACCACCATCCCAGCCTCTCATTCCGCCACTACCCCCACCACCTGCTATGAACCAAGCGGTGAGTGTTATTAGCTTGGAAGCTAAAGGGAAGGCGAAGGTAGAAGAATCAGCTCGAGAGAAGCACAAAGGAAAAGCGAAGGTAGAAGAAGTGGATGCTATGGGAGTGAAGCGTTCGAGGCACGAGGAGGCATCTCAAAGAGAAGAGAAGATGAAAGGAAAGGCCGAGTCTAGCAAGCAAGCAGCTAAACCGCCACGGAAGATAGACATCGTGGACTTCTCACTAGGTGAGTATGCGAAACCCTATGACTTAGTTCAGGATGTGTTAATGCAAGGCCCAAAGATAACTTGGCCCCAATTACTCCACCTTGCACCCAGAATGAGGAGGCAATGGACAAAAATGGTAAGTACCAGGAAATCAAGGCCAAGGATAGCTGGGGCTATCTCTGGGAGGGATCTCGATGACATCCTGCCAACCATGGACGCTCACATCAAGGGGCAACAAATTTCAAACGTCTACATAGATGGTGGCGCACAAATATGCGTCATGAGTGAAAAGATGATGCACCATCTAGGTCTAGAGGTAAGTAGGCCGGCACCCTGTCGAGCCAAGATGGCAAACGATGTAAGAGTGAAATGCGTAGACATTGTAAATGCGGTCAAAGTAAAAGCATTCAATACAGAAGTGGAGGTAGACATCTTCGTCATGCCACACAAAGGGGAGGGCTACCCCATCATTCTTGGGAGGCCTTGGCTTATGGTTATGGAAGCTAAACAAGACTGGAGCACCGGGATGATCCAGATGAAGGATGCTAAAGGGAAGTCCATATTCTACGACATGAGGACTGGAAATCAACGCAACATGATCTTGGAGGCTTCAAAAGATGAGTCCACCAGTGACTACTCGTCTACCTCAGGAGAAGAGACGACCACCACCGACGGAAGTGACAGTAGCATCGAAGTAATGGGGGTCATGCTTAAAGACCCGAACAGATTAACACAATCTGAAACAACCTTGACAAACCAAGAGGGATCATCAGGTATGCAGTCCTTGGAGGATGCAGGTGAGCTACAAAAAATGCTCTCGAATGAGTTAACCAATGAAGAAAGGAAGGAGTACGTCTCCATGCTAGGTAACTTCACTACTTTGTTCATTGATGGCTATGATAAGATCATAGGAATTACATTAGTACAACACCACATAAAGCTCAAGGAAGGCAGTAAACCCGTAGTACAAAAGCTCAGAAGACTTGGAGTAATCCAACAAGAGGCGTTGCTTAAAGAAGTGAGAAGTTTGCTACAAGCAGGTTTCATCTACCCTGTCGAAGACTCAGAATGGGTCTCCCCAGTAGTAGTCACACCAAAAAAAAATGGTAAGTGGAGAGTCTGTGTGGATTATAAACCTCTCAATGCAGCCACGAAGAGGGACCACTTTCCCCTCCCATTCCAAGATGAAATACTCAATGAAGTGGCAGGTCACGAGCGATACACAGTATGCGATGGCTACTCAGGATACTTTCAGATTAGCATTGCGGAGGAGGATCAGAAGAAGACAACCTTCATCACACCTTGGGGATGTTTTGCCTACAGAGTGATGCCGTTTGGCTTCACTAACGCCCCGGCCACGTTTCAACGCTATGTGACTTTTGTTTTCCAACCCTACTTTGGAACATCAATACGGGTTTTCACAGATGATTTTTGCATTTATAGCTCACGAGCCCTTCATCTAAGCAAAGTCTATGATAGCTTAACCAGGCTGCAAACCTTGGGTGGCCAACTCAACGTGGACAAGTGTCACATTGGTGAAAGCAAAGTCACTCTCCTTGGTCATGTAATTTCAACAAAAGGAATCGAGGTTGACCCTAGCAAGATTCAGGCCCTGGTATCTTTATCTCACCCACCACCACCAAGCAGCTGGTTTCTTTCCTTCAGAAGGTAAGATACTTAAGCAGGTTCATTCACCTGCTATCTCAAGTGGTCCTTCCCCTACAACAACTCACCCAGAGGGATGTCTTCTCATGGAGTGAAGAGAATGAGCAACAGTTTACTGAGGTAAAGAAAGTCCTAGCCAAGCTTCCCACTATTTCACCTCCTAAGTGGGACGAGCAATTTTATGTGAACCCTAGTGTGGGAAGTGATACACTCGGAGCAGTGCTAATGCAAAAGGACCCCAAAACTTCTTTCATGCGTCCTATTTACTTCTCTAGTCGTGTCATGACCCCGTCAGAAAAAGGATTTACCGAAGTAGAACACATAGTTCTAGCACTAATGTTTGCTACCACAAAGTTCCGCTCCTATCTCCTGCCTAAACCCTTTGTAATCCTGAAAATGGATGAGGTTTTTCCATATGTAATGCGACACATGGATGTCTCATCTAGGATCTCAAAGTGGTTAATTAGACTACAAGAGTTTGACTACACCATGCAAGTAGAAAACTCCACCAGGGCTAGTTTAGCGGGAATTCTCACCCATCGCCATTATGAGAAGAAGCTGAAGGTCAACACGGAAGCAAAGGAAGAAACACCAATGGTAGAAAGTCCTAGGCTAGAAAGAGCTCACTCTCTTTTCTTTGACGGAGCATACAAGAGAAAAATGGATCAGTCTGCAGAGCAGGCATGGTTATTTTCAATGAACGACAAGAAAGAGTATTCTCCATTCGGCAGTTATTACACTCCCACTCCAACAATGAAGCAGAATATGCAGCCCTAATTCTTGGGTTGGAACAATGTATTTCACAAAGAATTTAGCGCCTAAATGTGTTCGGCGACGCTTTGCTTTTGATAAGGCAGATAAATGGCACCTGGGATTATAAAATCAGGTTTTACTTGGTCAACTTTGCCAAGTTAAGGACCTTCTAAAGAAGTTTGAAGCAGTGAAACTATTCCATGTCCCCAGAGCAGAAAATCAAGAGGCAGATGCTCTAGCTAAAGAAAGAATACAAGGCGTTCCCGTAGGGGCGATCAAATTAAAGCTACCCCTCTTCCAAGGTAGTGATGCTATGCCTGATATCATCGGTTTTCTAGATACAGGAGAATGTCCAGCAGGACACACCAAAGGTCAAAAACAATGGGTAAGGAAGGCTACTAGGTACCGCCTTATAAACGACCACTTGTATTGTAAGGGCAAAGATCAAATTCTCAGGCGGGTGCCAACCTCCAGTGAAATCACAGAGGTAATTTCAAGCTGCCATGATGACGTCTGCGACGGTCATTTTGCTCTAGATATCACCAGTAGGAAGATTCTACAGGTAGGATACTTTTGGCCTAGTTTGAACAAGGATGTACACCATTGGTGTAAAACATACAAGGCTTGTCAAGTGGCCAGTGATCGCACGTTAACCTACGAGCCACAAACCCCTATCATCTCATATGGTCCTTTTGAGAAATGGGGAATAGATGCAATCGGTCCTTTACCAAGGGCCCAATCAGGTAACCTGTACATCATAGTGGGTGTAGACTACATGACTCGATGGGCAGAAGCAACAGCCACCACCCGCATCACAGCCCAAGAGGTGGCAAAGTTCATTTTTTAGCATATCGTTTGCCGTTTTGGCACTCCTCTTGAGATAATATCAGATAGAGGACCAGGATTTAGAGGAGATTTGGTGGGAGAACTGATGAAGAAGCTAGGCATCACACTTCGGCATTCCACACCGTACTATCCACAATGCAATGGTCTGGTAGAGAAGGTAAATGGAATGATTTGCAAAATCATCACAAAACAAGTGAACAATCACACAAGAGACTGGGATAAACATCTCATGGCAGCTCTTTGGGCCTACAGAACAACATTCCGAACATCACTAGGTTTCACCCCTTTCCATCTAGTTTATGGGAAGGAGGCAATTCTACCCATTGAGGTACAGATAGCCAGCTTACGAGTTTTGGCTAGCCAGACACATCGTCCGATTGTAAACCTCCGAAACCACATCTTGGATCTGGAGAGACTCCAACTGGATAGGGAAGAAGCAATCAATCACTATGCAGCACAGGTAGAACAACGCCGGCTCACTTTCAATCAAGAGCTTAAAGAAAAGAGACTGGAAAAAGGCATGTTAGTACTGCGATACGACAACAGATTTGACATTAGGAAGGATAAGAAATTTCAACGTAGATGGGAAGGGCCATTCATCATCAAGAAACGCTATGACAACGGCAACTATAAGCTGATGGAAGCAGATGGGAGAATTCACAAGACTAGGGTCAATGGATGGAGACTGAAGAGGTATTTTCTTAGGTTTGACCCAGAATTCGTGTTAGACATTCCAGAGGAGGGAGAACCCTCTAACTCTACAGCAGAAGAAGGGCTAGAAGCATGAATGACTCTAGCCAAAGGGAGAGGGCTAATGAAAGCCGACTTTTGAAAATCAAAGAAAAAAAGAAGAAAAAAACTTATTTTTCCTCTGTTGGAGCCTTGGCAACACTGTTGGAAGGCTCGGCACTGCCTGGTCAATCCTCCCAACACCCCTACGGGCATGACACACACACCCCCCCCTTCGATTTGCCGGCCTTATCACCCTCAGTCTGTTGGTCCATACCCCAGCCTAGCCAGCCGCCCTCGGTTTCAGATACCCTTTCTCACACCCTTAATCCCCCCCGTAGTTTACCCCCCCCCCCCCCCCCCCCCCCCCCCCCCCGCCCGACGGGCATTGGATGAAATAACACCCCCTCTCTCTCTCTCATTTTCCCTACATACCTCTCTCTAATGTCCTCTCTCCTAAATTTACCACCCCCCCGACCAGGCGAAAGCTTTGAGCACTCACCCCGACCCCTCTCTCGTGCTCACTCTGTGTTGAGCCGCATGGAACCCCCCCCCCCCCCCCCCCCCTGGCCCGCTAATATTCTTTCCCTAACCCCTCCCCCCTCTTCCCCACCCGCTCGCCTCACCCTCCCCTCTCGGCTTCACTCACCCTTCCCCTGGCCCGCTATCCCCACTATCCCCCCCACACCATTGACTTCTACCCCCCCCCCCCCCCCCCCCCCCCCCCCCATCCTTGACACAGCATACGAAACGGAGGATAAGACAACACCCCCCCCCCCACGGTGGGCACCCGCCCTAGGAGATTCCCCCTCCCTCTAGCGCCACCTCATCCTCTCTCTCTCTCTCTCTCTCTCTCTCTCTCTCTCTCTCTCTCTCTCTCTCTCTCTCTCTCTCTTCCGTTTCAAGCACGAAGGCGCAGCGTGCATGACCATGGAACCCATGCCTTCATACACCACACACTCACCCTCATCCTCATCCTCTCCCTCGTCCTCACACTCACACACACACACACCCAACCCCCTCTCCCTCTCTCGCGCTCTGTTTCGGCAGTAGTCGTCCACCCTCCCACTCTCTCTCCCTCTCGGCCTGTACAGGCGCAGCGCGCTCTCTCTCTCTCTCTCTCAACACACACACACACACACACACACACACACACACACACACACACACACCCCACTCATACATACACACACACACACACCCACCACCCCCCCCCCAACCCCGAACAGAGAAGAAGAAAAAATATTTAAAAAAACAAAATATAAAAAACATATATACATTATGTACATAAGCCCCCGTTCCCACCGCACGCTTGCGCACACATACAAATACACACATGCTCTCACGCACATACACCCATATACATATATATATACACATCCGCGCACATGCACATACGTACACACACACGCATATACGCACCACAAATTCAGGGAAAACGAAGGATTTCACCACTACGACAACAAAAATAAGAAGGATCCAAAGCACGCGCCGCCAACAACAAAAAGAAGAAGTGTGCCGAAGGCATGCTTCGTCCGACCCCGAAAAGAAGTACGCTCGACACCGACGCACCGGAAACACACCATTCGCAGGCAACATGCAACCACGACGCCATCCCATTAATTTATAGGTTAATTTCATCATTTTCTTCAGTTTTCACCCAAGCCATTGTAAATTCCCATTCTTTTGTAAATATCCTCTCTCTAAGTGATGGTCACAAAGGCCCACCTAGAGATTCCCATCTTTTAATAACCCCCCAAAACAAAGCAAGGGTCAACCACACCGGGCCCACCACTTGCTTTGTCTCCCCGATTAATCTTACCCTAACCACACTAGGATTACCATAATCCAAGCATCCAACACCTATAAATTGGCACTGAGAGGTCACTATTGGGGGGGGCAATTCATGAGGAGCCAAGCATTTGGTAGAGTGTAGTGGGAAGGATTGACACTATCACCATCACGGGGAGGGGGCTTGTGTGTTGGGTTTGCCTTGGGAATTGCACCATGCGAAGGGAACCACACCCATCTCTCGACTCCAATGGTCGATGCACAAATGTGTACACGCTCTTGGTAGTAAGTTTCACAATCATTGAGTCATCTTAGAGAACGCGCCAAGTAGGTTGCATCACCTCCTCTCCCTACCTCTCTATCACCACGGCGTGCCACTTTGTAAATACTGCAGAAATAATTCACCCTCACACCCCCGAGGGTTTTCATCATTTGCAAATCTCTCTCTCTCTTTCTCTCTCTCTCTCTCTCTCTCTCTCTCTCTCTCTCTCTCTCTCTCTCTCTCTCTCTCTCTCTCTCTGTGTGTGTGTGTGTGTAAGTTTGCGGTGTTCATATCATCGTGGTTTGCATCCTAGCCGCTCAAAGCTAGGTGGTGTCCCCCTGTTCGCTTTACCGTGGCAGGCTCGAGGCACGCCATTCGGCCCCCGGTGTTTTAGATGTCGTCGGGGTTCAGGGTTCGCTTTGCGTCCGTTAGCAGCAGCACCATCACATTTGCCTCCTAGTAGTAGATTCGTGGCAAGGAAGCCAATTAGAGCAGCCCATGAAGTCCATGACGCAAGAGAAAGTTTTAGTCGGGATACATGAGCAATGAGATTGGTGGGAGACAATAGACCGTGAGACCATCTCAAGTGGCCAAGTGTATGCTAAAGAAGTATAGTGGCTCAGGAGATCCGTATGCACATGTCTCACTCTTTAAGCAAGTCTTAAGAGCTGAGCAGATAACAAATTTCCACACACAATAGAAAGGATTTGGTCTTACTTTAGAAGGGACGGCATTGACATGGTTTCAACCACTGAATGGCGGAGGTTTCCATGACATTGACCACTTGCTGCGAGAGTT
The DNA here is from genome assembly GCF_014529385.1 of Adiantum capillus-veneris. NCBI lineage: Eukaryota > Viridiplantae > Streptophyta > Polypodiopsida > Polypodiales > Pteridaceae > Adiantum > Adiantum capillus-veneris. The sequence continues at coordinate 126,453,139 of NC_140945.1, forward strand.
TGCCGAGGAATTTTTGAAAAGAGGGATCAAACACAACACGGTATCCCAAATATATGCTTTCAAATATAAGGAGCAAGAAAAGGTGAAGGAAGCTTCGCTTCGCTTCACAATACATAGAGAGATGTCCAGTACGGGAACAACTGCAAGATGACAAACTATCTGTCCTCTTTATAGAAGGACTGAGAAATGACACTCTCAAGAAAGATTTGCACTTGAAAGCTTGTACAAGTTTTGAGCAAGTGACCAGAGAAGCATTGTACTTAGTGGATAACTGTGCGGTTTATGGAGAGGTGACAACAGATACGGATGTCGCATCCAGTAGCTCATCATCCATAGCTAGCGAGACCACCACTAAGAAGAATGTCCAAACAACAACAGTGCCGAACATGGAACAAATGATAGAGGATGCTATAAGGAGATTAGCACCATACCCTAAACCAATTCCAAAACTAACGAAATGGTATGCGATTGAACAAAAATGGATGAATCACTCAACATAGGAGTTCTATTACAACAAGGTTTATGTGAAGGAGCATCAGTATGCGCCTCTAGCTCAAATAGCACCACCACAGGTACATCCAGTACCTCGATACCCAACGGGAAACGTACCAGGACCTATGGGGATAGAAAGACCGCAGCCGATATCGGGGCAACAACCTCCTTTACCAGGAGCGAGACCAGTGGGCATTAGATATGCACCCACCCTAGAGAATCAGGAAGAACAAGCTTTAGTGCCTATTCAAACTTATTACGAAGATTCCCGTGCACTCATGGCTCCTACTGTGTATTACCCACTTGAAGAACCAAAACAACCAGAACCTTGGAGCATGATGGGAAATTTTGGACCACCAACAGCCGCACATGCCTCAGATGAAGAGAGGTACAGCTTGGACGCAAGAACACTTATGTTTATAGCTCATGGGGGATTATCAGGCCAAAGACCAGCCTACCCACAAAGGGGAAATCAAGGGGCACAAAGACCTGCATTGGGACCTTGTTATAAGTGTGGAGGTGACCATTTGATGAATGTTTGTACACACACAGAGATCATTATAATAAATGCATATTGCACAGAGTGTGGTGTCACTCACTTCATTGAGGATTGTTCAAAGAATCCCAACAAAGTGCAAAAGACAACAGTGAACATGCTAGAGTCGATTCCTACTAGCAGTGGGTCTGAAAATAAAACTCTGATACCAACGCAAGTTGTTACTAAAGCTCAAGCGAAGAAAACCACTAGAGAACCAGAGAATGGAAAGTCAGACACTGAATTGGCTAGTCAAGGACGACGAAGCCATAGAAACACATGGAAAGCTAGGAAAGCACGCATAAATCTGAAAAAAGAACAGCAAGACGCGATTCTAGCTGAGGAATTAAAACAAACAAAAGACAGATTAGAGAAACTTGAGAGTCAAAACAGAATACGGAAAATGGACTCTGAAAAGTCGAAACTGAAAAGCATCAAAGAGACAACGAGCGTGAGCTCAGGGGGATCAGTGTTAGTCGAAAAAGTACACGAACCATTGGATGCACTGATAAGAGCTTACAAAGCGAGATTAAAGAGCAACCAACACAAGAACAACGGTGGTTGACTTATCCAAACGCGGAATTGGAAAAGCAGAGACTCAAAATGTGTCAGAGAATGATCGAGACTGCACAAGCCTTGTTAGAACCACCTAGAGAACCAATGAATTGTGGAGCGGAAAACCCGATTCATCAAGAGACTATCCTCTCATGGGTAGTTGAAAAGCCTAACAGTGCACAAAAGCCTGAAAAAATGCACGGGGTTGAACGTATAGTGATGAACACAACAGATCAAGAAATAGAGAGTTTTCATCCTGTGATACAGAGGTCTTATGGAAAAGATGAGGATTACAATGAGTTTTGGAAACAAGTGAGAGAGGCAAACTTTGCAAACGAGCTGAGTTGTCAAGCTAATCAGACTAATGGGGAAAAGGACATCAGGAATCCTCCCATAGAGGAATTTGAGGCAGGATCTCAATTGGACTTAGATCTGCATTCTTACTAGGGAGATGGAGGCTCTGTTAGAACAGTAGAGAGTAAACCTCATTCGTTGAATACCTTACCTTCATACTTAGGAGAATACGAAGAAAAATCTAAGATTAGAGCGCTTCCCTCACGAGGAATCTCTTCAGAAAAAGTTATGGACTCGCAAGGATTGATAGAGATTTTTTCAACACCAGTGACATGCACTATCACCCTAGCTGAGCTTTTGAGACTACGACCAAACATGTGGGCAACTGTACGAAAATGCTTGGAGAAATTTGGGATAAAAGACCCAACTGCAAAACTGCAAGAGGGCATACGAGAGCTGAGTAAGCCACAAAAAAACGCCAAGTCTGTACCTTTGAACAAGGTCGGAGAGTATTGCGAAGGCGAAGAGGGGAATACAACCTTACTAGTTGAATTCCAGGGAGTTAACACAATGGCAATACTTGACAGCGGGGCTGGGATAGCCATTGCTACGAAAGAAATCTGGAAAAAATGGGAAAAACCGGCGATAAGAAAAACGAGGTTGAAACTCCAACTAGTGAACGGACATATGGAGAGACCTTTGGGACTATTAGAAAAAGTCGTAGTGACTTCTTGCGGAATTGAGTACGAGCATACTTTTGCTATTGTTGACTTTGGCAAGGAGAATAACTATGATATTATACTTGGAAGACCGTTCATGAGACAATTGAAAATGGTCCACGGTTGGGGTTACGACCACATATACTTGAGACATATGGAAACCACTACTCGTGTGAACCTAAAAGGCCATAGCTACAAGGATGTGAACCGAACACCAGTTGAAGAGTTTGATTCAGCTACTTTGGCAGGATCATAGTTTCCAGCTTGGTTAGGCAAACCCAAAGAGTTATGGATGTGTGGAGCTTCGAACTGTGGAAGTCTGAAGCGCGAAGAATGTGCTTTAGAAAGGGGAATTGAAGACGAAACTTATATAGGTGAACCCTTTCCAAAGGATGCACTTGAACCATTAGAATGGACACACATTCTAGCAACCCTAGATGTTTGTGCAATTCAAGATGGTCCCACAACGAAGTTCTGTGATAAAGATGGATATGATGTGGTTCCGTACTTCATGATGAGAGCTGTACTCGAAAAGGAGACTGAAAAGATTGATACACCAGACAAGGAAGATGAAGAGGAGATGTTTCACGACATTCCCGATCATCTAGAATGGGGAAATGAAGCTGACAATGAGTCCACAGACAACTCAAGTGAGAACAAGAAAACCATAAAGGATGTCAGATTCTACGACTTCCCAAATCAGACTGAAAAACGCCAGAAATGCTACAGAGAAAAGAGAAAAACAAAAGGGGTTAGAGACAATCCGATGCCTAGGATAAGAGGGAAAAACCAATTCCTAATGCTAGTAAAGGCAGAAGATTGTGTCAAAGACAAGAATTCTGGAAGAATGAGAGGAAATGTGGAAACGAGCTCACGGAAAGACAAACGAAGCTTAAGAAATCGAGTTCAACCCAGTGAAATGAAAACCGAAACAGATAAAGCGGAAAAGAACATGAGAAACAAGGAAAACAAAGAGTCCAAATTAGAACGCCGAAACAAGTACAGAGAGTTAAAGAAAACTCTGAAAGAATTTTGGACGACTGAAATCGAGAGTGGTGAGGACGAAAACGCCAATATCAAGGGAAACATGGATGTTCCCTCTCACTACAAGAAATTTACGATAGAGGATAGGAAGGTGATATTGACCCAGCCTATCACAGAAAGAAAGGAGAACGAATCCTATGATGGACCGAAGGACGCTAAAAAGGTTGATTTAGCAGCTCCAGGAGAGGAACCGAGACCGGTATACATAGCTACAGATTTGTCTCCGGAAGAAGAAGAGAGACTTTTGAGTCTTCTCAGAGAATACAGGGATGTGTTTGCATGGTCGTACAAGGACTTGAAAGGAGTCGATCCATCAATATGCCAACACACAATTCCTTTGAAACAAGACGCTAAGTCTAGCAGAGAGAGACCATACACGTATTGATAGCCGTTTTTCGGCTTTCCGTAATTGCCATAGTGAGTTAACCCACCCTACCAAAATCATCCAAACACTGTGGCTATCCCTACCATTTCATTGTATATAGGTGTGTGTGAGTTAGGGGACTTTTCCCATATCTTCTTAAAAACCCTTAATTAGCTAGTCACTGGGTTAGTTGAGCCAAAAAAATAAATAAAATAAAAAAATAAAAAATATTATGGCCCATTTGTGTATAAATATTTCATTGTATATGGGGCCTAAATAAAAGAATTTTTCATAATTATTTTGGTATTTACTTAAATATTTCTACCTATGGTGTGTTATTTATGCTATGTACATTGACTCACCATTACCATATTTTTTCTTACCATTTTGAATACTCTTTATTCCATATAAAAATAATTTCATGCAAGCTTCTCTTATTTTTGGTGTAACTCCATCCCAACAAAAATCCAAAAAAACTAGTTTTATTTATGTGTATATTTTTTCACTATTGTGATTTTTCCTTCCTACATCTATTCTCTTTTACTCTCATAAATTAGAACACCAAAAATATTCATCTTTTTATGGTAGACTTATAATGAGAGAGATTTATTTTGACCCCTTTATATTTTTTTCCACCTATATTATTTATATTTGACATGTACATATTTTTTTAGACCCCTCAATATTTGATTTTCTTAGTTGTACTATTCACTTATATCATGATCTCAACAATATCTTCAATTATATACCTACCAAACAAGTTCAAGGGTATGTGGAATGCATGCATGCACCATGGGGAGCTCACTCTTGGAGGTATTCAAAAGAATCATCCAAAGAAGGACCTCACAAGGACCTTGTGCAGTGGAAAAAACAGTCGGTTTTGCTGAATTTTTAAAGATCACATGCTCCCCGAATTTGAAAAGATGATACAAACGAAAGTTGTAGCTCGTGAGCTAAACTTTTACCTCAAATTTTTTCATATTTTTTTGAGCTACGAGCTGTGAGCTAGGATTTTATTTGTGGACCCCAGTTTGCCCATGCTATGCAGCCACACTCCCTCTTCCACTTTATCATTTTCCTCTTTCACACACACCTCTCCACTCATCATCCCCACCTCTCTCACCACTCCTCTCTGCACCCTACTCACCTTCTTCTAAACCTTGAAGAATAAGAGAAACCATGGTGAACTCATGTTTCCTACACACACTTCCATTCCAAAATTGACCACCTAGTCTCATTTTTCCTCATCCATATTACCCATATCTATCAAAAAACCATAAAATTCAGCCTCTTCTCTTGAAAGACAGCATCATGGTGATGGATTACTCATATTCAATTACCTTGGCTCCCAAAGGAAGGTCAAGAGTGAAAAAAACGTACCGTCAAAGCTAGTGGACCGTCAACAAGCGTCAAAATTGACCCTACTCAAAACACTTGGAGCATCAACATTGTAAGAAATCCATGTTTTCTTACCTATTAAGAGTTTTTTCTTCCTTATTTGTATCCTACTTGGATACTCCCATTGTAAATATCCAATTCCATTTGTAAATCAATAAAATAACTAACTCTACTAATTTACTAACACTAACCTACTATGAAAAGTCCTATCACCTCCACTTCTCTCCTCTCTCTCTTCTTCATCTATCCACACCAACTTCTTGATAATTCCAAGCAAAAGAAATTAGATAAGTGCTGAAAATCTAACCCAACCATGGTTAGAGGAGTAACCCTAGCCTTCAAAATTGCTATAAAAGGAGGGTGTAGCTAGCACAAAAGGGAGAGCCATAAGCAAGAGCACTATGCTATAGCTTGAGAAGCCAAGCTCAACCTCTTTAGAAGGAGCTCTTGAGTGGAAGCTCATTGTCGTATGCTTGTGCATGTGTTGTAATAGGGGTGATTAGCACGGGAACTCTATGCCATTGTAAGAGAGAGAGCGATCATTCAATTGAGAGTGGAAAATCTATCATTCCTCCTACTAGTGTAAGCCCAACATTTGCTGAATCAAGGAGGGTGGATTTGGACTAAGCTTGGATACTTTGTCTCTCTTCCAACGTGAAGTAATGGAAAACAATGATGTGTAAGTGTCTTGGTGATATTTTTAGTTCTTGATAGCTTGTGTCTGGGTGTTGTCATCAATTTAGCCATAAATCCCACATATTGTAAGAGGGCGACAGGGTGGAGAGGACTCCCCTGGCCTTAAGACAGTGATTGGGGTGGCTTTTCTTGTGATGTGTCATGGTGAAAATTACTCAAGCTATGTTGAACAAATACTAATCTCACTTTGATCGGTCATGACAGATTTGTAAGAAGGTATTAATGCAACAAGCACCCCCTCCCTCTTCTCTCTCTTTCTTACATATATAATTGTGTTTGCTTGATCATTGCCAATACATTTCAAAGCAGCCCGAGCACTCTCTCTCTCTCTCTCTCTCTCTCTCTCTCTCTCTTTTTACGCGTCCTAGTTCGCATCCAAAACTAAGTGGTGCCCCAAATTTGTGTAGGGTTAGGTTGCAGGTTTGTGTGTGTGTTTGTTGTTTTTTCCAACCCCAACCCAATTGAGCAGCACGGGAGCCTACAAGGGTGCTTAGAGGCCACTCTTCTTGTTGCCCGCCCCGGACCGCCTCAGTATAATGACACGTTTGCTAAGCGAATCAAAGAAGAAATAGACAAGCTAATGGAAGCTGAATTCATATATGAGATTGAACATATGGAGTGGGTATCTCCGATTGTGGTAGTGCCTAAGAAAAACGGGAAACTCTGAGTGTGTGTCAATTTAAAGAAAGTAAATGCTACGAAAATCAGGGAAAACTATCCCTTGCCGATAACTGATCATGTTCTAGAACGTGTATCGGGGAAAAGAGCATATTCCTTTCTAGATGGATTTTCAGGATATAATCAGCTTGCCATTGCGCCAAAAGATCAACACAAAACAGCTTTTGCAACGGAGTGGAGAATTTATGCGTATCGAGTTATGCCGTTTGGTTTAACTAATGCTCTCGCAACATTCAAAGGCTGATGACGCATGCTTTCAAAGAGTACTTGAGGTTGTTTCTAGAAATATACATGGATGATTTGTGTGTACACTCTCTTCTGAGAGATGAGCATCTAGGATACCTAAGAAAGGTATTAACACACATTTAGGAATTTTGGGAATTATTCAAGTCCCAGTTTTGAAAATGAGACCTAAAACCAAAGTGTTTTTTGTTATGTTTGACCTCATGGTTGTTTGTGGGGACCCTTTGTGCCATATAAAAATGAGACACTAATGCATGCACATAGGGCTCAAACTTAAGTTCAAGCCATCCCTTATTGATGTCTTGTACATGGGATATTGAGAAGAGGATAGAAGTTAAGTTCGAGCCTCACATGCCTCACCTAATTTAGCAAGTGAACACACTAAAACTTTGTTCAATGCAAGCTTTATTTATTGGAGTGGTCCCACTCATCTTTTCATATATCAACATAAGTAGCTACGCAATTATTGTTTTCCTCAAAAAAAAAATCTCGCTCTTCACCTGATCATCTTCAAGTTTTTGAGAAAATGAAGGACGTTCGTGCATATTCCACTTTTGTGAGGTTGGAGGGCATCTTTTTAATCACAAATGTAGGGACTCTCTCTTATGTAGGGAATGATCATGCTTGCTATTTTGATTGAATAATATGTAAATGTAGGGTACTTTTATAATATTACTTTCATGGGTCTAGTACCCTTTGATTGCATTATATATCTTAAATATTAACAAAAATATATAAACACATACTATCTAGAAAATCAAAGAGGATAGGGGTATGGTTTGAGAGTCCAAATTGCTGAACCTAAGGGAGATAGAGCACATAGACAAACACAAACAAAAGAGTGGTAGAGAGGAGAGGGAGACAATGTATACACTAGATGTAGAACCCCAAGAGTGTGTAGAATAGACACACTAGATATGTATATATCACTTTAGTACCTAGGGTTAGGGAACTATATTTAGCACACAATATATAATTCCAACATCCCCACTAAAACAAAGGTCCCTAGCTATGGATGAAAGAACCTTTGGGGTCTCAAAGGATAAATCCATAGTTATACTATATACACATGCTGCTTTATTAAAATCGATACAAATTTGAAGTTTTGATTGTAGGGGCTACATCACTCCTATTTTAGAATGTTCCCTTCAAGGGTCTTTGGAAATTCAATAATTCTATATACAATTGAGTTTTAGAGCCCCAATACATGCTTCAACATCTTTGAGCCCCCACACACGTAGATTGACATGATTTTTTTCCTGTAGACAATAGAACCTCAAGAAACATTTCAAAATGTGAAGGTTAGAAATATCCACATCACATTGTCTTAGAGATGTTTTGCAATGTTTCTCTGGAGACAAGAGAGAAACAAACATGATATTGGTGTAATCACATGTGCACATCTATACAATGCCAACACAAAATAGCCATAATGGGACCCAAACAAATTCAAATCATATAATAATCATGGAGTCATGTACCATGGCATCGTGGAGGTCTCCATGGCATCAAAGATGCTATCCTTAAATTTCTTATTTGATCATCAAAGGTCAAATACAAAAATGAGACGCTTATATAGACAACAATATATATGATGATGATCAAAGGTCAAATACAAAATGATATGCTAATATAGAAGACAATATCTGTGATGATTACCAACGTGGTTGAGATAAAACACATGGCTTTAAGAACAAAAGCCATGGATGGAGAGAACAAAGATGAATCACATAACATCACCTTGCACTATCAGGAACCACAACCATGGATGAAGAGAATAAAGACACAACATGTAACCTCACCCTGCATCATCAAGATAATTAGTACAATTAAAATGAAAATAGATTTATTTTTTAAATGATTTTATGGTAGCTTGCATGGTGATCTTATAACATAATATGTAGTAACAAGACGGCATGCCATGGTCTCACATACCATAATATCATGGATATTGCCATGACATTAGAGACGCAACAATGTGAGCATGACAAATAAAGACTTGTAATCACTGATGAAACACACAACCGTACCATTCATGGTATCATGTATCCTGACTAATTGGAAAGAAATCATCATGATACGTGAAAAATCGTAAATGAAAGTCACATTAAATGATATTGTGAAACAACTCAAGAAATTTTGCATCACTTCAAGTCCTCAGCCATGGTAAGTCAAAGAAAAGATCCTAGCCATCACTACTAATGTGGCATATCTATTGCTTTGCATTCATGTATGTCCCAAGCAACACCACCCATACACATGCATCATAAATAGATTGGTTTTTCAGTCCACGGATATCGAAACTCGATTGCCTATGTCAAGAGATCAAACCCCCTCCTATACATTGTCAATCAGGCTTTTACCTGTTTTTAGCATTAAGATGAGAGGCTTCTCACCATGAACACACAGGGACCTTGATATGAACAACAATGCAACATGACACACAGAATAGGGCTTGCTTTGCCCCTCTTTTGAACAAAGAAGTAGCTAGTGATGCCTTCACTAAATACATAGTCACATAGAGGTAGCCTAGTCTCTTCCCTCGATTCACCAAGACACATGGTGCGTTTTTCCCTTGATTCAGTAAGGCAAGCTACACCTTCACTAAATGCAACATCCCAGATAGGCATTGTGAGATATTCCAATAATAGGCAATAATTTGAAAAGAAACATTGTATTGATTTCATTACCCATGCTCTCCAACATGCATGCCCCTATAACACTTCTATTCCTTTTGATTCAGGAACATGAGCTTAACTTCTTCCATAAAAGAGAGGATATTCCTTCATAAATCTATAATTCAAGAAACAACCTTATCTTATCTACCTTATTTAATATAACCAACTAGCATACGCACATAACTGATTGCGTACCCTTACTCTCTTTCAATGTTACAAAAGGCGATCTTTCTATTTAAATTCTTAGTCATATATCCCAGGTAAATTGATGTAAGGAACAGATTGATGAAGAACAAACCTTACAATGATGAAGCATAACACATTACGGAAGGTAAAAATATGAAAGCAAACTTATCCTCTAAGAGTTGGGAACTCCATATCCGAGTCAGTAACCGCATAGATGAAGTGATCATCATAACAAAGCTAATGCCATGTTGAACCTAAGGAAGATAGAGTACAAAGATGAACAAAGAAGAGGTAGAGGTAGAGATGGGAGGGAGACGATACACCACATATAGAGCCTCAAGAGTGTGTAGAATAGACACATGCACTAGACATGTATATATAGCTTTAGGACCTAGGGTTAGGGAGTTTTGTATATCACACACTATATATAGATCCAACATAAACAAACCACTACCTCTCACATGCTAGATTGTGGAGGGCATTTCTTTGAAACCAAAGGTAGGAATTCTCTCTTATGAAGGGCACAAACGTCCCTAATTTTGCAACTAAATAGCACAAAGGAAAACCAAAAGCATCATTATCAATTAGCATCAAAGAGGAGAGGTGTGTGGTTTATCACTCAAATGGATAACCTTCTATCACATGATCGATTGGTGGAGGACATCTCTTTGAGCTCACGTGCTAGAAATGTCTCTTTATAATAATGAGCATAAGCATGATCGATTCTGGGAGAGAGTAGTATGTACTATGGGATTTAATTCTATGAGATAATTCCATGGAGCATCAAATCCATTTTCATAAAAGTGTACCACCTAGAATTATTGAAGTCCCTCTCTCTATTTAAAACATAGCATGAAAATAGTATATATATTCTAGTCCTATTGTTAAACTAGGATAATAGAAGATATGAGTTTTCGCATATCCATATCCTTCTCATGAGAAATAACATTATACGTCACAATATTTTTCAAGGATGAGCAAGGGATAATCCCCCACAGTTGGCTTTAATATATTGAATAGATTAAAAAAACTTGAGTCAAGCTATCCAAAAAGTTAGAGAATAACTAGGAAAAAATTTCTAGCTAGACAAAGTCCTGCTAGAGTGCTCATGAGGCTTGAATATCAAGCATGTGAGGCTCAAGAGACTCATAAGGTAGAGACTTTGGAAGATGGATTTCAATTGGAATGACTTTCTCAATAGTCTTACCTAGCTCATGAGGCTCTCATGCTTAGTGAAATAAATAGTCTTGTAGATAGTTTCTAGATAGGAATATTCCGCGAAGAGTTTCTCATAAGGATTAATAATTGAGTCTTTAGGTCATGAGGGTCAAGAGCCTCTAATATAGACACTTTTGAAGATATCTCTCAACTTGAAAGAGTTCTATAGAAGTTTCCAGGTCATGAAGCTCTCGAGCTTAGCATGATTGACACTCTTGAAGATGATTCAAGGCTCAAAAGAGTCCCACTAGAGTGCTCACAGGGCTTGAAAAGTGAGTCTCCAAGTCATGAGGCTGGAACTTAAGTTCGAGCAACCTCATGAGCTAGAGACTTAGGAAGATGATCAACTAGAAAGAGTTGTAGACAAGACTCTTGTGCATGAGGCTGAAACTTAAGTTCAAGCCTCATGAGATAGGACTCTTGTATATTGCTTCTGGCTTGGAAGATTCCTAGCCTGGAGTGTTGGTGATGCTTAAAAATTGACCCTTTAGGTCATGAGACTCAAACATAAGTTCATGCTAGATGAGGCAGTGACTGAATTCAAGCCTTGTGAGTTACAAACTCTTTTAAAAAGTTTCTATGTAGAAAGAGCTTTACTAGAGTGCTCATGAGGCTTGAAAATTGATTGTCCAGGTCATGAGGCTCGAACTTAAGTTCGAGCCATAGAGCTAGAGATTGAATGAATTCCCCACTAAAACAAGTCATACTAGAGTACTCACGAGTCACATGAGGCTTGAAAACTGAGCATCCAAGTCATGAGCCCTAGCTTAAGTTTGAGCCCACAAAATATAGACTGAATAATCAATTAAATAGAATTTTGGCAAGAGTCTTTGTCTCAAGAAGCTCATGAGCTTAATCTTGAGCCTCATGAGCTATAGATTCTAGCAAGAAAGAATTTTGCTAAAATATGTAGCTTAGGAGGCTTGAAATTTGAGTCTCTAGGTCATGAGGCTCACTCTTGAAAATGATTCATGGCTCAAAAGAGTCTCACTAGAGTGCTCACAAGGCTTGAAAAGTGAGTCTCCAAGTCATGAGGCTCGAACTTAAGTTTGAGCCTCATGAGCTAGAGACTCAGGAAGATGATCAAGTAGCAAGAGCTGTGGAAGAGTCTCTGGTGCATGAGGTTCAAACTTAAGTTCGAGCCTCATGCAATATGACTCTTGTAGATTGCTTCAAGCTTGGAGGAGTCCTGCTAGAGTGTTCTTGATGCTTAGAAATTGTCATGAGACTCAAACATAAGCTCAAGCCAGATGAGGTAAAGACTCAATTCAAGCCTTGTGAGATACATACTATTTTAAAAAGTTTCTAGGTAGAAAGAGCTTAACTAGAGTGCTCATGAGGCTTGAAAATTGAGTGTCTAGGTCATGAGGCTCGATCTTAAGTTTGAGCTCCAGAGCCAAATATTAAATTCTCCACTAAAACAAGTCATAGTAGAGTGCTCACATGAGGCTCGAAAATTGAGCATCCAATTTAGGAGGCTCCAACTTAAGTTTGAGCCCAGAAACTATAGATTAAATGCTCAACTCGATAGAATTTTCGCAAATGTCTTTGTCTCGAGAAGCTTGTGAGCTTAAGCTTGAGCCTCATGAGCTAGAGACTTTTGCAAATGGTTTCTAGTTAGAAAGAAGCTTGCTAAAGTCTGTAGCTTAGAAGGCTTAAAAATTGAATCTCTAGGCCATGAGGCTCGAACTTGAGTTCGAGCCTCATGAGCTAGAGACTCTATCAAGTTCCAACCTTATGAGCTTGAGACTCTAGGACCACTGAGTGACAATGCACCGGTAGTTAGTACTAGAGGCTTTGTTTGTTATGGGGTTAAGCCTATTTGTTGTAGAGGTAGCAAAGCTTGTAGGGCACTTGGCTAAGCTTTGCTAGGCTCTTTGAGAAAGTGTAACAAAAGGGCCGCAAAACAGAGTGTGTCCTCCTCGACAAAGCGAGCGTAAGTGGAACTACCTTTGTAGGATGTGGCGAGCTTGGATGATAGGTGCAAGGGCGGGGTTGTTCCTGCACACCACACACATATCAGCTCTGGATAGCAACAAGATCTGCACACATTATTTTAGGTACACACAAAATAATCTTGGTTCACAAACCAGATATGGTTTCCCTTTCCTCTGCTACTACGGGTTTTGTTGAGCAACACATGGGGGCGGAGCTGGCATCGAGTATGAGAGGCTCAAAGAGTCACTGTAAGGCTATATGCAAAGGCATGATTCACAACGACTGCAGAATAATAAGGATACATTGGTGTAGGCATCAATAGACCAGGTTTATGGCTCCGAAGTGCATCAAAGAGGCGAAGTGAAGCTCACGCCAAAGGTAGAAGATTTAGCAAATCATGTAAAGTGATGAGAAGAGGTAGACATGCCATGATCTATACACATCTACACATCCAGAAGAAGTGAAGAGGCTCCGCAAGGCAATGTTCAGACCATGGCGCAGCTCTTAGACATTCATCAGGTCTCGTGAAGTGATTAGAGGTAGAATATTAGCGCATGACAGGATCTGCACACATCCCGTGAATTGATCATAGGTAGAAAATTTGTGATCAAAGGTATATAGCTTGACATGGTAGCTGTAGTGAGGTACAGTAAATGCAGCTTCAGATCATAGCTTGTTTGAACGCAAGGGTGGAGGAGTTTGTGAGAGCTGCAATTCGATCACTATCCAGCTCTCTCTCTCTCTCTGTCTCTCTCTCTCTCTCTCTCTCTCTCTCTCTCTCTCTCTCTCTCTCTCTCTCTCTCTCTCTCTCTCTCTCTCTCTCTCTCTCTCTCTCTCTCTCCACATGGAGAGTTCAAAGTACAGAACATCATGCCACAATTTATGTAGGCTCGCACCATAGTTTGTGCAGGAGTCACGACACAATTTTGCGACAGGGCATGGTGAGCTCACGACGTTCATGGAAGGCTCACAACACGATATGCATGGCTGACACATCTTCAATTCTCCATCGCTAGTTTTGAATTTTAAAACTAATGTTTGAATTCAAATTTGACGAATGCGCCTAACCTTGCTGTCAACTTTGACGAAATAAGGGTGGCTTCACGTTGTTCATGAACGTCCACCACACCTTTCATAGTTCCACTTGCCAATTGATGTCCATAGTGTTGGGGTATACAGCCCAATGTGGTCGCCCAGGTAAGTGGGCGGACCGCCAGGTATGTACACATATTCTTTTGTAAAAACTTAATAAGAACTCACTATGCTCTACACATTACAGTAGAGTGAGTTCACCATATCGTCATGCTCTTCTTCTCGCACTCTCTCTCGCGTCGCACTTCCGCTCGTACTCCTTCAACTGGTATCAGAGCTCAGATCGAGGCTCGGGGCAGCATTTGCAGGTAGCCAGAGTCACCTGCTCAGATTGGAGTGAGATTCAACAGGCGAAGACACGGTCCCAAATCTTGTGGGTAAGCCCAAAGGGCTTGGTGTTCTCAGAATTTCATTCTTAGGTCATCTCGGCCACCGTTCGGCTTCGACAAAGTTCTGTGCATGCCATTTTCGACTACGTGGTCTCAGCGGGTGCAGATTCGACTCTGCAAATTTGGGGTTTCGGCCTACGACTGCAGGTGCTAAGGATATCGTCACTCCCAGAGTGTTGATTTGTGGTTGTCTACACATCGAAGGACGGCTCACAATTCTTGGAGGTGTGTCACATACGACACGGACGCATCTACACACCGACTGTAGGCGACATCCACTAGTTCATCAGGTAGCTTGTGTTTGTTGCTTGATATTCCAGATTTCATCCTGACATTGCAAGTACTTCCACATGGGATGTATTGTCAGAGATGATGTATGTATGTTGAGGGTTTGCTGGCTGTGAGTCACGCGGCAAACAACCGCCGCAGCGGTTACAGCATATAGTGGGAAATTTGTGGATGTATGACTTTGTGGGAAATCTATGTATTGTCAGATTTATTGCAGCCTTTGTTGAGGGTCGAGTGAGGTTTTATTGAGCTGGGGGATTCTCGAATGTTGAGATCCTTTCGGTGATACAGGTCTTGGAGCGATCCCTCGAGCACCCTTAGATAGGCAGCTAGGATGTATTGACTATGAGTTAGACAGTTAGGATTGCATCTTTGCGTTACTGCCGTTGAGGCATTGTCGCAGTCTATGCTTACAGGACAGTGACAGGACAGTGACAGACAGTACAGGTGCAGGACAGGTTTACCCGCAGCTTACAGTGTCAGAGAGACAGTGTTTTTTGAGCTTTTTTTTGGGTTGTTTTTGGGTACACCAGAGCCATTTTACAAAGCAGACTCTGCCGAAATTTCTGCAGAATTTGAAGCTTTCTTGGTTCATTTGACAGGTTGATATTGGTTCAGAGGTAAGTTTACACGGGAAACTCTGCCGAATTTTTCCCAGGAAAGTAAACTACTGTGAAGCGTAGCTATGGCTGGATCAAAGGACACTACTCTTTACAATATCAAGAAGTTGGATGGAGCCAATTTCCCATTGTGGAAGAAGCAGATTTGGCACGTGTTGGTACAAAAGAAGCAGATAAAACCTATAAAGCTCAAGGGGATAAAACCACAAGATATGGACGAAGATGAATGGAGCGAAATGGATGAATTGGCACTTCCTACCATTATGTTGACTTTGGCAGAAAGCGTTTACTTCAATGTAGCAGACGAGATGTCTGCTTATGAAGCATGGACAAAGCTGAGTGATCTTTATGAGAAGCAGAGTGCAGCTTCACAGGTATACTGGCTAAAGAAGCTTGTTGGGACACCTATTGCCAATCATTTGAATGAATTCAACACCATCTACAGTCAGGTGTCAGCTCAAGGTGTCAAGTTTGATTAACCTGTTAGAGCTATGTTCCTGTTGATCACATTGCCGGAAAGTTGGGACACTTTTCGCACAGCTTTGAGTAATTCTGCACCTCCAGATGGTTTGAACATAGTAGGTGTAGAAGGTAGTCTGCTTACTGAATAAACCAATAGAAAGACAATGGACAAAGGCAAAGGAATAGCCTTAGTTGTCAGGGGAAGGACCAAAGAAAAGTACAAAGGTGGAAAGAGGAATCAGTCTCGTAGCAAGTCCCGCGGTGCTAAAGGCAAGAGTGACATAGAATGCTACCATTGTGGCAAGAAGGGTCACATGAAAAGAGACTGCAGAGAATGGAAAGCAGAAAAAGGCAAAGAGAAAGCTGAAGACCATGGTGAGAAGAACAAGTCCTCAGTGAAGATTCAAGAAATAAATGTGACAAACACTGTTGCAGAGGATGACAGTCTAGTGTCAGGAGACATCTACTTCTTGAAGAATACAATGGACTCAGCTCTTCTTATAGCATCTGATGGAAATGCACTGAGTGACTGGATTATAGACGCAGGGGCATCACTTCATGTGTCTCCAAACAAGGAGTGGTTTACCTCTTATGTGACCACTAAAGATCATGTTCGGCTAGGCAATGGGACCACATGTGAGATCTTAGGTGTTGGAGATGTTCAATTGAAGTTTCAAAATGGCTCTTCTTTCACGTTGAAGAATGTGAGACATGTTCCCGCAATTACAAAGAGCTTGATCAGCACAGGTTTACTTGATGATGCTGGCTACGTCACCACTTTTGGACAAAACATGTGGAAGATATCCAAGGGTTTGATGATAGTAGCACACGGAGTAAAGTCTGGAGGACTTTACATGATTTATGTATCAAATGTCTCTAAAAATGTAATCAATGTAACCGAGCAGCCGAACGTTTCTTTGTGGCATAGCCGGTTAGGACATATGTCCAAGAAGGGAATGGAAATCTTGTCTCGTTCTGGTTATTTGCCTGGCTTTTCATTTAATGATTTTGAATTCTGTGAAATTGTCTATATGGTAAGCAAACACAACATCCACATAAGCATAGAAGCAGTAGAAGAGATACACAGTTGGCACTTGTTTATAGTGATTTGTGCATTTGTTGGTATAATCTTCAAAAAGGTACAAGGAAAGTCCGTTTGGCTTTTTGGATGTCCATAGGCTGCAGAGGATGGGTGATGGGGGAGATGCCCTCGATGCCGTCCAAGCATCTCCACAATTTTTTCTCCGAGTTAAGTTCGCTTGGTTTGTGAAGCTATTTGAGGAATGTCTGGCAAAGTTGTGCCTTCTATTGGAAGGATGCAATCATTTGAGAATGCCAGTGCCCATTTATGAAGCCACCCTTAGTTAGTGTATCTAGTTCCTCCAAGTTTCCTCATGCTTGATCAAACTATATCTCGAGCCTTGTTGCCTTCAAAAACTTGTTGTCTGTGCCGCGAACTACAGTTTGAGCCTGGTTGCCTTTGAGAACTTTGATTAGATTAATTCAGTTTTAGGATGCAAGAGCGGCATTGGTAAGTTTCTACTCATGTTCACAAGAATTTTTCAGCAAATTTTTATATTACGTCCTATTTTGTGCCATACCTCAACATCATGAGGTTTTGCGTGGGTGCATCACATACCTATCTAGGTGCAATTGACACTTGTTGGTATAATCTTCACAAAAAGTACAAGGAAAGTCCTTTGGCTTATCATCAACTTTGATTCTTTCATTATAATCGTAAGTGCTCCTAGACTTCCAGTGATGTTCATATAAATTTTTGAACAAATTCTCATATTATTTCCCATACTGTGACATAACACAATACCATGAGCTTTTGTGTGTTTGTGGGAGGAACCACACACCTAACATCGTCTTATTGGGGCAACTAACCTCAAAGTTGACGGCAAACTAGTGGCCCCTTGATCTCCAATGCACATTGCTAGTATATGGTTTCTCCGTAGAAGCTCCTAATGTTGGATCGCTATATGGAAAAATGTCAGGCTAGTGTCCCGTTGATCTCCAATGCACATTGCTAGTATATGGTTTCTCCCTAGAAGCTCCTAATGTTGATCACTATATGGGAACATGTCAAAGAAAGTACCCTCTTTCATACATAGAAGTGTCTGCTACCTCTGCATTTGGGTTTTGGGTTGTTTGCTCTTGTAATGAGTGTTCTAGCTAACTCATGTTTCAATGTTTTAGCTTTACTAAAACTCAAGCCCCTACACTTAACCATCTAAGGCCCTCCAAGTTTCTTCAGATTCTATTTTTGCTTCTGGAATAAGGCAAAGTTGTTCTTTTTACAATTCAAGAATTGATGTTTCCCATTCCTTTGTATACTCTTGATCCCCATCTAAACATCAACATTTTTCAAGTTCTCTGTATATTCCTGATTTCCTAGCACAATGCAACTTCTACAATCAGAACTAAACACCCAACTCTTGACAATAATGCAACCTAGCAGTGTTGACACCAATGGTTGACAATTATGTAACCTAGCACAATGCAAATTTTTCTCTAGAACTTGACACCAATGGTTGACAATTTTGCAACCTAGCAGAATGCAACCACCACTACTCAAGAACTTGGTTCACAAAAATTGTCCCAAAATCATGCATTTTTCCCAAAATTCCTAAATATGTCTTTATGCGAGAAATGTAGGACTTTCCAGAGGGAATCTCAAAAGCGCGTCAGAGAGCTGTACAGACAGAAGCGCGAGATTACGCTTTAATAGGAAATTAACTCTATAAGAGAGGAAAGAACAACCAGCTTAGGATATGCGCATCAAAGTCAGAGTATGTGATAATCCTAGGGCAAGCTCATGGAGGAGTAGGTGGAGGCCATTTCTCAGGTGATAAGACATCAAAAATTGTCTTAGCTGCAGAAATATGGTGGCCGACATTACACATGGACGTTGAGGAATACGTAAAACGATGTGATGACTGTCATCGGACAAAAGTACCACTAAAAAGAGATGATATGCCTCTTAGACCAATGATGGGATCAAGAGCCTTTGCAAAATGGGGGATTGATTATGTTGGACCTATCTCACCTCCTGCATACAGGACTCATGCACAATACATCATTGTGGCGACGAACTATCTAACAAAGTGGGTTGAGGCAAAAGCAACTCAAAAAGCAGATGCCAAGACCACGGTACACTTTCTGTATGAATACGTCTTTGTACGATATGGATTACCAATAGAAATTGTGAGTGATCGAGCCACACACTTCATAAATGAAGTGATAGAGATCCTTCTAGACGAATTCATGGTAATGCATCGCAAATCAGCTCCATATCATCCACAAGCCAATGGACAAGCTGAAGCAACGAACAAAACCATATGCACGATCCTTACAAAGATTGTATCTGAGTCGAGAACTGATTGGGACCCAAATTGCATTCGACATTATGGGCGTATATGGTAGCATATAAAACATCCATAGGAACGACCCCATACAACATGGTTTTTGGTTTGAATGCTATTTTACCAATAGAATTTTTAATTCCAACACTGAGAGTAGCTAAGGAATTAGAGTGGACAGAACATGAGCTTTCAGATAGAATAGACGACCTTGAAAAGCTAGATGAGCTTCGCTTAAAAGCCGTGGCTTCAATCTACGCTCAAAAAAGGCAACAAAAAGAGTTCTTTGATAAGCATGTGCGAACTAAAGAGTTTAAGATTGGGGACTTTGTCCTAGTATACACTCTAAAACAGCATGCAAAAAAACTTAAAAAGCGAGAGATGGAACCTCTTGTGATTAAAGATCTATCACCAAGTGGGGCCGTCAAGCTTGCTACATTAGACGGAGAAGAAATGCCAAACTGGATTAGTGGATGCAGATTGAAGAAGTATCATTTGCCACTAACCCAAGAGATGCTTCTCAAAATACATCAAGATAAGCTGCGACTTCAGAAAAAGAAAAGATTGTTGAGGAAGCGCAAGCCGAAGCAAAAGAAAGAATGGAGAAAAGAAGACTACTGCGTCAGAGACAGTGCAATGAAGGAGCCTTACGAATAAACGCAGTCAGTGTTTCTGAAATGGGTGAAGACAAAGTAGAACCCATCATCGAGGTCAAAGTGGGCACAAACCAGGTTAAAGCCAGAGCACTATTGGATTCAGGAGCACAAGCTAACCTGCTTTCAGTCAGTTTGTACAAGCAATTGAAACATGAAAATAAGCTGCAAACTACCAAACAAGAGTTGAAGAGTTATTCAGAACACTCAATTAAAGCAATACTGCACGTACAGATAAATCAATATGTGTATCCACATATGTTTTATGTGGTTGAAGACAAAGCTACGCAACATCCGTTGTTGCTAGGACAACCATGGCAAAAGCAGTACAATGTGATGATTAATTGGAGCTCTAATTTAGTTAACATCAAATATGAGGAGGACAGTCAATCAATTCCGTTCTCCAAAGCAACAGTACAGGTGCAAGCCGAAGAATCCAATGACAAGGGTAAACGACCTAAAGAGATTAAGAAGGAGCAATGGCAACCAAAAGCCACTTCTACAAAACAAGAATGCTCCTCAACGAAGAACTCTCATAAATGGGTAAAGAAGACAGAAAATAAAAGCACAGCTCAACCTTGGATAAAGACAGACTCAAAGTTGGTATGGAGGCCAAAGAAGGTTGTGCCAGAGAGAACAAAGGTGGAAAACAAAGTCTTCAACACCAGACAACAGAGTGATTTCAGACAGTCAAATTCAGTGAAACAAATCTGGATTCCAAAGATGTTGATGACAGCACAAAGCCATAGCACGGAAATTTGGATTCCAAAGATTTGTAAGCAGAAACTCCCTTCAGTACAATCAACAGAGAATCCTAAGTACTCAAGGACAGAGACATCACAACCTAAAGTCAAACAAATTTGGGTAGCAAAAAAATTGTGGCAAGCACAGGCAAATCGGAAGCAAATTTGGATTATCAAAAAGGATAACAATGTAAAGAAGAATCCAGATACTGATTCTACTACAAAAGTGCTACAGACAACCCAAATATTGCCTAAAAACCTGACCAATCAAACAAAGAGCGACATTATTGGAAATATTGTTATTTCATCGCTCTACAATTGAATTGACCAAGCATGATCACAACAAATACAATGCTTCACCCTCAGACACTTCATAGTCGTCCGGGAGAACTCAGACTAGGAGGGGGGGAGGTATACAGGTATACAAGAACTACAAGCAATAAGGACAAAGAAAATGATATTACAAGGGCAGTGTCTTACATGATTTCAAATTTTTTATGTTTGATTGCGGATATTGATAATATCTATGCCCTTATATACGTTGTTTTGCAATAATAAGAGATCAAATGATGAATTTGAGTCTCTAAGTTTGTAAATACGACTAAATATGCGTGTTTTTGGAGCCAAAAAGTGGTAATCCAAGCCGAGAAACCACAAATAAGTGTATATACATATACACAAGGTTACCAGCTAATTATTATGTATTTTTGGAAATTTTTGGCTTCAATTTTCTATTTTCCTTTATTTTTTAGGATTTTCTTAATAAAAGTAAAAGAAAAATTAAAAAGTAGGTGAAACGAGATGAAAAAAAAGAAAAGAATAGATGGTGATGATCCTAATGACAAGGGCAACCCATGGTAAAAATTGGGTGCAATTCGGGAAAAGTTGCGGAAAGTCCGAAATGGCAGAATTTTGGCAAAGTGGACAGATTTCTCAGAAACAGGTCAAACGGAGTCCAAATTGAGAAATTTCAAATCCTAAAGTGCATTTCACGACGAGATAGGAGCACATGTGAGCCAGGAAGTCCAAAGTTAAGTATTTTTTACTTCACTTACAAGCTCATTTGCACTATTACCCACTTGGAGAGAGCAAAGAGCACACAGGAGCATCCGACCTTTTACAGCCTTCTATGACTGCTACGAGAGCTCAGAGGACTCCAGATATGAGAGGTAGACTCGTTGCCATAAACTTTTGATGCTTACCACTAACTTTTGTCGCGAAAACTAACCAAAACAAAGAAACAATAACAGACGGGGAAATGGGTAGAATGCTAAGTAGAGGCACAACCGCCTAACCAAACCATGCAAGAACCAATAGGTGGCTTACCCTAGTGTAGAAGATGAGTTCCTAACTCTCAAAGTACGAGAAAGACCGACTGAAAAAACCCTAGGTCAATAGAGCCTACAAGCGGCAAACAGGAAAAAGTTGTCGAAACGACAGAAAACTACACAAGAAGCTTAACAACATCGAGAACAATGCAACCATGGAGTATCTCCAGGTTTGGACCACCAAAAGAGGGTCGAAACAACCGATTTGGCGGCAGACACACAAAGCGTCATTTTGGCATAACGGCCAAAATGGACGACCGATTGCGATGAAACTTCACAAGCAGCTTCAAATAGCCATCAATGACACATGTGTACAAGCAAAACCCAAGAGAAAGCCGTTTCACTTACCAATGGTGAAAAAGACGCTTTCGAGCAACCAAATGGATAAAGGTGGAAAAGAAGGAACCAAAGTCGAGCCCAACCACATAGACGACTTCCCTACACCTCAAATGAGCTCGGGATGCAACTCTCGAGGAGAAAGATCGAGGAAATTCAACTCCAAAACCAAAAGACAACTTCAGAGACTAAAATGCCTACAAAGGAGGGTCTCTACACTAGGTAAGGACAATACCCTATGAATCTACAATACAATCTCAACCTGTAACCACTCCGTGCGATAAATGCGTATGAAGACAGGCTGAAAAATATAGGTGACCGAATCTCGACTCCGATGGTACTAATGTGTAGCTCTACTCGCTGTGGTTCTATAGATATATGGCACGCTCAATTCCGACACACAGGTAGGCAGAAAACTCACATAGAAGCTCGTGGGAGCTCACCTCGCGTAGAAGCCGAATGTGCGCACGGTTGGTATTGATGCGTAGCTCTCGCCGTTGCTAACACAATGGCGGTGTCGCTTCTCCAATGGTGGCTCCGTAGCTCGCGTAGCAAGAGGATAGACTCTCTCTCTCTCTCACTCACTCACTCTCTCTCAGACACAGTCACAGCGCTCAAAAACTCACCTTGATTAATGATTCAAAATTGTGTCCTTAGGTTTACAAAAATTGGCTCTTATACCTCAGCCTTGGAGGTGTGAAAACATCTCTAATCTAATTGCGTAATCAGGTGAAAGTACTTGGGGAATACAAGCTGGAAACTCAATTGAGTCCCGCTAATTACAATGAATCGGCTCCATGAAAAAAATGAAATGTCGGAAAGACATTTATTACAATAAGCGTTTACAAAAACATGAGTGTGAGCAAAAATGTATAGGTGTGGTCCTCCGCTCAACAGTGTGAAGTATTGCATGCCAAAACTATGTAAGAGCCTCTATCACATCATAAAATCTTTCCAGGATGCATTAAGTTATGAGGACTTTGCTGAAGCTAAAGAGGATTTGGAAGAATTCTCTGATTTTCTTGATGAAGCATGCGAATGGCATGAATGTCGTAATGGCAAGAGAAGGAAGCCATGCTCTAGTGAACGACGGATCCGAATGTTGCAAGTAGCGGCTTAGAATGTAATTGAGGAATATGAAGATGATTTTGTGGACGATGCAAGCGATGATGATGATTCTTAATGGTGTTTTCAACAACGTGTTACTGTTTCCAACCTGAAACAGCAGGCTCAAGTTGTTGGTTTTCAGTTACCAACAGTTTCAAAACCTCATATTTCAAAGCCTGAATCTGATTTGTCAGCACCTGAAGTTTTCCAACCTAATTTTGATGTTCTTGAATATGGGATTAAAGTTGTAGATACTCAGATTATTGAAGAGAAGAAGTTAGTTCAAGAAGGAGATGTTGTTCAATGCAAGGGAGATGAAGTCCAAAAGATGATGAAGGAAGAAGGAGGAAGCCAGGAGTAGCTCATGAGCCAAAGGAGCCAAGAGGACTGCCAGCTATTTCCAAACCTCACATCGAAGAGACTCACCTCTTTGCAGGAAGAGAACACAAGTTATCCAAAAGAATAATTGATGATTGAGAAGAAGGGAATCCAAGTGGGGATGAGTGAGAGAAGCCACCAATATCCCATACAAACCCATATGCCAACATCGGACATCAATCTTGAAGAGGTTGAAATTCAGGGAGACATCAGATTACAGTGTATTAAACTGGAGGAGATTATTATACATGAAGAGAAAAAGTGTGCCGATGATGAGGATGATGTGATGAATCAGTTTTTGATGTATTCCATAGGTGAGCTTGAAAGGTGTTTGTGTTGATGGAGAAGAGTTTTTTGGTGTTTTGAAGATTGAAAGCCAATTTCCAAGAACGGATATGAATTATTCAGGTTGTGAAGACAAGGATCTTCAATTTCAGGTCCCTGAATTACAAGTTTTGGTACCGAAGGTTCACGATTTGCAGAGTTTCAGAATTCAGATCCCTGATCCGCAAAAAAACTGATTTGCAAAGGAGTCCAGTACCTGAATTTGCTGAATATCAAAGTCTTGCTATTTCTCAAGCGGAGATGATCAACAATCTCTCATTAAAGTTGGAGAATGAGAGGCATTCAAGTATGGTTGCGGCAAATGAAGCGGTTTCCAAAATCAGGCAACTTTAGGAAGAGAAGGCATCATTGATGGTGGAGATTTCTCAGGTTCAACCTGAAGCTGACTTGCTTATTTCTTATTGTTATAAAGTTCATGATGCTCTTAAGCAAGTTGTTTTGGATAAGGATAATCAAATTGAGGATTTGAATCTTCAACTTACTCAAATCAAGAATATGGAGTCTTCTTCAAACCTTGATGTTGTGGAAGGTATCTTGAATGATGATGTTGTCTTAGATGATCTTTATGATATTGGTGCTTTTACAAATTCAGTCAAGGAGATTGGCAGTCCATCTTTTTCCAAGGAAGTTCAATTTCCTGATAGTATTCTCAAAGATTTGTATTCCTTACGTGGTCATGAGCTTAATGTCAATGTTGTGAATGGTGTTTATGATGCTGAGGAGGTGGTTTTGACAGATGATGATGCAAGCATTTTGCAAGTTCTTGATGATGATCAAGTGGGTTTTCTTGGAGATTGTTCTATCTTTGTCTGTGATGTTGTCAATGAAGGAGATATGATGAGTAATATGTGCTTTATGCAAGAAGATAAGAAGTGGAAGGAAATTCAGGGGACACAAGTCAAAAGTTGTCAGTTTCAAGGAAATATCAGCAGTGATTGGAGAGATTTGCGACTAAAAAATGGATTTCTTGATGTTTTTGAGGGAGAATATGTGCAAGCCATCTTGGTGGTGTCTTTTATGTGCGAAGGAGATTTCAACCTTTTGTTTTCAAGCTTTGAATCAAATCAATTTGACAAAGAAGTAGATCAATTTGGATGTTTCTTGAATCAAAATTTTCAAAAAAATCAATTGTTTTGGCATACTGAGTATAAATCAGGTCTTCGAGTGTTGCATCTACATGCAAAGATATTGGAAATGTTCAAGAGGTATCTAAAGGAACTTGAATTGGATGCTAAATCTGAACCTACTACTATTGGACCTGAATGTCTCCCTGAATCTAAATTTGGATATGAAACTGACCCTGAATCTGAACCTATTACCGAACCTGAATGTGTACTTGAATCTGAAAATGGACTTGAAAACCTGAAATTACTTGAAGAAGAGGAAAGTTTACTGATTTGTAGAAGAGATTTGAAGCGGGATGCAGGAAGCAAAGATCAATTTGCTTTTTTCTTTTGCCTGACATGAGTCAAGAAGATCATGAAAATCTTGTTTTTGAGGATGTGGAGTCCATAGTTGAATCTAATCTTCTTCCACAGGTGTTGGAGATGCTGAAGAAGCAATGTCTGATGGTTTGCAAGGTGTTTTTTCATATCCAACCGTTTGTATCTCATTTTGAATTGAAACCTGATCTATCTGAAAGGTTATCTACTTCAAATTGATGGTTAACATTGATTGTGGAGATGTTTTTGAAGTATGTGATGATGGTTACTGAGCTTAAAGTTGCAAATGCTTCAAATCTTGAAGTGTCAAAAGCGGGTGAAGCTCAATCTAAAATCAATTTTTCATATTTCTTGAATTTTGAGATTGCAAATCAGATCTTGCAGATGGGAGATGTTGGTTTTGATGATTCAATAACATCAGTTTCATATTGTTTGGATCGAATTTTGTAAGATAATGATCAGGAGATGAAGGTTTTGGACCTGATTTTGCAAAATGATTGTGGATTTCAAAGGGATTTGATGTTTTGGATGTTTTTCTTGCTAAAGTTGCATACTTTGATGAGTGAGTGATTGAGTTGCAAAGAGAGGACTCTTTTGAGTCTAATTTGTCGAGAATGATGAATGTTGAAGAGGAGATGTTTGTGGAGAATTTGGATCAGTTTTTCCATGGTTCTTGGAAGCAGCTTGTTTACTTAAGAAGATGTTTTGGGGATATATTTGCTGATTTTCATATTTGCAAAGGGATGCAAAATTCAGGAATGTAGAATTTAGTACTGCAGATTCCAGGGATGCAGAGGATCTTGAACCTGAATTTGACTATTTTTATTGAATTTTGGTTGAGTGAAAAATTGATCATTGGATTGTGGTTCTACCAGTTTGTTTTGTATGAGCTCTCATGGATGATGATTTACTTGATGGGTTCCCAGCCCTGGCATGTTGCCAATAAATGGTGCACTTGTAAATCACTCTTGATGGTGAGGTGGTGCACAATGTTTTGGGATATCAATGTAATCCTTTGGGGGGGCAAAGGGCGGTGTCTAATGGCCTTAAGGTATGTAGTTGTATATCTTGGATTTAATTCCAGGCATTATACTTTGCCTACTTTTGAGGAGTTAGCACTAAGTTTTTGGAACAAGGGATGTGTGGATTCAAGTCCAAAGTTTTTGCTGGGAAAATTTTTTTGCCACTGGGCTGTGCCAGGTGTTAGCCTTGCATATTCTTTTAGTAAAGTGTTATTGAACCTTAGTAGTTTAGCCTTGCATATTCTTTTAGTAAAGTGTTATTGAACCTTAGTAGTTTACTTTTCAGTTTGTAATTAGTGAAGAGCTTTGTGCCTCTTCATTCTTCCTAGTAGTTGGCCTCGCACCTAATGGTAGCTCATTGTAAGAGATGAAGATGATGAATGCAAGACTATGGCTATGAAGATTCTGTGTTTCTCTGTGTATTTTGTCTTCAGTTTCCATTCAGTACCCTGATTCTGTTCCGAACCTGCATAGAAACTGAATCTATAATGAGATGATGCACTGCCTTAATGGTTGATTTAGTTGTTATTCCCACTCCCCTATGCCTCAATAACACTACACAATGTCAAACATGTACCCGAGATAGCAAAGTGCTTGGTATCAGTTGGACAACTAAATGATTTGGGGTACACTACAGTCTTTGGGAATAGATATTGGATGATCAAGAAGAGTAATCTTACGCTTCTCAAAGGTCATAAGCATGGTACTCTTTATTCCATGCATGTATCTTATGTGAAAGATAATTTTACCTCTATAGCCAAGCTATTGTATAGCTATGAGCTTGAAGGGAATGAAGGCTCTTGCATGTTTTGGTTACTTATCTATATTAAAATTAGTGAGTTTTTTGTGCGTGAGCATTGCCTTTATGGAAAAAAAAACTAGGAATGCACTTGTTATTCGGTAGAAAGCGTCTTAAGCTACTAGAACTTGTACATAGCGATGTATGTGGTGCTATGCTGACCAAGTCTTTAGGGGGCTAGCTATTTTGGGGAAGAAGTTAATTTGAACCCTGGAATGTAAACAGAGTTTCTAGTGCTTGAAGGAGGCGATCAATAGGAAACCAATCCTTCGCCAAACAAACTGGGATGTAATTTTCCATGTGCATGTGGATGCGTTTGGAATGGCGTTGGGAGTTATACGGGCCCAACCTGATGGAAAGATAGACTATCCAGTCTACTTCGACAATCGCCAGTTCAGCTTAGATAAATAAGGATACTCCACTACAAAGTAGGTTTTCAATGCCACAAAGTTTAGAACTACTTATTGGGCAAATTATTCCACTTCTATGTCGATCATCAGACACTCCTCTTTTTTATCAACAAAGTGATCATTCAAGGCAATTTGATCAGATGGATGATGTTTCTGATAAAATTTGAGTTAAAAATATTCCATAATCCAAGAAAGACATATTGTGGTGCATATTTTTTTTCAAGAAGTATAGAGAGCGTCTTAGACACATCACTGATCAGTAGATGACGAGCTATTCCAGAGTGCAGCAATAGAAGGACCATATCCAGAATGGCAGGAAGTTTGGAAGTTCTCGAGACAATTGGTACTAGGCAAACAAAAGGCATTGATAATAAAAAGTTTGAAGTTCACCATCATTGGAGGAGCTCTATACAGATTGGGTATTAATGGGGTACTTCATAGATGTGTGCCTATGCAAGGACGAATGTAAGTTATCACAGAGGCTCATAATGGGGGATGCATGTGGGCACTTCTCCACTGATATTACCTAGAAGAAAATTTTGTAGACAGGCCTATGGTGGCAAAGCATAATGGAAAATGTAAGAGAATTTTGCAAGACATGTGATATTTGTCAGTGGATGGGAAGACAGACATCAGCTGACATGACACATCATGTCAGCTGATGTCAAACAACCAGTACAACCACTGGGAGTATTCATGAAGTGGGAACTTTGACTTCATGGGTCCATTCAAGAAGATCACTCCTAGAAAGAAGATGTACATTATAACGGCTACTTGCTTTGTGAGTAGATGGGTCGAAGCCAAGGCATTAATAGATAACACAACAAAATCATCAGCAGTCTTCTTGTATGAGAGCATCATTTGTAGATATCGTTGTCCCATTGAGATAGTCTTAAATCAAAGTACACACTTCATGAATGAAACAATTCAAATACTGACTGAGCTATTTTCTATTAAGCACCAAAAATCCATGCCATACTATCCCACGTGCAATGGCCATGTAGAGAGCAATAACAAAACGACAAAGACAATCGTGACGAAGATCGTCTAGAAGGAGCCACATCAATGGGGTGCAAAGAACATAGGCTTATAGAACTGCCTACAGGGTCACCACGGGCATGACACCCTTCAAAATGGTGTATGGCACAATGGTAGGAGTCCCCATGGAGTCTGCAATCCCAAGTCTCAGGCTAATAATGGAGCATGGTCTCAAACAGTGCTTAGATGAATATTGTGTCTGGATGAGATTAGGTAGTGTGCCATGTTGGAACAAAAAGTAGTTCAACAACACAAAAAGCACTAGCATAATAGCAAGATCAAGGTCACAGAGTTCAAACAAGGGGACTTGGTGTTATTGTTCCAGTTTAAGATGGGCCCAAAGAAACCCAATCTCAAAATGGCTTGGCAAGGTCCTTACGAGGTTGATTGGGTCTTCTTTTAAAATTAAGGGATTTATTAGGATTAGTATTGCCCAAGGTCTACAATGACGCTAAGATCAAACTGTATTATACCATGTCAAATGCAACACCACCAACACTAGTTATGGAGATCAGTACAAACTCTGAAGAAGAACCTCTGAACTTGTTTCAGATTTTCAAATATCAATCATTGGAAATTTTGGAAAAATTATAAAGTTCAGAAAATGGGGGAGGAACTATCTAAAGAGACCAACTCATTCCAAGAAACTTGAGGGGTTTGTTAAGCCAATCAGAGAAGAGCTTATGTGTAGACTCACGCAGCACTTTATGGATTAAGGCAAGGTTCCAGGAAATGGTTGTAATGATTCTTGTGACTCGGTTTATATCCATGAGATTGCATGAAAGTATCAAATTTTTTTATTAAATAGAGTCATGAGGATCACTACTTATACACGAAGAAGCTCAATGATATATCATTTATCTTCTTGTGTTATATGTCGATGACATACCAATCACCAAGAAGAACACTCTTGAGATTGCAAACCTGAAGCAAATTTTGTCAAGATTTTTGCCATGAAGGATTGGGGAGAAGCTAGTCACTTTCTTGGTATGTGTATCATGTGTGACAAGTCAAAAGGTATTCTTGAGATTTCTCAAGAGTTGTACATTCACAAGGTCTTGCATCAATTCAACATGTAGGGGGGAAGGCCATCAAGTAACTCCATGTCATCATATTTGAAACTAAGCAGGAATGTTCTCCTAATTCTGATGCTGAGAAGGCCGAGATGGTTAAGATTTTGTAAGACATTACATTTGCAGTGGGAGTGGTGAGTCATTGCATGGCTAGCCCTGGCAAGAAACATTGGGATTATGCGATGAAACTTAATTATCCTCATATACTTGAAAGTTATAAGAAGTAAGTGCCAATGCTTCAGGAATGATGATGTATCCATGGTTGATTATGTAGATATGAATTATGCAGGGAATGAAGATAATAGGACGTCTACATCTGGCTATATTTTCATATGTGGTGGAGGGGTTGTTTATTGGATAATGTCTTCACAATTGTACGTCCTTTGCTCTACTGCATGTTGCAATGTGAGGCCAACAAGGAAGCATTGTGGTTGGCATGTTTATTGGGAGATTTAGACAAGGGTCAACAGATTTCAGTGTTGTATTGTGATAGTTAGAGTGCCACCATTTAGACAAAGAATCCCGTGTTTCATTCCAAAACAAAACACATTGAGGTGAGGTATCAATTCATTTAGGATGTGTTGGCAAATAAGTTGATCAAGCTTTTCAAGGTTGGAATTGGAGCTGATCTCTTTAGATAGCTTATTCCAGTGTTAGAATTTACAGCTACTGGTAAGTTGTTAGTTCAGTTAGTAGAACTGGAAGAGAAGATAGAAACTGAACTGAAATAGCTACATGAACTGAAATACATCTGTTGAAACGAGAGACAAACTGAACAATTGGAAAGAGTGTTCAGATTCAGATTCAAATTCAAAGTTCATGAAGAATCAATACAAGGTATATCCGACTGAAGTACACTCGACTACTGTATTAAGGATTACAAAGTAGGATTACAAGTGAGGATAGTGTAACTCAGGAATAGCTTCAAGACTAAACCCACACAACTAAGAGTAAGAAGTCAAAAGATAAGCAGCCCAAAAGTACAATCAACCCGATTACAATGTAATGGGTCCTATTTATAGCCCCTTGAAGTTACTGTGGTAACCGCCATGGTAATTATTGATTGGTCCACTGTTCGGCTTCTAGGAGCCAGTTCCCACCTATTGAGACTGTCTCCGCCATCTACATCCTTCCCTCCTTTCTTAAATTTTGGTAAGTCTCCAAAATTTTTGAAAAATCCACCGTCTAATCCTTCTGAAGTGTTGAGGAACCTCTTTGCCTGCTTGCTAAGTTGGCCGATGTTCCTCATGACCGTAGTCTTTTGACGTTTCTGGCTATTGTGGTATTGCTAGCTTTATACCATACTTCATGCTTGTTGAGTGCTTGACACCCCTCTAATTGTAATTCCATGGGTGTTCAGCTAAAGAGATACCAACACCTGGCTGGAAAAATCCACCGTCTAATTCTGAGAACGGCTGGAAAATTCCTCCATTGAATTCTGAGATGGAACTACCTAGTATCCTTCCACTGAACCCGCTTCCTTTTGCCCTTTGGTCTTGATGGTGTCTCAGAAGTCCCAGTGCCAACATTGTCCTTCTGAATGAGTCTGTAATTGGCCTCCTGCTTAAGCTAATCCCACCTTTTTGTGGTCATTTTGACTTCATAAGGCATGAGAGGATGATAAGTTTTGGTGTCGGGATCATAGAGCGTGCGTTTGCCTTTTGTTAGACGAGTTCTGGCCAATTTGTGACAATGCAAAGCTGTATGGATCCATCCTTCTGGAAGAGGCTGATTTGTTGTAATCCTAGCTTCAAAGAGAATCTCATCCATCTCTCTGTACAGTGGTCCTAGACCTGATTTAGTCGTAATGTCCTTTTCAGGAACTTTAGAGGACTCAACAGTGAGTTGCAGCAACTGGTTTGTGATCTTAGTGAGACCTCTAATCTGGATTTTCCATTGTCCCATACACTGCTTGATCCTCACTTCATCTTTTAATTCCCAAAAATCATTATATTAAAGAGCATCATTGAGTAGTGTTTGCCAGGTTTTCCATTCCACAGTTGATCGCTCATACCAATCCTGAAGATCATCAGTAATCTTATAGTATGTGAGCCGATCTATTGGTTCTGTATGTTGAGGATAGTTCTGGAAAAATCCTCGGTAGCTCCACTTCTTTTGCTGGTAAAGCATACAAGAGAACTGGGGAATCGAGTACAAACTCTAGAAAATTGAGGACAGCCTGGTTCTCCTGCTGCATCATCTTTCTGGTAACTTTAACCAGCTGAAATAATCTCTTGAGAGCAGTTGCCTGTTCTCCTACTATCACTTGAGTTTGAGGCCCCTTCCTGGTGGTAGTCTGATCTTCAAGAATAGCTCGCACCCTCTAATCCAGAATTCCCCTAGCAATCTTCATTTGCACTAAGACCTCTTTTAATTGACTTCTGACCTCTTTCATACATTTATATGTCAGCCTATTCCCCAACAGGAGCTCTAATTCGATGGCTAGGGAATGACAATCTATAGTAGAATGTCGTTGCCAATGTGGATTAGCTAGTTTCTCATCAGCAGTTAGTATCCATTCAGGCACTCTCTCTAACAGTTGTATTGTACTAGGATACTCAGGCAATTGGCACACCTCCTGATCATGGAAAGCAGCTGATTTCCAATGTTGAAACATTTCCCTAGCACTGAGATATAGTCGCTGAAATCGCTCGAGATCAGTGATAACATCATCATCCTCCAGATACATCTTGCTTATAGGAGCTTGCTGATGTCTTAATCTCTTGTTCAGTGTGATGAGCTGTAATGAATGTCGCTCATTACTTTTTAGAATCTTAGTCACAGCTTTGCCTTTCCCTTTATCATCCATATTGTGTTGTGACTGGTGTACTGGTGAATTTCGAGCGTTGCTGGTTGTTGATCTCCCTCTTGCTGATCATTCGACTGCTGACCTTCATACTGGTATGGCTGGTCTGTCTTTGACTGATTCCCTCCTATAGCCCCCGCTCCACCAGTACAAGGTCTTGAAGGTGGAGATGGAGGAGAGTCATCATCATCATGTCCTTCTTCTGATTTATCCTCCTTCTCTTCCTCTTATGCTGCCTTATCATCATCCTCATCAAGGTTGTTCTGTTGTTTAATATAATCAAGGATAGCTTGATTTGCCAGAGCGCTGTTATATTCAGAGAGTTTGTCTTGCAAATCACTCTGCATTGTTTCCATGAGAGTCCTCAAATTATCCATATTGAAAACAGCATTCCCTTCTGGGTTTAATATCTCAGCCAGATTGTTATAGATGTATCTTTCCGTTAATGTGGCTTTCAAAGCAGTGTGACTAGTCAGCAATGAGTTGAAATCAACTCGCTTCATTCTCAACATAGTTTCGAATCTCTGTCCGCAGCCCTTTCAGCTTCTGTATTTTCTTCCCTCATGTCCGTATCTCAGACTCCACCTTGGATAACTTATTTTCTAATTGTTGAATGGTCCTAGCTGAGTGAGTTTCATACTGTGGCGCAAGGTCTGGGCTCCTCTCTCCTGCTCCAGCTTTTCAATTTGTTGCTCAGCCTCCTTCATTTCAACTTTTACCTTGGTTAATTCATCATTTGACACTGAAGCATCCAGCATTCACAATCGTGTTCCAAGATGACTGAATAAGTATAGAACAACCATCCTTCATTGTGGCTGGGTCACAGGCAGTTGGCTCGTAAACCGTGACAGGAGCCATATATGGTAATGTAGTATAATCAGATTTATGCAGAAGTGGACGTCCTTTGAGAGGATGAGTCTGCAGCTGCTGTAACCTGTCCTTCTTAGTTAATTGCAGGGCCGCTTCACTATAAGGGATGGAAACCTTTCCGAGTGTACTTGAAGGTGTTGGTCCTTTTCCCTTATCAATCTGATCCGCTGGCTGCTCAACACTGGTCCTATCTGACTGGTCTTGGCCTATACTAGTGGTTGCTGAAATTTGCCCTGTTGATTGGCTAATTCCACCAGTGGTCTGGACGAGAGGTTGTTTAGTCTGGCTAGCTAGAGTCTTTTCAACAGACATTGTGTGGATTTGACTTTCTAACTGCTTAAGAAGAGTAATGCTTTTGGTCAGTGTCGTTCTTGGTCTTTTAGGACTGCCAGCTTCCTCTTGTGTGGCCTTTCTCTTTTGTCCAGTGAGAGCGAACTGGTTTTCCGGGGATTCTTCACTTGACGATAAATCCACATTGTTGGTGATTGGAAATGACTTCTGGCTCCAAGCCATTCTTACCTTGTCATGGGCATCTGGAGCAGTTGCCCAGTAAAGAAACTGCCAAACATACCAAGCCTTGAAAACATTTTGAGACTTCAACTTGGCAGTCTGCTGAAGCGCATTATGTGACAATATCTGACAGAGATTGATAGAAACTGTAGAGTCCAATCTTTTTGCTAGGAGCATAGCAAATAGTTTCTTTGACACAAAAGTCGGATTGTTTTTAAGACTCACAGCTTCAGCTACAAAGCGGTAAGCAATAGGAATGTCCAGACCTACTTACCGGAACCCCTTGCGTACTGGTTTTTCGTTTCTTTTTGGCAGCATCATCTTCTTTCAAGGCTGCATTTATTTGTTGTACGCTTGCCACAAATGGCTAAGGCCCATTTGGCATTTGCAATGCGAAAGCAATATTTTCTGGAGTGACTGACACTTTCCTACCATAGACCATAGCACTTCCGTTTTCGACATTGAAGGAATTCCTCCAGAACTTGCCTTATAATAGCTATGCCAAACTCTATTCTTGTGGCTTGCACAACCACATGCAAATCCCACAGTCTCAGTAAGGCCTCGGCTTGCTCAGTAAACACATATCTCAGTATTTTACTGTGAGGAATAAGCGGAAGAGTTGCTTTTGCAACAACAATAAGGGCTTGGGTTTCTTCTATAGTTTCCTGCATCTTCTCTGACATTTTCTTCCTACCCATACACCGTGAAGACGATAAATTAGTATACAAAGAAGAAGAGGACTGAGGACTTACTTGATTCGTCAAACCCGTATCCTGGTGTGGCTGGCAAGGATAAGCAGCAATCCACAGTCTCCTCAGATGAAGAAGTTTGCGGCTGTAGTGAGGAAACTTCAGAGCTTGGCGATGGCGAATGAACAACAGTAGGCAAGCATCGTGCAGGAGATTTGCGAGCAAAAACACTTACTCGCCTCACTATTATACGCGTTCGCATCATAAAAGCCCCACCACTTACCGTTCCTAGAGTCTTGTGCACCGCAGTTGACGTGGCAGACATGCATTGGAAAAGACTCTCCCTTGTCTTTGAAATGATTACAACGGATAGTCCTTCTGATCGTTGTTCCCATAAAAACTGATATTGGTTTCCATACTCTTTTGTTTCTGGTATGGACATGGTTTGGTCGTATTGGTACTGTTCTGACTTTTTGACTGGCTCTGGAACTGGCTGTACATGAAAAAGACCTAAAATAGTTGATTCTGGAATTTCCTGGTCTTCAGTTCCCATACCATCAGTCCCCTTTTCCTGGAAAGTTTCTCTGGCTTCTGAATAATAGAGCTTGATTTTGGCTCCATTATATACCCCTGGCAACAGTTATCCATACAAATCTTTCAATCTTACCGTGCCATTGGAGAACACCCAATCAACTTCAAATGGTCCTGCCCAGGTTATCTTTAAGTTCGGTTTCTTAGGACCTAGTTTTGATTGATATAGGAGAACCAAATCGCCTTTCTGAAACTCCCTGACCTTAATTCGTCTGTCATGCCAGTGTTTTCTTCTTTGCTGAATAATTTCTTGTTCCAGCATAGCTCTCTGTCTCAACTCACCTAGCTGTGTTAGATCCTCCAATCTCTTTTTTAGATCGTGATTAAAATCCAAGCCATGCTCTACTGCCATCCTGAGATTGGGTATGACAAATTCCATAGGTACAACAGCTTCAGTGCCATACACCATTCTAAATGGTGTTAACCCCGTAGTGACCTTATAAGTTGTTCTATATGCCCATAGAGCAATTTGAAGTTTCAAATCCCACTGCTCCGGCTTTTTCTGCACAATCTTGGTGAGGATAGTCTTGGCAGTCTTGTTGCTGCTTTCGGCTTGCCCATTGCATCTAGGATAATATGGTGTTGATTTCCGATGCTTGATTGAAAGCATATCCATGAAAATATCCATAGTGTCATTGATAAAGTGTGTACCTTGGTCTGACACAATCTCCACAGGACATCCATATCGGCAGACAATATTCTCAAATAGAAACCTAGCAGTGGATTTTGTCGTGTTGTCAGGAAGAGCCTTAGCTTCTACCCACTTGGTCACATAATAGGTAGCCATCAATATATACCTATTCTTCCTTTGAGTAATCTTCTTGAATGGACCCATAAAATCCAGACCCCATTTCATGAAAACACCAGTGGCTGGACTGGTGTTAAAGGAGTCATATCTGTTGCTGTGGGTTTGCCCATTTTTTGGCATATATCACATGTTTTACAAAAGCTTCTGATATACGATATTAAAGTCTACCACCACAATCCAGCCTGCAGAATCTTCTTGAAAGTAATATCAATAGAAAAATGTCCATCAAATTCCCCATTATGTGCCTCTGAAATAACTTGCATTCTGCGCTCCATAGGCACACATCAGCGAAGAATCCCATCGACACCCAATCTGTAAAGTGAGCCGCCAATGATAGTGAACTTTAGACTTTTAAATAACCAGAGCCTTCTTTTGATTTTGAGTCCAGTCATCTGGGAACCCACCCTTAGAAAGAAACTGATATACTTCACACAATTTTGGATCAATTGATTCTGCCACTTCTAGCTGAAATAACTCCGAATCTACTGGCTCGTCTCTTAAAGACACCTCACGGTAGCCCTCCGTACTCCTGGACAGGAAATTAGCACCACAATGGTTTTTGCAAGGCTTATGGAAAATAGTAAATTCAAATTCCATAAGGAACATCATCCACCGTATCAGCCTGCCTTAAATAATGACTTTATTAATTAGAAATAATAAGGCTTGATGATCCACATAGAAATGAAACAGCTTGCCCAGCAAATAATGTCTGAATTTAGTAGCATCGAAAACCATCCATAAGGCTTCTCTTTCAGTAGTTGTATACCCTTGTTCAGCCTGACTGAACTTGCGGCGGCTGGCAAAGTATACTGGATAATCAGTTCTTCCTTCTGGCTGAGCTAGTACTGCTCCCATCGCCAGTTCTGAAGCATCAACATGTACATGAAAAATGACATCCCAATTCGGTTGTCGAAGAACTGGTTTACTCATAATGGCATTCTTTAATTTTTGAAAACTTTCCTCACATTCATTAGTCCAACTGAACTTGCTGGTTTTCTTTGTAAGTTCATACAATGGTAATGCTTGGGAAGCAAACTTGTGCACAAATCTTCTATAAAAATTAATATATCCCAAGAAAGAACTTAATTCTGACACATTTCTAGGCACCTTGGCTTGTTGAACTCACTGGATCTTGTCATTGGCCATTTCTATTCCATTTCTGGACACCACATGTCCCAATAGATGTCCTTTCCAGACTAAGAAAATAGATTTGAATGGATTCAGACAAATCCGCTTTTCCTGACAACGCTTAAAAATCATCTCAAGAAATAGTAAATGCTTTTCCTCTGTTGAGTATACAGTGAAGTTATCCATAAATATGGCGAGAAATCGATGAAGAAATTCACTGAATATTTTCATCATACATCGTTGAAAAGTGGCTGGTGCATTGCAAAGGCGAAATGGCATTACCAGATACATAAATGCTCCCCATTCCGTAATAAAAGTGGTCTTTCCTCGATCCTCGGGAACAATTTGTAACTGGTTATAGCCACTATAACCATCCATAAAGCTATACATCTGATATCCTGCAATTTCATCAAGTAACATGTCCGTGAAGGGTAATGGAAATGGATCCTTAATGGTTTGAGCGTTCAGTTTCCTATAATCCACACATACTCTAAGCTTCCCATTCTTCTTGGGCACAACAACAATAAGAAACAACCAATCACTACTGGCCACTTCAATAATAAACCCAGCTTTTAGAAGGTTGTCAATCTCTTCCTTGACCTTCTTTGCATAATTTGGATTCATTCGATATCGCTGCAGTCGTACTGGTCTGGCATCTGGTTTCAGTGGTATTCGATGTTGACATATCTCTGGATCCACTCCTTTGAGATCAATATGTTCCCATGCGAATATATCCTTATAGTGCTGGAACATATGTCATGCCTTCTTTTTTATCTTAGGATTCAGATGTTTATTGACCTTGATCAATCTAGAGTTTTCCTCAGACCCCAAATTCCATTCCTATATTTCCTGATCATCTGGAAGTAACCAGTTAGGCCCTCCACCCTTTCTCTTGGTTGACTCCTCAGCGTAATCCCAAGACGCTCCTCTAAGCTCTAAACTACTATTCTGATTTTCAGTAGCTCCTCCAGAGTGTGTTTGTTCTACTGGTGTGCTGAAATCAACTAGTTCTTTTGGCCTTCCAGTTAGTTGAACTGGACGTTCTCCTGAATTCAGTTCAGTGAACTGGTCTGGAAATTGTTTCTTTTGTTTTCAGCTTTATCTTTATTCAATAAAACTGCAGTGAGATCTATCTTTGTTATTGGAAAAATATTTATGGCTGCTAGCATTCTCTCAATTTTCTTCACCTTATACTTCTGGCAAAGCTCTTTGGGTCTCAGTTCCTTCTTCCAGCTTCTAGTGTTATTCGTCTGAATCTGGATTCTGCCCCACTGGCCCCTTGTATTGTCAGAGTCTGATTAGCATAGTCGTGAACAGCATGTGCCGTCGCAGCCATGGGCGCCTGTTAGCAGTTGGACACACCCAACGGAGAATGATTGCTCGACAGGATATTATTTTTGTAATTATTCTTTAATTGAGAAAAACCGTCATTTCACCTTTGTAAATAGTGGGGCTTGCAGAAGCTTCCAGATTGTATCCCATTTTTGAGATTTAGACTGAGTGAATGGTTAAATTGGAACATTAGGGTTTGAGATTGTAAGGTATTTATACCACTTTTGACCTTAATGAAAAAAACCTTTGTCATTTTTATAAGTTTTTGTCTGTGTGAGTGAGCGTACTCTGTGTTCGAGAGAGAGTGAGAGTTTTATCTTGACACTACGCGCGCACCGGTGGTCGGAATCG
The DNA here is from genome assembly GCF_014529385.1 of Adiantum capillus-veneris. Taxonomy (NCBI): domain Eukaryota; kingdom Viridiplantae; phylum Streptophyta; class Polypodiopsida; order Polypodiales; family Pteridaceae; genus Adiantum; species Adiantum capillus-veneris. Next base: position 126,492,152 of record NC_140945.1, read on the forward strand.
AGTGAGGAGAAGTGCAGCGTGTTGCCCCCAAAGAGAGCTACGTGCCAATACCTACATTGCGTGTGTACAACCTGGTTTTGCAAGCTTGACCCATGAGCTATATCTGGTGATTCGGTGAGCATACGTTGTCTGTTTTTGCATTTCAGCATATCCACGCGTTCGCATTGAGTAGAGCTACACATTAGGCACTTTAGTTTTCGAAAACGGTGACCTGCAAATTTCAACAAGACATCCTACGTGATTTTGTACCAGGTGTTTAGGGTTGGGGTTTTGGTTCATAGACCTTAGGGAGAGCGACCTATTGGTGTTAATAGGGTTTCCTTCAAGTTCTATGACATTTCGAGAACGTTTGATGGGTATTTGGCTCTTGAAAGCGTTGTAGGAAATCTCCTCTTATGCACTCCTGAAGGCTGTAGCTTAGACATTGGGAAGAGATCTTTGTAGGAAGTAGTCGAGTGTAGGTTGACACCCTATGCTTGCTTCCACGCGTCTGTGGGTCAAGCTTCTTCCTTAGCTGACAAATCTTGTTAGGTGAGTTCTCGCTATGCTGACGTCCGTCGTGACGTATCCACCAACATTGGCACCACTGCAAGACTCTGTAGGTCTTAGGAGGAGTCTATGGAGCGAATGTCTAGCCTAGATCCTTCGACTTAGGTAGACTTAGGTAGACTGAGATAGTTTTAAGTATTGGTTAAGTTGTGGTGTATGAGAGTAGGAGTTGGAGTGGTAGAGGCGGTGAAAGGATATCTTGAGAGTCCGGCGAGGCCAGGAAGCAACTTAGACACCCAATATCACCATCTCACATGATGAGTAGGAGTATGGTAAGTAGGACATCATGATTTATGATCTGGAGCACTTCATGCATGTTATATTTGCTGTTAGGCTCATCAAAAGGTTGTAAAAGGCGGAAAAGAGTGTTGGGAAGCTGAAGTGAAGTTCAAAAGTTTCTGTGAGTATTTATGAGGGAGGTGCAAAGCATAAGGAGTACTTCTGTCAGAAAAAATATAAATTTTAAGCCAGAAGACATCCTATGCGTAGGATGTCTATAGGGTGTTCTGGTGGAAGTTTTGAAAATCTGGGTTGACCAGTGTGTTTAGAAGGTAGGTTTTACCCTATTTTCACCTGGAAAGTGGAAGTTTGTGACCATATCTTGACAGGATAGGGCCAAACAGAAAGGAAATTGCCAGACATTCTACCCAAATTGTGCCAAGGCATTATTTTAAGACCAAAACCATAGGATGGCTACATGAGCATGATCTGCATGATTTATTGAGTGTCTGAGAAAGGTTTCATCTCAATTGGGTGAGAAAATTGGGTTTTAATCAAACTTTAGCATTTTCGATTGAAAAGGGCTAGGATAGCTAAGATTGGGGTCTTTTGAAATCCAAACTAAAATCTAAACATAGCACTGGGTTGCTGACATCAAGGAGAAGCTGTGGCTCAAGTTTGGGGTCAAACAGACCATATAGACATCCTACGCGTAGGATGTGTTTTGTATGATTTAGCACTCCAAACCCAACTTTGAGCATACTAAAGTGATAAGCACCTTAAGAGGAGTCTGTGCTTTGCATTTGAAGCATTTTGAGCAGTTAGACATGCTACACGTAGGATGTCTACTGCATGATATTGAAGCCAAAAACTGACTGTAGGCATAGTAGGGTGTTGTCTAGCCTGAGGCAAGCCTCCTAGTCAATTTTGGTCCAAATTGGAGTTGATTTGACTGGTCAGACTAACACCAGGCTGCTAGAACAGATTTCTGATCAATTGACCAGCTTATAGGTGTCCAAATCAAAAAGTAAAAACAGTTGTGGACTCGGCACATCAAGGGGAATCTATAGTGCAAAATCCATGTAAAGTAGACATCCTACGCGTAGGATGTCTACAGGAGCTTAGTGAAGTGAAAAGCTGACTAGGGACATAGATTGATGTTCCAATTGACATAAGAGTTCCAGAACTTTTTTCAGAAGTGAAATTGGACCTTGTTTGACCTTTTGACGGAGCAAAGACGGAATTAAGACTTTCCATGTAAATTGACCAACATCCGAGGGAAGTACAATTCCAGATTAGCATACCTAATCAAGAACATCCGAAGTGTATAAAATACAGTAGTGGTTGAGGTTAACCCTCCAGTTATACCAATCATTACTAAGACCACCTCTAGCTGTTAAATACTTTGATTCGATTGTCAAAATTAAACGCTTGTGTACATGTATATTCACGGCGGCAAAGCAAGAAGTTGTGCGAAAACTGATCCTTTGCCAGGTGAGTGGTTGGATTGGTGATAAATTGTATTGCTAAGTTTGATGAATTTAAGATCAGGAAGACACATTCCTAGAGATCAAAAGGTGGTAGGTGATCAGGGTAGCTTAGTGTCCACCGAGGAAAGTGTAACTCAGACAAGGCTAGATCCACTAGCACCGATCATTGAGGAGGGTAGTGATACTGACACTTCATCCGATAAGTCCTTCTTCATGATGGGTAGTCAACAGTCAGGAGGTTTCTCCGATGAAGGACCAATGCTGGGAGGAAGCACCTCCCAAAATCCTTTGAACGATGCCAAGTTCACTATAATCTTCTTAGAAGGAACAAACTCTAGGGGAGCCCTAGTTTATTATGACTATCGAGGACACAAGTGTATTTGTATTGAAGAAAGACCTCGTCAGAGACTGGAGATAATTCGAGTCTATGATGATGGAGATAGATTCCGAGACGAAAAGGGGAACCACTATTTGATAGTTAGTAACCATGAGGATTACAATAGATATGGAGATAACGTGGCAAAAGAAAAGATGGCTTCAGAAACTCAAGAACCGCCTCTAAAAATTGATCGACCTGGAGCTCTTTTTATGTATGATAAGAAAACAACCAGGGTCTCTACCTATAATGAGAATGTGGGAATTTAAAGCATCAGAGAGAGGGAGTAGTCTCTTACTTTCGATGCAAATAATCCTACCCAAACGAGTTAAGCAAAGACAAGGTTCTTTACTTATTCTCTTATGAAATTGCTATGGGGAAGGATATCATTTTTGTTGATAGGTACGGGCGAGAATACAAACGTATTCTCCCAAAGGAGGTAGAAAAGGCAACAGTTCCAGAAACATCAACACATACCCCTAGCAAGTCGACAAATCCATTTTCAGAAGAGTATGAAGTGACCTCACATTCTAACCGACAACAGATGTTCAACTACCAAAACCAACCAGCAACCAAGTCATCATTGCAGGCATGGCTTCGACAAAGTGCAACATTAGAACAAGACCGAAATCGAGATGGTTATCCAATAGCAAGAGGGCTAAGGGATTTACAAGAACCACCACTCTATTCACGGTATCAAGGCGAGAGTAAGCCAAAAACTCAAGAGTCGACAGAGCCTGGAAGACAACCTATAGAACGAGTTCGAAGAGATGAACCATCTCTTGCAAAAACAAGCAGAAATTATGGCTTAGGGGCACCTCTGGGAGAGGAACCCTCCCACTACCGAAGGCCAGAGGAGGTATATCGAGTAGGACGAGGAGAACCAATGATGAGATTTGTAGACCATCGTAGAATTAGATCTTCTCGGGTGCAAAAATGGGTAAACAAGAAATACACGGAAACAGAGATCCTAGGGATCATGTAGCAGCCTTTGTGCGTGTAATTAGAGCTGAAGAGGTGTTAGACTTCCCTACCCAATTTGCAGGGTTTAGACTGACCCTAGAGGAGGATGTTGCTGCTTGGTTTGACTCTGTGGAGCGTAGAGACTTTGAGTCTATGGAGGAGGTGTTTGACGAGTTTATTGAGGAATTCTCATAAAGGGGGATAGCTCATAATATAGTCTCACAAATCCATAAATTCAAACAAAAAGAAGGGGAATCTGTGTGAAAGGTAGCCCTACGACTAAAAAGATATGTTAAGTTCTGTCAACTCAGTCCTAACTTATGCTTATATTTATTCAAGCACTGAGGAATGTAGATCTCCAGAAGGACTTACATATGAAGAGGAGCACGACGTTAAATGAGTTAACTAAGGAGGCTCTTTACCTTGTAGACAATTGTGCGGTCTACAAGGAGGGTGAATTCAAGGATCTTGATGACGATTCTTCCTCACAACAAAGTGGAAGCAAGTCCGCTAAGACAGCACCGAAAGGAGAAATAGCTGTAAGCCAGGAGCAGCTTGTAGAGGAAGTGCTAAAAAAGATTAACCTGTATGCCAAGCCTCAGGCTAAACAGCCAAAGTGGTGTGCTATTGAACAAAAATGGACAAACCATGTGACGGAGGAATGTTATTATAACAAGGGATATGTGAGAGAGGACCCCGGGCTCAGGTAGCATCTCCTCAACTTCCACCAATGCCTAGGTATCAAGCAGGCAACCTACCAGGACCTGTAGGTGTAGAAAGACCACAACCAGTGTTGGGGCAGCAACCACCCCTACCAGGATTACGACCAGTCAGCATAAGATACACACCAACAATAAATGAACCGGAGGAGAAGGCTTTGGTACCTATGCATGCATATTACAAAGATTCCAGTGGATATGCTGCAAATCCTGTCTATTATCCACCGGAAGAACCCCCAACGCCAGAACCTTGGAGCATGATAGGAAGTGCAGGACCACCAACAGCTGCACAGACAGCAGGAGAAGGAAGATATAGCTTGGATAAACGAACATTGTTGTTCATAGCCAACGGAGGCATGGGCGGGCAGAGACATGCATACCAAAAAAGAAGAGCTCAAGGAGCACCTCAACAGCCTAAGGGACCCTGCTACAAGTGTGGTGGAGACCATTGGCTAAGAGACTGTCCTGAACCCATAATCGAAGAGCCAAAAATCGATGCAAGTTCAAAAAAGAAAAATCAGAGAAGCACTTGGAAAGCTAGAAAGGCGCATATGAAAGCCAGGAGAGAACGAGAGCAAACGGCTCTATCCGAGGAGTTAAAACACACAAAGGACAGATTAGAGCGGTTAGAAAATTTAACTAGTCTAAGCTCACACACTACGGCAACCATAGGGACCAAGGAAATAGTAGAACCCAAAAGTGCAGGATCAGGAGGATCAATGCTGGCAGAAAAGGTAAATGAGCAGTTAGACACACTTTTAAAAGCATATGAAGCCAGACACAAAAACAACCAAACCCAAGAGCAAAGATGGATGACTTATCCATATGCAAAAATAGCAAAACAGAGGTTGGAAATGTGTCGAAAAATAATTGAAACAGCCCAATCCTTGATAGAAAACCCGCTTAGTAAACCTGCAAGTTGGCACGAAGTACCAGCTCCAACCCCTATCAAATCAACTTTAGAGAAACAAGTAGACACGAAGGAGAGACTCACGACTGCCTCTGAGTCTAGGAGAGAACCTATCATAGTTCCAAATACAACAGATGAGACAATTGATAGTTTCCAGCCTAAAACATTGGTAGAAATGGGTAAGGATTGTAACGGTCTAGATGACCTGTGGAAGCAAATCCGTGATGCCAACAAAGCTAACAGGGTGAGTTATCAAATGAATAGCACGAGAAAAGAGAAAAATGAGATCTTACCTCCCATTGAAGAATTTGAGGCAAGATCACAAATGAACTTTGATATGCATTCACAAGGGGGAGACCAGGGATCAATTAGGTCAGGGCACAGCCAATCAGACTCGCTAAAAACTCTACCCTCTTACCTAGGGGAGTATGAAGCCAAGTCTGAGGTGAGAGCAATCCCATCTCAAAGACTTTCTTACAATAGAGTGATGGATTCACAAGGGTTGATTGAGTTATTGTCCACCCCTGTGGCATGCACAATCACATTAGCCGAACTCTTGAGGTTACGACCAAACATGTGGACCACCGTAGGCAAATGCTTAGAAAATTTTGGAGTAAAAGACCCCACCTCGAAGCTTCAAGAAGGGATTAGAGAATTGGACAAGGCGCAACTAAACACTAGGCCAGTACCTTTAAACAAGGTTTGAGAATATTGCGAGGCAGAAGATGGAAATACCACACTACCAGTAGAATTCCAAGGAGTAGTTTCCAAATCTATTCTTGACAGTGGAGCAGGAGTCGCTATCGCCACCAAGGAAATCTGGAAAAATTGGGAAAAACCGGCTTTGAGAGCTACCAGAATGAAATTGCAACTGGCAGATGGGTTCATGGAAAAACCTCTAGGACTTTTAGAAAAAGTAATTGTCACCTCGTGCGGAATCGAGTATGAGCATACATTTGCAATAGTCAATTTCGACAAAAAGAACAATTACGAGATCATCTTGGGAAGACCATTCATGAGACAATTAAAGATGGTCCAGGATTGGGGTTACGACCACATATACCTCAGACATGGCGAGACTACAACCAAAATACACCTAAAAGACCATAGTTACAAAGATGTGAACCAGACACCAGTGAAAGACTTTGATTCAGCTACATTGGCAGGGCCCGAACTCCCAGCATGGTTAGGGCAAAAAAAAGAGCTATGGATGTGCGGAGCTTCACATTGTGGGAGCTTAAAAAGAGAGGAATGCGTCTTAGAAAGAGCCATTGAGGACAAGGATTACATTTTGGAACCTTTTCCCAAAGATGCCTTAGAATTTCTGGAATGGAAACACATACTAGCAACATTGGATGTCTGTACCATTACAAAAATTTTGGGATAAGGATGGCTATGATGTGCTACCCTATTACATGGTAATCCTTATACCAGCAGGAGATGAGATTGTAGACCCACCAGAACAGGAAGAGTTTTATGACTCCTCTAAGCATGTGGAGGTAAATAACGATGCAGATAACGAGTGTTCAGACAGCTCAAGCGAGCGTGGGGAGAAAACAACGAATATCAAGTTTTATGATTTTGCCAATCAACACCCCAGACGCCAGGAACGCTATAGAAAAAAAAGAGCAGAAAACAAAATGAGAGAGAACTTGATGCCCAGGATAAAAGATAAAATTCACTATCTAATGCTTGTCAAGGCAAAGGATTGTGTAAAAGACCAAATATCAGGAAGATTCTCAAAAGTTCGAAGGGAAAGGACGCATGAGGAAATAAAACAAGTACGGAAGATTAAAACAGAAACAAAATCAAAAAAATCTCAACAATCAAAATAGGAAAAAACAAAAGACCCAGAGTGGACCAAAATGGAGCGTAAAAAGAAATACCAAGAACTAAAACGGTCGTTACGAGAGGTATGGACTACTGAGGGAGAAAGTGATGGTAAGGAGGAGTCATAAAAAGGAAACATGAATGTACCATCTCACTATCGAAAATTCACCATCCAGAACAGAAAAATCATAATGACACCACCAGTCAGGGAAAGAATAAACCAGGAATCTTACGATGGGCCGAAAAATGCAAAATGGATAGACCTCGTTGTGCCAGGCGAAAAGCCTCAACCGGTCTATATCGCAATTGATTTAGAGCCTGAAAAAGAAGAACTGCTAACACAACTTCTCAAGAAGTATAAAGATGTGTTTGCATGGTCCTACAAAGACCTCAAAGGAGTTGATCCATCGATATGCCAACATACAATTCCGTTGAAATCAGATGCCAAACCTAGCAAACAGCGTCCTTACACATATAATGACACATTTGCTAAATGAATCAAAGAGAAGATTGACAAGCTGATGGATGTTGAATTCATCTATAAAATCGAGCATATAGATTGGGTGTCACCCATTGTGGTTGTCCCCAAAAAGAATGGAAAGCTGCGTGTGTGTGTGTGAACCTCAAAAAAGTAAACGCAGTCACAACAAGGGATAATTATCCCTTGCCGATCATACAACATGTACTTGAGAGGGTGGCTAGGAAACGGGTTTATTCCTTTCTAGATGGGTTTTCAAGGTATAACCAACTGGCAATTGTAGTAGAGGATCAACACAAAACAGTGTTTGCCACAGAATGGGAAATATATGCGTATAGAGTTATGCCTTTTGGCTTAACCAATGCCCTGGCTACCTTTCAAAGGTTAATGACTCATGTGTTCAAAGAATACCTGAGAATATTCTTAGAAATATATATGGATGATCTCTGTGTACACTCTCTTCTACGAGAAGAACATATCGACCATTTACAAAAGGTATTTAAGAAATGCAGAACATATAGAATCTGTCTTAACTCGGAAAAGTGCATTTTTATGGTTAGGCAAGGCCGCATCTTAGGACATATTGTCTCAAGAAATGGCATAACCACTGACCTAGACAAAATCAGAGTCATAGTAGACTTACCAAGGTCTACTAATGCCAAACAAGTACAATCCTTCATGGGACACTGCGGATATTATCGAAGATTCATATATATGTATGCAGTCATTGCACGACCTCTGTATCGCTTATTAGTCAGTTTTGACTGGACTGAGGAGTGTGAAACATCATTTTAAAAGCTTAAGGAAAACCTTGTATCAACACCTATACTTAAAGCACTAGATTGGGAAGAGATATTCCATGCTCACATTGATGCATCTGCATATGCAATTGGGAGTATTCTGGCTCTACCTGGAGACGGAACAATGGATTTCCCAGTTTGTTATGCAAGCCAACAATTAAATAGTGTAGAAAATAACTACACAACCACTGAAAGAGAAGGATTAGGAATGATTTATGTTGTAAAGAAATTTTGGCATTATTTGCTCGCAAACAAATTTGTGTTCTTCACAGATCATCAAGCTCTTTTATATCTAGTAAATAAACCATGAAATACTGGGAGAATTGTACGTTGGTTTATTGTATTGCTAGAGTTTGACTTCACAGTGGTGGTCAAAAAGGGTTAAACTCATCTATGGGCGGATCATCTTTCAAGGCTGCAAAACGGGGAAGCTCCTGAAGGAGTAGATGATGACATACCTGATGCTTATCTTTTCAATATTGAAATGATACCCAAATGGTCTCAAGAAATTGTTAGCTTTCTTTCCTTTGGAGGTAGATTTGATAACAAGGAAGACAGATCCAAACAACAAACAATTCGACAAACAAAAAACTTCCAGTTGATTGCAGGACGACTATATCATCTAGGCTCGGATCAAATTCTATGATTATGTATAAATCCTAAAGAATTCGAGTGTTATCTTGAAGAAGCACACATCCAGGATTGTGCATTTCATTGTTCAACAATGAAAACACACCAAAGACTGAAACAATTAGGGGTTTATTGGCCAACTATGTATGATAACATACATGCTTATGTTAACAGTTGTACTATATGTAGTGCCAAATGACCGGTGGATCATGCGACATTGTTTTAGGTACACATTGCACATGCATGGAGTCAATATATCATTGATTTCTTAATAACAAGGACATTTCCTGAAAACATAACAAAAGCACGGGAAAGTGCTATAGAGCTGGAGGCTCGTGACTTTAATTAATTGGGAATCAACTCTATAAGCGAGGAAAGGACAATCAACTTAGAATCTGTGCAAGTGAAAGCGAATACCTGCTGATTCTAGAACATGCACATGGAGGAATAAGTGGAGGCCATTTTTCAGGCGATAAGACGGCAAAAATTGTCTTAACCGCAGGAATATGGTGGCCTACATTGCATATGGATGTTGAGGAGTTTGTAAAGCGTTGTGACACATGTCAGCGTACCAAGGTGCCTGTAACATTTAATGGCCTAATAACTTATGTGTAGCGGAAATTAGCATGAACATAGCGGGCATTTCATTAGAGTAGATTCCTAATGAGAATTACAAGAGTGCTTGGGTGGAGAGAGCAACAAAAAGCATAACACCTAGTTAGATAGCATCGACAATACTTTCAAAAGAGAGAGAGCAATTAAGCTATTGACAACAGTTGAGGACCGGATTTTCATGGAGCCGGTCCCCCCTCCAAAAGGCTTTGTATTATGGTTTCTCCCATCAAGAGAGACATTGTACAATACAATTCTTTGTGTTCCTTCAAGACTAGCTAGTGCAATGAAGATGGAAACTTCATGCACTAAGCAAAACACTTAACAAACACAACTTGAATTATCCCCATTCTCAGACCCAAGACCTCACACACCTTCGAAGATGGTGAGAGCTAGCAGGGTATGAGAGTAGATTGAGAGGAAGAAGGAGTATCTTACGAGAAAGATGTACATCTCCTCACATAATCACTCATCTGTAGCATAGCTTAGCTTAGTAATTAGCTTGGTAGAGGAGATGAGCATGCATTGAAGCTTGGCTCTTGGTTGGATTTGCATCCACATGCCAAGAGAGTGTTGATTTAGGCTTCTATCTCACAAGCTTGGAGTAGGTGATGAGTTCTCCATTAAAGCTTGGGAAGAGATAGTCTTCTCTTTCTTCACACATGAGCTTGTGTGAGTGTGTGTGTGATAATGCCTTGCAAAAATCAGCCCCCTCTCTCTCTTGGGCGAGCCCTCTTGCTAAATGCTCTTCCTGAAGCCTCATTGGCCCTCCCCAAGTCAAGCCAATTACAATTAAGCAGCATAAGTGATAACCTTCTGACATGTGTCCCCCTTTCCCTTTTGTGAGAGCTTTAGGTAATTAAATAATTAAACTAAACTCTCATTGGACCCCTTTGCCTCCTGGCCAATAGGAATCAGGCAAGCCATGGGGCTCCTGAATGCTTATTGGACCCCTTGGGAGACTGCCCAATAGTCTTCTAGGAGACTTAATTCTCATTGGTTTCTTTTATTAAATGTTTTTAAATTAATTAAACTAGATTTACTCTAGCTTAATTTTCATTGGTCCACTTCAAGGGTCATCCAATAGAAATTGGGCACACCTTGTGGGCATCTGGCCTAGGGAGCTGACATGTGTCCCTCATTCCCTTTGTGTAAAGGGAGCCTGTGTGTGTGTGTGTGGCTTTCTCTCTCATCCCCTATCTTTAGGGCTCGCCCCCTCCCATGTAGGGATGTGCAAAGACTTTTAGGACACACACAAAGCATCCAATTTTCCCTAGGATTGACCTTTGGACACAACCTTTGAATTTTGGAACCTTAGCATTTTGGAAGTCTTAATGGGCTGAACCTTAGGGTCTTTTTAGCCCATTGTTGCACATGGCTCTTTTGCAAATGGCCCCTCCTTTGGATCCCTATTTTCCCTCCTTTGGATCCCTATTGTGGCCGGTCTGCTAGCTTAACCAATATTCTAGCTTTTTCTCCCCTGGCCTTCCCCACATTAAATGATCAGTTTAATATGAGAAAATCATTTAGGAGAATTAGATATTGATTATTATGACATTACCTCTCTCTTGAAATCATAGTCGTCCTCGACTATGGTGTAGAGAAGATAAAGCATGTTCATGAGTCCTTTTCTTAGTGGGTAGAGGATCCCTATGTTACCCTACGACATCATTCCACAATGGATGACTAGTCCATTTGGCGCTTGAGAGCCTGAGGCTGCCGCAAGCATGTCTGCACATTAGTCCTATCAGTCTTCCATAGTAGAGTGACAAGCTCTACTTGGTGTTTGGGAGACGTCGTCTCCGCAAACTTGATCTAAGCATGCATACTACTTCCTTTTTGTGCACAAATAAAGAAAAAGAGAGTCTTATAAGACAAAAATTTTGTTCATTTTTAACATTTTGTACATTTGCTTACTCTTGGGAAGCATTGTAAGCATTGACAAGGTTTAGGTTATCCTTTAATTGTATGCCTTGCATCCATCTAGCATCTTCAAAAGGATAATTCTTAAACTTAATAAGATATCGTCGGATAGTCTTACCGCCTCTTAGTACCTTGTCTTCATGTCGGAGAATGTACTCGGGCTGCAGCACCTCTTCTTGGTCCTCGATCTCCGGTGGGTCTTCAAAGTTGGTTCTTGAGGTGGCTCTCCTTTGTAAGGCTTTAATAGGCTCACATGAAAAGCATTGTGTATGAGCCAATGATTGGGCAACTTGAGTTGATAGGCCATCTCATTGATTGTCCTAAGAATCTGAAAGGGACCATAGTACCTTTTTGCTAGTTTAGCATAGTACTTTTGGTGACCCGTAGGATTCTTGCCCGTTGTGTGCCTTAATCGAGCCTTGGGAAACTTTAACAACACCCAATCGTTTTCTTTAAAGGCTTGGGCTCTTCTGTGCTTGTCAGCAGCAGCCTTTTGCCTTTGCTGTGAGATAGAGATAGCATCCTTAATCTTTTGGAAAGATTCTTGTAGGTCTTGGCTATACTCATATGTAGCGAAGATCTTCCCATGTACCTTAAGTAGCAAGGGACTTTTTGATCTTCCCTCAATTACCTCGAAAGGTGTTTTTCCTGTGGAAGTATGTACAGTGTTATTGTAAGCATACTCCACTAAGGGTAAGTACTTCTCCCATTGGGATCTTTGATCTACTTCCGTTACATAGGCTTTTAGTAGATCGAGAATGGTTAGGTTAGCTATTTCACTTTGGCCATCAGTTTGTGGATGATAGGCCGAAGAGAAGTTTAGCCTTGTTCCTAAATCCTCAAAGAGAACCTTCCAGAAATTACTGGTCATTCTAGGATCTCTATCCGACACTATGGACATGGGCAAGCCATGGTACTTGAAAATTTGTGAAATAAAGAGGGTTGCCATTTGATGGGCTTTGATAGTCTTTTTGACAGGTATAAAATGAGCTTGTTTACTAAACCTGTCTACTATCGTCCATATTCCCGTATTCCCATGGATAGACTTAGGCAATCCAAAGATAAAATCCATGGATATGCTCTCCCATGGTGAATTAGGGATTGGCAAGGGTTGAAGCAATCCAAGTTGCTTCCCTCTATCAAATTTTGTCTTTTGGCATACCACACATTTGGAAACATACTCTTGTATGCTCACTTTCATGGTAGGCCAATAGAAATATGTTTCAATTCCCTTTAAGGTAGACTGAATCCCTCTATGCCCCGCATAAGGTGGAGCATGAGATTCATACATTACTTTATCACGTAGTGAGTTAGTAACGCATAGTCTATTGCCATAGAGAAGATAACCATCTTGTAAAGTAAATGGTTCTTCTTTCTTCCCTAATGCAAGGGCTGAAATCACATCTCTAAAATCGGGATCAATAGCATACTCATCTATCATTGAAGATAGATCATTGTGAGTTGTATGGAAACCGCATTCACTCTCGGCCGTCTTGAGAGTGCATCAGCTACTTGATTATGCTTGCCAGCAATGTGAGCAATATGAAAATGAAATTGCGAAAGGAAATTTGCCCACCTCATTTGTTTGTCGGAGAGCTTGGTCTGTGTCATGAAGTACTTAAGACTTTGGTGATCCGTTCGCAGAATGAAAGGAGTCCCCAATAAATAGTGCTTCCATGAGTCTAAGGCATGTAGAACTGCAAGGAGTTCTTTTTCGTATATGCCTAGAGCTTGCTCATCAGGGTCGAGCCTTCGACTCTCATAGCCTATGCATGCCCTTCTTGGAGCAAAACAGCTCCAAGGCAATCACCACAAGCATCGCATTGGACCTCAAATGGTTTTGAGAGATCCGGTAGTGTAAGCACAGGTTGAGAGATAGGCTTTTCTTTAAGCTTTTCGAAAGCATTGTTCTCCTTAATAGACCATGTATACCTAACGCTTTTCTTTGTTAGGTCATGTAATGGTCCCGCAATTTGTGAGAACTTTTCTATGAAGCGTCTATAGTATGCACACATACCTATGAAGCCTTTCAGTTCATGCAGATTCCTTGGTTTAGGCCATCCTTTTATTACCTCTAACTTGGATGGATCCATTTGGATGCCATCTTGAGAGATAATGTGACCTAAATACTCAATCTCTTGCAAGAAAATTTCACTTTTCTTTCGATTAACATAAAGTTTATTCTCTCTTAAAACTTGAAATATTACCTGGAGGTGTTGCTTGTGTTCCTCCAATGAATTAGAGTAGATGATAATATCATCAAAGAACACTCCAGTGAAGGTTCTATGAGGCCTGAACAGGTTCTCCATCAAGCGGTTGAATGTGGTTGGTGCATTGGTCAAGCCAAAAGGCATGACAATGTATTCGTAAAGACCAAATGTAGTACGAAATGCGGTCTTTACAATGTCTTGATCAACTATCCTTATTTGATGATAGCCACTTTTTAGGTCAACCCTACTGAAGTAGGTCGATCCTTGTAGCTTATCAAATAGGTCTTCTACTCGTGGAATGGGAAACCTATTCTTGATAGTGATCCTATTTAGTGCTCTATAGTCGACACACATACGATATGTGCCGTCTTTCTTTTGCACTAATAGCACAGGTGAGCAAAATGGAGATGAGCTTGGCCTAACCATACCCTTCTCAACTAACTCATGCACTTGCCACATAATCTCCTCTTGTTGAGCTTGAGAAACTCTATAAGGAGGTTTATTAGGCGGTGAACTTCCTGGAAGAAGTTCAATTGCATGGTCATCATTACCTCGTTTAGGAGGTAGCTCACAAGTGATGTCGTCAATAAAAACATCTTGAAACCCCTTGAGAAAATTGCATAACTCTAATTCCTTTTGGTTGCTTTTATTTTCTTTTGCTAAAGCATTAGGTTCATTTGGAGAGTGAAGTCGCGGAGCGGAGCGTGGGTCGACTCTCTCTCTCACACACACACACACAATGAGCTTACACAGTACACAGTACGCAGAGAATTGTTAGAAGGGTTATCTCTCAAATCCTTAGTATTCACAAAGAATATGTTAGTATATACAAAGAGTTAGAGGTAAGTGAGTTAGGCGGGCGGCCGGCCATATCCGCATAAGAGGCCACTTGGGCTTTAATCCCAACAACCTCCCACTTAAAGTCCAATGTGGCACTTTAAGTAACTGTAAATCTATGAACATAAATGTACAAAGATTTACATGGCTGCCATCTATCCAATGCCCAATAACTCACGACAATGCACAAAGCCCTCTCCTGGAAGTCCCTTTGTGAGTAGATCAGCAGGATTGTCCTTGGTGTGGATCTTCAGCAGTTGTATCTGCTTGTCTTCAAGTACTTCCCTAATGAAGTGATACTTCACATCAATATGCTTAGTCTTCGAATGGAACACTGGATTCTTTGCCAATTGTATAGCACTTTGACTATCACAATATAACTCTGGCATATCTGCATTGATTCCCAAGTCTGCAACCAATCTACCAAGCCAAATAGCTTCTTTGCATGCCTCATTTGCTGCAACATACTCAGCTTCTATAGTAGACTGCGTAACACAATCTTGTAATCGAGATCGCCATGATATGGCACCTCCAGCCAATGTAAAGACATAGCCTGATGTAGATCTCCTCTTATCCAAGTCTCCTGCATAATCTGAGTCAGTGTATCCTCTGACACTCAAATCCTGACTACCATAGCATATGCGCATACTCTTTGTATGTTTTAAGTATCTCATGATACCTTTCACTGCCTCCCAATGTTTCTTGCCGGGATTTGACATATATCTGCTAACCACTCCCACTGCAAATGCAATATCCGGACGTGTAGCAATCATTGCATACATCAAACTACCCACTGCAGACGCATATGGAATCTTATCCATTTCAGCCTTTTCTTCCTCAGACACAGGACAATCTTGTTTGCTAAGTTTCACATATGGTGGCAATGGAACACTCAATGCCTTTCCCTTCTCCATATTGAAACGTTGCAAAACCTTGTCAATATACTCTGTTTGAGATAACCAAATCAACTTCTTTGATCTGTCTCTCTCAATGCGCATACCAAGTATATGACTTGCCTCACCCATGTCTTTCATGTCAAACGATTTTGCCATCTTTGACTTCAAAGCTGAAATTTCTTCCAAGTGTTTGCCAGCAATCAACATGTCATCCACATACAAAATAAGGATCAGCCAACTGCCATCCTTAGCCTTCTTTGTATATAGACAGTGATCGAACTCACTACGTTTGTAGCCTTGAGAAAGCATAAACTGGTGGAACTTATGGTACCATGCCCTCGGTGATTGTTTTAAGCCATAAAGACTCTTTAACAACTGGCATACCAAATGTTCCATGCCTTTCTCAACAAACCCTTCTGGCTGCTGCATGTAAATTTCCACATCTAAATCACCATGCAAGAACGCTGTCTTGACATCCATTTGGTGCAACACCAAATCCAATATAGCAACCAATGCAAGAAAGCATCTCAATGTAGTCATCTTGACCACTGGAGAGAAGACTTCATCAAAGTCAATGCCTTGTTCTTGCTTAAAGCCCTTGGCAACAAGCCTTGCTTTGTACTTTGGCTGACTATCATGAGCGGTGATCTTATACCTGTAAACCCATTTACAAGGTAGAGCCTTTTTGCCCTGTGGTAATTTAACCAACTTCCATGTCTGGTTTTTATGCAGAGCTGTCATCTCTGACTGCATGGCCAACTGCCATTTTTTCGAGTCAACCACTTGTAATGCTTCCTTGTAACAAGATGGTTCTCCGCAATCTGTGAGCATGACATAATTTAGAGATGGCACATAACGATCAGGTGGTTTGGAGACACGCTCAGAACGTCTCACCACAACTGATTCTGCCACTATAGGCTGTTCCTGAGCCTGACCATGCTGTCTTGATGTGCTAGCACTAGGTCCATCTTCCCTGAAGACAACTCTTCTGATCTCCTCTGTCTTCTCTGGCTTAGCGTGAAACTTGGCTTCATTGAAATGCACATCATTGCTACGAATAAGCTTTCTGGACTCAGGATCCCAAAGCCGGTAACCCATCTCGCCCGATTCTCCGTAGCCAAGAAATATACACTTCTTGCTCTTTGGTTCTAACTTATTTCTGAACTCCTTAGGAATATGGCTATAAGCTTCACAACCAAAGACTCTGAGATGCTTATATGAAGGTGCCTTGCCTGTCCATAGCATCTCGGCCACTGCACTCTTATCCAGAACCCTACTAGGAGACCTGTTGATCAAATGGACTGCTGTAGCCACTGCTTCCGCCCAAAATCCATCAGGCAACTCAGCATTTGACAACATGCTTCTGACCTTCTCTTGTATGGTCCTATTCATACGTTCTGCAACCCCATTCTGTGAAGGATTATATGGTGCAGTAAGTTCCCGCTTAATCCCTTTTTCTTGACAAAAGTCTTGAAAAGCTTTGGAAACGTACTCTCCACCATTGTCAGTTCTCAAGCACTTCAGCTTCTGACCACTCTGATTCTCCACCAGCTGCAAGAATGTCTTAAAGACCTTGAGCACCTCATCCTTGTGCTTCAAGAAGTAAACCCATACTTTGCGAGAATAGTCATCTATGAATGTACAAAAGTACGCTGCTCCCCCTAGTGACAAACTAGGCATTGGTCCGCATAGGTCACTGTGTACAAGAGCTAACCGTTCGTCCCTACGATTCCTCTTTGATCTGTGCGGTTCCTGTGTTTGCTTACCATAAACACAATGCTCACAAAACTCGAAATCTTGAAATGAAAAGCCAGGCAAATAACCATAATGAGAAAGTATTTCCATTCCTCTTTTTGACATATGTCCCAACCTACGATGCCACAGTGACACACTTGGCTGCTCAATCACATTAATTACATGGTTTTTAACCTCTGAAACATGTAAAGTGTACAGAGTTCCTGACTTGCTGCCATGTGCTACAGTCATCGAACCTTTGGAGATCTTCCAAGCGCTGTTCCCAAAAACTGTCACATAACCCGCATCATCCAACTTCCCTGTACTAATCAAGCTCTTTCGGATTGCTGGAACATGTCTGACATTCTTGAGCCATAAAGAAGAGCCATTCTGAAACTTCAACTGCACATCTCCCACTCCAAGTATGTCACAAACCTGCTCATTGCCAAGTCTGACATAGTCTTTAGTAGCCACATATGATGTAAACCACTCTTTGTGCGGAGAAACATGTAAAGTTGCCCCTGAGTCGATAATCCAATCACTCATAGCATGTCCATCCTCTGCAGTCAAGAAAACAGAATCAAGATTGCTTGTAAGGAAGATGTCACCAGCTGCTATACCAGAATCACTGTCTGAACCAGATCCTGTGACATTCACCTCTTCAATCTTCACTGAACTCTTCTTTTCATCTTGCTCAAAACTCTTTGTTTTGCCTTTTTCTTGTTTCCACTTCGTACAGTCTCGCTTCATGTGACCCTTCTTGCCACAATGGTAGCATTCTATGTCATCCTTTGACTTCGAATCACGAGACTTACTTCGGTTTTGTGCCTTCTTACCCTTCTTCTCTTTAAACTGTTGTCTCCCTCGAACGACCAAAGCACTATTGCCTTTGCCTTTGTCAATGTTCTTCCTGTTCACTTCCTCTGTGAGCAAGCTGCCTTCTACATTGGCACTTGTAAGACCTTCTGGCACGACAGAATTACTTAACGCTGTACGAAAAGTATCCCAACTGTCTGGCAAAGTGATTAAGAGAAACATAGCCTTCACTGAATCTGGAAAGACTATCTCTTGTGCTGTTAACTGGCTGAAAATTGAGTGAAATTCATTCAGATGATTTGACATGGCTGTCCCTTCCTTCATCTTCAAATCCACCAATTTCTTGAGCCAGTAAATCTGAGAAGCAGCACTTTGTTTCTCGTACATATCACATAGCTTTTGCCATACGCCATACGCTGTAGTCTCTTCTGCTACGTTGAAGTAAACATTTTCTGCCAGTGTCAGCATGATTGTGGAACAAGCTAACTCGTCAAGCTCTTCCCACTCATCTTGAGCCATAAATTCTGGTCTCTCCCCTTTGAGCTTCAGTGGCTTCACTTGTTTTTTCTGCACCAAAACCTGCCAAATCTGCTTCTTCCAGAATGGAAAGTTTGTGCCATCCAGCTTCTTTATGTTGTAAAGAGTCTCACTGTGAGAAGATGCCATATCTGCCAAACTGTTTACTCCTGAGAAAAATCCGGCAGAGTTTCCCCTGTAAACTGGCCTCTGTACACAGTAAACAAGCTATAATCAACAAGCTGAACACCTCTCCTCAGGAACTGTCAGTATTTTTGAAAATTTTTGACAGAGTCTCCCCTGTAAACTGAGCTCTGGGAACCAAAAGATAGCTCAAGAAACAATCATAAATAGCTGACCAGTGACAAATCTAAAAAATCCCTGTAATATGCTGTCCTGTAAGCATACACTGTCTCCTCTCTGGGCGATGACAGAACCTGTATCTGTCTCAAGACTGAACTTCTGAACAATGCCTCAACGGCCTGACGCATAAGATGCAATCCAGTGTCTACACAAAGTCATACATCCTAAGGGATAAAAGTCGCCGAAGAGGATGCGTGTAGAGGGGAACTCCAGCAACCTAATCCACCTCACACTGGGTAACCCAGCCCCCAGTGCTTGGCTTCAAAAAACCTCACACACGACCCTCTCAGATGGCTCAGCAAACTGCCCAGAACTAGCATACATCCTATAATAGACCAATCACTGTCCTATGACCGCTGCGGCGGTCTGTCTGCTAGCGTGACTCACAACTAGCAGACCCACAATCACAGTACATCAATCTGCAATACATGCCAGTGGTGTCAAGCCGTCGTATGGCCACACCTCCCCTGGAACCTGGCAAGCACAAGAAGTAGCAATGCAGACTGCAATATATATATCTGATGATATATATGTGTACCTGGTCTATAGATGATGCTCTGAAGACGAATAAGTGATGTATGTCGATGTCGATATTGATGTCGACCACCTCCTGCTTGCCAATCTACACAAGACGGATTTCTTTGCGGCTGAAATCTATCTTCTGCTGTAGTGCTCAGAACGAAATTCTGAGGGCATAAACGGCTTCGAAAGGGGGGTAAAACCCCAGGTCGCCTGGTGGAAACGCTCCCGGAACGCCGAGTGTGAATTTTCGAACTCCGGATCCAGAATCTGCCGAAAAAGTGCGCGCGCGCGCGATTGCGCAAATCCGCACTGAACCAAGGCTCTGATACCAATTGAAGTCGCGGAGCGGAGCGTGGGTCGACTCTCTCTCTCACACACACACACACAATGAGCTTACACAGTACACAGTACGCAGAGAATTGTTAGAAGGGTTATCTCTCAAATCCTTAGTATTCACAAAGAATATGTTAGTATATACAAAGAGTTAGAGGTAAGTGAGTTAGGCGGGCGGCCGGCCATATCCGCATAAGAGGCCACTTGGGCTTTAATCCCAACAGAGAGTCTTTAACAAAAATCATGTACACGGAAATAGAGCTCTTTATTGACTTGTTGAACGCTGGTGTATGTACAATGGGGATGGTGTTACCCATTTCTTTAGCATCTATATACATGTCTTTTTCCCTGAACTTAAAGGAGATTCTCCTTTCAGGAAATTTAACATCGGCAGCCAGGCGGTCAAACCATGGTGCCCCTAGGATTACATCCTCATGCTTGAGAGGAGAGATAAAGAAGTCCTCTTTGTCCACATAGCCTTGGACATGAAGCCTCAATCCCGATTAAGGGAGTGACTGAAGCTTCTTGCCCCTTGAAGGCACTGTCTGCGGGTAGGACATCTCCCATCTCGTAGGATTGTATTCCTAGCTTGGTGGCCAACTCTATAGATATAAAATTGTGAGTAGAACCAGGGTCAAAGAGAATAAAAGCATCATGTTCTCTTACCTTTCCCCAAGCATGGCATAGAGGAGATCCTTTGTGGTGAGTTTGGTGAGTCTCCTCCTCTTGGATTTCAACCAAGGAAGCTCTAGGAGGATCTTGGCGGTTGTTCTTTTGGGGACAAGCGTGGTACGCATGCCCTTGTTCGCCGCACTTAAAACATCGGTTATCCTTACGATAACGCTCAAGCTCTTCAGGAGAGAGTTTATTCTTACCTTTGTAAACTCCCTTCTCTTTAGCTTTGTTGAAATTGCCCTTAGGAGACTTTTGGACATTGTCCTTCCCCTTAGGCTCATTGGAACCCTTATCTTCCGGGGGCTTATTATTTCTTTTTGCCCCCATTTGGAAATTGATTAGAGAGGCGACCATAGTGTGGTGTATTACCGCCGATATGGTACGTGGTCTTTGGGAGTTGACATACTCCGCCATTTCTTCGGTTAAGCCCGCACAAAATTGTCACTTTTGCTCTCCAAAATCCAACTTTTTGAAGACAGTGGCTTTGAGTTGTAGGTCCCAAAACTTGTCTACATATTTGTGGATAGATTCATTGGGAGAGAGCTTTAAGCTTCGCCATTCGGTGAGTACTTTGTCTTTGGCATCGGTGGCCAAAAACTGCTTCATAATGGAAGCTCTTAAAGCTTTCCATGTTCGTGGAGCTTCACCGTTGGCTCGTAGGCTAGACCACCATTGTCTGGCGGACTTTTGAAAGTGCATAGCTACATGGCGTAGCTTAGAGGACTCCGTGAAGCCCTCATCTCCAAACGCCGCATCGAATTGTTGGATAAAGGCCAAGACTTTGTCCGTAGCACCAAAGGTACCATCATAGGTAAGGAAAGAGATGCTCTTCCCTCCCTCTTTGAATTTCTTCAACTTGGACGACCTCTTCCATGCGGCATAGGATTTCCTATGACCTCTTCTTTTTGATGGTTCAAAGGTTGCACCATCACTTTCTTCAGAAGGTGAAGAATTTGAAGAAGGTGGAGAAGAGGGTGACCTCTTTCTCACCTTTTTCTTGTCTTGATCTTTGTTGTCTTCACCATAGCTTTCATAAGAGGAAGAGGATGAAGAAGATGGAGAAGAGGGTGTCCTCTTTCTCGCCTTTTTCTTCTCTTGCTTTTTATCATCCCTCTTTGAATTATGGCGTGGAGAAGAGTGTGATGGTCTTCTCCGCTTTGGTGGTGATGGAGAGCGTTTAGCCCGCCGTCTTCGTGGAGCCATCTCCGCCGAGGTGGCGGGAGACTCACTTCTTTCTCGTTCCTTCGGTGGAGGCTCTTGAGTTCTCCTTTGGGAAGGAGATGCATCATCAAGAA
The DNA here is from genome assembly GCF_014529385.1 of Adiantum capillus-veneris. NCBI lineage: Eukaryota > Viridiplantae > Streptophyta > Polypodiopsida > Polypodiales > Pteridaceae > Adiantum > Adiantum capillus-veneris. Next base: position 126,513,848 of record NC_140945.1, read on the forward strand.
GTAAATTCTTGAGCCCTTCATATGGATTCTCTTCTTCTTCCCGAATCGGAGAGAGACCTCTTTTGGTAGTCTCACAAGGAGGCTTCCTAGGTGTTCTCTTGTCATGGTGATGAGCTTGGAGAATCCCGTGAGCACGGAGCTGCCTTTGCACTTCACTTTGGAGAGATGGATTGCCCATGGCTTGTTGAAGCCTAGAGACAAGATAGTTAACAAGCATTGAAGCATCATTAGTAGCTTGCTCATGAGCAAAATCAAAGTTATCAACATTAATTTCACTCTCTTTACTATTGTCAGCCATTCTAACAACTTTTAGGTGTAAACTTTTTAGGTGTACTTTGGCACTTCAAGCCCTAGTTGCTACTCCTCTTTACACCTTTAGAAAAAGCACTCAAGCTACTGTACCCGCGGCTCGAATACCATTAATTGCAAGGAATAGAAGAGAGGGTCTTTCGACACCAAAACAGCACCGGCTCCTGTCAAGCTTCTAATAGCTCAATAGTGGTTAAGCCGTAGGCAAGCCCCGTAGGACTCCACTATTAAGACCATAGCTCTCGACGGTGATGCCCCGTTAACTGCACGAAGGCAGGCTCACTGCAAGGCTGAAAAATCCCTATTCTACTTACTCACAGGCAATTAATAATACCAACCATTTGTAGCTAGCTTGAGGACCTCCCTTCTTGAGCAAGAAAAGAGAAACCTTGAGCTCTAATACCAATGTAACATTTAATGACCTAATAACTTATGTGTAGCGGAAATTAGCATGAACATAGTGGGCATTTCATTAGAGTAGATTCCTAATGAGAATTACAAGAGTGCTTGGGTGGAGAGAGCAACAAAAAGCATAACACCTAGTTAGATAGCATCGACAATACTTTCAAAAGAGAGAGAGCAATTAAGCTATTGACAACAGTTGAGGACCGGATTTTCATGGGGCCGGTCCCCCCTCCAAAAGGCTTTGTATTATGGTTTCTCCCATCAAGAGAGACATTGTACAATACAATTCTTTGTGTTCCTTCAAGACTAGCTAGTGCAATGAAGATGGAAACTTCATGCACTAAGCAAAACACTTAACAAACACAACTTGAATTATCCCCATTCTCAGACCCAAGACCTCACACACCTTCGAAGATGGTGAGAGCTAGCAGGGTATGAGAGTAGATTGAGAGGAAGAAGGAGTATCTTACGAGAAAGATGTACATCTCCTCACATAATCACTCATATGTAGCATAGCTTAGATTAGTAATTAGCTTGGTAGAGGAGATGAGCATGCATTGAAGCTTGGCTCTTGGTTGGATTTGCATCCACATGCCAAGAGAGTGTTGATTTAGGCTTCTATCTCACAAGCTTTGTGTAAAGGGAGCCTGTGTGTGTGTGTGTGTGGCTTTCTCTCTCATCGCCTACCTTTAGGGCTCGCCCCCTCCCATGTAGGGATGTGCAAAGACTTTTAGGGCACACACAAAGCATCCAATTTTCCCTAGGGTTGACCTTTGGACACAACCTTTGAATTTTGGAACCTTAGCATTTTGGAAGTCTTAATGGGCTAAACCTTAGGGTCTTTTTAGCCCATTGTTGCACATGGCTCTTTTGCAGATGGCCCCCCCTTTGGATCCCTATTTTCCCTCCTTTGGATCCCTACTGTGGCCGGTCTGCTAGCTTAACCAATATTCTAGCTTTTTCTCCCTTGGCCTTCCCCACATTAAATGATCAGTTTAATATGAGAAAATCATTTAGGAGAATTAGATATTGATTATTATGACAGTGCCGATAAAGAGAGATGAGATGCCACTACGGCCAATGATGGGAGCAAGGGCATTTGCAAAATGGGGCATTGATTTTGTGGGGCCTATTTCACCCCCTGCATATCGCACCCATACCCAATATATCATTGTGGCTACGGATTATCTCACAAAATGGGCAGAAACCAAGGCAACACAAAAAGCGAACGCAAGAACCACTGCACAATTTTTGTATGATAATGTCTTTGTATGATACAGATTACCAATAGAAATTGTCAGTGATCAAGGAATACATTTTCTTAATGAAGTCATTGAATATCTGATAGAGGAATTCATGGTCATACATAGAAAATCTGCTCCATATCATCCACAGGCAAATGGACAAGCTGAGGCCACAAATAAAAGACTATGCACTATTCTGACTAAAATTGTATCAGAGTCAAGGACAGACTGGGATCAGCACTTACACTCAACACTATGGGCATACAAGGTAGCTTACAAAACATCAATCGGAACGACACTGTACAACATGGTGTTTGGTCTAAACGCTATATTACCCATAGAGTTTTTAGTTCCAACTCTACAAGTAGCGAAACGCTTGGAATGGACAGGGCATGAGCTCTCTTCAAGAATAGATGATCTCGAAAAGCTAGATGAACTTCGATTGAGAGCTGTAGCTTTGATCTATGGTAAAAAGAGAAGACAAAAAGAGTTTTTTGACAAGCATGTGTGCACGAAAGAATTCAAAACAGGTGATTATGTACTTGTTTATACCTTGAAGCAACAAGCCAAGAAACTTAAAAAGCGAGGGATGGGACCCTTTGTGATTAGTGACTTATCACAAAGTGGACCTGTCAAACTTGCTACATTAGCAGGAGAAGAGATGCCAAATTGGATTAGTGGGTGTTGATTAAAAAAATATCATTTACCACTAACACAGGATATGCTTCAACAAATCCATCAAGAAAAACAGCGGATGAAGGAGAAATAGAGGGTACGAGAAGAGGCCCAAGCAAAAGCAAAAGAATGCATTGCAAAAAGAAGGCTTCTATGACAACAACCACAATGTGGATCACCGTTGCGAATAAATGCTATTCGACTAACGAATTTTGGTGAAGACACAGTGGAGCCAATAATTGCAGTCAAAGTGGGTAGTAATCAAGTTGAATCGACGGCATTGCTTGATTCTGGAGCTCAAGCAAATTTGATCTCTTACAAATTATACAAACAGCTCAAGCCCAAAGATCAACTACATCCTACTCCACAAGTGCTGGAAAGTAGAACATCACATTCGCTAAAAACATTGGGCTGGACTATATTGCATGTACAAATACATCAATATATTTACCCGCACAAGTTTTACGTGGTTCAGGATGAGAGCACATTACACCCCATGTTGTTGGGACAACCTTGGCAAATGTGCAGTTAGAGTGGAATTCGGATACGGTCAAAATTCAACATGCACAAGAACAAAGGTGGTAGCATTTGCTCAGCAACCTCGGAAGAACCAGATGGCAACACCACAATCATTGGATAAAGAACCAAAAGGATGGATGCAACTAAAGAACAACCAGGGAATTGCCAACAATGTTCACTACAAACATAAAACAACACAAACCACAGTGAAAAGATCAAGGTTAGCAACACGCGAAAAACAAGTATGGGTGCAGAAGGATAGAGGTGACATGGCAGACAAACCACAATACAACAGAAGAAGTCAACAGAAGCACACAGTTCAACTAAAAACCAAGGGAATAAAAAAGATATGGATCCCAAAGAGAATGCTCAATAACAACTTAAATGCAACTCGCATTTGGATCCCGAAACCAAAGCAACAGAAACTCCCTTCAGTACAAGCAACATCGGCATACAGACACACACTACATATGAAACCGACAAACCGATCAATGTGGGTGCCGATCAGCAGCACAACAATGACAACCACAGAAGTAGCAATAAACCTACAAAAACCTCCAAAATGAAGCTACCAATGGAAATCCAAAGAGAAAAAGACTATGGCCAATTCCGCCACGACAATTCTCTTCAAGGAGACAACCATGGCCATATCGACATTAGCGGCAAACCAAGCGACTTTTGCAAGAAAGACGATTAAACAGAGAGCTGTAGAGTTACAACTTTTACTTGCAAAGAAAATGCGCCAAACAGGAAACCTCGACGTCGAATGCCAATAAGCATCTTGCTTATTCCCTCCTCTTGCACATCATTGATTTTTTCATGCATTGCCTGAGTATGCATAAAACAGGGCCACATTACACGGCCGAGCATTAGCACAATTCTTACCCCATGCACTGCACATACACAGAGGCGATACCTTGTCGTACGGGAGGACTCCGACTAGGAGGAGGGGAGACATTCTCAAATGCGGACCCAATGGTAAAAAGAACAAAAAAGGGCATGTTTTTCGACTATTTTAGAGGGTTGTCATTTGATTGCAAAATTTTATGGACTAACCTAAGTACATGTGCCCTTATACAGCATGAATCTACAAGTATATGGGGCCAAACGCCAAATCAAGCCCCTAGGTGTGTGTATATAGGTAAAAATAGCCATTTTTCGAGTAAAATATTGGTAGAACGGAGAAATCCGGCCATAAAAATTGCATGTGAGTGTATATAGTGTTTTGCGGGGATGTTTTTGAGTTATTATGATTTTTGGGGATTTTCTAGGATTAATTTGCTATTTTTTTTAAATTTTTTTTACTAATTATCGGCAAAAAAACTTCAAAAATACAAAAAGCAGGTGAAATACGATCGTAATAAAAAACAAAAAATATGGGGATAATCTGTGACTATAGTACAATGGGGGTGCAATTATGTGAATGGAGCGAAAAGCGTGTTTGGCCAAATTTTGACCAAAACGTCAAATTTCTCGAAAACTGGGCAAATGGAGTCCAAATCAATAATTTTTCGAGCCTAAACCACATCTCGCAAGAAGTTGGGAGCACATGTCAAATTTCATGGAAAGTGGTTTGGGGACCCCCATTGTAAGATTTTTTCACTTCACTTTAAGCTCATTTCTACTATTGCCTTCTTGAGAGAGAGCTCTTATCACCTAGAGCGAACCGGACTTCCAACTGCTTCTACGATGCGCACGACCACCCGACAGGCTCCAGATATGAGAGGTAGGCTCACCACCTTGAGCTTTTCGCGTATGTTTGATGTTTTGTCGCGAAAACTAGCGTAGGGTTTACACGGGAAACGAGTAGTAGAGACCTACAGGTAGAAGTGGCCACCTAGCTCATCAGGAGACATCCTATGCGAGGCCATATCTGGGAACCAAACTCAACATCTCATCTCATAAACAGCTTTTGCATAGCTTATATATGCTAGCCATCAAGTTTCATCACATTTGGACAAGAGTTGACCTCATATGCATAAAAAAACGGAAAGTCAGAGCATAGAGGCAATAATGGGTCATAAACCTACCAAAACTAGTCCAAATCACATGAAACTTGCACAATACACTCATGGGCACATTGCCAACCTAACTGTGGGGTCAGATGTGAAAATTAATGAAATAGACATCCTACGCGTAGAATGTTTAAATGACCTATTTGACCTCCAGCTAGTATTTTTGAGTTCCAGATGTCTTTATAACACCTTCACAAGCTCATGTATCAAATTTCAAGCCATTCCCATCACATTTGGCCCCCAAAACCTCCAAGATGCACTTTTAAAGCCTAAAAACACTACACATGCTCCAACACCAATGCTTATCCGAATCAAAATCTAAGAGCAAGGCCATGTTCCACATGCTAAGGGCTACCCACTGAACCAACTTCATACATGGTGTAAGAAGCTTGTATATCAAATTTCAACCCAATTGAATATCATTTGCCACCTGTTTAGGACATCCTACCCAATTTGTGAGCCAAAAGCCTAAATCTGCCCAAAATTGCACTTTTTGATTCCCAAACCCAATTTCAATTACATAGCCATGTTGCGCAGGTCAAGGGCCACAAGCTTGCCAAGTTTCACCAAAAACAGAGAAGGTAGACATCCTACAAATAGGATGTCTACATGATTATTTTTTAGCCAGAAAGCTACTGTGAGCAAATGCAGAGTTTCCCTAGTTCCTTTTGAGTTCTTATTTCTGGGTAGTCAAAACTCAGTTTATCAGCTAATATGTTAAAAAAACGCTAACTTTCGACTACTGAGTGCAACAGGATCAATGGCAGCCACAAAATCACCTGCAAAGAAGAAGAGGATGACCATAAAGGACTAATTACAAGAAGTGGAGCCTTTTGTGATCCCAGAGGGAACCCTGAAGCCCACAAGCACATGGATTCAAGATGATCTGCGAGAGACCAATGATCTGAGAATCTACCAAGGAGTATTAAAATATCATGAGGGAAATGCAGTGGAGCTACCCATGATACCTCGAGAGCTTAATGAATTTGTCAGGAGCAAGATGGGGGATTACTTGGAGAAACTGGATCTCCACAACTACTTTGAAGCCTTGCCAGCAGGGATTGATGTTAAAAGAGTGTGGGAATTTGTCACCACAATCAAAGAGGATGGCATAGCCCGTCACCAATCTGCAAGGCAAGCCTGATACAATGATTGTCATCACAGAGAAGGTGGTGGCAGCAGCACTTGACATCTCAAACAAAGGAGACAGTGTGACAAAGAGAAGAGATGACATTAAGGTCTACTCGGAAAAGAAGAATAACTACACATTTGAAGATATTGCAAACCCGAAGGTGGCTATCATGATCCAACTATACAATCAATACTTCCACATGTGTACAAAGCGGCCACAGAAATACAGGATGCCACCTGGAGCCATTGCAACCACTTTCACCTGGGCAATGCAAAAGAGCAAACCAAAAGAGATAAATTATGCCGCTTACATCCACAACAATCTTGTGAAGATGGGGACCAAAAATCCCACCTATATTGTACCTGGTGAGCTGATAACAAAAGTTGTCTATAGAGCATTGCATGCCAAGGGAAGCTGGCCTCTACCTCCCTCACAAAATTATTGGCTAAAGCTAAAGGAAGACAAGGATGAAGAACCTCTTAAGGCGCCCAAGGTAGCCACAAGGTTAAAGCGCCGGTTAGAGACCGTGCTAGAAGAGCCACCAAAGTCAAAGAAGGGAAAGAAAGAAAATCTACAGGTGCCAATCAAGGAAACCAAGTCACAGAAAGCGACGCGGCTAGAAAGAATGATGGAAAGTTTCAGAGCCAAGAGAGCACTAAAAGGGGATCTGAGCGAATTGTGGAAGCCATCCCTTGAAGCTATGTTTGGATCATCTCGAAGGATTCACCGGGATCGGTTCAAAGATTGTATCAAAAACTTCGAGATCTTAGATGCTACGGCGGAGAATATCTCAAATATCCCTTTTACAGTAGAAGAGGTGGACGAAGTGAGACAACAGCTGCTAGAAGAGCAGGAAGGCCAAGAAAGATAGAAAAAAACCAAGGCGGATCGGGATTTCAAGAAGAAGCAACCAACTCCACCGTCAAGTCGGGAATCGAGCCCACCACCATCACCACCTCCTCTTAGTCCTCCACAAACCCAACAAAAAGAGGAGCTGAATAGACCTGATGAACAAAAAGAGTCCAAGCAAGAGAAGAACAAAGAGCAGAAGGCAGAAGCTGAGCCAAAAGATGAGAAGCCAGATCCAGAAGAAAGAAACTTTAGAATATTTCTTGATCTACTAGTTGTTGGGTACTCTCGAGAAGAGGCAGCTATTGCAGCTTTTGAGTTGGCGAGCACAAGACCCAAGGAATATATGCAGAGCCTTCGGTTAGTAGAGTTGAAGGAGATGGCTACAAATACAGTGGACCTACAGCCACCAACCAATGATTGGGATGTGGTGATGCAAAAACTAACCGGGCTCAGAGCAAGATCGATGGCCACTGAGAGTGAAATCGATAATCTCAAAACAAATGAAGTTCATATCAAAGTTGAAGTGGACTCACTGCAAAAACAGGGCCAAGAGAACATAGAGAAACAAACCAAGCTGCAAGCCAATCTAGACGCGGCATTACAAAGATGCCAAGAGATGGAACGACAGAATCAGGCAGCAGAACACAAGCTTCAAAGAGAAGAGGAGGAATACAAGAAAATCAGCAAGTCACTGACAGATGCGGAGAAAGAGAGGGACAATCTGACATTGCAACTTGCTGATGAGTCCAAAGAGGTTGAAACCTTGAGGAATACCAAGGAAAAGGCCGAGATAGAACATGAGGCAAGCCAGGATGAAGTGATAGAGCTAAAAGATCAGATGAAAGTGAAAGATCAGACCATCCAAAGGCTATGGGCATCTCCAGCTAGAGTCAGAGCTGTTAGCTCGACTGACACTACTTCAAAAAATGATCTATATGAAGAACAAATGAAGGAACTCCAAAAGGAGTTGACCCTAGAGAAAAGACAAAGACTGATGATGGCCGAGGGATCTCTTGTAATGCAAAACCGCCTGGAAGAAGAGAACAAGGCCATGAAAAATGAGCTAGAAGCCGTGAAAAAGAAGATGGACGAGGAATTTAAGAGATGGCAAACAAAAAATGAAGACATCAAGAGGAAGCTAGAGGAGGTTGAAAAAACCAATGCAGATCTGAATGACCTCTTAGTGAACATGGGAGATCAAGCGGAACAAGAAAAGAAGGCATATCAGAAGCAGATAGATGAGCTGAAATGCCAGCAGCAGACTGAACAGCAACATTTGAGCACCGGGCCAACAACAATGGAAGGCATTGACATAGAAAATTTGTCAGATCCAGTGGACACCGCTATGCAAGAGGACATCCTTGTGGGACCATCACAAGAACCCCAAGATTTGACAGAAGAAGAAGAAGAAAAGCTACAGAAGGCAATAGAAGCGGCAATAAAAGACACGGCCAAAGAAGCAATGGAGTGGGAGCAGAGAGTGTTTAAATCTATGACCATTCAGAAGATAGATGCCAATATCATTTGGCGTGAATGGATACAACCTTCTCTCCCATATCCTCTTCTAAAGTATGAAGCTGCTACAATAAACAAACGGATTAAAGAGGAGCCAATAATGCCATTATACAAAGCAAATATCTCCAAACCATAAGGAGTTAAGCTGATTGTGGACTATCAACCCAAGTGGAGAAAGGCATGGCTCACCAAATATCCGCAATATTTAATTCATCTGGTAGAGGCACCTAAAAGAATCAGAGACAACCTTAGTTTTTGTCCTCTACCACGGATGCGGACATGGAAAGCACAAGAGCTGCTACAGAAAAGCCAACCCACATGGCTCAATTACCCAAAGCTGCCAGGCTTGAAGGCAGGCGAGAGAATGAGTGAGCAATACATGGTGAAAAACCTAACGGGCACCATTAAATTGTTCACTGGCTCGCCTGACCTCTCTTGCATCATGCTTAGAAAAATCTGTAAAACCCTTTTGGTGGTTTTTGAAACCTTTAAACCTGGACAGGCAACAGACAACATCTTCTTCTTCCAAGACACATATAGATATGCATACGATCTGTCTGCTCAGCCTTCTCATGAGGTGATACATGCACTTTATCAAAGAATCATGTTTTTGCCTTCTTATCACCTCCAGGCCTTTGAAGAAGCCTTCTACACCGGCTTCTTCACCATCAACACAGAGATATTCGGCCCGACATTACTAGCCCAGCATGCGCGGTATGAGTCCCTTCTGAAGATGCACAAAAGCCTCCACTAAAGAAGCAGCTCTACTGCCATGTCGGGGACGACATGAACTAGGAGGGGGGGAGTGTTAGCAGCTGGACACACCCAACGGAGAATGATTGCTCGACAGGATATTATTTTTGTAATTATTCTTTAATTGAGAAAAACCGTCATTTCACCTTTGTAAATAGTGGGGCTTGCAGAAGCTTCCAGATTGTATCCCATTTTTGACATTTAGACTGAGTGAATGGTTAAATTGGAACATTAGGGTTTGAGATTGTAAGGTATTTATACCACTTTTGACCTTAATAAAAAACCTTTGTCATTTTTATAAGTTTTTGTCTGAATGAGTAAGCGTACTCTGTGTACGAGAGAGAGTGAGTTTTATCTTGATGCTACGCGCGCATCGGTGGTCGGAATCGAGTGCGGAGAAGTGCAGCGTGTTGCCCCGAAGAGAGCTACGCGCCAATACCTACATTGCGTGTGTCTGACCTGGTTTTGCGAGCTCGATCCACGATCTATATCTGGTGATTCAGTGAGCATACGTTGTCTGTTTTTGCATTTCAGGCATTGAGTAGAGCTACACGTTAGGCACTTTAGTTTTCGAAAACGACGACCTGCAAATTTCGACAGACATCCTACATGATTTTGCACCAGGTGTTTAGGGTTGGGGTTCTGGTTCATGGACCTTAGGGAGAGCGACCTATTGATGTTAATAGGGTTTCCTTCAAGTTCTGTGGCATTTTGAGAACGTTTGATGGGTATTCGGCTCTTGAAAGCATTGTAGGAAATCTCCTCTCTATGCACTCCTGAAGGTTGTAGCTTAGACATTGGGAAGAGATCTCTGTAGGAAGTAGTCGAGAGGTGATCGAGTATAGGTTGACACCCTATGCTTGCTTCCATGCGCCTGCGGGTCGAGCTTCGTCCTTAGCTGACAAATCTTGTTAGGTGAGTTCTCGCTGTGCTGACGTCCGTCGCGACGTATCCGCCAACATCACCCCAGTAGCATCCCATACGCTCCTTGCACATCTTGTACTAGGAAACTAGCTTTGAACTTTTCTTTGCCCACTCTAATCTACATCCTCTCTATCATACCAGTTGCCTGCACCACTTGATGATCCGCCATTCGAACTTTGAAAGGTGATGGTTTCAGGTTTGTAATTCCCATCCTTTGTTGAAGATGTGCCCCCATAATGTTTATCCCTGCTCGTCCATCTAGTATGACACCCGATTGTGGTTCCCAGTGTTTCTGAACTTTGTAATCCACCTGGATCACTGGCACTTCATCATCTCTAACACCCGCCAGGTCAATTGATCGGGCCTCCACCTCAGCCTTCATTCGCTATCTGATGAATTTCGCTGCTTCAAGCAAAGTTTTTATAATGTCCTCTAACTCCACAGTGAGTTTCTGAATTCTGTCACAAACCTTGACATGCATTTCCTCTCTCTCATGATCAGAGTTGTTATCAAAACTTGAAGAACTGGTAATATCTTCACAATACCATTCCTTTATTTTAGTGCTTTCAGCTCCTTTATCAGTTCCTAACTCTTCCATCAGTCCTTGTACTGCAGCCAACGTGGTTTAAGGTATTCCAGGCTTTGACTGATCTGGTTGTGCTGTCTCAAAAAACTGGGTTGGTATCTTTTGAATGACCCGGGTGTCATAACTCTCTGGCTGCTCTCGCAGCTTCTTGGCTAAATCCTTTGTGATTTTCGCCGTTAGTTCTCTCTGCTCCTGCCATTCGTCAACCACCTTTTCTTTACCCTTGGCCTTCCACACCTCTCTCTGCTGAGCCCATTTGCTACTTTCAGGAGTGACTGGTTTTGCTGGGTTATTTGGAATTTCCTCAATCACCACCCCTTTACTTCGTGTAACTGCTCGTACAGGAACTGGTTCTGGAACCTTCACCTCAATATCCGCAGTCACAGGTGTTTCTGGACACTGAACCGTGGAATGCCCATACTTACCACAAGTATAGCAATTCAGGCTTCGACTCTGGAAATTACCACGACCCTGGTCCCGGCTAGTACCCCCTTGGTATCTGCCGTGCCCTGTACCAGTACCACCGATACTTGATTTCTCTTCTAGGGAAGCACTGGTAGTTTCCACTCTTACTGGTTTAGTATTGGTAAATGCCACCATCGACAAATCTTTTCCCTTCTTGAAATGATGAAACCCACAGTTGTTCCATAGATGGCCATAGGCTTTGCAATAAGTACACTGCGGGCATTCATTTGAAACATGATCTTTAGATTTACACTTTGAACACCTCTTCTTACCGGTTGTCTGGTCTAGCTAATTTCAGCAATTTTCCGAGCCATCTCTTCAATCTTCCTAGACCAAGATCCCTTCTTAAGCTTGTCTTTGCTCTTTTCATCTGAGCTACTTTTAGAACTACTGGAGGCCCTACTGGAATCAGAATCCTCAGTAGAAGTACTACTACTACTGGACCTCCTCTTCTTATGACTCTTTTCCTTCTTAGCTTGCTGTTCTAGCTTCAGGGCTCACTGCACCAAATCATTGAATTTCTTTGTTGGTGCTGGCACCTCCTGTTCCCTAAGCTTCTTACTGTGAGAACCATTCAAAAAAAATGCTCGCAACCGCTTTTCAGATGGTGGTTCCTGCAGTTGTTTAGTCAGTTCCTTGATTTTCTCAACATAACTTCTGACTGACAATTTTCTTTGCTTTATCTTATCCAATTCACAGAGTATATCCTCATCTCCTCTGTTGTCTAAATATTCTAGTCGGAAAGCTTTAAGCAGTTTAATATTTGATATGAGTTGGCAAGCCGGGTAATGGTAGTACCATTTCCTTGCTGCCGCCTTTAATGTTTGAGGAAAGTATTCACCGCAGTCATCTTCATCAATATTTTTAAACTCAGCATACTGCTCAAAGGCTTGGATATGAACACCCGGGTCATCCTTCTTTCTCCCTTTGAACACGGAAAAAGAAATTTTCAATGAAGATGTGTAATCATGTCGATCAGCATCATTTCTTCCTCTTCTCACCTCGGGGCCCTGACTCCTTTTTGAAGCTTTCTTATAATGGTCTGTGTCTGCATCCCAATTAATTTCTGCCTCCGTCTCAGTTTCTATTTCCTCCCTGGCTTTTCTACAGGAACTATGGCAACTTCCTTTTCTACCTTTGGCTCCTTCGTCCCCCTGTATGGTCCGAAAACTCTTGGCCTTGCGTTCTTCCCTTTCAACCCTTCTTCTTCTGGACTGACTGGAATGCTGAGAGTCCTTTGCCTCATCAGCATGACTGTGCTCCTCTTGAGCCTCAATGTCAGTTACTTGTTCATTCTTAGGATCAGAATCTCTTTCTGACTCCTCAGGGATAGGGTCAATGCGGTAGGATGGTTTCCAGCCACGGCTAGGTTTGGGTGCCATCACTTCAACTGAAAACTCAAATTGGGAGAAGAGTTTTTTGGTCAACGAGCAACAGCTCTAGCCACCGTGATCGCCAAAATGGAATTGGATATGATCTCTTTAGATAGCTAATTCCAGTGTTAGAATTTACAGCTACTGGTAAGTCGTTAGTTCAGTCAGTAGAACTAGAAGAGAAGATAGAAACTGAACTGAAATAGTTACATGAACTGAAATACATCTGCTGAAGCGAGAGACAGACTGAACGACTGGAAAGAGTGTTTAGATTCAGATTCAGAGTCAGAGTTCATGAAGAATGAATACAAGGTATATCCGCCTGAAGTACATTTGACTACTGTATTAAGGATTACGGAGTAGGATTACAAGTGAGGATAGTGTAGCTCGGGAATATCTTCAGGACTAAACCCACACAACGAAGAGTAAGAAGTCAAAAGATAAGCAGCCCAAAAGTACAATCAACCCGATTACAATGTAATGGGTCCTATTTACTGTGGTAACCACCATGGTAATTACTGATTGGTAGTTGTTCGGCTTCCAGGAGCCAATTCCCACCTATTGAGACTGTCTTTGCCATCTACAAAGGTCCATATAGATGACAACCTTGTGGATGCTCTTATGAAGAGCTTAATTGTGGAGTGGTTTATGCATGTAGGGTGAAGCCACTTATGCTTCATGGTTGTATATGTTTTGTACATAGTTTTTATTTTAGGCCACTTAGGCCACATTGGCCTTTAAGTGGGAGGTTATTGGGGTGACGGCCATGTGGCTGGCCAAAAAATCTACTAACACCCATCTAACTGAACTAACCTTATTCTTATACATCAAATGAATAAGGAATTAGTGAGGGTTATCTCACTACACACCCCACCCACATCTTGTGTTCTATTGTTCTTCCTCATAGAATGCACGTGCACGCTCTTGCATATGCGCTCTTCGATTGACACAGGAATGGTTTGGGACTTTATGAGGAGATCTATGATTACTTCAAGTCTTTGCTATATATGAGATTCGAGAGGATTGGGTTTTGTGAAGGGGAGTCTATGAACTCTATGGTTCTCCCTATCTTTTAGGTATTGCAATGAATACTATTCGAGCTATCCTATCAAGAGTGCCGATAAAGTTTTTAAGCTACCCATTTGATCCGAGTGGAATAAGATTGGGTGTTTACAGAGATGGAAGTAGAAGTTTACAAGTTTGGCACATGTCAAAGGATGTGCATCTTTAGAGGGGGTGGAGGTCGTGCAGCTTCATGTCTACAAAGAGAAAAACATCCACTTTGGCCCAATGTTTGAGTAAATTGTGTCTTAACCTAGCCCTGAGCCGGTTAGACATTCAAGACAACCAATTTGATAGGAGACTTTTAAAGGAAAAATTTCATAAAAAATAGTGGTAATTTTCCACTTCTTGAGGATTAATTTAAAGGGAACTGTGTATGTTTGGGATAAAGGTTTTATCAGTATATTGTTTTGGACTTGAACAATTTGAAGGATTTTGGCTTTGGGTTTGGGCACCAAATAATGGCTGCCCAATGAGTCAATTAAGGGAAAAATGTGAAAACAAGAGGCATTTTTAGCACTCTTTGGACAATACTTGGCTTAGGCCATAAAAAGGGGTCATACAATGTGAATTAGTTGAGGCTTTGGGCTTTGGGGCCACAAAATGGTTGCCCATAAGGAAAAAATGACCATAAGGATGAGAAATAAGATCACAAAATGGGCTTTGAGCTTTGGGGCCACAAAATGGTTGCCCATGCTACGAAATTGACCACAAGGATGTGAAACAAGAAGAATAAAAAGCTCAAATTGATGAAAAAAGCGTAATCAACATTGCCATGACTTTATAGCTTATTTTGGCAAGGGGAGAGGTCAAATGAAGTCGAGCAAGTTGAAGAAAAAGAGCACAGAACCTAGGCAACCGATTCTGGCTCCAAAAGTGAGGCATTTGAAGCACCTCGAATTTTGGGTTTCCTCACCATGAGGGGCCTTTCCCATGACATTGCAAAACCAAAATTAGCTTATTTTTTTAGGATTAGCTTTTTAGGACGATTTTTTTTGGCTTTCAAGGATCTATAAATATGAGGGTTGTGCCTCTCAGCAAGAGAGGAAGCAAAGTTAAGGTATGTATTTCAACGGGAATTTGCATGAGCAAGCAAGAATTAACCTTGCAATGTGAATTTAATGAAGGGAGACTATTGTATTAGTTTTGTTTAATAGAAGCATTTCATGTGCATGTACAATATTGGACTTCCAACCATTGTACATAATTGTTTGATTGGTTGTTCGACCATGCACACTTCTTTTTGTCTATCAATATAATCGATTGCCCATTACAGGGGAAAAAATAGAAAGAGAAATTTATCAAGGCTAATGGACATAATTGACTTAACACCTCGAATTTTAGTGTTGTGCACCTTTGTGTCCCTTGCTCGAGAGCTTCGATCTATGTTATTGGTTTCCACCTTCGCTAATTAGAATACAGAGAGCAAACAAGATAAGTATTCTGTGGATTCTAAGACCAAGTGTCTGTAAGCTTGTAAGGCCTATCAATATCATTAAAAAAATGAAAAAGACAGTCTTTCTAAAAAACTAATGATCACGGCACACAAAGTTATACATCATGTTTCCAATTAGGTTGTTACGTACATGGAGGATGTTGCCTTGTGAATTGGGTGACTGCTTCCATCTCTAAGGCCTTGTTTCAGTGTAGGACAACCGGGCATCGTTTCACTTTGGGCCTCGCCTGTTGATGGCCATGTTGCTATCACATTAGATTGAAAGTTTAAGAGTTGTGGTTTGCGTTGGGGGGGACTGCTTTTGAAAAGTTGGCTGTGTCCATGAAAAAGATGGACGGGGGGATCAGGTTCAACCATCTGAGAGCGTGTCATCTCACCATCCCTAAGCAGAGCAGCCTGCCATCTCACCATTCCTAAGGAGAGCTTTATGTGCTCAATGCTTGCATTTGCTTCATTGTTATGCACCGACGTGAGTTCAAATCCCGCCCAACGATTACAATGAAAGGGTGTACATAAAGAGCAAGCAAAGGCCCCTATCGTCCTTCCTTGTTCGCCTCTTTCGATGCGGGCCTTTGAGTGTATCGTCTGCAAACGCGCATCGTCAGGTGACTGCTAGGGCTTTTTCATGTCCTTCCGCTCTGCGATCGGCCTCTCTTCTTCTCTCCGAGCGCCAGTTTTCAGATCGCACCTCGTCTTTCATGTAAGTTGTTCTGCTGCTCTGATCTTCGCCGTTTCTTGACGTGTTTGTTTTCTCTTTACTATTTGGACGCTTGGAGCGCTCTATATCTGTATTTTTTTGTTGGCCATTTCGAAAGGTTTCCTGTACAGGATTAGGGTTTCTGCAGACGTTATTGTCAATAACGTCATCGAAATTGGCTTTTACATGTTAGTAAGATGAAATGTAACAGCTGCTGTGCTAGAGTGTCAAGCAAGGGTGTCTGCAAGGACTAGGCAGCGAGGATTAAGGTCATGATAAAATGCTTATCTGAAGCTGATTTTTGAAACTTGAATTTCGAATTGAATTTACTTCTGAGTTTGTTGCACTGCCCAAATTAACGGGATCGGGTCTTTGTATACAGAAGTTTTGGATTCAGTGGTGACATTCTGTCTTTGAGAACGGATTTTGGCAAGGTCCACCCTTTTGGCTGCCATGTCGGCGGTGGTTTGTGGCAAGCGGTCTCTCTTTGACGAAATTCACCCCCCTATTCCAAAGAGGCTTCGCTGTGGAGGAGGAACTTCTCCTGTTCGATTTGCTTCCTTGAGGAGTGGTTCTCCTGTGGGCTCTTGTGAAGCAGGCTCACCTTCTCTATCTGACTTGTCAGACCAACTTTCCCATCTGAGAACCCTTTTTCCTGAGATGGATGGGCAGGTATTGTTAAAGTACTTATCTTTTAAATGCAGAAGTGCATATACTTTTGACGCTCTTCATGGTTGTATATGCTCATTATCAGATGCTTTGTCGAATAGTGATCTTTGTTGGCTTGCTTGAGTTTGGTCATGGATCTTAGCGGACATGCAGACTTCACTTTGTGAAGTTTTTGTCTGAGTTACGACCAATTGATATTGTGCTAATTCTTTCTATCATTTGTGGTGCGTATGCGCTATCAACTACCTCATTTTTGTGCTAGTTTTTCCGATTTAATGCTTCTTTTAGTGCTAGGCTTCATTATGGCTGAGTCTGCCCTTGATTTCCGGAGTCATGACAGAAACTCAATACGCCGAACTTTGTGTTGATGTATGCTCATGTCTGTGTGTGTGTGGTGTGTGTTGTGTGTTGTATTGGGGAGCATATGTACCTAGTTCTACACCCACTATTGGGCACTGACAACGGTAGTGGGGATGTCATGGTATTTAGTCAATACTATGCATGATGGAGCTGATGGTTATATTGTCTTGTGGGTGACTACCATGGGTCTATACCTGGCACTTTCCTTCGAGGGTGAATTTGAGCTTATCCTGGATTCATCTAGGTATATGGATCTTTATTCTACGCTATGTTTATCTTCGTTGAAATTAATTATACTCTACACAGTGGGAAACTGGGGTCATTATGAATGGCAATATTTGCTATGAGGCAAGGATTTTTTTGTACAGTCATTCTTTTGTCGTGGGTGTTACATTATGCAATGGGTTTTTTGGATGGCTGTCAGGAGTTTGTAACATGCACTTTCTGTTGCAAGCTTATGGTGCGAACTTATATTTTTGTTGATACCATTGTTGATACAATTGCTGAGTCAAGTCTTCGAATATAGAAACTATAGGAATGGAAAGCTATTGTGCTACACTTTTTTGTATATCATGGACTTGCTTTTTACAAATCGTAGGACTATCTTGGTTTCGATGTCTTTTTTGCTCGCTTTGCTTGAGTGTGGAACCTGCTATTATTGTGGCAATTAGCTTGCTAAACTGTAAGGTTTCTTTTACAGCTAATTGAAAAGGTCTTGGAGTCTAGTGGAAACAACCTTGACTCTGCAATACGAAGTCTCAATGAGCTTCGGCTTAGCTCTGATGTCGTGGCAAATGCCTTGAATTTCTCCAATGACAATAGTGCACCAAACCTGACTCTTGGGCAGGAAGGTAAGCCAAAGATTCTACTTGTGTTGTCAAAAAAGGTGTTAGTAGAGGACTGAATTTGTGGATGCACGAGCCATTCTAAACTTCACCAACAGTTTACATGAATATCTTTTGTTTTTGTAGGTGTGGCAAATCAATCAGCTGTTTTGAATGCCGTGGAGGTTGATAAAGCGAATCAGGGTCAATCTGAAGGGAGTGAATGGGCAGACTTGTTTGTACGAGAAATGCTTAGTGCTGCCAATCTGGATGATGCCAAGGACAGAGCAACTAGAGCTTTGGAAGCCTTCGAGAAGACAGTGCTGTCCCGTAGTGGCTCTGTCTTTGAGGAGTTCCAAAAGGTGGAGTTCCATGTATACTTTACACATGTTAGATTGTAGCACAAGCTCTCTTTCTTTAGTAAATAAGGTTGGATTCTGTTTTGGCAGGAAAATGCTTTGCTCAAGGAACAAATCCATAATCTGATTCGTGAGAATCACATCTTGAAGCGGGCTGTGACAATTCAACATGAAAGGCATGCAGAGCATGAGAACTGCCCGCAGGAGATGCAGCGCTTGAAGCAGTTGATAGCTCAGTATCAAGAACAAGTTAGGACTTTAGAGGTGAATTATATATTTTGTCTTATTAGTTTTTTGATGCCGAATGTTATCTTTCTTCAAAGAAATGCGATTTTGTTGTATGATATGAGCTCTGGAATTGTATGCTACAGTCTGGCACCTTTCTTGGCTCTACTTACATGAAGGATAATGTACCAGAAATTTTGTCTGGTGTCTGTTTGTCGTTTGATATTCTGGGCAAGTATTTGTGGCTTGAACAGCCAGGAAGGTATATTTATTTACATGAATTGGAATTTTGCAGCTGAACAATTACGCGTTGAATTTGCATCTTCGCAAAGCTCAAGAGGGATCATCCATGCCAGGCCGGTTTCATCCAGATGTGTTTTGAGGAAACTTCTATACCGGGAAGAATTCTGCCTTTATTTTGTTTGCCAGGGAGGGGTAACCCGTCACAAATTGGGCTTTTGTTTGAGTTGAGGTAGTTGCTGCATCAGGTATTGCCTGATGCTTTCTGTATAAAATTCCTGCACTCTTTCAAAGCTAATTTGCTGTGAAGTTGGATATGTAAAGGATGTCTCCACTTTCTGAGGAGTTGAATTTCAAGTTATCTTTAGAGCAAGTGATCTGCTCTAATGATGGGTGAAAGCATCTGGGTTCCTTAATTGAATTAGCTCAGTATTGCACAATTTTGGAAAATGTCCACGAAGATCCATGTTGGAAGCTCTTCAAGTGCCCAGTGCAGCAAGGGACGCCCAAGTTTGACCCATATTTTCTGACCTATGCTGTTGTGGATCCTTTGTTGGACTTTGCTATCTGACTCCACGAAATTATCAAACTTCTGTGAAAGCTCTATTTTCTACTATATTTTTGAAGCTTGGTTCACATTATTTTTTCTGAGGGTGTGTGGTATCTGCCGAGGTCTCTCTTGTTATAATTGTAGTTTTGGTGTTAAATAGCAGTGCAAATTTTTTGGATGATTGGATGTTCCATTCAAAGGGGGTTGAATCGGTTGGATGATTGGATGTGCATTTGCTAGGTGCCCTTGTGACTCAGTTATGTGCAGAATTTGGAATACAGACAGAGAGTTGTGCCACCTATGCAAACTGTCTTCCTGCTTATATCAGAGTATTCCATTGACAAGAAAAATATCAAGATCTGTTACAACTAGGCTTTTTGGCCAGTGTCGGCAGTTCTCATGTGTATCCGCCCTCTGTGATAGGGGTTTGGCAGGAAGGATGTGGGTGACTTGAGGTGACTGTACCATTAAGTGATTGCATCGTATGGTGGTGTAGTAATTTGTATGTGCTCTGTGGTGCTGAATTGTATTTGGGCCAAACCAGGGAGGGCATCAGTGACTTGGATCAGGAAGCCTGAGGCTGGTGGATCATGGGAACTTGTAGATATTGGGACTGGATGTCGGGGGTAGATAGTCTTTCGGGTCGAAAGACTGAATACTTGTCGTAAAGGGTATGTGATGGACTGACTTCGGTCGAAGCTTGTACTGGGGCTTTGCAGGTGTTAAGGGCCAATCGATAGGCCCATGTCTTATTGGTGATGACTAGCTTGATGGTGTTATTCATGCATTCAGCTAGTTTGGGGGTTGGGCAAAAGGGTTGTTTATATCCCATCATCTGAGTTGCAAGGGTTCCTGAGGATGTTCGGTCAAAGATATGGGTCAGCTCTTCAAATCAATATTTGAAAGCTGCTATAAAAAGTGCGATGGTTTAAAGTTGGGGACCGTTAGCACAGTTGTGATGCCCGTTGCACATTACTCGATGTACGTGTAAAATCAACTGGTGACCCCTTGTGAACCTCATTTTTATGATTTGAAGTTATGAAGTGGAAGGTCGGCTGTAACTTTGGCTGACTGATGTGCATGCCTTTTGCAGATATAAAGAATCCTAGAACCCTAAATTTTTGATTCCTTACATACACGATTTCCTGCTGGCTATGAGTCCTATGTTTTTGCCTTGTTAATTGGTTTTCTAAAACAAGTGATAGCGAAGATGTGAGATAGGTGTACACTTGCACATGCTATTATGGTTAGTACCTACCTTTGCATTTGAAGTGCCATATGACCTTTTCAGAATACTCAGATCGGTCTCAACATTGTGGAGAACGAAGGAAAGGTGCAATGGAAAATTTTAGTGTTCAATGTATGCGTGTATTGGTGAGTGAGGAAGGTTGACTTGAACATATTCCCATAGGTGCATTGATCAAGAGGCAAATATGAGGAGAAATGCAACACAAGAGAGAGGGGGAGAGAGAGAGAGAGACGTAGTACTTGGGCCTTTGAACAGAGGTACTTGGTCGCCGTCACGCCCAAATCAAGTGGCAAAATGGGTCTTTCAAGGGATTAGTCACGGTCCTAAGAGTGTAGATGATTCTGGCCTCTCACTAGTCCAGAGGAAAGTAGTGAAAAGCGTCTGCCTTGGTTTTTGGGTGCGTAGTCTCGGTCGTTCTTTTTGTTTACTTTTTTGGTGTATTAGGGGAGTGACCGGGCGTGCCCTACCCGACTCCGAAAACAAGAGGGAGAGAGAGAGAGTACTTCCTATCATTGAAACTTGTTTATTTCGTTTTGATCAAATGGTTTCTGAAATTCTATTCCTGTACAAAGCAAAAGTTAATTGTGCATGTCGCTGCGTTTTAAATTCCGAGCAAGAAACCGTAAGGTTTAAACTTTCCCTATATTTAGAATGTTGTTCACTACTGTTTGGTATAAATGGGAAGTTCATGGACTTGTATTGCAAAGAGAGACATGGCAACTCGAAAACTGTCATTGCACATTTGTTAAGTCTCTTTTGTCAGAAAGCACGTTACGTTGACATTTCTAGTGGTGTGACCCAAGCATTAACAATCTTCACTCATAATTGTAGTTGATTTCACATCTAAAGTCTTTACCACCTTAAGGCCTTATCAATCAAATAAGTGGTCTCATGTAAAAGGATAATTTTGGACCCATGTAACCTTTTGGTCTACTGGCAACACCACGTTACCATGTATTTTGTAGATGAGCTTATTTTGTTGCTTCTTAATTTTTGGAGCATGCGACTATTGCTCCACTTTTTTCTCTTATTGCATCACGCTATGTGCTCTACCCCTAATAGAGGAGTCATAGTACTGTTGGCTTTCTCGTGTAGGTACTAATGTTGCCCGAAATTTTGCTCTAGTTGTAGGCTAAATTTTGTCTTTATTGTGTGCTCTTTTTCTTTAACCATGATATGGAGTCCATAATTTAGTGAGGCAACCTTTCAGATTCCTTCCATCTGGGTTTGTATTCTTTTGCATTGGAGTGATCCACATGTTCTGCATTGTTTGGAGTAGATGTAGTTTTGAGGTATTTCTTTGAAGGTAGTTGCCCTATCTGTGTATGCTAAGTTCTCAAGAGTAATTAGAGGAACCAATGTAAATATTTTATGAAATGGAAAAGATAGTTGAATTTAAGCTTCACTATTGAAGAATTTGTGTTACTCAAGAGAAGGGTCTCGAGGAATGCATCCTAGATTCTTAACACTAGTTTGGTACCAAAAAGGACCAAACACATCTCAAGAAGTGGTTTTGCGAACTTATAAAATGTTATTCAAAGTACTCATAGAAATTATAATCCCTCACTTTTGATCATAACCTCGATAGCAATTACACTCATGAAAAGAACCTACGCAAAACAACATTCGATGTTTCATTAAAACTCGTCTTTAGCGTAAGAAAAAAATGAGTAGGGTGCATGCAATAATGTGTGGTAACTACTTATATGTGTTTGATATTTTTGCATTTGTCATGTGAGAAAAAATTCTTTGTGACTAGAATTAAATATAGAAAGTGTTGTGGGTTAAATATGCAATGCTCACAAATTCAATTAACAATCACAAAACATTTAGTTTATCTAAATTTACAATGTCTTATGATGCATATATATTAGATCTATGACTCCATTACATAAGGTGATAATTTTTAATGGTTATGCAAGCCACATTTGGTGATTTATGGCATATCCAAAAAATTGCGCATGTTGTAATTATGATTTTTTACTTATTAAAGATAAGCCTTAAAATAAAGTCCACTTTCGGATTTTTTCGTTCATCTCACTTATTTGTATACAAATACCTCATATGGACACAATTGGGAGATTTATTTACACACTTTCATTAGTTTTTCATAGCAATGTTGTTTTTGCAAGAAATTACGCACTACAAATTTTTTAAAATGAGCTTAAATTACAAGATGCCTATGAGTTTGAACCCTCTAAGAATGCTTAGTTGATGGGTATTGACCTATAGATACATTATACACCTTAGGTTTTGTCCCATAACCTCATCATATTAATGAAAGAGGCTTTCAAAGGCCAAAATTTTTCTCTTTGTCAACATTTTCAAGATTTTGGTTTTTTGGTTTTAACAAAAATTTAGTCCCATAACTAGGTTATGAAGCTCAATTTCTTGCTAAAATAGTTTTTTCCTATCCATACACCTTGAAATCTATGCAAAATCTTATTTTGATGAGAAGTTATATTCAATTTATGAAAATTTTATTAAAACTGCACTAAAATGCTATGATTTTTTCATTTTAAAACATATCATTATAATCTTAATTTGGTATGAATTTTGGCAAAAGTAAAATTTGGCTATATTCTTCACCTCATAGCTGACCTAAGATATGAACGTGACCTATGTGTTTTTTTCCTAGATTCACCAAATAGTTATGATAAGTTGCTAGAAAAACAGGACTTTAGTGTCTCAAGACATTTGAGTGTCCGATTACAGAACTAGTGTCAAGACTAAGTAAGAGAAAATACAGAGGAATCAATATAAAAAGGGGAGATAGGTTCTTGGTTGAATCAAAGCTTCTCTATCAGGCTTTTGTTATGGGAATAAGCATGGCCTATATTGTTTTGCAAATGCGGAGCCGTTGGAGTTTTCTTTGAATTTTTATTTGTGTGTTTTTCAATTTCAGGCCCTTTGGATCTTGCACTTGTACTTTCAGGGGCCCTACTAGT
Source organism: Adiantum capillus-veneris (assembly GCF_014529385.1). Classification (NCBI taxonomy): domain Eukaryota; kingdom Viridiplantae; phylum Streptophyta; class Polypodiopsida; order Polypodiales; family Pteridaceae; genus Adiantum; species Adiantum capillus-veneris. The sequence continues at coordinate 126,537,254 of NC_140945.1, forward strand.
GGGAATAATGCTTTTGGAATACATAAGCTCCAAAGGGTTTGTGTTGCGCATGCCGTCTCGTAAAGCAAGAAGCTCTTGCATGGTTTGTGGCAATGTGTTGATGGTATTGACATTCTTTGTAAGCATATTAGAAACATGTGCTCTACATGTAGTGTAGGGGTGATATACACAAAAGTAAATGCTGTAGCAATGTTGCTGTTCAATTGCCAAGGAATTTCTTGTGAGGCAGTGATCGATATGTGCCTTCAAATGCCAAATAGTATGTGGCAAAGTTAGTAGACCATACCCTAGTAGAAGTAGGTGGAGTGCCAAGTTATTTTCCAAAGGCAATGATCTTATGCATGCGACCTAAATTCTAAAGTAGGAGGAAAAAGAAAGGAATCAATACAAAATTGTGGAAGAATAAGGGAGATCTTACCTTGGCAAACATGTGGATTGTAAGAGATGTGGGCACACATAATTGCTATTATTCAATTGATGAACTTTAAGCTTGAAGCATCTAAAGCATATGTGTATTGGTCCACAACATACGCCCCCCCCCCTCCTCCGCATGCACACGATCAAAAGGGTTGTGTAAAACTATGGAGAAAAGGTTCCTGTCTAAGAAAAATAATTTGCTTGTTTTTGAAGACACAATTAGAAATATTAAAATATGCAAAATCAAGAATTTAAAAAATTAGTAAAGTCAAATTAGTAAAGTCAATATTTTCATAAAAGCATAATGAAAAGTTTCCATCAACACGAACCAAAAATATCAATGCTTTTTTTTTGGGCTAATTTTTGCATAACAGTTAAATTTTGACATACAAAATTGAATTATCAAGAATACAAAGATTGAAATTGCCAAGAATTTTTTACGGTGTTTTTGATAAGCTCTCTGTGTGTGTGTGTGTGTGTGTGTGTGTGTGTGTGAGAGAGAGAGAGAGAGAGAGAGAGAGAGAGAGAGAGAGAGAACCTTGTATTCTTTGATTGCTTTGAAGGGAAGAAACGAGAGGCGATCATGATAAATGAATACAAATTTACATTTTACACTTTAATAATCAACACACAAAAGGATTTTTTTCTTAATAAAGCACAAATTTTAATAGATATTCCTTTTGACTTGTATGCACAAAAAAATTGCCTTTTTGACCCCTACATACGGGACCCTTGTTTGTAAAATCTATTGTTTTTGGCTTAAAAAATCCCCCTTTTGTATACTCACTTGATACCTTATGATAGTTAATACTCCGGGAGTATGCTACGGGGTAGGGAATGTTCCTGTGGTGACCATTCCTTGTAATGCTTGTGACCCCTTGGTGATCGGCGAAGGCCGGGAGCCATGGGGGAGCAAGCATTGTAGGGAATGGTCACCACAGGACCATTCCCGATCTCACAGTCGGGGGGCCAAATATCACTAGATTATGCATGCTGATGTGGTGCTTGCACAGTGAATTCTCGGTTACGGATTAGGGCTGTTGATGTGTCATAAGTTTTGTGTGCTAACCTGGCCTTGATTGGCTTGCAGCATACACAGATTACGTGTGCTGACATGGTGGGCATCCATCGACTGCACGTTAGGATTCTGGCTCAGAAGCGACAATGAATGGATGGCAAGGATGCACTGCCCCCCGACCCCCGACTGTGACGTTGCAACAATGGAAGGATAGTAGTATACCTAAATTTTGCATTTTAGGTTGATCCCGAGCGCTTGTATAGAGTTAATCAAACATCCAAACCTCGCGAGATTTGAGAAATAGGGAGCTAGCACATGCCGATAGAAATAAAAACGTACAAACATGGTTTCCAAAAGATCACGTTTCAACAATAGCCCTTGACTAGCAATTCATCATGAATTCTCTTACGCTTGCCAACGTCTTGCATGTATGTCCTCGAGGCGATTGCATCTCAAAACAAACCTTCATGTTTCCTCTACTGAAAACAACCCAGATTAGCCTCTTAGCCATAGTCACATTGTGGAAAGAGCAGCGTGATTTTAAAATCTAAGGGTGGGTTCAGATAGAGGCGACGACAAAGGGTTCAATTTTCCTAGGCTGCCAGGGTTTTGTTCACAAGAGGCGGAGGATGATTTGGGGAACATCCAAAGAGTTGCAAATTTCTCACGCCGTCCATGCGGGTTCAATCTCCCATGTTCGCGATCTGCGTTGAAAAAAGGGCAAAAAAGTTTGATTCCCAAGGGCGGGAAAGAGGGAGGGGTGTCACCCATTTTTGCGTGGATCCAAAAGAGTAAAACTTTTTTTCTTTTTTTTGGCGAATGTCCAGATGACGTGTGGAATTTGGTGCCTCCTTCCGTTTGGTCGTCTAAAGCCAGCCTAAAAACAGCCATGCGTTCAAAAGCTATGTCCACTCTTCCTCTTCCTGGTCCTATAGATGCACTCCAATATTCTCTATCCGTGCCAATTGCTAAGTGCATCCCTTATCTATCCGTATCAACTACTAAGTGCAACCTCTTGAGAGAGGTGCTCCCCATAAAAGCATCACGCACCTCCTTATTCCTGGCCTGCTTGCGCTCTTTGGTATGCTATTGGTGGCAACTGTTTGTATTCATTATAAAAGAAGCTCCTCTATTGTATTTGCCTTGACCTAGATGGCCCTTTGTTGCACCCACCAGCTGTCTTCACCACTACCCGCCTCTTGCTTGCTCTGCACTGTCTGAGGATGCCCTCCACCATTAGCACGTGCACCTTTGATGTTGCTTTTCCATGGTCGAGGCATATGTATTGAGATATGCAATGTCCAAACCTTGTATGTACTGAGGTATGCACCTCACAATATTGAAGAGTTAGCAAATGTGGATAGTGAAAAAATTTACAATGGCCAAAGATCATGATAAATGCATTATGTGCATGTGCTGTAATTAGGGTTGCACGGATGCACACACAATTTGGAGAAAATGAAGAAGATCAAGGCTCACAACATAGAGTATACTGCTTAGTGCATGAAATGAAAGATAAGTTAGCCTTAGAGTGATGGGAGTATATACACTGCATGTGGGGAAAAACCTCCTAGTGAGGGAAAAAGTGCCCGGACAATCCTATGTGTATTCATACACATCACTATCGCATATATGGTAACAAATCCCTCCTAGGAGTGATGCGGTGAACGAGCATTGACACATAGTGTACATGGTAGTGCCATGCTCTAAGGATACATGTGAGTGCAATGCCCTAAGGGGACATGATCAATCCAAAAAGGGAAGCAAGCCCAAACCTTTGCGAAAAGCTTCAAACTTCTCATGAGGCAATGCCTTTGTGAACAGACTTGGAAGGTTGTCTTGTGTTGGCACATAAGCCAAGTTGATCTTTCTTGATGAGAGTCTCTAGTTGACATAGTGAAGATACACCTCAATGTGATTTCTTGGAGCATGAAATTGGGTTATTTGCAATTGCCAATGCGATTAGACTGCCAATATAGATGATGTTGGCAGTGTCATATCTAACACCCAAATCAGCCATAAGGTGTCTAAGCCATACACATACAACCGTAGCTGTGAAGACTGCCCTATGCTCAACCTCACAACTAGAAGTGGCCACGATAGTTGCTTCTTGCTCAACCATGATATACATGAATTGCCGAGCATGAAACAAAAACCACTTGTGGACACTCGTGTATCATAACAACCGGCCCAATCTTAGTATGAAAAAACATGAAATTTGGTGGCAATGATCTCCACTTGGGATAAAAAATCCAAGATATAAAGTGTCAGTCAAGTAGCAAAAGATCCTGTTCACAGCTTGCCAATGCTTGGTCTATGCATAAATCTACCGACCTGTAAGATTCCAAAATGAATATCTAGCCATAACACATCCAATAGCATTTTGATAAAGAGTAACATCTGCAAGATCTCCAACATCATGAAGACTCAATTTTAAACTTTTTTCCATTAGATTAGCAATAGGTTTGCAGTTCTCAAGTCCAAACTTACATAGTACTGTCTCTGTGGCTTGACACAAAGCAATGCCTCCATCACACTACTTAAATTGTATGCCCAAGTAATGATGAAAAAACCCCAAGTCTTTCAACTTGAAAGAAACATTCAATTCAGCCTTGGATTCAACAATGTGTATCTCATTTGGACCAATAATCAACAAATCATCTACATACAAAACAACAATGATATATACATTATCCTCATGTTTGACATACAAAGTGCTATCAATTGGATTGTGAAAAAAGCCTTGTTTAATCAAAGTATCAGCTTTCTCATACCAAGCATGAGGAGATTGCTTCAACCATATAAAGATTTACTTCATTTCACACTTTGTTTTCTTGTCCTTTCTTGACAAAACTGCGAGGCTGCGTTACATATGCTTCCTCAGACATATCACCATCCAAGAAAGTAGTAACAATGTCGAATTGATGGACATTCCATCTAGAATGAGTTTCCAAGCTCATAGAAAACAAAAAGTAGTCATCTGACAAGTGGGAGTGGAAGCCTCTTCATAGTCAATGCCTTTCTGCTATGCATAACCTTTTGCAACAAGTCTAGCTTTGTAGCAATCAATCTTACCATTTGGTTTATGCTTCAACTTGTAAACCCACTTTGTACCAATGGCCTTTTTGGGAGGAGGAAAACCACATAAAGTGTATGTTTGATTATCTATTAGTGCATCATATTTCGATTGCCATCCAATTTTGTGAATTCTATGCTTCATCAAAAGAAAGAGGTTCCTCTTCATAACAGAATCATCACATAAACTAGAAACAGCCAAAGCATAACAATATGATGCATGGAACCAGAACAAGTACGACTAGACATGGTGCATCCAATCTACTGTCACGCAGTATGCCCTTTCCATATCAAATACATTATGTACATTTGTATCAATAATATGCTAATCTATATCATTTTTAGAAATCCCCATAGGCTATATGTTTACTCATTGGAACTTACATTAAGTTTTGATTATTAAGAAGCGGCAAAAAAGTGTCATAAATGTCTAGTGAGCTTACATTATTGTCTTTGATACATGATAACAAAGGTTGAACAATCTTCCATAAATAGAATATCGTGTGAAACCAAGATATGTTTTATATGTGGATGATATAACAAGTAACCTTTGCTTTCAGGATTGTAACCATTAAAAATGCATTTGATAGCATTATTATCCATTTTTTAGCGTAGCATTTGTGGCATCAAATTGTTAGGAATAAAGGTGTAGGTAAAGTAGAGACTAGAGTGGTTTACTTGATGGAGAGAGAGAATTTTTAGACACGAGAGAGAGAGAGAGAGAGAGAGAGAGAGAGAGAGAGAGAGAGAGAGAGAGAGAGAGAGAGAGAGAGAGAGAGCACGATATACGTGGTTCACCCAATGTGGGCTACATCCACGAGAAAGCAACCATTGAGTCACCCAATGTGGGCTACATCCACGAGAAAGTAGCCACTCAATGGCTTTGCACTTCAAACTAGAATTAGGTTACAAAGGGATTATTGTCTTGCTTTACTCTCACCACCTCACACACATCTTGCTTCGCCAACTCCACAATCCACAATCACAATCCGTTTTTTGTGTAGAAGAGGCCTTCTCGATGTGAAAATCGTTCTGAAAGAGGAAAAATGACGTAGGACTAAAACATGCTATATAGCACAACCTGAAGAGGATTATAAGGAATCTATTCTTCAAAAAAATGCAACGACAAGACTTTTGCACAAAAGGAAAAAATTCCCTATGCAATACTACTTGTATGGAAACAGAGGCCGAAATGAGCCCAAATCAAACTTCCGAGTACACCAAGCTGTACGAGTTCTTTCAAAGTATTTATCGACATGATGCTTCTCACTAAATCTCACCAAAATTGGAGAAAGTGAGCAAGGGGATGCTGGCAACTATGCTCGAGATGACGCAACCTACTATGGTACCAATTATTAAAATGAGGGTTGCAAAAATGTACACATAGCTTGGAGAAGATGAAGAAGCTCAAGGAACATAACAAAGTTTGTATTGCTTAGTGCACTAAATGAAAGATAGCTAGCCCTAGAGTGATGGGTGTACAATGCACGGGAAAAAAACCCATTTTTTAAAGAATATTCCTTTTTTGTCGAAATATTATGACCGGACGACGGTCATAAAGTGGTTGAAAAATGACCGGTTGGCCGATGGCTGGTAGTCAATGGCCGGTGGCCTATTTCTGACCGGACGACGGTCAGAAAGTGGTTGAAAAATGACCGGTTGGCCGATGGCTGGTAGTCAATGGCCGGTGGCCTATTTCTAGGTGGACTTGTCTTCTCAAGGGCGGCCACACATGGGCGCGTGGGAGAGTCCAACTTAGACTTGTCTACACAAGGACGATTACACACGACTGCCTCTCATGAGAGAGGGCAACCCTTTTGGCCTATAAACGGAGGTCTTTTCTACACACAAAATGCATTGTGGAGCATTGTGAAGCTGATGAACAAGGTGTATGCGAGGTGGTGAGAGTGAAGCAAGGCGGGACTTAAGGGTATAATCCCTTTGTAACCTACTTCTAATTTAAAGTACTAAAGCCATAGAGTGATTGCTTTCGCATGGATGTAGCCCACATTGGGTGAACCACATATATCATGTGCTCTCTCTCTCTCTACTGTATAATCTCTAGTGTGTTGAAATTATCTCTCTTCATTAAGTAAACTATTCTAATATCTACTTAGCTACGTCCTATTTCCTAACACAATATAGATCTATCATGTGCTCTCTCTCTCTCTCTACTGTATAATCTCTAGTGTGTGAAAATTATCTCTCTTCATTAAGTAAACTATTCTAATATCTACTTAGCTACATCCTATTTCCTAACACAATATAGATGTATCATGGATAAAATTGTGTCCGTGCCCTTTCATGAGGTGTTATTTAAAGCTCGATAGAACTTGTTTTTCAAAGCATGGCAATGAACATAGTCTAGCCATCTAACTTGTTATTCACATATGTAATGGATATAATCTTTGCTCTGGCTTTGACTCCGCATCTCAATTGTAGGATATACCTTCACACTACATGCTACATGCTAGAAAGTTACATGCTAGATGTCAACAAACAGATCTCTTTGAAGAAACTGTAGCTTTATATTAATACATGTCTCCTCTTCCATAGTGTTTCATTCACATTTTGCTACATTCTCCCAAAGATTTTCTTTATACCTGTTGGGTAGTAGGCCTAATATAAGGAGTTAAGTGCAGTCCAAACATGCACTGTAATTGATAGTCTCTAGCCTTGATATTCTCAAAGGTCGTAGAAGAAGAGGACAAGGTAGCTATTGCCAACAGAGAATCTTGTGGGGTGTCATGAGATTGCTTTTCAATCAACAAAAAACTCATTGCTCCTATTGCCCATGTTGTGTGTTGAAATCTCAAGTCTAGTACCTTTGGTAGTATCTTTGGATTTACACTATGCAAAGGCAAGCATGATACCCAACCATCATTGATCTTTCAATTAAAGAAACGAGTCTTTTTCACTTCTCTAGGTACTATTCTGGATTATTTCAATGAGAAAAGGATTGTTGATGTCTGACGGTTAAAGAAAATGCTATCACATGCTATTGGCTTGATCAGACACTTGGTGTGTGCCCCTCTTGAGATTTATGATCTTGAAGGAGGAATTCACTCACTCTCAGCACAAGTGGACTCAATGCAACGATTGGCCAACATTTGCTTGGATCTATTCTTTTGTGAGCCTTTTTTTTTTTGATAAAAGTCTTATTGTCAATAAGAGAGTTTTGCAAAGAGTATGCTTTTGAGACAAATTGGTAGAGCCCTTAACACGTAAAATCCAGTAAGAAGTTAGCACAATAAGCTAGCACTAGCATGTGATTTTGGGAGATGGGAATGGAGCAAGATTTTTGAGCTAGCCCAAGGGCGAGCTTTTTTTAGGACTTTCACTAAAATGCTAAATTAAATGAAAATCTACCCAAGCCTCAGTTGGAGAGAGCTTTTTAATGGATGATTTTTTTATTTTCTAATTAGGGGAGGCATAGGGAAATTATTTGTCCCAAGAGAATCTCAAACTACTATTCATCCCAAGAGAAAAAAGTACTATATACATATCCAAAAAATCTGCCGTGAATTCTTTCCACAAGGTTCCAGCACAATGCCCTCTATTAGGGTCAAACAAGACTTTCCTTATCCATCACAAATAACTTTTAAAATAGGATAACAGAAGAAAACAATAAAACACAAGCCACCATCATATACAACAAATCTCTACTTGCTCAAGTTGTACAATGACAATTGAACACACGAAGTAGATCCTCATTTGTTAGCTTGCTCTGATGGTGGATAAACATATTATGGTTCAAATCAAAGCCAACGTAGTGAAGGAAGATGAAGTAAATATGCTTGCAAGCCATATACTATTTGCTTTGTGCCACTTCGCTCTGCGAAGTCTCCACATGTACACATTGGGCTACTTGTTTGCAATATGAACTTCATACCTCTCGCCCTGGACTTGTGAACTAGATGTTTCCACCATGAATTTCTTGTGCATGTTCGCCTTAATGACAATGTGCTCGACAATTTGGGCTTCCATGGTTATTGCCGAATCAATTCTCTTGGAGGCTTAATCGATACTCTTGGCTGATAACGCACATTTTTTGTTTCCTTAATTGCAATCTTCTTTGCTGTGAAGGCTCTTGACTCCAATTCCTACAACTCAATAGCAGTCGTTTGTTCCCTTTTCCACTGGCCATGCATGCATCGTACAAGCTCAACATCTCTTTGTTGCCTTCCTTCAACATCAAGCCAACTCGCGCATTTTGTTTTGGCCAGGATTGTGGTAGGAATGTATGGTAGATCATCCACTTCCTGCAACACACTTGTCTTTAGTTTTAGTATACCAATAAAATGGACCAACAAATAATGCTAGGTAATGTTTACCCCAACAAAGTGTTTTCTTCAACGAGGGTACCACACATGCCACCAAATTAGCCAGCAATCCATTCATGACAAGTTGCAGTTAGACACTTTTCCAGATGCCCACCAAGCTTGTATACTTCTGTATAAGTATTTTGCCTCATCCTCGCTCCTTGTGTAGCGCCATAATTCACACATACACTTGTGCTTGTCTTGAAAATTCTTTACACATATTGCATGGTGTGAATGTGCCATCTCCACAACCAATGCAACAAGCATGAGTGCTCTCTCCCTTCCATAATATTATTAGGGCCACCATTGAACACAGTTCAAATCGCCTTCCAATTTGCTCTAGCCTCATCGACCATGAATCCCCTAAAATCACCTGGATGGTGTTTGTTATCCAACAACACTACATTCATCATTTTTTAGAACATGATTTGTGCTTGCGTGTCTTCTTCTTTCATCTCTCACAGATGGCAATTGTTTGCTTCTTTTGAATCTTACATGAATAAATTATCAATCAATTTTTCCAACGAACAAAGAGTGTTTCAAATGATGTTTGAATAGTACTCACTCAAGATGAGCGCAAGATCATAGACATGTACTGCCATTGTTGTCCATTCCACCACTCTTCGCACATGATCAAAGAAAACCTAACTCCTTCACAAATCTCCATTCCCATCTTGACGCATTCTATTTACTAGCTTGCACCAGACCTGGGTCCGTTGATTGAAATTTTTAATACGTGACATCTTTTTGTTGCATCTATGGATTGTCTTGGAAATAGTGTGACATGGAAAAACATATACCCATAACTATTCTTCAATCGAAGAAATTGGACTCTGCAATGACTCCAATCCTTGCAGAAGTGGCTTCTCTCATCGTGTTTAAACTTGGTAAAAATAATAGATATACGGATGTTAGACAAAATATCACGGAACATGTTCATAGTAGAGAAGTTACTATAACACCTTTGTGTATGGATCAATGGCTACATCTCTTCTTGAATAGAGAGAAGCTCATTGCTATTTAATGGTTCCCTGTTTTCTCAACAACTACTCCCATTACCATCTGCTTTGCAAGATTCAATTGTAGATGCCTAGGTCTAATCGTTGGCGTTTTGGACACCATACAAGACACAAGTTCTCTCATCCGCTGAATTGCTGATTGCAAAAACTCCTTTGCAACAGGGTGGTTATGGTTTTTGAGGTGGATGAGCAACCGGGCTTAGTTGCTCTCAGTGAGCAAGTAATAGAAAACACTCTTACACTCTCGAAGTAGAACCAAACTTTGCACACAATGAGAGCATCTCAAAGTTCCAATTTCTGAGCTCAACATACCAATAAAGAAAATTGATGTCATCAAATTTCCAGTCCAAGAAGTCTCATTTGGATGTCCGTTTCTTGCTCTAATAGAGCATGAATTATTCTTGCAGATAAGGTGTCCGCCACATTTACTTCTCTTGATTCCAACCGAATACTTTATTCTAGATTGAACATGCTTAACCCAACAAGCCCATCATACTTTTGATCCATCCCCAACATTTTGCAAACACCATCTAGTACAAGGTCCAACTCATAATGCAATGACCATCGTACGCTTGTGGAACTTCCACAACCTTTTTCTTACTCAAACACCTAGAAATCATTCTGCTCAACATGGTGTACTGGTGGCTATTTAACACAATGTGCTCCAACGTACCCTGGATTCTCTCTACCTGTTTGAACCAGAAGAGAGTGTTTGTCTTTATTCTCCTCTTTTATCCAAACATTTGGCATTGATTCTTGGAACACTAAAAAAGAAACTTGAAGGTTTTTATTTAATCTTTGCTTAAAAATTTCTTCTTTTTCTTTAAAGAAGTTATTTGATAACTCCACCATGGCCACATTCACTAAGCGCCCAATCAGGACAATGAGAGAGAGAGAGAGAGAGAGAGAGAGAGAGAGAGAGAGAGAGAGAGAGAGAGAGAGAGAGAGAGAGAAGGGAGTGAGTAAAGATAGATCTGGAGAGATAGAGAGATTGAGGGATGGATAATTGAGAATAGAGAGATAAATTGCAACATTGAGATCAAGGGGGATATTTCAATGCAAACATGGATGATTTTCAAAAACTTATGTGTGTGTGTGTGTGTGTGGAAGGAGGTATGGAGTGAGAGAGATAGAGAAAGATATTGCTCAAAACGTGTATTGTGGTGTTGTTGCCTTGTGTGCTCCACCTACTTACATATATTATTCCAAGGTAAGTGGGCTCTCCCTCTCTCAATATCGCTCTCTCCACAATCCTCTCTCTCGCTCTCTCTCTCTCTCTGGGTGCCAGTATGATGCGAGCAAGAGAGAGAGAGAGAGAGAGAGAGAGAGAGAGAGAGAGAGAGAGAGAGAGAGAGAGAGAGAGAGGGGGGGGGGGGAGGTGGATGCCTATATAAAGGCATGGAGGGATTTAGGTAAAATTTCTCCTCTCACTCTCTTTCATCCTCTTTTGCTCCCTCCTTATCCTTTTCATGAGAGAGAGAGAGAGAGAGTTGAAAAGATTGAGAGGGGGGGGGGGGGGGGGGGGGAAGGTAGGTAAGGAGAGGGATAAATAGAGCGAGAGAGAGATTGAGATTGAGATTGAGATTGAGAGAGAGAGAGAGAGAGAGAGGGAGAGAGAGGGAGGTAAGGGGAGAGATAAATAGAGGGATGGTTTACGGTAAGAGAGGGGGAGCGAGGTAAGGAGAGAGATAAATAGAGGGAGGGTTTATGGTAAGAGAGAGTTATGGAGGGAGACAAGGGGGATTGAGAGAAAGAGATAGGAGTAGGAGAGAGAGAGAGAGAGAGAGAGAGAGAGAGAGAGAGAGAGAGAGAGAGAGAGAGAGAGAGAGAGAGTTCTATTATCATCCTCGGAGGTCAAATATGACCTATGGGACCAAATGAACATGTCACGTGGTGTGAGTGGAGGTCATAAGTGACTCTCGATGCTCAAAAATGGCTGAAATGAGTGTCGCAATAGAGAGTCCACATCGTGGTTGGGAGAGGAAGGTATATAGGGAGAGCTCATGGTTGAATATATGGGGAAAAGAGGACCTAATGTGGTCAAAAGCTGAGCACTCAAGTAGTGTGTGGTACTCACTCTCTCACACTTGACGAGGGCACAAGGTGCAAAGTCGATGACACTCCTCGCTAGTGCCCCAACGTCCTGTCTCGTAGCGTAGAGAATGGAAGCTAAGACGAATGGAGGCAATGGTGCGGATTGCACTCAATGGGATGGGCTCAAGGATGTAGGGATGGGTTCGGTTACCTCGTTCGGAGAAGAAGAGAGATTTGTAGTTTGGGGCAACATGTGTGGTGTAATGGCTGAAGCGAGAACCTCCGGATTTCTCCCAAGCCATGATACATTGGCGTTGTAAGAAGGCCTCATTAACTTGGGAGTCGATCGATGCATCCTTGACTAAGTGACATGCATCCCATCTTCCAAACCATTTCTTGATGTCAAGCATCCACCCCAAACTTAGTATTTGGCTCTTGCATGTCTTTTGAACCTTTTGACTTGCTTCATATGCGATTCTAGGAAGTCGATGCAAAGGGCTACGTTGTGTCTTTACGCATGTACTCCACAACCCTTTGCATGCCCAAGACCTCAACGGGAAGCGATCCAGACTCAAGAAGTAAGAGCATGTAGGGTGTTTGTGTCAGAAAGTTGGTGAGAAAACGCTTTTGGACATTCTCAAACTCTTTCCAAGTAGACTTCCCGATGCTTCCACCCTACACCTCCACTCCATAAAGAAGCACTGGTGTCACCAATGTGTCAAAGAGGTACTTTTTGAGAGCCCAACACTTGATCTCTCCAGCATTGCACATGTTCTCAAATGCATAATAAGCCCTCTTTCCGGCTTCCAAGCGACGCATTGCACAATCCTTCCATTTATGATTGGATGGAACCTCAAGGCCAAGGTACTTGAAGTGATCTACCACTTCAAGTTGCTCATTGTTGTATACAATGCATGGATTTTCGTCGTTCAGGGTCTTTACAAGCATAACCTTAGTTTTGGATCCATTCACGATCAGCCCACTATGTAGGCAAAAGCGTTCCAAGACACTCATAAGCTTTTGTGCATCTTCTAAGGTAAGTGCCAAGAGCACTACATCATCGGCATAAAGCAAAAGCATGATCACCGCATTTCCGATCTTAACCTCTTCTATGCCTTCTTGCTGCATAAAATAAAGAACCATGCATTCCAATTCATCAATGAGTAGCCCAAAGAGGGTTGGGGAAAGTGGGCATCCTTGTTTGACACCAATGGTGCTTGCAAAAAATTCTGAAATTCTATCTCCCATACGTAATCGACATATCACTTTTTGGTAGATGCGAAAGACTGCATGCATAAATTCTCTCGGCACTTGAAGGCTTTGCATACGTCTCCAAAGATTTCCTCGCGGTACCATGTCAAAAGCTTTCTTGAAATCCACAAAGCAACAATACAACTTTTTTCCTTTCAATGGAGACGCTTCCATAAGAACTCGAAGAGTGACAAGGTAGTCAATAGTGCTATGATGCTTTCGAAAACCTGCTTGGCCAAGCGCACGTCTGCCATTCTTTTCATCCCATTCACTTATCTTCATCTCCATGATACATGCAAATAACTTTGCCATCAAAGAACCAACCATTATAGTGCGGTAGTTGTTCACATTGTTACATCTCCTCCTTTGTGCAAAGGTTTGATCCAATTTGCACTCCAATCATGAGGCATGCCATATTGAAGTGCAAGGTTAAACATATCGCATATCCAATATCGTGTTTTCTTGCTTGTCCATTTAATCATTTCAGCCTTGACACCTTGAAGGTCACCTGCCTTGCGAGAGTAGCAAGTTTCTCAAGCGCGTGGCATACATCTTCAATGGTAAAGAAGGGAGACATAAACGGAAGGGAGCTACAACACTCCATCTTATCAACATTGGGTTGCTCATAGAGGTTCTTGCAATGCATATACATATCCTCAAGAGTCAACTCACCAAAGCTCTCAACGCGCTTGCCTTTTAGATTTTGCCAAAACTTACCACATGCATGTGCTTTCTCTTGAGCTAAAAGAAGTTGTTTTTTAACTTCCCACCTTCTCCTCTTCTTTTGAACAAGTGCTTTGTATGTGTGTGAACATTTTAAGTAAACTTCCTTGTCTTTGATTGCATCCAATCTTAGCAAGTGTTTTTGGGCTTGACTACATTCCATGTCAAACCATTTCTTCTTGGTGCTACCCTTCTTAGCCCTTTTGCAAGACATGTGCTTCACCGAAAAGCATTCCTTCGCACAAGAGAAATTTACTTCTTTGAAAACTTTCCACTTGCATTCTAATGTTGGGCTCTCTTGATGCTCTATCATGCTTAACATTTGGTCCACCATATGAGCATATATAAGTGCTCGTTTGATGTCTAGACGTAGGTACAAATGATTCACATCATGATTGGAGGCTACATGCTCGGGCCGTTTACTGCACTTGAGGTCAATACATAACATCCTATGATTCGATTCCGGATTCCATTCACCAAGTGTAAAGCTTTGTATGCATTCAAGAGTGGCTTCCGAGAACAACATATAGTCAATCAAGCTATCACCATTGTGCTTTCTACATGTAAAGTCATTGGTGCCTTGCCATAGAGATACACCATTTGCAATGAGCATTCCGATACTATTGCACATATGTAGAAGTGACTTTCCATAGTGATCCAGTTCTTTTGCATCATTAAAACTTCGATTATACATGTATGAGTCATCCATTCTTCTTGAGACATGCGGCATGTCGACTTGTTGTATGTCGTGTTGTAACATATTTGTGCGAGCATTCATGTCTCCAAAAACAATGACTTCACCTTGATCCTTGTAATGAGCAATGTCTTCCTCTAGTTCAACAAAAGGATGATCTCTATCCATATTCAAGCGAGCATAAAAGTTGGAGTCATAGTGAGGAATGTAGCAACCAGCCACAAACATGACTTGACCATTTGGTGGGCTGATTTTCAGCCATAAGTAGCGTTTATACTTATCTTCTTTGACAATGGAAACATCTTTCAAACCCTTTTTGGTCATACATGCTACGCCTCCTTGGCCTCTTCATTGCTTTGCATTTTTGGCCCACATCAACAAATGCACATCGTATTTGTCAAATCCAAGAATTCGTTGCACATCATGCTCCCATGTTTCAACAAGAAGTATCACATCGGAGTCATTGGTAAGCTCATCAATGCCAATTCCCGCATTCCATGAGAGAGAGAGAGAGAGAGAGAGAGAGAGAGAGAGAGAGAGAGAGAGAGAGAGAGACCAAAAAGTTTACGGAAGGTAGAGAGAGAGGAGAGAGAGAGAGAAAAAGAGTAAAACATTTAAGCTTTGTTTTTTCAATGTCTTTGTGCAACTATTTGTTGAGAGACTTAAGATGGCTCGCATGAAGAAATCTAATGTTGGAGCTTGTTGAATTCATTATGATGGAGAGGCAATCGGTCAAGGGAAATTGACAAGAAATCAAACCTAGCACGTCTTCATAGCAACATATTTTCAAATGGTTGGTTTTTCGTAGTTGTGATAGAGTGTATGATGGGAAGGATGCTCCACTCCCTCATGTCCCTTCGACGAATGAGGAAATGACTTCCCTGAAAAAAGGCAAAGAAAAGTCTTAATGCGTGGCCTAAATGCGATCTAATATTATTTTGTGCTATCTCTAATGCACCCACAATGGGCATGGGGCTTCTTCAACTGCAGCTCTCTCTCTCTCTCTCTCTCTCTCTCTCTCTCTCTCTCTCTCTCTCTCTCTCTCTCTCTCTCTCTCCTTTTTCTCACTCCCTTGAGGCTGTGGTTTACCAACCCACACACACACAAGTGGCTGTCTTTGCAGTATGACTACATCTCTCTCTCTCTCTCTCTCTCTCTCTCTCTCTCTCTCTCTCTCTCTCTCTCTCTCTCTCTCTCTCTCTCTCTCTCTCTCCCCTGTTTACTTGTGGTGCCCAACATTCCAACAAACCGCCCTTACGTCCACAACAACACAATCAACCTCTCTCTTTGCTGCTCAATAAAGTGAGAGTTTCACTTGGATTTCAACATTACCAATATGGATGTTGGGCTGCCTTCATTCCCACAGCTCCCAATCTCCCTCAACCTATAATGTGGCCAACCCGGACATCAACTATGGTGCACTGACAGTGGACTGCTGCAGGTTGCTAAAGCTAATGAAATCATAGCCACCTTCTTGGATCGTCTTATAGAGGACCAATTTACCTTGAACCTGCAGCTCACAACTCCCTCACAACCGGCCACAAAGGAAGCGCCCAAAATCTCTCAATTAACTCTTTTGACGAAGATGACAATAGAGTAGTTGCCTCTTTGTGTGTGTACCAAGCCCCAATTGACGATGCAGAACCCGATGATGGCGGTGTTGAGAACCATATTGCCTTAGGCTTCTTGACTTCTCTGATCCAAGTAGACAAACCATATATTTCATTCATGGTTGCCAAGCTAGAACTCTCTTCAATGGCCTTTTCTCAGCCATGCCTCATGCAAGTGCAACATTGCAGTGCCCATTACTTTGCATTCAAGGAACTTCCTCTTAGATGCCTTGGTGAAGGTCTTTCTCTCACAAAATCGAGCCAATGCAAACTACATCAAGGAGTTACATGTGCAGATAGTAGGGACTCTGCAACACCCTGCAAGACCTTCATGCTGCTGCAATATCTATTGCACCTACTGAAGCCTTACACCGGCCCTTGCTTAATCATACATGTGCTAAGGCCGATATTGCCCTCTCATTTTGTACCTACTTGTTGGACAATTGTTGACACCGGGCTAGCCGCACCGCCCTCTAGCCCGGCGTGAGAGTTTAAAGTTCTTGGTTTTCGAAATTGAGAACCGCATGAATCACGATTCGAAGAGCCGGAGGTAAAGAAAACCACAAAAAAAACATTTTTTTCCTTATCACTGCCGCCAAAACCCCGAAGGGCGCATAAAAGAATTACTTTCTTCCATGGTGGGCCGTCGTTCTGTTCTCTTACATTATTTTCCTCAACCACCCTCTCCTCTCGTCCACACTCTCTTGGCCTCACACACACCCCTCTCTCCCCTCTTGTTTTTCTTCCCACGAGCAGGCCGCGTTCCCTTTCTCTCTCACCATCTTTCCCCCCCTGTCACTCACACATTCTCTCTCTCTTTCTCTCTCACTATCTTTCCACCCCTCTCACTCACACATTCTCTCTCTCTCTCTCTCTCTCTCTCTCTCTCTCTCCTTCCCTCTTTCTCTCTCTTCCCCTCACTATCGCTCTCTCTCTCTCTCTCTCTCTCTCTCTCTCTCTCTCTCTCTTCTTTCCCTCTTTCTCTCTCTTCCCCTCACTATCGCTCTCTCTCTCTCTCT
The DNA here is from genome assembly GCF_014529385.1 of Adiantum capillus-veneris. Lineage (NCBI taxonomy): Eukaryota > Viridiplantae > Streptophyta > Polypodiopsida > Polypodiales > Pteridaceae > Adiantum > Adiantum capillus-veneris. The sequence continues at coordinate 126,554,436 of NC_140945.1, forward strand.
TTACCAACTTGGAAACATTCATGAGTAACCCTCTCTCTACCTTATGCAATCAGGGTTTAGGACATATACCGTCAAAGTATCCTAATCTTGAACAAGCCATGAATGAACTTCACCAAGTATTAGATCACCTAATTGATAATCAGTGTATATGCTTACCCTCACATATTACAAACAATCAAGCTCATACACTATTCTCCCAATATTGCCATAGATTTCTGCCCATCAAAAGACAACACCAAACCTACCCTAATCACGATGCAGAAATAGAGGATGTCAAGCAAAAGTTTTTTATCACATGCTTAGATAAAGCAGCAAACCACCCTGTAATAATCTGCAAACACTTCATCACCACAGAAGCAAGGAAGAGACTGAATGGAAAAGATTTCCAATCTTACGAGATGAGTGTGGAGCAAACCATCTCTTCCATCTTGTCACACCTCAACCCAATAACACAACCTTCACATCGCTCACTCCCTTACATCACCACAATATACAAAAGCCACAAAAATGCCTTTAGATGGATAACTTGTGGGGCATCTTGTTGCTACTCGGAAATCTCATTACTCATGGCATGTATCCTAAAAACATGCATTCCGATCCTCAAAACAAGAGCATGGCAACTCAACCAAAAGGCACTATTATGCCATAACATCCACATCCAATCTTGGTGGATTGTTGACTCGGTATACGAATGCATTTTAAATCTCCCAACAAATGCTAAATCTCTCTTCTCGGGGGATATTAAGAAATTTTATGAAAACATCCCTCATCAAGGGAAAAATGGGCTAATTGCAAACCTCTCACGACTTATCAAACATGCCTTCACATCGATCCCTGAAAAGTTTATCTCATTTAGAAATTTTCCCACCCGATGCATCCAAGGTACATGGTCTCGTCATGCATACAAATCCGGGATTTCCTTCTCTATGGATGAGGTCATAGCTCAAAACACATGGCTAATCTCAAACATGTTCATTCAATGCCAAGGAATGGTGTACAAGCAAATAAATGGTATCCCGATGGGACTAGCATGCTCCCCTCTTTGGTGTAACTTATATCTCCACTCCCTTGAATATGATTTCATAGAACAAACACTAAGGGACTCAGATGCCCCATCGATCCTCAACAAGCTGGGTACTCCTTTTAGATACTTCGATGACATCCTCTTGATAAACTCCTCAGATCCAACTCTTTTTATGGATTTCCATAAAATCTATCCTGATTGTCTAGAAATAGAGCATGAGAAAAAAGACTCAACCAAATTTCTCAATCTCAATCTTTCCATAGACAATGGTCTACTCATCAAAAGATTGCCAAAAAAAGAAGACATACCCTATCCACATATCAAATTCATAAAACGATCTAGCAATCGGCCTTCAGACTGGGCACATAAAGTAATCATCTCTCAGCTAAAACCCATCTTGTTTTGCAATACTCATCCAAAGGATGCCTCTATTGATATCAAGCAATTAATTCAAGCCTTCTGTCTTAATGGTTTTGAACGTGCCAAACTATGGAGACTAGTGAGGGGATACCTTAAAAATTGCATAGCCTCCCCACATACTTGTGATCCAAACAAAATACTGCAAACTTTGGAAATTGGAGGGCACTAGTACCCCTATGGGGGGCCTAGTGCCCCCCATATTTTGGGGATATTCTTACACAATACCTAGTGTGGGTGGTGGAGGGCCTCTCTATCTCTATCTCTCCCTCTCTATCTATCTCTACTTTTTTCTCTCTCTCTCTCTCTCTTTTTTTTACCCAAACACTTTAGCCTTAAAAAAGAGGACACCCATAGAACCTATTTGTTGAAAAATGAAAAGGGTTACATAAGGGATGTCGTGGGTATGCTTGGGACAAAGGATTGTGGGTATGCTTGGGACAAAGGATTATGGTTTCTTGGAACCAAAAGACCCCACTCTCTAACCAACTCAAACCGTTGGGACTCCAAGAATATCTCCCACTCCCAAAAAGGACCCCACCACTCTTACCAACATAACTATACCACTTCTTGGAAAAGCAAGGCATGAGGGGACTCCTCTCTATAAAGGACAAGAGAGAAAGGACAGAGAAGAAGAAGGGACAGGCTAGCCTTTTTTTGAGGGTACTACTACCACAACACTTTCACCTCATGGATTCCTCCTCTCAGGTCATTTATCACTTAGAGTTCTTTTTTGCATTAGGGTGACATCAATAACAAGTGTGGATTTCTTAAGACACCTGTCTTCCACCAACATGTACTAACATTCTCATGTTTTTATTTGTGGTGATGGTGACAGGTAACATGGACATCCACTTCTCTAATTCAATCTCTGGTGATATTTTTTTGTTATTTGATACATAAGTCTCCTTATCTGAATTAATCACATGTAAAACATTAAGGCATGAATGGAACAAGAGGACTTGGTCTGAGTATATCCTGAGCAGTCATCTACTATGTTTATAGTGAATTAATGATGTTTTCTAGTTTCTTGGCAAATTTAGTAATGGATTAATTATGTTACCTACTCTCTCTCTCTCTCTCTCTCTCTCTCTCTCTCTCTCTCTCTCTCTCTCTCTCTCTCTCTCTCTCTCTCTCTCTCTCTCTCTCTCTCTCGCGCGGTGCGAACAGCCCGCAGGTTAGCTAATAATAATGCTCTCTCTCTCTCACTCTCTCTCTCTCTCTCTCTCTCTCTCTCTCTCTCTCTCTCTCTCTCTCTCTCTCTCTCTCTCTCTCATTATCCCACCCCATTGACCTCCCCCCCCCCCCCTTCCTCGCTTGTTGTTGGCCAAGAGAAGCCCGAAGCCCCCCCCCCTCTCTCTCGCTTTCTCTCTCGCGCTCTCTCTCTCTGTCAAGCCCACAGCCGCATACGAAGTCTCTCTCTCTCTCTCTCTCTCTCTCTCTCTCTCTTCTCTTTTATTCTTATCCACACACACACACACACACACACACACACACACACACACACACACACACACACACACACACACACACACCCACCCACCCACCCACCCTCGCCATCTCACTGTCGGCGGCTTGCTCCCATATCTCACTCTTGCAGGCCTATGCAGGCGCAGTACCGAGTCTCTCTCTCTCTCTCTCTCTCTCTCTCTCTCTCTCTCTTATCCACACCCACACACCCCTCTCCCTCACCTTCTCCCTCCCTCGCCACCTCACCCCGCCACTCTCTCTCTCTCTCTCTGGCGCTCTCGTTAAGACCTGCAGGCGTAGGTAAAACAATCCTCTCTCTCTCTCTCTCTCTCTCTCTCTCTCTCTCTCTCATAACACACACACACCTACACACACACACACACGCACTCACACACACACTCTCCCCCTCCCATCTCTCCCCGCGCTCGCGTTCCCTCCCACCCTCACTCTCGTTCTTTCTCTCTGTATTGCCATCACCACACGCTAAAAAAGTATATATATATGTATATATACACACGTTTCATAAAAATAATACCCCCCCCCTCTCTCGTTCCCACACACACACCCCTACACAACCACAACCCTGTACATATGCACACATGAACTCACGCGCACATATATAAACACATACACACACACACACACATACGCACTTACGATCGACACGCTTGGACACACTCACATATACATGCACATACGCATGCATATACAACACATAAACACAATCACGTAGTCACCTATATACACACGCACCTAAACAAACTCATCCATAGACGCACACACATACGGACACGCATAAACGCACTTACACATACACATACATGCACACACGCATATACACACCCACAATAAAAAAAGCGAAGGAATAATAAAAATCGATGCCAAAGAAAGAAGAAAGACGGCCAAGTCGCGCACCGCCAACACCAAAACAAGAAGTGGCACCGAAGGCACGCCCCGGCCGGCACCGAGAGGAAGTAACGCATACCATCTCGACTTCTCGCAACAAATAACGATTCCGGCAGCTGTAAACCTCACATTGACCACCCGAACCATCAACAAAACCCTTGTAAATTCCCCGAACTCCACTCTTCCCTAATAACCTAGCCAGTGGCTAGTGGATTGTAAAAAAACTCTCCCCAACCCACTCTTTCCTCTCTCTCTATCTCTGCCTTCTCTCTCTCTCTCTATCTCTCTTACTAGAGAGGCATCTAGACCTTCTACATGGACCAATGGATATTTGCAAGGACCATGGGGTAAGGACCACCTATTAAGCCTATATAAAGAGGCCTCCGCTAAGCACAAAGGAGGGACACAAGTGAAGGAGGAATACACTAGCTCCATGCACTCTACATTGTAAGCACCACTAAGCACATAATGCACCCCCCCAAGCTAGAGAGCTCATGGCATCATGTTGAGTTGCAAGCTTGGACATTTTTAGCATTGGCAACATCACTATTTTCCCCATTCTCCACCACACCATGGTTGAGTTACTAGTCACGACCACTCCATGCACATAAGGTAGTCACTACTCTTCCGCAAGGCAACATGAGCACACTTGGATTGAATGCATTGACACCATGCTACCTTGGGCCGCTCTCGATGTTGTTGATTGACGTCGTCGGTGGCTACATCGTCTTGATGTTTTCCCTCAACTAACCTTCTTGCTAACTCCAACTTCGCCATGCACCATATGGCGCTCGCATTCCATCATGAATCCCTAGTGCCAAGATCCAGATTTGTAACCATAAAGACCACCATTTGTAAGTATCATCATCGCCAATAAAAGGGTGCTATGTTGTCTTGATCTTTGGGTCCCATTCTTTGTTCTCCTTAATTTTGTTTTCCCACATTTACTGGATGTTTCGTCTCTTGTATATCACTCTGCTTGTGCTCCATCACGTGCGGCCTCTCCAATCAGTCAGTAAGCTCCATTCCAACCTTGTTACATACCTCCCTCATACACACACTCCTAACTATTGACTAGGCATTTTCTACATGTGGATGTTTGCTGTATCATCATTTCATGTTGGTTACCTAGAGGGCATCTCACTTTTGCTACCCTAGATCATGTATGTTTGCGTCCTAGCCGCACTTATGCTAGGTGGTGCCCCTCTCTATCTATAGGATTACTCCTACCTTGAGATGATGCTTGGGGATGTTCAGGCTATGTGTGCTGTAGAGGCCACCCCATGTGGCATGTTATTTCCAGCCATCATTGTGAAGCAGACAATGAAGATGAAATCATTGAGACTATCCTCACTTCTTTTGGGGACCGTGTGAGAAACCACTAGATTCTCTCTCTCCCTCTTTCTCCCCTCCGAGTACGACTACCTACAGATGCGAACAATGTCAAAGCACTACCTACAGAGGTAGACATTGACGAAGCTCTTCCATGACTGTTGCAATACTCTCTGCGATGACACTTGCTGCAGCGCATCCTTGCGCATCCACGATGATGATGGCGATCAAGTTTGACATTTTTAAACTTTAGATTTAGTGTTTTTTACAATTTAGTATTTTATTGTACTTCATTTTATTTTGTATCCAGACATTGGATTAGATCCATAAGGATTGTTTGAGTTTGATCCCATGAACTTTTGAAGATGAGTAATATAACATTTCATTTTATTTTGCTATCTCTCTTCCCCCTCCCAATACGACTCCTTACAACGGCGGACATTGAGGATGCTCTTCGGCGACCACTGCAATACTTTTTTAGATGCCGAGCATCCACATGAATTAATGACAATGATGATTTTTATCTGACATTCTTAGCCTTTTAATTTTAGTCTTTCACCTTCCTTCATTTTATTTTAATACCTAGGCATTAGATTAGATCATTAAGGATTGTGTCAATCTGGTCTCATACTTGTAATTCCAATTTCTCCTTCATTGACTGTGGTTGAGTTTGGTTCTCCTGTTTAGCTGTGTATTCTTCTAAACCGATGAAGCATCAATGGTCACTAGTGCTTCTAATTTCTGGTCCTAGCAATGTCTTATGCTGCTATCGATGCTCTGTCCACTTGTGTCGTTTCCTATTGGCTTGCAAGGCTAGATGCAGTTGCTACTCGAAACACTAAGGAATGCTTGATTACAAAAAATAATACTAATAAATAATAATAATAATAATAATAATAGTAAGCATGTGATTTTGTTTAAGGGAATTAGTGTGGTAGGCGCCCCCAACACACACACACACACACACACACACACACACACACACCACACACACACAGAGAGAGAGAGAGAGAGAGAGAGAGAGAGAGAGAGAGAGAGAGAGAGAGAGAGAGAGAGAGGAGAGAGAGAGAGAGAGAGAGAGAGAGAGAGAGTTCACTTGCAGAGATCAGAGAGAGATGGAGGGAACTGCTGGTTGATTGATCATATGTGAAAGAGATCTCTTGGTTGATCGTGCAATGGTAGAGAGAGAGAGTGTTGAGCGACTGTGAGAAGGAGCCCATCTAATGCGTTTGATTATTGGGAGGGGTAGTTGCATGCATATATGCCACTCATAGAGAAAGTGTGGGCGCGAGCGATGAGAGAGAGAAACAGAGTGTGTGTGTACCCGCTTGTTGATGAGGGAGAACTATGGACTCACAGTGGTTTGTGATTAGGGCTGGAGGATGTTACAATTGCAATAGGCAGGCCACGGGTTTGCAATGGTTTCACACAAGGGTCCGCATCTGGATGGCATCGGACACCACTAGGGCTGCACTAGTTGGGCTATTGTGTGAAATTGGGACTATGTGACCTTCAATAATAGCTCGAGTGAAGATCCGCCAATTGAGTTGGTATCAATTTTTAGTATGAAATCTCTTTGGAGTTACATCACACGGCCAGAATTTGATTCAAGTTCTTCCATCTTTCTAACTTATCTCCGCAGCCAAAGAAACTCATTTACCGCCTTGTTCTTCCGCATATTACATACATAGTTCTACTTACGTGAAAATTTGGGTGTATTCTTCTTCATCTTCTGCTCCCGCTAGTACTATATATATACATTTTTTTCCTTCTATATAAAGTATATATACGTGATCTCATCAAGTGTGTGTATATATATATATATATTGTACTTTTTTTTCCTAATCACATACAACCTCATATGTACATAACTATTCTATTATCAAGTTATATCAATATTTGATAATAGAATAGTAATGCAGTAGTTTTTTTCATTGAGACATGGACTGTGTTCTAAAAAAATCCAAACTCATGTTTCAAATTCCTCTAGGTTGGTCTGCTGGTCTTGGATGGTCTTGGACCTTAATGTGTAGTTCTGCTGTGGGTTGGTGGGATTTCACGAATATACTACTGATGCCTTTTGGGCTTTGAAAAGGAAACAAAATAAGGCTCTAACTTCTTTCATACATAACCATGCTGTCCTTTATCTCTACAAGAGGTGTTTTAGCCCTTAAAAAACTGATATCTGGTCTCGAGCTTTCTTGTGCTTACTCTTTTGGGGTAAAATTCTCCCCGATTTGGTTAAAGAAGAAGTTTGGTTTTTTTAGGTTTTTTGGTAATCTCCTTAGAACTCTTTTAAACTAAGGTTAGGGAGCCAAAAATTTTATAAAATAAATCTGGAACTAACTTGATATATAGTAGCTTTGTGGAAATTTCACTCTCCAAAATTGGATTGGCAAAAAACCAACGACTCTTTTCTGTTTAAAAAAAAAACAAAATACATGTAGAGAACTATTTGTGTTTCATTGCGACATGGATAACAACTGGGATGCCCAACATCACCTGTGTACAGTCACGTGCTAACGAATTGTTTTCTTGTGGCTATGGATGCAGGTGAGGGCTACCTTCTTTGATAAAAACATTCTGTTCTTAACTTGTGGCGGATCTCTTACCGTGAAGCAACATTACCCAGAATTTGGGTTAATGTTTCCCATGTTATACTTTGTTATCTTCATTACCTTGTACAAGATTTATTTTCAAGTGCAAATAAATTATTGTACAAATCCATTGTATTTTCCTAGAATTGTTGGTCTGTGAACAGGTAGTGTTCATTTGCGTATATATATATATATATATATATATATATATATATAATATATATATATATATATATATATATATTATATATATATGTGTGTGTGTGTGTGTGTGTGTGTGTGTGTGTATTTAGAACTGCTACACACACACACACACACACACACACACACACACACACACACACACACACACACACACACACACACACACACACACACACACACACACAGACAGTATTACTTTAGAGCCCCTAGCTTATTTTTGACACATTACTCTTAAAAATTCACTATATTAGGGTCCACACCATGGGACTTGGCCCGTCTATAGCATAGGTAATACGTTTTTCTTGGGTGGTTTACTACCCTATGGCAAAATCGGTCATGAAGGCGCTAGGGTAATTTCCTCTGCAACGTAGGCAGCCTCGCTGTCTCAGAAGGGAGGTCGCTCCACTCATGCTGTTCTGCTCATTACAAGGGATTGGTGGCCCATCTCCCTCCTCTATATCAAGAGGCTAGGGTGCATCTCTGCCCCTAACTTAGCTTTGTTTGTTGTTGTGCCTGCATAAAGTAGAATGGCCTGTCTCTTTTACACTGAAGAACGGAGCTCGCAACACAAACTGCTCAGGATTTTCCACTCTGCTCTGGCGTAATGTCTTGCATATCTACTTTTTAAATGACAAATAATCATTATATGAATGTTACTACAGCAAGATTTTTTGGTGTGCCTTTTTTATTATGAGGATGTCGCTCAATATAACAGTACCTAGTTGTTGTTCCATGGGTCAATGAATATTTATGGGAATATTATTTTTGGCTTGGCTTTGACCCCTACACTGTGGTTCGGGTTACTGGCAGTGCTGTGTAGGTACTGGTCTTAAACACTCTATGATGAAACATTGATACACACACATCCTACTTTATGGTGATGTTATTTTTTTGGCTTTGACCCCTACACTGTGGTTTGGATTGCGGGCAATACTGTGTAGTTACTAGTCTCAAGCACTTTATGATGGTTCACGGTATGGTATATCAACTGTTAACCGTTTTTAATTCTTTGTAATAACTGGTTTGATTGGGGGGCTATTCTACGTTAACACTGGTTTATTGTGGGGTTTGCTGCTACTGCGTAACTTAGTTTGGCAGTTCTTTGTCGATGGTAATCAGACACGCTATCGAGGCTTACCGATCATCTAAACATTTTTACTTAGTACATAGATTTTGTACCCCTATGTATTGGTTGGGTATAGGTACATACTTAGGGGTGGTTTTTTTTGTCCTACTATACAATGGTTCTTAGAGATGATTGAGCCCGGTTGCACAATTTTGTTGTACTTACTACTCTGTTGATTGGGATAGGTTATGCATTGTACTAACTAGATTCGCATAGGTGGTTGACTAGTGGTGGTGTTCTCTTTCTAGTGGCACAATGATATAGAATCGTGTGAGGTATTGGGCCATATTTCGCACCGTTGCAGTACTTGGTCTTTTCGGTTGAGATGAAAATTACATTCACTTGGGTGGATGTTGCTCCTTTTGGTAGCCTTGAATGTTGAGGTGAAACTAACACTGTAAAGCATGATATATATTTTTGGTTCGGCTCATAACCTGGCTTTTATCAGGGCTCCTTGTTACTTGGTTTGCTAAAGAGAGATATATGGTTAGTGATAGTGGGATGATTCAGAGTCCATTTTACCATAATGGGCTTCTGACCTGAAAACAATCTTAAACATAGCTTGATGAGAACTTTAAAATGGATTTTTTTTGAAAAAAAACTTCTTATATAAACTTCATTTGGTAGGGCTTTTTAGGAACTGATAAAACTAATGAATTTTTTTATAAAAAAGAAGAAGGGGTGGATTCAAACACTTGGATTAGAAGGGGTGATGGCCTTCTAATCAAAATGATATTCTTTTTACTATAAACTTTAGGATTTTTTAAAGAAAAGTAAAAGTGATAACATCTTTACATAAAAACTATGGACTAAGCTTGTAAAGGTTTAAAAAAAGTTTGTAACATGGACATGGATAACAATTGGTATAGTCCATTGGTACCTGTAAAACACATCCAAGGCTAACTAAATTGTTGTCTTGTTTGGATGGATGCAGGTAAGGACTCTATCTTATCTTGCAATTTTTTTTTTGGCTTTAGCAAGTTGCCCGTCACAGATTACACATACACTTACTGCAAGGGAAGTTCTTCTGTTATTTATATACTGGAACGAGGCTTCATTCTTACAAACATTGTACAAAGATAATTCTAAGGCTGAGTTATTTTTGTACTTATCAATTCCTTTGTTCTAAAGCCAGTTGTCTTTTGAATGTAAAAAATTCAATTATGTCTTATTATTTATGATAGAACAATTACACACACACACACACACACACACACACACGTATACACACACACACGCACACACACATACTGATGCTATTAGATTAGCTTATTTATGAAGGCCTTGCTACATCAGCACACACGATTTGTCATTTTACTCGTGATTGGTATTTTTAAGAGTATACAACTGGGCATTCCTTTTATCTGGTTTGATCTTGGCGGAGCGTTTGCCCATGAGAGACTTTCTCATTGGATCTTCTTTGGATTTCCTTAAGCTTGCTTGACCCCTATGGGATCCTCCCTGTTATTCGGTTGGTAGATACTTAGATAATTGCAGGACATTTTTATCATAATTGTATGTGTCTCTCTCTCCAATAGTGTGGCTAGGTTCCCTTCCCCACAAACCTTGTGACTATGATGAGCCATGATTTGACCTCTCTCTTGCCCCTTTTAGTTTCTGACTTGAAATCACTTCCTTGTCACTTACAGATGCCTCCACTGCCTCTTGATTTTTCGTCAACGATCAAATCTTTAATGTAAGATCCGTTGGACTTTTTTACTGCTTGCATCATTTTTTGCAACTGGCATTCACTCTAGTCAAGATGAGGGTTTCCTAATCCTCACTTAGTCTTGGACTACTTATTGTTGTTTAGCTTTCAAGAGAAGGAGGTTTGTTTAAATTTCCCTCAAAATTTTTATATGTCTTTCTTTGGTTGGCTATTACTTGCCTATCTCACACTTGGTGGTTTTTGCTATAAGTACTGATTGATTTTCCTAATTGCGTGCTCATTTGGGACGGTTTGGCTGAGGTAGGTAGTCCTCATCTAGGATGGTATGCTATGAATAAAGGGGGAAACATGACCTAAGGGTTTTTGAAACTTATTAGGTAGCATGCCTAAATATTCTTCCTACACTGACCTTGAGATTTCACACCTAAAACCCAAGAAGGGTTTTTGACATTTTTTTGATTCTTGTGATTAAGTGAAAAGCAGTCTAACTCTAGAGTACCCCTAGCCCATGACTGACCTAAACCAATTCCCCCTAGTGCCTATAGTTTTCTTAGACACATTGGTGTTTGGTCAAATATCTCATTTGCTTAACTTATGCTTATTTTTTGATTTATGGTTAAGTTTGTGCCAAAGTGGATTTTTCAACAAGTTTCCTACCAAAATCTTGGCACTAAAATGATAAATTTTTCTAGTAGGATGTCTTGCAAATGTGCACCAAAGGAATGTGGAGCTACTCCATATAAAATTTCATCAAATGAGAAAGGTCATATCAAAGATGAAGATTTGGAGCAGATTGGGGCAAATATCTTCATTGGAACGTTTGAAGAAGTGGACGGAACCAAAGTAAAGGCAAACATCTTCCCTAAAGAGCTGCGGACTATACACAAGAAGGCCAAAGTGATGGATCATGCTAGTTGTTTGTAGTTGGACAAATTTTTCCACCTACCACCATGGGGCACCAACTTCCAAAGAGCACATGAACCTATGTCAAGAATTCAAAACAATGGGAAAGCAACTCACATAGACAAAGGTGGGGCTACATTGCAAGTCAAGATTATGAGTGATGTCATTTCCAAGCACTCCACTTGCTAGCCAACCACCACAGTCTTCTCTGTTAAAGACAAGAGCAATTGACAATAACAAGGCAATCATCAAGCAATGAGGCCACAAGCTCACCTACAAGAATATGATCTATTCAAAAACATAGCTCCAATTATAATTGATTTCTCAGCATCTCAAAGTGTAAAAGCCAACCAGGTACACCGAGCCACTCTTACACTTGGTGGTGGTAATCACCGTTGGCTTATCAAGGCACCTCGTCATAAGAGTGACCTCGATAGATACATTTTGAAAAACCTCATTGAAGCAAACTTAAAGAGCAACAAAAAGAACAAGAGCTATATGAATGTTGGACCAATGCTGACCCAAATTTCTTATTGGGTACTTGGAATGATTGAAGACCTCCTTGAAGTAGAGTCCCAGTTAGATATTCTACACAAGTCCAAGCATAGTGTCCAATCCATGAGGAGTGTGTCAACGATTCCAACAAAAAGGAAGATCAACGGCTCAAGTTCAAGAGCACCCACCACAAATAGTGAAGCCATGGAGTCACACATAGAACTCCATGGGGAGATTAGAAGAAAAGAGCACATCCCTTCAAAATACCAAAAAATTGAAGAGAAAGAAGAAATAGAAGTCTCCCTTATCAAGAAAAAGCCGTAGCAGGAGGAGCACATTCCAAAAATGCAAGTACAAAGATCTATGGAGGAAGCTCAATGACTGAGAGATAGTCAGCATATGAAAAAGTGGCCAGCATATGAAAAAGTGGCCATGAGGATCGTCAAGAAGTTTGATCTTCACGAGACCCTTGACATGATAGAATTGCAATTCAACTGTTACAAAATGGTGACCGGGGCTTGGATCAAGGAAGCTAAAGAGGGAAAAATTGCTGCAGATAAAACAACTCAAGAGATAACAGAGCTCAAACAGTTAGTGGATAGTGTCGTAAAGGACAAAATAAAAGCTACAAACAAATCTAAAGAAGGATAATAAAGAGGCTAAAAACAACTACAAGGATCTAGAAAGGGAAATCAAGGTAAACAACCAATTGCAGGTGGAGCATCAAGCACTAGAAAAGGATCTAGAAAGGGAGAAGAAGAAGTATTTAAAACTCTGTGATTCCTATGATATGGTGAAGCCAACTGTAACATTTAATGGCCTAATAACTTATGTGTAGCGGAAATTAGCATGAACATAGTGGGCATTTCATTAGAATAGATTCCTAATGAGAATTACAAGAGTGCTTGGGTGGAGAGAGCAACAAAAAGCATAACACCTAGTTAGATAGCATCAACAATACTTTCAAAAGAGAGAGAAATTAAGCTATTGACAACAGTTGAGGACCAGATTTGCATGGAGCCGGTCCCCCCTCCAAAAGGCTTTGTATTATGGTTTCTCCCATCAAGAGAGACATTGTACAATACAATTCTTTGTGTTCCTTCAAGACTAGCTAGTGCAATGAAGATGGAAGCTTCATGCACTAAGCAAAACACTTAATCAAACACAACTTGAATTATCCCCGCTCTAAGACCCAAGACCTCACACACCTTCGAAGATGGTGAGAGCTATCAGGGTATGAGAGTAGATTGAGAGGAAGAAGGAGTATCTTACGAGAAAGATGTACATCTCCTCACATAATCACTCATATTAGCATAGCTTAGCTTAGTAATTAGCTTGGTAGAGAAGATGAACATGCATTGAAGCTTGGCTCTTGGTTGGATTTACATCCACATGCCAAGAGAGTGTTGATGTAGGCTTCTATCTCACAAGCTTGGAGTAGGTGATGAGCTCTCCATTAAAGATTGGGAGGAGATAGAGTATTCTTTCTTCACACATGGTCAAGTGTGAGTGTGTGTGTGTCAATGCCAAGCAAAAATCAGCCCCCTCTCTCTCTTGGGCGAGCCCTTCCTGCTAAATTGGTCTGGCTTTTGCCTCATTGGACCTCCCCAAGTCAAGCCAATGGGTGCTAAGCAGCATAAGTGATAGCCTTCTGACATGTGTCCCCCTTTCTCCTTTTGTGAGAGCTTTAGGTAATTAAATAATTAAACTAAACTCTCATTGGACCCCTTTGCCTCCTGGCCAATAGGAATCAGGCAAGCCATTGGGCTCCTGAATGCTCATTGGACCCCTTGGGAGACTGCCCAATAGTCTTCTAGGAGACTTAATTCTCATTGGTTTCTTCTATTAAATGTTTTTAAATTAATTAAACTAGATTTACTCTAGCTTAATTCTCATTGGTCCACTTCAAGGGTCTTCCAATAGGAAATGGGCACACCTTGTGGGCATCTGGTCTAGGGAGCTGACATGTGTCCCTAATTCCCTTTGTGTAAAGGGAGCCTGTGTGTGTGTGTGTGTGTGTGGCTTTCTCTCTCATCCCCTACTAAATGGGCTCGCCCCCTCCTTTGTAGGCTTTGAAGAAGACTTTTGTACACACACTAAGCATCCAATTTTCCATAGGGTTGACCTTTGGACACAACCTTTGAATTTTGGAACCTTAGCATTTTGGAAGTCTTAATGGGCTGAACCTTAGGGTCTTTTTAGCCCATTGTTGCACATGGCTCTTTTTCAGATGGCCCCCCCTTTTGATCCCTATTTTCCCTCCTTTGGATCCCTACTATGGCCGGTCTGCTAGCTTAACCAATATTCTAGCTTTTTCTCCCTTGGTACCTCCCCACATTAAATGATCAGTTTAATATGAGAAAATCATTTAGGAGAATTAGATATTGATTATTATGACATTACCTCTCTCTTGAAATCATAGTCGTCCTTGACTATGGTGTAGAGAAGATAAAGCATATTCATGAGTCCTTTTCTTAGTGGGTAGAGGATCCCTATGTCACCCTACGACATCATTCCTGAATGGATGACTAGTCCATTTGGCGCTTGAGAGCCTGAGCGTGCCGCAAGCATGTCTGCACATCAGTCCTATCAGTCTTCCATAGTAGAGTGACAAGCTCTACTTGGTGTTTCGGAGACGTCGTCTCCACAAACTTGATCTAAGCATGCATACTACTTTATTTTTGTGCACAAATAAAGAAAAAGAGAGTCTGATAAGACAAAAAATTTGTTCATTTTTAACATTTTGTACATTTGCTTACTCTTAGGAAGCATTGTAAGCATTGACAAGGTTTAGGTTATCCTTTAATTGTATGCCTTGCATCCATCTAGCATCTTCAAAAGGATAATTCTTAAACTTAATAAGATATCGTCGGATAGTCTTACCGCCTCTTAATACCTTGTCTTCATGTCGGAGAATGGAGTCGGGCTGCAGCACCTCCTCTTGGTCCTCGATCTCCGGTGGGTCTTCAATAGTTGGTTCTTGAGGTGGCTCTCCTTTGTAAGGCTTTAATAGGCTCACATGAAAAGCATTGTGTATGAGCCAATGATTGGGCAACTTGAGTTGATAGGCCATCTCATTGATTGGCCTAGGAATCTGAAAGGGACCATAGTACCTTTTTGCTAGTGAGGCGGTCCGGGGCGGGCAACAAGAGAGGCGACCTCTAAACACCCCTCAAGGCTCCCATGCTGCTCAATTGGGGCTGGGGCAACCACAAGCACAACACAACAACAAACCCACAGCCAAACTTAAACAAGATAGGGGCACCACCTAGTTATGGTATGCGAACTAGGACGCAAGAGAGATTTTGGCACAACCAAGAAGATGCACCACACAACACACACAAGCAACCTCACACCAAGACACACATGAAATGGACCAGAGAGAGCTAGAGCAAAGGGAAGAGAGAGAGAAAAGGATCTTGGGTAATACCTTATTTGTGACTTGCAAATGAAGATGGTTCGTTATGATGCTATCGTAGAACTTGTATAAAACTCACTCAATGCTTAGTGATTGCTAAACATTGCCAAAACACACACACTGTCTTAGGGTGTGGGAGACCTCTCACCACAATACCCTCTTACAATGGACAAAAAATGGCAATGAAAAAACACACTAAAACACTTTCTAAATCAAGATCAACCGATAAAAACTCAAAATACACAAGTCACCTTGAATTCACCGAACCGTATTGCACAAATGGAAGGATGAAGATTTGAACGTCGAATCACGCCTTTGATGCACCAAACCTCAATTTATTGATGATGAAGGAGCATATACAATAGTGGTTTTGAGATTTGTGGAACTCACGCTCTCTCACTTACAATGTGTAGCTTGAAGGCTTCTCTCACACCAAGAGTGAAGCTCACAAGTGGTTGCTACACCTAAGTCTCTCCTCACGCATAGAGTGTTGGGGTGCTATGTGAGATGTTGGAGGTTGTTTTACAAGAAGGAGAGGGGCCTATTTATAGGTTGGAGACCCCTCATTAAGATTATTGGAAATCCTAATTTACAAGCTAACAAATCAGGATTATGATTTTTTTGAATATCAAAACATTGCGGGCCTTCTTTGTCTGCTTGAGTCATGGGTGTGGGCTCAAAAGAGAGCATTATTGATGGTAGATAAGGTGAAGTAAGTTTTAAGGAAGGGGAGAGAGAGAGAGAGAGAGAGAGAGAGAGAGAGAGAGAGAGAGAGAGTTACTATACATGTCTTGAGGTGAGGTGTCTTTTATGGTTAGGTCATGCTATTTTGTGTTAGTATGTTAGTCGTTAGTAATCACTAGAAAGTTAATGTTACATTTACAATGGGTAGAGTGAGTTGATTTGATGAAGGAAGAGGGGTGAATTAAAAGAGAATCATTGAGATGGTGAAGCTTTGAAGAAGCTTGAACTCACCCTTGTGTAGATTGTGGAAAAAATGACCGCTGGTCTTCTTCTTCTTCTTCGCTTCTTTACGCCGCCGCCATGGTTGACCACCACGATGAAAAGAGGATTTATTGATGAAAAATCCTCAATTTGCAGAAGTTATCATGGTTAAGATGCTGAATTTTAGATATTTAGGAGAGGTAAATGAAATTGTAACATAGAAGCAATAGAGAGAGACATGGAGAGGGTGTATGTATGTAGAGGTTCATAAAAGAACTATAGGGATGAGAGAGAAGGGTAATGGTGAAGAGGGTGGGAGAAGCCATGGAAATTGCAGGTTTGAGTGAGGGAAGGAGAGGGAGGGATGTGTAAGAGTGAGTAGGTGTGTGGAAGGGTGAGAGAAGACTAAGGGCTACTTGTGAGAAAAGTGGGCAGACTGGGGTCCACTCAAAAAATCATAGCTCACGGCTGGTAGCTCCAAAAATCATGAAAAAATTGGAGGTGATTATTCAGAGCGTGGGCTACATTTTCTCTTTTGACGACCGCTCCAAATTCGGAGTGGAGATAGTTGCCAAAATTCTCACCAAAAAGCCTGTTTTTTATGCCTGCAAAAGTCTTTTAGTGGCCCCCTCCTTTGTTGAATTTGTACAATGCATCCAAGAGTGAGCCCCTCCTTTGTCATATTATAATACAAAGCATTCAAGTTGCCCTTGACCCATGCATGGAGGAGGATTATTGGTGAAATAAGAAATATATACATGGTGGGACTAGTGTATGGACTATTCATGGACTTTAGCTCAATGAGCACATGGTGTTAGAATAATGAGTAAAAATAATAATAAAAATATGGAGGAGTTATGGATATGGAAAGATATTGGAATCATATGATATGGTCCCTCCTTGAATTATTTTGGGGTGAAAGAGGAAAAGGTATGCAAGTAAATAATATAATAAAAGTAACCAATGAGTAGAAATCAATTTTTTGTTTTCACGAGGGTGAGGGTGAAAATGTGGGAGTGATTTGTATAAAGGAAAAATATGAGGTTAGAGTATGTACATATTGGCAAAAAATATAATTATGGTGTAAGAGGATGAAAGAAGGTGTACATAGGTTTAATAAAACACACACCTAAGTAGAAATATTTAAATAAAATACCAAAATAATTATAAAAATCCCTATATTTAGGCCATATATACAATGAAATATTTACACACAAAGAGGCCATAATATACTTTTATTTTTTTATTTTTTTTATTTTTTTGGCTCACCTAGCCCAGTGACTAGCTAGCTGAGGGTTTTTAAGAAGATATGGGAAAAGCCCCCTAACTCACACACGCCTATGTACAGTGAAATGGTAGGGATAGCCATAGCGTTTGGGTGAATTTGGTAGGGTGGAGTAATCTAGTATGGCAATTATGGAGAGCCGAAAAACGGCTATCACTAGTTTGGCATAGTACTTTTGGTGACCCGTAGGATTCTTGCCCGTTGTGTGGCTTAATCGAGCCTTGGGAAACTTTAGCAAGACCCAATCGTTTTCTTTAAAGGCTTGGGCTCTTCTGTGTTGTCAGCAGCAGCCTTTTGCCTTTGCTGTGAGATAGAGATAGCATCCTTAATCTTTTGGAAAGATTCTTGTAGGTCTCGGCTATACTCATCTGCAGCGAAGATCTTCCCATGTACTTTAAGTAGCAAGGGACTTTTTGATCTTCCCTCAATTACCTCGAAAGGTGCTTTTCCCGTGGAAGTATGTACAATGTTATTGTAAACATACTCCACTAAGGGTAAGTACTTCTCCCATTGGGATCTTTGATCTACTTCCGTTACATAGGCTTTTAGTAGATCGAGAATTGTTAGGTTAGCTATTTCACTTTGGCCATCCGTTTGTGGATGATAGGTCGAAGAGAAATTTAGCCTTGTCCCTAAATTCTCAAAGAGACCCTTCCAGAAATTACTGGTCATTCTAGGATCTCTATCCGACACTATGGACATTGGCAAGCCATGGTATTTGAAAATTTGTGAAATGAAGAGGGTTGCCATTTTATGGGCTTTGATAGTCTTTTTGACAGGTATAAAATGAGCTTGTTTACTGAACCTGTCTACTATCGTCCATATTCCCGTATTCCCATGGATAGACTTAGGCAATCCAAAGGTAAAATCCATGGATATGCTCTCCCATGGTGAATTAGGGATTGGCAAGGGTTGAAGCAATCCAGGTTGCTTCCCTCTATCAAATTTTGTCTTTTGAGATACCACACATTTGGAAACATACTCTTGTATGTTCACTTTCATGGTAGGCCAATAGAAATATGTTTCAATTCCCTTTAAGGTAGACTGAATCCCTCTATGCCCTGCATAAGGTGGAGCATGAGATTCATACATTACTTTCTCACGTAGTGAGTTAGTAACGCATAGTCTATTGCCATAGAGAAGATAACCATCTTGTAAAGTAAATGGTTCTTCTTTCTTCCCTAATGCAAGGGCTGAAATCACATCTCTAAAATCGGGATCAATAGCATACTCATCTATCATTGAAGATAGATCATTGTGAGTTGCTATGGAAACCGCATTCACTCTCGGTCGTCTTGAGAGTGCATCGGCTACTTGATTATGCTTGCCAGCAATGTGAACAATATGAAAATGAAATTGCGAAAGGAAATTTGCCCACCTCAATTGTTTGTCGGAGAGCTTGGTCTGCGTCATGAAGTACTTAAGACTTTGGTGATCCGTTCGCAGAATGAAAGGAGTCCCCAATAAATAGTGTTTCCATGAGTCTAAGGCATGTAGAACTGCAAGGAGTTCTTTTTCGTATATGCCTAGAGCTTGCTCAACAGGGTCGAGCCTTCGACTCTCATAGCCTATGGCGTGCCCTTCTTGGAGCAAAACAGCTCCAAGGCAATCACCACAAGCATCACATTGGACCTCAAATGGTTTTGAGAGATCCGGTAGTGTAAGCACAGGTTGAGAGATAAGCTTTTCTTTAAGCTTTTCGAAAGCATTGTTCTCCTTAGCAGACCATGTATACCTAACGCTTTTCTTGTTAGGTCATGTAATGGTCCCGCAATTTGTGAGAACTTTTCTATGAAGCGTCTATAGTATGCACACATACCTATAAGCTTCTTAGTTCATGAAGATTCCTTGGTTTAGGCCATCCTTTTATTACCTCTAACTTGGATGGATCCATTTGGATGCCATCTTGAGAGATAATGTGACCTAAATACTGAATCTCTTGCAAGAAAAATTCACTTTTCTTTCGATTAACATAAAGTTTATTCTCTCTTAAAACTTGAAATATTACCTGGAGGTGTTGCTTGTGTTCCTCCAATGAATTAGAGTAGATGATAATATCATCAAAGAACACTCCAGTGAAGGTTCGATGAGGCCTGAACAGCTTCTCCATCAAGCGGTTGAATGTGGCTGGTGCATTGGTCAAGCCAAAAGGCATGACAATGTATTCGTAAAGACCAAATGTAGTACGAAATGCGGTCTTTACAATGTCTTGATCAACTATCCTTATTTGATGATAGCCACTTTTTAGGTCAACCTACTGAAGTAGGTCGATCCTTGTAGCTTATCAAATAGGTCTTCTACCCGTGGAACGGGAAACCTATTCTTGATAGTGATCCTATTTAGTGCTCTATAGTCGACACACATACGATATGTGCCGTCTTTCTTTTGCACTAATAGCACAGGTGAGCAAAATGGAGATGAGCTTGGCCTAACCATACCCTTCTCAACTAACTCATGCACTTGCCGCATAATCTCCTCTTGTTGAGCTTGAGAAACTCTATAAGGAGGTTTATTAGGCGGTGAACTTCCTGGAAGAAGTTCAATTGCATGGTCATCATTACCTCGTTTAGGAGGTAGCTCACAAGGGATGTCGTCAATAAAAACATCTTGAAACCCCTTGAGAAAATTGGATAACTCTAATTCCTTTTGGTTGCTTTTATTTTCTTTTGCTAAAGCATTAGGTTCATTTTGAGAATCTTTAACAAAAATCATGTACACGGAAATAGAGCTCTTTATTGACTTGTTGAAAGCTGGTGTATGTACAATGGGGATGGTGTTACCCATTTCCTTAGCATCTATATACATGTCTTTTTCCCTGAACTTAAAGGAGATTCTCCTTTCAGGAAATTTAACATCGGCAGCCAGGCGGTCAAACCATGGTGCCCCTAGGATTACATCCTCATGCTTGAGAGGAGAGATAAAGAAGTCCTCTTTGTCCACATAGCCTTGGACATGAAGCCTCAATTTCCCGATTAAGGGAGTGACTGAAGCTTCTTGCCCCTTGAAGGCACTGTCTGGGTAGTAGACATCTCCCATCTCGTAGGATTGTATTCCTAGCTTGGTGGCCAACTCTATAGATATAAAATTGTGAGTAGAACCAGGGTCAAAGAGAATAAAAGCATCATGTTCTCTTACCTTTCCCCAAGCATGGCATAGAGGAGATCCTTTGTGGTGAGTTTGGTGAGTCTCCTCCTCTTGGATTTCAACCAAGGAAGCTCTAGGAGGATCTTGGCGGTTGTTCTTTTGGGGACAAGCGCGGTACGCATGCCCTTGTTCGCTGCACTTGAAACACCGGTTATCTTTACGATAACGCTCAAGCTCTTCAGGAGAGAGTTTATTCTTACCTTTATAAACTCCCTTCTCTTTAGCTTTGTTGAAATTGCCCCCTTAGGAGACTTTTGGACATTGTCCTTCCCCTTAGGCTCATTGGAACCTTGTTTTTCGGGGGTTATTATTTCTTTTAACCCCCGTTTGGAAATTGATTCGAGAGGCCACCATAGTATGGTGTATTACCGCCGATATGGTACGTGGCCTTTGGGAGTTGACATACTCCGCCATTTCTTCGGTTAAGCCCGCACAAAATTGTTGCTTTTGCTCTCCAAAATCCAACCTTTTGAAGACAGTGGCTTTGAGTTGTAGGTCCCAAAACTTGTCTACATATTTGTGGATGGATTCATTGGGAGAGAGCTTTAAGCTTCGCCATTCGGTGAGTACTTTGTCTTTGGCATCGGTGGCCAAAAACTGCTTCATAATGGAAGCTCTTAAAGCCTTCCATGTTCGTGGAGCTTCACCGTTGGCTCGTAGGCTAGACCACCATTGTCTGGCGGACTTTTGAAAGTGCATAGCTACATGGCGTAGCTTAGAGGACTCCGTGAAGCCCTCATCTCCAAACGCCGCATCGAATTGCTGGATAAAGGCCAAGACTTTGTCCGTAGCACCAAAGGTACCATCATAGGTAAGGAAAGAGATGCTCTTCCCTCCCTCTTTGAATTTCTTCAGCTTGGACGACCTCTTCCATGCGGCATAGGATTTCCTATGGCCTCTTCTTTTTGATGGTTCAAAGGTTGCACCATCACTTTCTTCAGAAGGTGAAGAATTTGAAGAAGGTGGAGAAGAGGGTGACCTCTTTCTCGCCTTTTTCTTGTCTTGATCTTTTCGTCTTCACCATAGCTTTCATAAGAGGAAGAGGATGAAGAAGATGGAGAAGAGGGTGTCCTCTTTCTCGCTTTTTTCTTCTCTTGCTTTTTATCATCCCTCTTTGAATTATGGCGTGGAGAAGAGTGTGATGGTCTTCTCCGCTTTGGTGGTGATGGAGAGCGTTTAGCCCGCCGTCTTCGTGGAGCCATCTCCGCCGAGGTGGCGGGAGACTCGCTTCTTTCTCGTTCCTTCGGTGGAGGCTCTTGAGTTCTCCTTTGGGAAGGAGATGCATCATCAAGAAGTAAATTCTTGAGCCCTTCATATGGATTCTCTTCTTCTTCCCGAATCGGAGAGAGACCTCTTTTGGTAGTCTCACAAGGAGGCTTCCTAGGTGTTCTCTCGTCATGGTGATGAGCTTGGAGAATCCCGTGAGCACGGAGCTGCCGTTGCACTTCACTTTGGAGAGATGGATTGCCCATGGCTTGTTGAAGCCTAGAAACAAGATAGTTAACAAGCATTGAAGCATCATTAGTAGCTTGCTCATGAGCAAAATCAAAGTTATCAACATTAATTTCACTCTCTTTACTATTGTCAGCCATTCTAACAACTTTTAGGTGTAAACTTTTTAGGTGTACTTTGGCACTTCAAGCCCTAGTTGCTACTCCTCTTTACCCCTTTAGAAAAAGCACTCAAGCTACTGTACCCGCGGCTCGAATACCATTAATTGCAAGGAATAGAAGAGAGGGTCTTTCGACACCAAAACAGCACCGGCTCCTGTCAAGCTTCTAATAGCTCAATAGTGGTTAAGCCGTAGGCAAGCCCTGTAGGACTCCACTATTAAGACCATAGCTCTCGACGGTGATGCCCCGTTAACTGCACGAAGGCAGGCGCACTGCAAGGCTGAAAAATCCCTATTCTACTTACTCACAGGCAATTAATAATACCAACCATTTGTAGCTAGCTTGAGGACCTCCCTTCTTGAGCAAGAAAAGAGAAACCTTGAGCTCTGATACCAATGTAACATTTAATGGCCTAATAACTTATGTGTAGCGGAAATTAGCATGAACATAGTGGGCATTTCATTAGAATAGATTCCTAATGAGAATTACAAGAGTGCTTGGGTGGAGAGAGCAACAAAAAGCATAACACCTAGTTAGATAGCATCAACAATACTTTCAAAAGAGAGAGAAATTAAGCTATTGACAACAATTGAGGACCGGATTTGCATGGAGCCGGTCCCCCCTCCAAAAGGCTTTGTATTATGGTTTCTCCCATCAAGAGAGACATTGTACAATACAATTCTTTGTGTTCCTTCAAGACTAGCTAGTGCAATGAAGATGGAAGCTTCATGCACTAAGCAAAACACTTAATCAAACACAACTTGAATTATCCCCGTTCTCAGACCCAAGACCTCACACACCTTCGAAGATGGTGAGAGCTAGCAGGGTATGAGAGTAGATTGAGAGGAAGAAGGAGTATCTTACGAGAAAGATGTACATCTCCTCACATAATCACTCATATTAGCATAGCTTAGCTTAGTAATTAGCTTGGTAGAGAAGATGAGCATGCATTGAAGCTTGGCTCTTGGTTGGATTTGCATCCACATGCCAAGAGAGTGTTGATGTAGGCTTCTATCTCACAAGCTTGGAGTAGGTGATGAGCTCTCCATTAAAGCTTGGGAGGAGATAGAGTATTCTTTCTTCACACATGGTCAAGTGTGAGTGTGTGTGTGTCAATTCCAAGCAAAAATCAGCCCCCTCTCTCTCTTGGGCGAGCCCTTCCTGCTAAATTGGTCTGGCTTTTGCCTCATTGGACCTCCCCAAGTCAAGCCAATGGGTGCTAAGCAGCATAAGTGATAGCCTTCTGACATGTGTCCCCCTTTCCCCTTTTGTGAGAGCTTTAGGTAATTAAATAATTAAACTAAAATCTCATTGGACCCCTTTGCCTCCTGGCCAATAGGAATCAGGCAAGCCATTGGGCTCCTGAATGCTCATTGGACCCCTTGGGAGACTGCCCAATAGTCTTCTAGGAGACTTAATTCTCATTGGTTTCTTCTATTAAATGTTTTTAAATTAATTAAACTAGATTTACTCTAGCTTAATTCTCATTGGTCCACTTCAAGGGTGTTCCAATAGGAAATGGGCACACCTTGTGGGCATCTGGCCTAGGGAGCTGACATGTGTCCCTAATTCCCTTTGTGTAAAAGGAGCCTGTGTGTGTGTGTGTGTGTGTGTGTGTGTGTGGCTTTCTCTCTCATCCCCTACTAAATGGGTTCGCCCCCTCCTTTGTAGGCTTTGAAGAAGACTTTTGTACACACACTAAGCATCCAATTTTCCCTAGGGTTGACCTTTGGACACAACCTTTGAATTTTGGAACCTTAGCATTTTGGAAGTCTTAATGGGCTGAACCTTAGGGTCTTTTTAGCCCATTGTTGCACATGGCTCTTTTTCAGATGGCCCCCCCTTTTGATCCCTATTTTCCCTCCTTTGGATCCCTACTGTGGCCGGTCTGCTAGCTTAACCAATATTCTAGCTTTTTCTCCCCTGGTACCTCCCCACATTAAATGATCAGTTTAATATGAGAAAATCATTTAGGAGAATTAGATATTGATTATTATGACACCAACTCTTTCAGCTCTCCTTTCCAATCAAGATGTGACACCAATAGCATTTACTTCTTTGTTGTCCTAAGACAAGCTGTGGCCTTGAAACTCTTACTGGACCTGGTACATTCTCCCATAACGTATCTAGGTGGAGTAGGTGATACTAGGATATGTTGTACATACCTCTCCCTAGCATATTCCATGCTATAGTAACACTCTTCTCTCGTATAGTTTGTCCATTTTCTCTCAATTTTGCACCACTTAAACTCCCACGGATCAGACTTTACAAGAGGAGTTGATCTCTCGACCATTTCATCGATAAAGTTTCTTGATTGAAGGTGCTGTTGGTTTCACAATGGACTCACTCATCTGTGAATCACTGTGCTGAGAGGATGTGTCGTCCTCTTGACTCTTACAATCCTTTTCTTTATATTTCTCACAGTTATCCACCAGATAAAGAGCTTCTTTGATCAATTCGTTCAATGTCAAGCTCCTTATCATAAGCAGATCCTTTTGAAGACCCGCATGCCTCATTCCCTGGATAAAGATCAACATCAACTGTGCTTGCGTAGGTAGTTATGCTCTTGGACAAAACTTGACATATCTCTTGAGCTATAATGCTGCTTTGCGTATTGATTCACCCTCTTTTTGCTTGAATCTGTGTAGTTGTAAGACCATATTGTGAGCTATGCCTTTTTGCGAAAGTTCTTTGATAAATTCCTCAACAAACAGCTCGTCTACAATCTCAAAATCCCGTCTTTCCACTGAGTCGAACCATGTAGCCGTGTCATCTTTTAGAATTTATTCAAATCCCACAAATTGTGTCACAAAATCCAAAACTTCCTCTACTCTAATCACTCTTTTGAAGCCCGCTACATGATCTCTCAGATCTTTATCGCCGGAGGATTTCCTGTTTACCCAAATTTGGACTTGGGATGGTTTAGCTCACCGATTGTCTACAAGTTTATTCATAGACTCTCCCAATCCTTCTCTTGTTATTAGGACTTCTACTATGCTTAGGTTCTCCTTCAAAGGGATTGGTCGTTCTCTTGGAGATTAGTGTATTTGGGAGATTCACTTGAGGGGAGGCATGTGTGCCATCTTTGTGATCATTTCATCTCTTGTTATCTCTCTAGACGGGAATCGAGGTGGCTCCCTTTTTGGAATTCTTGTATTTGGTGGAGGTTTTTGTGATCCTTCATTGACCAAATATCCACTTATTTCTAATGCAGTCTATGGATTTGTGCTTTGTATAGCTCTATATTCTCATCTATACTTGTCGACAACTATATATTTCCTTTGACAGTCAACTCTGTATGTATAGACATATAAGAGCTTGTAATATATCAGCTCTTTTGGGTATGGCTCTGAGCACCTATAAAGGTTGACCTCACTACCATCAATGTATCTATACAATCCTTCACTCTCATGGTCTGTCATCCAAACTCTAATAAAAATTTGTCTATATCAACTGCAAGTTTGGAAGATCCATTATGGGCGGACTCTTACAAACAAAATATCAAACATGTAGCATGCATTTTTATTTTTCTTCTGAGTATCAAGTCTCTCTCTCTCTCTCTCTCTCTCATGTGTAATAGCACGGGTATGCTCATTGCCAATGGTGTATCTTTGTGGAGTGGAACCAATGGATTTACATGTAGGAGACATAATGGGGATAGTGTGATTGACTATATGCTACTCTCTGAAGCCATCATGTATCGCATAAAGAGTTTTATGTTTGGTCAATGGACCCCGGAATCCGACCATTGCACCTTATGTATTGACCTTTCATGTGGAGAAGCAACTAAGCATGATAATCTCAGCCAAAGGAAAGAGAAGTTATCACTATGTATGGATTTCAAACGGGCACCAATGTACATCGAAATGGTTGAGCAAAAATTATGGATGACAAAGCTTCAATGTGATGCACCACTGGAAACTAAATGGGAAGCTTTCAAGAAAGCTATTTGTTCTTGTGCGGAAGAATGCTTTGCCATAAAGCATCTCCATGGTATCAACAAAGATAGATCACGCAAAAGGTGGTTTGATAAAGAATGTCAAGATGCTCGAAAGTCCTTGATAAAGCTTGATGCAACTATGGACAAAGACAACTATCAAAGTCATTTGCATACATACAAGGCATTGATTCAAAAGAAGAGAAGAAGATGGGAAGTAAAGCAACAAGAATTTCAAGTCCAAGAAAAGGCACATGCATGTGGAAGATTTTGGATAAACTTGAGAGGCAAGCGGGTTGAGAATTTTGGTAACTTGAGTCTAGTGGATATGTACACACATTGTAGGCAATTATATGAGCAAGCAAATACTGAAAAAATGCCATTTTATGGTTCACTCCCATGTATGCCGTCTTTTTTTACTATTGAGGATGTATGCAGTGGGCTTGAAAAGTTGGCCACTCGCAAAGCGGGAGATCTTCAAGGTATCAAGCCGGAGATGATCAAATGGACGGGAGATTTTACCCATGAGTGGATGTGTGATATGTTCAACCTTGCACTTCAACATGGTATGCCTTATGATTGGAGTACTAATTGGGTTAAGCCTTTGCATAAAGGAGGGGATGTAAAGAATGTAAGCAACTACCGGACTATAATGATTGAGTCTCTTATGGCAAAGTTGTTTGGGTGCATAATGGAGATGAAATTGAGTGATTGGGCTGAAGAGAATGACAAGCGTGCAAAGGGACAAGCGGGTTTTCGTCGATGCCATAGCACCATTGATCATCTTGTCACTCTTCGTGTTCTCATGGAGGAAAGTCGGTTGAAAGGCAAGCGATTGTATTGTTGTTTTGTGGACTTTAAGAAAGCCTTTGATATGATTCCACATAACAATTTGTGGAGAAGGATGGAAGAACTCCAAGTGCCAAGTGAGTTTATGCTTGCGGTTTCTCGAATCTATGAGAAGGTGATTTGTCAATTGCGCATGGGAATAGAAATTTCAGAAATTTTTGTAAGCACTATTGGGGTTAAACAAGGATGTCCATTGTCACCAACTCTCTTTGGTCTATGCATCGATCAATTGGAACAAATGGTACTTGACTTTATACAAGAAGAAGGCATTGAAGAGGTCACTATTTGCAATGCGGTAATCATGCTTTTGTTGTATGCGGATGATGTAGTGCTTCTAGCACACACTTTAGAAGATGCACAAAAGCTTATGGTTGTCCTTGAGAACTTTTGCTTGCATAGTGGGCTGGTTGTAAATTAATCCAAAACAAAGGTTATGCTTGTGAAAACTAACCATAAGGGGAAGCCATGCATTGTGTACAACAATGAGACACTTGAAGTTGTTGAGAGCTTTAAGTACCTTGGCCTTGAGGTTCCATCCAATCACAAGTGGCATGAATGTGCTATGCGTCGTTTGGAAGCGGGAAAGAGAGCATATTATGCATTTGAGAACATGTGTAATGCGGGAAACATCAAGTGTTGGGTTCTCAAGAAGTATCTTTTTGATGCATTGGTGACACCGGTTCTTCTTTATGGAGTTGAAGCGTGGGGCGGGAGCATCTCAAAGTCTACTTGGAAAGAGTTTGAGAATGTCCAAAAGCATTTTCTTACAAACTTTCTCCAAGTTAAGACACAAACACCATATATGCTCCTACTTCTTGAGTCGGGATCTCTTCCAATTGAGGTTATGGGCATGGAAAGGGTTGTGGAGTACATCATAAAGATGCGTCAAAACCCCTCACATCGACTTCCTACAATTGCATGGGAAGCAAGCAAAAAAGTTCAAAAGACGCATAAAAGCAAGATCTTGAGCACGGGATGGA
Organism: Adiantum capillus-veneris; assembly: GCF_014529385.1. Taxonomy (NCBI): domain Eukaryota; kingdom Viridiplantae; phylum Streptophyta; class Polypodiopsida; order Polypodiales; family Pteridaceae; genus Adiantum; species Adiantum capillus-veneris. The sequence continues at coordinate 126,582,750 of NC_140945.1, forward strand.
TGCAAGACATAAAGAAGTGGTTTGGGAGATGGGATGCATTACACTTGCTACATGATGCTGCAATTGACTCTCAAGTGAATGAAGCTTTTCTACAACGCCAATGTATTACGGCTTGGGAGAAATCTGGTGGGTAACGCTTCATACATTACACCACCTATATTGCCCCCAACTACAAAACCGGTTGACCAATAGAACGGTCAACGCAGAGTTCACATGCTTTGAACTAGGCACTTGCGCTACGGCCACGTGCGCCTCTACCACTAGGCCTGCACGCAGACACTTGAGGAGCTACTGCATCCGAGGTGCTCGCCCACCCCGAAAGGTGTGTGACCTATTATGCCGGTCACGTGAACCAGCTACATGAGGGCAAGAACCCTGATACTTAACATTTCTCGAGCGCCTCCAGGCTAGGGACCCTCCGTAGTAGTCTGAAGGACTCTTCAACCGGCTCAAGGCTCCCGTTTTAAGTGCTCTGTGTTGGTTTGTAGCATTTAGATGATACGCATCAATGAGATTATGGGCATGCATTTCTCAACTAAGAGGCCCTTTCAAAGATGGAAGGCCCTACACTTAGTCGGCGACTGTCGGTCCTATGGGGTATGCTCTATGCGATCATGCAACGAGACTATGCCCTTCACTTGCCTTTTCAAGTTTGAGGACCTCCCGTTCGTTGGTTAGTCGCCTAAGTCTGATTCTGATTAGGCCTTTTGGCATCAAAGGATGCCATCAGAAAGCCCTTATTGCATTTAGCTACACGCAAAGACAGGGGTGTGGTGGGGTAAGCTAGGCCAGGCTGCGCTTTTTTGCCGAACGGAGCTTGCGAACGGCTCATTTGCGCAGGATGAGAGAGAGAGAGAGAGAGAGAGAGAGAGAGAGAGAGAGAGAGAGAGAGAGAGAGAGAGAGAGAGAGAGAGAGAGAGAGAGAGAGAGAGAGAGAGAGAGAGAGAGAGAGAGAGAGAGAGAGAGAGAGAGAGTATGCCTATCAGCAGGAAAAAAAGGCAAAGACAGGAAGGAGAAGGATGGGGAAGGTGATGGACTTGGGTTGACACTGCTATGGGTGGGAGGTTTGGTTTGTGCATGGGCAGTCATAGCTGAGCTGGCCTTCAATCCATGGCTGAAGCAAGCAAGGCAGGGATTAAGAAGTCTCTTGATCCCGACTACAATGTGGATGACGAGCTTGACAACAACAACAATTCCACCTCCTATCCCTCCTCAACCTAATGAAAGCAACCCACAATCCAAGAAGGCTGCACCCACCGATGACGATCCTGCTTATTGAGCCTAGTGCAATAAATCAGTTTTTCTTCATTCACAAGGGGGTCCACAATTCTTTAGTAGGCCCAAAACGTCCTGATTTTGTGGCCTTTGTTGTCGCAACCAACTACGGTCATCAGACATTCCTAAGTTGAGGAAGTTGCCTTTGACAGATCACGACCTCACTTCTTTGCTAGTGTTGGAAATTTTAATCATGGGTGACTTTGTACTTTGATTATTCAAGAACTTTTTGTCTTGCTTATATAAGTATTGGTGCGATTTGTTTTTTTTAAAAGAGACAGAGAGAGGGAGGGAGGGAGGGAGAGATTGAGTGCGTGTATGCGTGTGTGTGTGTTTTCTCATGTGCCTTGAACTGGCTTTAAGGGCGCACACCAACATGTGGTGCTAGAGAGAGAGAGAGAGAGGAGAGAGAGTCTCCAACATGACACTCAAAGAAGCGCAACATTAGGCCGGTGACTTGCCAGGATGTATGCTGCATGCGGATCCACCAAAAAAGATTTTGAAAGATTTACACTATCATGCAGATTATTCATTCTCATAGTGATCATGATAGCACAATCTCAACACAGTGAGCTTTGAAGGTAGGAGGTGTTATGGTTTTGGAATGATAGCAGGCTTCATGAAGAATCCGCACTAGCTTCATGAAGGCGATGCAAGTGGTGAATCTCAAGGGGAACATGGCAAAGAATAAACAATCCAAAGGGGCACAATTGGCACAAAGGGTGAAGAATCTGAAGGGGCACAGGTCGTAAGAGAGGGAAGAATCCAGAGGGATACAAATTATGTCCACAACTATATCTCCTAGCAGATGGTGTCTCGTGCTAGTGTTAGCAGATGGGAAAGCACCATGTGCATGGCTACGTCACAACAAATAAGAGGGGGGGGGGGGGGGGGGGGGGGGGGGGGGGGGGGGGGGGGGGGGGGGGGGGCACAATCACTGTGATGGTCCCCTCTCTTTGCAACCAGCCTACAGATGACCTACTCCTGCAAATATGACGAATGCATCAAATGAAAGCTCGATGCAAATTAAAGATTGTTTACCTACTCTACACGCATGGTCAAGTTGTGCATCTTGAGCCCTTGATCAACCTCCAAATTGGAGGAAAGTTCAAGCTAAAAGTAGACACCTACGAGTTAGAATTACAACATTCTAACTAGATTTTGAGCATGGTTTGAAGAGTAAGAAAACTAGGAAATGCTTCAAATTTTGACCTTAGAGTCGATTAATTTTTAGTATGGCCTTATTTTCTTCAATTACAAAAGTGTGTTTTTGGCAAGCCCTGGCTGGGATACCATCTGAAAACACTGTTATTGGTATGTTTCCATGCGATTTTATTTGAGAGGGTCATGTTCAAGAAAGTCGGTTATTGTCTTTCAGTTAAACCATTGAGCTTCCTCCTTGTAAACATGCAAACCAGAAGTACAAGAAAAAATTTACAAGTTTGTAGGATTTTTGAACTACTTTCTATATACTTTATTGATTTTTATTCCCTTTTCAAATGTTTGCAGTCGAGTAATCTTGATTTTCAATCAGCTCAAGGTTAGGTTGAGGTAGACCTTTCCCAAACATGGACCCAATATAGGCGTGACATTGGAGGAAGGAGGACTATCGGCCTTTGTAGCCCTCACACACAAATGCACCTATGTAAGTTTGTAAACAGTTGGCATTTGTGTATGAGGGCTTCAAAGGCCAATATTCCCCCTACCTCCAATATCTAACCGACCTAGCTAAGCAAAGACAAGACAAATAGAAGCACATGATGTTGCCATACTTCACAATGTGGGAATAATAGGGGGAGGAACGATGGCTTCTTGTGACAAAATTACTCACCCTATTAGTAGAAACAAAAATCTTGCGCCCATATCAAACCTAGTTGTGTCAATCTAGTAGAAAGTTATGATGGTGAAAAAAATAGAAAAACTAAGAGAATGAGGAGCTCTTTTTTATAGGATAATTTGTCAAAACCGTTTTGTTTTTCCTCGTGTGGATCTAGCCTTGTGTTCTAATACTAATTTTTTTCTTTATGGCTATTTTCCATGGGCCCTACATTTGTAACTACACCTAAAATAGGAAAAGTTATCCTTTTTTATGGGAGCGTTCTACCATACTCTAACAAAGAGGTTTCTAGCTTTACACAATTCAAATTGGTCTAAAATTGGGAGAGAGAGAGAGAGAGAGAGAGAGAGAGAGAGATATATATATATATTTTTTGTCTGCCTTCACCATGCGTTGAGGGTATTGTCGAGGGTAAGCGCGTTAAAAATCGGACCCAAACTACATAGGGCTCTGGTTAAATATCGGCCTGCTAGGCCGCGTGTAGGTGGGCGTGACTGGCCTAGCCGGTCATGTCGCTTTTTGGGGGGGCAGCAAACATTTTAAACATATGTACAGCATGCGCCATGGTCTGTGTAGATGCATGCACGTAGTGCAGTGGTTAGGGTAGTGCTTCTAGGTCGCGAGGTCGGGGGTTCAAGACTACGAGTGAGCTCCGTGTGTTGACTTTTTGGTCAGCGATCACTTAAGGCTACATTCGACTGGCAACCGGCATGCCTTGCTTTGCCACGAGGCCTAGCATGCCGAAATATAACCAAAACCAACTACATCGTGTCATGCGCTCTATAGCCCCACCATACAATCTCATGCACAAGTAAAACCCTAGCTGGGTTCACTTCACACTCAAATGAACACTAATGCCCGTATCACACTATCACACTAGAGTGCTCGTCCCCTGTTATAGTGTCCTATAGCCAAGAGCTACCACCATTTGAAGCCTATAAAAATGCTTCCCGCATTTTACTTTTTGAAGGTTGGCTAGGTCATGAAAAGATCGTCGGGCTTGCTGGGTCGCCCCTCCGAGCAACAAACTTTCACTACTACCTCGTCAAATTACCACACGCCATCTCAACACATTCGTGGTATGCCTGCCCCAGTGTGACGGGGGCTAAGACTAAAGCCAATAATTGAAAAATACCTCTATCTCGCCAACGGACTTTAAAAGTTATCTCTAACATTGAAATTTCAAATTTGGCTCTAAAATTTAAATTTGCAGGTGGGAATTTGGAAAAGTGAGCAACTCTCATCGAGGAGAACGGTACTCAGACGTGAAGCAAAAATTGCATCTTTGCATTTGTCTGTAACAATAAATGTGAGCCTTGAGGAAGCTAGCATAGGGAATGTTTAGAGCAATCCACGATAATAGGGATGAAGCCCTAGTCTAGTCCAATGAAGATGTGATGCATCAACGGTTTTTTGGCCACTACACTAACACCATTATCTTCATATGGGAGGAGCAACATCTCTTTTATTGCCGAAAAGACTGGCTCAACATCGGAGCTCCTTACTGGCTCCTTTACCTTACTTGTGCCTTATTTCTAAAAGCGGTCATGCAGTTTGCCACATCACTTGCAAAAAAATTAACATTTCACAAAGGCCTCCCCGTGGCACGCCAAAAATGTTGGAAACGCCATCGATGAGGGTGCACATCATGGAACAAAGCAGAGGGAAACATGCCATATTTTCCTTAAAAAAAGCAACAACCGCTTTGAGCCCACACAAGATGGAGGGAAGACACCTACTTATCTGTTGTTTCGAAAGGAACCATTCCACATAACAAAGACCAAACTCGGGCAAATCTTTACCCCCTCCCCCCCCCCCCCCCCCCCCCCCCCCCCCCACACACACCCACCACCACCACCACAAATGGCAGCCAACTAGCTCGCTTCACAAGTTCCTCGTTCACCAGTGATTCATTGTCGTTAGCACCCATTAGTAGTGACATATTGCTGAAAGAAGTATGTTGTTCCGCCTTTTGCTACTACAAAGCCCAAAAACACATGAAGTACATGACAATACTCCATATTGGACATAGATTCAAGCATACCCATGTCCCTCTCCATACCTACCCACGTTTAAAGAAAACAATTATGGGCATGACCAATACATATCTATCAATATCGTTGACATTACAAGTGAACATGCTCATTATCAACACCTTAAGTACACATGGAGACGATGATGCACTAATAATCAAGGAAACATACACTCATGACCATCAGGTATGTGTGTTCTACAACCACATGGTCTATATATGAAGAAGAAAATATAGTTTGAGGGAGGAGCGATAGGCCTCCTCTTGATTGCTTTCATAAATGAGCTGAATTAGATTTCAAGACATATCCTTTCCTTTATGCTTGATGTTACTGTGGCACAAAGTTCTCAAGAGGTACACATGCTGCTGTATGATGATGCCATAATGGTGAACATTGTAACCATTAGCTTCATCATGCATATTATTGACTACACACTACGGCATCCCTACTACATCATCAATACCCAATAGAGGGTGTAGAAACATTGAAATAAAACTTACTACAATGTGCAACATGGTTATGGCAAGGAAACCCTGAGTGGTTTTAAGTGAAGGTGAAAGGATGACCTTTTGCCATATCCAATCAGTTATGCTTGCATCTTGAAGACATGTGGCCTTATGCAAGACCTTCACAAGATGACATAATTTGCAATGAGGGATACGGTCTTAATCATAGGAGAGATACAATCTCTTAGTCCTTATCACAAATCAAAAAACTTGGCATTGGCCCATCACTGGGTGTTTAGTTAAGGATTGTGCATGCCATCAAATATTTCTTCATATGTATAGTAGGTAAAGCAATGCATCTCTATTAGATGGGTGAGCATAAACAAATATATTCATACTTCTTGATGTTTTGGATTTCAAAAACCCCTTCAATAAATTTACATCTATTGATTATTTATGTCCCTAATGTAAAATAAATTATGTAAGACTTTAGCAAATTCAATACCCTTCCATTGAACGCACGTACTATCTTACATATTCCATAGTGGACACCTCGGGTTGGGAAGCCATGATTTTGAAACACAAAAACTTCCTCTCATTTTCCCTTTTCTCACCCCCCCCCCCCCCCCCCAAAAAAAATAAAATGATACCCCCTCCCTTATTAAGCTTGGGAGATAAATTAATGGGGGCCTACCCTTAACTTATACTCTTATGTAACTTATAAAAAAACCCCCCTCCCCTACACTTATGTGGTGCGGTAAGTTTTCCATGGTGAATCCCCCGGGGATAGAGATAGTCTCCTAGACCTTGGTGGTCTTTTTAAAATTGAAATTGGACTTGAATTGCAGATGTTATGAGCAAAATTGTGAAGTTATTGAAAGTATTTGATAATATTTTGTCGATTGAAAGCTTGAACTAACAAGAGAGGTTGTAAACTCATAGCCATCAAGCATTTTTTGACATGTTACAAGTGCTAAAGAGTTTGACCCAACAAGGAAGACCAAATTGGGGAGTAAAAGTTAGCCAATGAGGTAACAAGGTTTGGATTTTGTAAGATCAATTCTTCATGTATTTGCGATCAGGAAGATTGTACAAGAATACGAATCCCAGCATCAGAGACCAAGTGAGCAACCACTCAAATGAAGGTAGTGTGAATCAAAATCCACTACATCCGCTAGAAACCGCAAGAGACTATATGTTTTTACATACAGAAGGGAGAAGTATCCAAGTAGTCATGATGGATAAGCATGACCAAAAATAGTCTCCTATAAACCGTAAGGAGCTAGAACAATAAACATACTTTGGTGGACCAATCCACCAATATTATGTAAATCCTGAGTAAGTTAAACCCACGAAGACTCAAACGAGACCATAAACTGGGTACGTAAGTCCAATAAGAATGAGAGTGGAAGATTCATTTGGGCACCAACAATTCTTGAATGCAGGGCCCATGGGATCAATGGGGTCTAGGGTTTCTTTGAACACACAGAGAGGCAGTGTAGCACCTGATTTGACTTACGCAACTAGAATCCCTTCAACTATACATGTGATTGAACAGAATGACTGGATGAACATATGGCAGCGGGGAGGACACAGATTGTAGTGCCAAGGGGAGACCAAAACTAGAGAGACCGTGTCAAGAGGACCGAGGATGGTTAGGATGGCTATAGAGACAAGAAGCATACAATCATCTCAAGTGGCCAAGTGTGTACCCAAAAAGTATAGTGGATCGGGGGATCCATACACTCATGTTTCAATCTTCAAACAAATGGTGAGGGCTCATCAGGTAACCAATTTCCATATTCAATACGAAGGATTTGGATTGACCCTAGAAGGAACAATCCTGACCTGGTTCCAACCATTAAACAACTGGGAATTCTCAAGCATAGAAAAACTTCTTCAAGAATTTGCAGTCAAGAATGCGCAGAGGAATTCTCAAAGAGAGGAATTAAGCAGAGAAAGAAAATGTGAAGGAAGCCTCGCTTCGATTTAAGCAATACATAAAAAGATGACCTTCTAGAGAGCTACCTCAAGATGAGAGGCTGTCAGTCCTTTTCATAGAGGGATTGCGATATGATACTCTCAAAAACTATTTGCACTTAAAGACATGTGTTACTTTTGACCAAGTCACAAAAGAGGCGCTGTATTTGGTAGACAACTGTAAGGCATATGGGGAGGAGATTGAGGACACATCCAAGAGATGAGTAGCACCTCATCAATCACTAGCAAATCCATGATGAAACTGGGTGGACATAATCCAACTGTTCTGGACGTTGATCAAATGATTGATGACGTGATTAGAAGGATGAACCAAGGAAACAGGACGAACCCAAACACACGACAACAGCCCACACAGAAATGTGACACTTGTGGAGGAGGTTATCTAGCTCAGTGGTGCAACATGTAGCCGAGGCTAGGAGTCTAATATATCGAGGCTGCCTTAAAATCAAGCCAACTTATGGTAATGGTTTTGATACATCTTCGGGGGTTTTTTCATCTCTATACAATTCCTTAACTTCTATATTCTGCTAGTCCCTGTACTGGTAAATTTGATTTCCATTTCATCTGGAAAAGGGACAATCTTAAAATCTCTTCTATAGAATTTGTCAAAAGATTAGTAATCGACCTCATAAATCATCACTAGACACATGTATTAGTCTACTTTACATGATCTTATATTATTCTTCTAATTGCTTCTTGGTATGGGAAGACATCAACCATCTCATTCACAATTTTTCCTCAATGGCTTCAAGAAAAACAAACTAATTAATGCTATCACTAACGTATTTCATTGGACAACTAGCCTGGCCTGAGAATTAATTGCACCAATCTCATTTCTTTAATTAGGCAATAGGCCCATACACAATGGGCCTACTCTTGACCCATTGTGTATGGTACCTGGGATAAGGGCAGGCGCGCGCGCACGCACACGCACACACACACACACACACACACACACACACACACACACACACACACACACACACACACACACACACACACACACTTGTTCATAGCATTTTGACCATGATAGTATCCGGAGGGGTTATGATTGTGTTCTGAATCACTATATTTGGCTTAAAACATATGACATCCAACCATCTACACTCAGTCTAATTATGAGTTAGTGCCTTATGGGAATTTTGCCTTATGATGACTAATGCTAACTTTTACTATGGAGAACACAATGGATAGGTGAATCTATCCACAATGGTGTTTCGATAGCATGGTGCCTCTTAAAGTCTAACCCTGTGGGATTAGTCCCTTCTGGAATTAACCCTTGGAAAGTGAAACCCCTTGTGGTTCTAACTTTAAGAACCTTTTCGTATATCGAGCCTCTTGGCTTAAACCACTGCGGGGAAATCTATGTAATGATGACGGCCCAGCGAGGCTTGTAGCTCAACCTTTTCACAATATCTCATCCTCTCTAGGGCTCACTCATGATCTTAAAGGGGATTGCTCACAACAGAGGGCTTGTAGAGGGTGGTCATACCTGGCTTGCTGTTTGGGTGACGATTGTGGACATGCTTCTGACACGTACACAACCACTACCCCTATATAAAGGTGAGGGGCTCTTCCCTTCACTTAGACTTGGGTCTGTCTTTTACCTATTAGCATAGTATGGTGGATGGTGGTTGCTTGGCTTTGCAGTTCACTGTTACTGTGAGGATTATTAGGATGGCTTCCACTTCAAAGTTTTTCTATTCACCATGCTTAATATGTACTGTGCATATTTACCACACTGGCTTTTTACCACTGATCTAGGTTTGACAAAAACTTGTGCTTATGATACATAGATGATGGTTGATATTTGAAAGGTTGGTATTTTGATGAAGCAGGTTAAGGGAGTAACTCACTCAAATGGTAAAATTGCAAATTTTATATGGTTATAAATACATACACAGATAATACCATAATGGTTTGGTATTATAATAGAAGGTGACTTGGTGGCCTTGACTTGCTAAACTAGATTTTTGAATCTGTGCTTCATTATGCATATATTTGGAATTTTCTTTAGCTAAGGAATATAATATGATAATCGAGATTCTGATATTCACACATCAATAGAGAGTTTTTTGACTGGTACTAATTGCATACATATTATGGTGCTATGGGGGAGACTGTTCTGACTATGCTAAACACTGGGTTATATTCTAGAATGTTATGTGATGGTTCATATTCCTTCAATGAGTATTCTAGAGGGTTATGTGGTGGTTCATAATCCGTCAGTGAGTTACATTGGGATTTTTTTGAGAAAGGATTTCGGCTTACAAATTTTTTCACAAAACCATAAGAATTGATTTACTGATGAAATCTGAGTTTGGAAATTGTAGGTTCTAAACTAGTTATGATACATACACTTTGCAATAAAACCATGATTATCTATTGTTGTCTGGCTTAATCCTTAGATGCTTGTTTGCTTTGACTTACTTACATCCTGTTGTGATTATAAACTAGTTATGATACATACACTTTGCAATAAAACCATGATTATCTATTGTTGTCTGGCTTAATCCTTAGATGCTTGTTTGCTTTGACTTACTTACATCCTGTTGTGATTATAAACTAGTTATGATACATACACTTTGCAATAAAACCATGATTATCTATTGTTGTCTGGCTTAATCCTTAGATGCTTGTTTGTAGGTTCTAAACTAGTTATGATACATACACTTTGCAATAAAACCATGATTATCTATTGTTGTCTGGCTTAATCCTTAGATGCTTGTTTGCTTTGACTTACTTACTTACCTTTTTGGGTCTTGGATATCTCACTTAAATCCAAAAAAAAATTCAACTACAGCTGGCTGTTGGGGGGGGGGGGGGTACTGCCATAAATTATATGTAAACTTATACATACATGCATATTCTAGGTTTGATGCTTGGCATAAAATCCATGTATATTGATATGATTTTTGGTGCTTTATTGCCTAAATATGTCCTGGTCTCTGGGTTAGATTTTACTCTCATAAACTGGCTATATTTGGATATGGTTGGAGATGGCTGGATCTGGCTCTAGCTCTGGCTAGTACATCTTTGGATCTGGCTAATACTTCTTTGGGCTATATTTAGCAATATCTTTTTTATTCTTTGCTGACCTTGCTGGACTTTGTCATGCTAGCCTTGACTTGCAAAAAATATGACATACAACATGTTGGTGATTACTAGGATTAAGGTTTGGCTTTTGACTCTTGGATAAAAAATTTGGTCCAAATTTGATCATGAAAAGGGACAATCTTAAAATCTCTTCTATAGAATTTGTCAAAAGATTAGTAATCAACCTCATAAGAATCACTAAACACATGTGTTAGTCTACTTTACATGATCTTATATTCTTCTTCTATTTGATTCTTGGCATGGGAAGACATCAACCATCTCATTCACAATTTTTCCTCAATGGCTTCAAGAAAAACAATCTAATCAATGCTATCAGTAACGTATTTCATTGGACAACTAGCCTGGCTTGAGAATTAATTGCATCAATCTCATTTCTTTAATTAGGCAATAACCCCATACACAATGGGCCTATTCTTGACCCACTGTGTATGGTACCTGGGATAAGGGCGGGTACACACACACACACACACACACACACACACACACACACACACACACACACACACACACACACACACACACACACACACAATATATGGAACACAGAATTCATGCTGACAAACACTCTGTGATGTTGCACACATATACGGCCATTCAATTCCCACCCCACACACCCATGCCTATAAGGTTGACCCCTTGCCAAATGTTCGACACTTCATGCCCTACTTTCTTGCATTTGCTCCTTGCTTGCCATACTCGGCTCATTGCTTACATACTTGAAGTGTAAACACATCTTCTGACACACACACACACACACACACACACACACACACACACACACACACACACACACACACACACACACACACACACACACACACACACACACACACACACACACACACACACACACACACACAGACACACACACACACAATATATGGAACACAGGATGCATGCTAATAAACACTTTGTGATATTATAGACACACAACCACACAACACACACGTGCTCATATAGTACCATAGAAAAAAAGAAGTAAGTTTTGTTAACAAGCCTCCACTAACCATGCCACAGGCAACAACATCATTGGCGGAAGAATGATAGAAGGATGGATACCTCCAAAGCAGGATATGATGATGGATTTCAAAGACAAAAAACCCCCTTTTTTTCTTCTTTTTTGTCATAGACAAGCCCTTTATTTTGTAACTGGTTTGGAATTCTCCAGAAGCATGTATGCACCCTTGAATTTATAAGGTTTACCTAACATTGAGTAAATAATTGGCATTTATCAGCTTTACCTTGCATTAGCAAATAATTTGTTTATATTCGCATAACTAATGAGTACACGGACCTATGTGTAGTACCAGCACAATCACAAGATATAGTTTAAAAAGAGCTCACTTTACGGGATTGGCTCAATCACACAAAAAAAGATTGTACCTTTTGATACATCAAGTAACAAACTGGATAATATCTCAAAGGAAGATATGATTTTAATATTAATAAAGCTTAAAATAAAGTAGCACACTTGCATAACCTCTAAACTAGGCATATTCTAAAGCTGGAAAACATAAATTGGCAGCGCTGGCATATCGCTCTACAACAAGCCTTTAAGGCAACCAACGACTAGGCCTTTCAGGCACCGCATATCCAAAGCCTATATGAAGTGCAGGTAGCACATAAATTCACCATCACACACAGCAAGCACACACGCCAAGTTGCATACTCTATAGCGCTAACAACTTCAAGTAGCTTGCTTAAGCCAAACCACTCACCTAAAGCTATTGCTTTACACATGCAAGCATGAGCACGTAAGCTTTCCTGTAGCGCTCATATAATAGTACAAACTCTTTACACACACACACACACACACACACACACACACACACACACACACACACACACACACACACACACACACACACACACACACACATAGTACACAATAGACGTAAGCAACAGGGCTCGCAAGAGAAAGCAGCCTCCTACTCTCTCAAATGTCAGCAAAAACCACCGACCTCAAGCAGAGGAGGGCGTAGCTTCATGAAATCCGCAGCATACGACACACTATCCGGGAGGACCAATCTGGCAATATACTGCCTGGTCGTAAACATACAAAAGGTAATTATGTTTCTTAAAAGCATGAATTGGTTGATACACAATCAAGCATAGATATCTGATTTAGGATTATATATATGCATATATTAGCAATGGGGAATATCACATACAGTTGCAACAAAAGGAAGCTCCACATACGTATAAGCAGTGTACGCAATAGGTTATGAATAACCAACACAAGACTAATACATTACCAAGACCAATCTTGGGTATTGGCATACTTATACATACTGTTCGGCATTCATGTACAAAAGCATATACACACAAACACAAATAAGCATCACATTAGCATACAAACCGATTGTATAATATGCATAATTTGAAAGTTGATTATACGATTAATATCTATACACAAAATGATTTGACAGTTGAAGGTAACAGTTTCAAGTGGTACATTGCCTTGAGCACTAAGTGGGAAAGAGGAGCACTATAGATGTCTACTGCAAGCAATAACTAGGTGAATTGATAAAGAAAGCCTCAAGTACAATTTTTTTAAAGCACTGATGCTAAAAACGAAAAGGTTTTTTTCCTTATTGGTTTTTTAAGATTTCTATCTTGCATAAAAATGTATCAAAATTTTGAAAGAGGGTGTATGACAACCTCTTGTGAGGATAGATGTCATTGTGTAAGACTAGTTTTTTTTGAAAAAAGAAAGGTTTTACAAACAAAATGCTGCCAAAATTTTCACAAATTGATATACGTATAAATTGGAATGCTGACTTATAAACCATAGAGATAAGAATGCCCCTAATGCTGCATTTAGTAGAATATCTAAGAATGATAAACTCATATGTGTAACCATTGTTTCTTTATGATTATTGTCTAGCATAAAAATGTATCAAAGATTTGGAAGAGAGTATTTGACAACCTTCTGTGAGGACAGAGGTCATTGTGTAAGACTGGTTTTTTTGAAAAAAGAAATGTTTTACAAACAAAATGCTGCCAAAATTTTCACAAATTAGATATACTTTGTAAATTGGAATGCTGACTTATAAAACATAGAGATAAGAGTGCCCCTAAGGCAGTATTTAGTATAATATTTAAGATTTAACATTTGCGAGTTTTTCATTTCAAGTTTTTTTGACAATTTTAGCAATCTTTAGAGTTTTTTTAACCAAATATGTGTCATAGCATAAAGTATCTATTTAATGTAATTTTCAATCGTCATAAGACTCCATATATGTGTGGTTGACGGAGAGAGAAAGTATAAATTCTAGAGAGATAGTATTTATGCGAGTTACCATTGGAAGAAGAGATCATAAATCCTTGAGAGAGAGAGAGTGACTTCTCTTCTAGAGAGAGAAAGTAAAATCATAGAGTTGTATATCACTACGCAAAGAGAGAGAGAGAGAGAGAGAGAGAGAGAGAGAGAGAGAGAGAGAGAGAGAGAGAGAGGGCATAACGACGGAAAAAATGTAAACAAATAAAATCACCATTTCACAACTCATGCCATTAGAGTCAAATATGCTCACAACGCATGTGATCAGAGTCAAATAATCCACAGCATATAAACATGCGATAAAGTAAAAAATCATGCAGAATAGAGACAACGCTAATTTCAGAGTTAAATATAATCCACAGCATATATAAATGTGATGAAGTCAAAAATAATGCCAGATAGAGACAATACTATTTTTCCCAAGCAATTGCTTTTTGAAACAACATAAGTTTGAGGATGTAAGTACATTCGCAAAACTACCACATGATAAGATCAAAATTAGAGTACAAAAAAGGATAGTCGCCATAAATGTAATGGTCACTCTAAAAGGCAAGTAATTTTCTCCCAAATAGCTTGCAAGATGCTTCATATCTTTTGCTTGAAATTTGAAATCCTTTGCTGCATAAACAATGTTTTTTCAAGATAAATAATCACAAGTATAATAAACCAAAATAAATACAGAAAAACACTTTCATATCATAGATCAATATTCTAGTTGAGTGAAAGAAGCATACCAAACCAGTTGTAATTAAATGGAGGGAGAAATCATCCTTGGTTGTCCAAGAATAAAAGCGATGTCCATTGGTGAGAGGGTTGGCTGATGAATAATCATGTGCTCCTTAGGTTCAAGTCCGAGCACTTTTGTGTACACATAGTACATATGTTTGCATGCCAAAAAGGATTTGTTGGTATTCTCTCCCTTCTGAAAATCCGACACGTGCATGCTGGACTCTGTTTTATATGAATCTCATAACTATTTTCAGTGAGAACTCGGAAAATTACATGCTCTTGAGACCTTTTCACTTCATCCAAAAATATAATTGTCATACTATTACATGCTTCCAATTTCTTCATGGCCTCTTTAGAGATTCCATGCCTCCACTTTTTCTTCCTCGAGCTGCCACCACCTTCTTTGAAGTCGCCAGCAAGAGGTTGTGGATTTACCATTGAATTCTCTGTCCGAAATCCACTCTGATGCAGCGCGGCAAGTTCCTGTGTGGAGATATCTGTCCCTCTTGCTATTGGCCAAACATTTGGAGCAGGAGGTAAATCTTTGACTTGTCTTTTGATTGATTGGGTATGCAAAATATCATGATTACAAAACCATAACCATTGCTCGATTGTTTTACCCTTGAACATTCTTTCGGACCATATACATGGAGCAACAAGACCAATTGAGCGACTATGCAAGATATTGTCACAATTTTTTCTCCCTACTGTTCCAAAAGATTTTCTTTGACTTTGAATGGGCATTCTCCTGAGGGCCCACTGAGTGCGTGGCACATCACTCTCAAACACATTGTTTGTTTTAGATGACAAAGGTGTGGTTGTTTCTTTTTGAGATCCAATATCATCATTACTGTCACTAATTTGCAGCGGAATGTTAGAAATACCTGGTCCTTGGGTATCAAACTTGATTTTTTTTGGTCGACCGTGATGGTTTCATTGCTTAGATTCCATGACATATTCCGGCCGATGGGAGCTACTTGTTCCTGTTCTGCCCCTCTTTTTGCGTTGTACTGTTTCTTTGTCTCCATGCAAAATTGGCTGCGCATACATGGGAGTCCCTGCAACAGCCTCGTGTAATAGATGGGCCACGTTGGTTGGAGTTGGAGTTTGCTGAGATTCAACTCGAGAAAGCAAGGGCTCCATTGTGGGACCCGTTCCTATATAACGCCCAATAGTATATCCCAAACGCTTTGCACATTGAATATATGAGTTTATAACATCTGTTACACATGCATCATACAAGGATATTTTTCCCTTTCCAACTTCACCTGCTAACCAACTAGCATGTACACTTTCTGATAAATTAACATTGGGAATTTGTGCCCGTTCCCATGGACTTAGACCACCCTATGAAATGCAAAAAAACATGAATTAAAATTTATAAATTTCATGTATGAAAAGAAATTTTTCTAAAAATATAGATTGTCATAAAGGTACTTACATCTGTTCCAATTCCTCCCCAGTGTGAAATTCGTTGCTCCCACCATTTAAACCATCTGCTCACTCTTGTGATGCTCTCTGTAGATAGATGTTGTCTCCACCACTTTTGAATTGAAAGTGCCTTTTGAGATGCAAGCACAATGGTCTTACAAGCTCTCCAGTCCTCACACATATCAATGTGTTGATTTGTTAGATATTGAGGTATCCACTTTTTAGCATATTTGTGGAGACTCTGCTCCCATGAAATAGGCATGATCGTTCACGTCCCTCCATGATATTATCTGGCCCGCCATTGAAGACTGTTCGAATATCATTCCAATTTGCACCAGCTTCATCAGACATAAAACCTGCAAAGTCAGCTGCACCATGTCCGTACTTTTCCATTGTTGAATTAAGGCTCTCCCAAAAAATAACTTGAGTCTTTGCATCCTCCTCTTTAGTTTCACATATAGCAATTATTTGTAGTGATCGTATGCTGCAAGATATTCAACATAAACATTTTCACACATCTTCTTTTATTTAATGATAAAAAAATACGAGATATTTAAATACTTAAAGATTACCTTGGATCATAAACTGAGCATGACATTGTTGCCCATCCATCTATTCTATGGGTAAAATCAAAATGTACCCACGCATTTCTCAAGTCACTAGTTTCAGTTCTTTTCATCCGATTTACTAGATCAATCCCAGAACCTGGTCCTTTAGTGGACATTTTAAATAGGAAGCACTTGTCATCCTCTTCACCCTGTCCAGGAAATCTACTCCCATGAAAAAAAGGAAACATGCACTTTTTTTGAAGCAATAAAATATTATCATATCCATCCCCAATAACAACACCTTTACTCTTTCTCTCGTTTGAAACAATTGAAGAAAACCTACACGATGCATCACAAGAAGGATAAATTTATAATAGTTAAAAAATTAACAAATTCAAGGAACCAAATTGAGTTTTCTTACCCTTTGGTTTGAACCAGTGCATCATTTCTTCCAAAAAATCATTGAATTGTACATCGGATGTAGCTTCAGCTTCCTCACCAATCAAGGAGTGAAGAACAAGTTGTTGAGCCACCAACATTTGAATTTTTCTTGGGCCACCCTTTTCTATTTTTAGTACTGCACCTACCAGTTTCCGCACTCTTGAAATAGCAGCCCTAGAGGTTCCTGCCTTAACATTATGACAATGTTTACCAACATGTATTGCCAATCGCGACATTGTACCATCTCTAGGCAAAACATAATAGATTTTGCAGGGACAAGCAGCAACACAAGTAACAACCTTCTGACAATAATGACAAGTTATTGTTGTATTCTCTTCCATTGCAAGGTAGTCATTTTTCACCTGTCTGTCCAAATATCCATGAAAATCTCTACTATTGAATTCTTGTTCCTTAATATAATGAGGACACGTTGAATAATTACACTGCATGAATCCCAAACAGTGGCTTAGACGAATTGTGCATTCTATTGCCATGGTTGTCACAGATGGGCCAGTCCACAAGTGACCATCAAAGCGTTGTTCCATCCCTGTCATTCGTTTTGTTTTATCCTGAGTCGCAGGTAACTCAAAACACAAATTTCCATCATAATGTTGTGGAAGTTTAGCAACTTGCAAAGGAGCTTCACATAATGTTAACAGACCATTTAACTTTTTTGCCCCTGGATTTTGTTGAATCCAAATGATGATTGACTGAGTTTTGAGCTGTCCTATATCGTCACCACTACTTTCAAGATGCACAATGCTTAAAACATCTTCAGATATCTCTTTGTCATTTCCTTTCTCATTGTCAGATACCTATATAAATGTGTCTGAATGAAGCATCTCAAACAAGCTCGAAAAAGAACCATCTATTAAGAAATGCTGATGACCTTCTATATCCCACTGTGGTTGCAGCAAGACTTTTGTTAGGCCACAATCACTTTCAATAAGAGCAGATAGTGACTGAAAATGGCAAGATGGAGGCAGCAAACTCTGCAAATAGTAATCACTAAGCAACAATGAGTTTCCCTTCAACTGAATGTCGCGGTTGACTATCTGACCACCAACCTTCCAAGTTATTGTTACTTTCATGTTGGACATATTCTCTCAAGCAACAGATTACAGGGTGGAGATGCGAGAAAACTGTGGTGGATTAAGTGAAGGTGGTGAAGGTTAATGAAAGTTAAAGATAAAGTGAAGGTTAATGAAACTGGTGAAAGTTAATGAAAGATGTGAAGGTGAATGAAAGTGAAAGATTGGTAGGTAGACGAAAAGACAGTTGCATAAGATCTTGTGACGGCTCAAAGAATAATGAAAATCATAATTGAAGAAGTGCATTTAATATATGACGGTTCTGAATGTATGTGCAGTGGAATATGTCATCAAATTTGAGGGGCCATTTAATTTCTAAATGGTGGTTCAAGGACTGCATTTAATGCAGTCTAATAGTGTCTTCATCTTTTGTGTATGTGTGTGTGTGTGTGTGTATATATATATATATATATATGATTGTGTGAGTGTGTGTATAAAAAACGTAACATTCTATATGACTGACTTTGTATAAAAAACGTAGCAATTTTTTTAGTTAAGTGTGTGTGTTTTTGGTAGTGTGTATATATAATAATTTTAGTTAAGTTATATACATTATTGTGCGTGTGTATAAATGATTTTGTGGGTGTCTGTAAACAACGTAGCATTTTATTAAGTTAAGATATTTAAGTTAAGTGTATGTGCACATAGTTTAAGTTAAGATATTTTTAAGTTGAGTGTATTTAAGTTGAGTGTATGTGCATTTTTTAAAGTTAAGATACTTAAGTTGAGTGTATGTGCACATAAGATATTTAACTGTGCACATAGTTTTTACATTTTGTGTGTGTGTGTGTGTGTGTGTGTGCATGACTTAACTTTAAGAATGCTACGTTTTTTATACACACAAACACATACAATCATTTTTTTAAATATATGGTTGTGTGTGTGTAAAAAACATAGTATTTTTTTAGTAAAACTATATATATGAATCCATTTTGTGTATATCTTTGTGTGTGTATATACATATATATATATATATATATATATATATATATATATATATATATATATATATATATATATATATATATATAATATATATATAAAATGAATGTGTGTGTGAGTGTTTATACCACAATATCATTTTTGTAATATATGGTGTGTGTGAAAAAAGTAGTAGTTGAGATGAAAGTGGAGTGAAGTTTAAATGGAGTTTTAATTGAGATTGAAGTGGAGTGAAGTGAAAGTGAAGTTTTTCTGTGATGAAGGAGATGAAAGTGGAGTGAAGAGAAAGTGAATTTTTGCTGTGAAGAAGAAGGAGTAAGAGAAGACAAGGTACTGTGTGTGTGTGTGTGTGTGTGTGTGGATTTTCTACTCACGTGTGAGTGTGTGTGTGTGTGTGTGTGTGCTTACCTGCGCACGCTCGCCCGATCCATCGGAGGAGGTCCAATGGAGCTCCTATTGGAACTCCCCCATGCCTTGAAAGGCATGGTGAGAAGGCAACGCGCGCGCTGCCCTCTCACCATGTCTTTCAAGGCATGGAGGAGCTCCAATGGAGCTCCAGTGGAGCTCCTCCATGCCTTGAACGGCATGGGGGAGCTCCAATAGGAGCTCCTCCATGCCTTGAAAGGCATGGAGGAGCTCCAATGGAGCTTCCATTGGACCTCCTCCGGTGGATCGGGCGAGCGTGTCCAGGTAAGCACACACACACACACACAGTGATACACACACATCAAAACACTTGCACACATAGCACAAACACACACACAGTCATGTATACGCACACACATTACACTTGCATACACACACATACATACATACATACACCCACATATATAAACACTTGCATTCACAACATCAACACACTTGCATACATACACACATACACATATAAACACTTGCATTCACAACATCAACACACTTGCATACATAGCACAAACACACACACAATCATGCATACAGGCACACACATATTACACTTACATTCACACACACACACACACACACACACACACACACACACACACACAATCATGCATACATCCACACACACACACACATATAAACACTTGCATTCACACACATCAACACACTTGCATACACACATATTAAACACACTTAGAGTAACAATTACAATGATGTAAGAACAGGTCGTTGTAGAGAAGAGGTATACAAATGTCAAAGTGGATTTGTATTTTTCCTTGCCATGAGCAAGTTGAGAATGGTTTTTTTTGTAATTTACATTTTACGCCGTTATGCTGCCGAAATTTAGAATTTTATATTTGTATTGTCAAGCATATACACACATACACATATATAAACACTTTTATTCACAACATCAACACACTTGCATACACACACATATTACACTTACATTCACACACACATAATCTTGCACACATCCACTTGCATACACACACATACATACATACATACACCCACATATATAAACACTTGCATTCACAATATCAACACACTTGCATACATACACACATACACATATATAAACACTTACATTCACAACATCAACACACTTGCATACATAGCACAAACACATACACAATCATGCATAAAGACACACACATATTACACTTACATTCACACACACAATCATGCATACATCCACACACACACACATATAAACACTTGCATTCACACACTTTAACACACTTGCATACACACTTACAGTAACAATTACAATGATGTAAGAACAGGTCGTTGTGGAGAAGAGGTATACAAATGTCAAAGTGGATTTGTATTTTTCCTTGCCATGAGCAAGTTGAGAATGGTTTTTTTTTTTAGTTTGCATTTTACGCCGTTATGTTGCCGAAATTTAGAATTTTATATTTGTATTCATTGCTAAGAAGATTTTTGTTGTTTGTGGTTAATAGATTATGGCTCGTACACCATCTAAACGTGGCAGGACAGGTATCTCTCAAAGTAAGTTCAAATACATTAAGCTATTTGTTTTCTTTTCTTTTGTCTCATCATACTCACTAAACTATTTGTGTTCTTATTGTTTTTTGCTTGTAGGAGTAGGATACACATTAAGGTCTGGCACTACAGGGCATAGGGCCAATGCACGATCTTCCATTACTTCTTCCAATGTCCATCGAAAGGAGGATATTTTGGGTGATGTGCATGAAGAAGAGGATATATTGAGTGATGTGCATGAAGAAGAGGTGTTCATAGATATTCATGCTACACAAGGTGAATTGGTGGCTCACAGCGTGTCTGAAGAAACAACAATTGTTGCTAAACCTCCCGATCATCCAACAGTATTTGGAAAGGATGTTCATGGTCGAATATTAGAGGAGATTGTAGAGGGTTTTATTGTAAAGAGAGGTGGGGAACCTCCTCGAATTCCTCTTTGTAGATTGATGGAAAATGAAGCCATTAGAGCGGTGGGTCCAGGCCCTGAGGGCTTGGTGAAAAGGTTTGAGATGTCTGGATACAGTGTGCTTGGAGCTCCATTTCTTGTGTCATTTAAGAAGCCAGGCCATGATCAACATTATGTTTCCGACTTAGACAAAGATGAATGGGGGCCTATTTGGCGAGAAATAAGCGATGATTTTGATAATTCCCTTCCCCTTGAGTGGGAAGACTTAAGGGGAAAAAAATTTATCGTTTGGGATGGTAATCACCGTTTGAAAACTTGGATGTGCTTAATAAAAACACGTAAGTGATTTCTTTTTTGTTTAATGTAAAGTTGACTTGTATTACTCTATGCTTTCTAATTTTCTTTTTTTTTGTTGTAGAATTTTCAATGATAAAGTGGAGACATTGTTCTGTGAAATGTCAATTTGTCTTTGTCGATAGAAGTGCAGAGGGGGAGCTTATGCTAGCTTTGCGCTCTCAAAATGAGTAAGCACATTTGTTGTTTTGAACGTTATTGCTATTACTTTATCGATGTCATTCTACTGCCATTTAATTTAAGATATTGTGGTTTAGGATTGGTAGAACCACTGTGAGCACAAATTTTAGGCAGGAGATCTTCTTGTTCCAAAAACTGGCTGTGGCAAGCAAAGATTCTTTAATGAAAGACTTTCCCCAAGATTGGATTCGAAGGATAGAGGTAGAGCTTGCTTGTGAGAAGAAAGCATCTAAAGGGAGTTGGTACAACGCTCCTGCTCTTTTATTAGCAATGCTCATATGGAAGGTATATTTTTTTGCCTTAAAGTACACTTTTTATGTAATTTCTAAAGCTTGACATTATTTTGTAAAATCTTACTTTTTTTTTTCATTTTCTCTACAAAAGGAAGACTTTGACTTGTCTCTTATCAAAGAGATGCAAGAGATCAATGATCCCTCGATTTCACTGCCAGAAAAGGAAATGGTTGCTCGAGGAAGAGTAGAAAAAATATTCAAAGAAAGAGCTTATAAGGTAAACACTTTCTCTTCTCCCCGTTTATGTTTGAATTTCTACAAAATTGTAAGTAAGAAAGTGGCCGTAATAGCTTCAAAGTATGTGGCAGACAATGGGTGGTACATCACCCTAAGCTCCACTGATCACTTTGGCATTGTGTCTAGCCATGCCATCGAGATGGGATTCAAAATGATGCACACCATCCTTATTTTGATCCCCGATGGTTATGTGCGAAAGACCATTGAGATTGAGAGAGTAAGTAAATTTATTTGTTGATTGAAAAGAATGCTTGTAGTTTTCTTCAATTAGATCACATTCTAGTTGTAATTTGTAGGTGGAAACACTATTGCTAGGATTGTTTTATCGTAAGGGTCAACGTCCTATCTACGATCGACGAGATGGAGAGAGTGTGGACAACAACTCTTTCGATGCCAAGTCCGGAATACTGGTGGAGCGCGTCGACGGAGAGTACATTGGAGGACACACTCTTAGAGGTGCTGCCAAGCGTAGCCTTGACTTCTTTCGGTAAGAATATATGCTTCCTACTATGCGTTATTGGACTATGTTACATAAAGTAAAAATACGCATATTTTTTGCTTTTTTTAGCTGGCTTGTGCGGACATTTACTGCGGAGCACACCTACATTGTTGATATGTTTTCTGGATGTGGTGGCTTGGGCAATGTTTGCGTTGAGTTTTCTAGACACTGTCTCTACATAGATAGTGATCCAGAGGTCTTCCATCAACATCTTTCACGCTTCAAGGCTCCATGTGTACGTGCTATTTTAGCAGTTGATGCAGATAGCGATGAGGAGACTGATTGGCAACAATATGAGCCCGGATCACATTGCCCTTGATTGACATCAACATTGGTATTATCTATCATTTTTTCTAGTTTGTGATTTTTATGGAACGACGTGTGACCATGGTGTTTGGGTGCCACTTTTTTGGTATTACTGAAGACATGTTGTTGGTGTTGATCGTCCTTATCAATTCAGCCATGATTTCATATTTATTATACTAGATAGAAGTTTGTTGAGAGCTTTGGATTTACCAAAGTAATATACCAACATATGCTTTTTTGCTTATGTAATTTCTTCTTCCCGTGAGCATTCGCTGCTGCACGGAAGCAAGTATGGAATGAGAATTTTTTTAGTTTGAATTTTCATAGCGTTATGCTACCGAAATTTTGATTGCTTATCAATATCATCATGCTTTTTGTTCATGTTTGAAAACATAATCATGATTTCACGTATACAGAAAAGTTAGTCAAGCTTCACGGAAGCAAGTATGGAATGGAAAATTTTTTTGTTTGTATTTTCGCGCCGTTATGCTGTCGAAATTTTGATTGCTTGTGAATATAATCATGCTTTTTGTTCATGTTTAGAAATATAATCATGGTTTCATGTATACACAAAAGTTAGGCAAGCTTCACGGAAGCAAGTATAGAATAGGAAAGCTTAACAAAAGTTAGGCAAGCTTTCACAGAAGCAAGTATGGAATGGTTTTATTTTTATTTTTCACGTTGTTATGCTATCAAAATTTCATTTGCTTGTCAGTATTTCTTTACACTGTCGGTCTAAGAATATATATAGTTATATATATATTATTTATATTATATATATAATATCTTTTTATTTATTTATTTATATGTGTGTGTGTTTATGTACGTAAGGAGATCTTCAACTCTGTAAAGTGTTTTTAAGTACTTGTTTATACAATATATATAGTTATTTATACGTGTGTGTTTATGTACGTATGCAGTTCTTCAACTCAATAAAGTGTTCTTAATTACTATTTTATATGCAAGAGTCTATGCGTGTTTCATTACTTTGAGGTCTTCGCCCAAACAAGTACAACCATCAATATTTTTTAGATTCCTAGTTTCAAATTGGCTTATTAGGCATTCATCCTTGTTTGCAACAACACCTACATGGACAGGAAAGTATATTCTACTAAAAGTAGGGTAAATACTAAAGACATGCTCATCTTTTTCTTGCATTATATAAAAAACTCACATAGATTTTCTTTACATTTTTGGCTTTCAAACAACTTGTAGTTACATTTGACGGTTCAGTTTAGCTACAAGATATCAACAATACCCTAAATTATGACAGATCTTGAAGATGTGTTAGTAGACCAGGCCGATTAAAAGTATCACAGCTACTTCAATAATAATAAGTCAGACAGAGACATATGAATTATTCTCGCCAAGGCACTGAAGAGTGGAACATCATCATATAGTTAAAATAAGCATCATATAATTAAAATAAGTTGTTTACATGATTACGTAGGGAATCAAACCTGCACACACACACACACAGTACAACTTGCATCACACTAGTACAATTTATCATGTGCTAGTGCATATTTATTTAACTATATTATTTAGTGCATAATTATTTAAATCTTGCCTCAATCTTCTACCACATTAGAGCCAGAGATGTCGACCAGGTTGATTGTGCGTTTGCAGACAAGCAAATGGTCAATCTCCGCCTGTAAAACGGCCCTTCGAGAGCTATCTATGTACCCCCATGTCTCCCACTTCCCCAGAGCTTCTCGCATTGTCTCAAAGCCATCATTGAGTTCCCGGTCTCCAGTGTTGCGAGCGCGATTAAGGTGGTTGAACATCCGGATCGCCTTGTTTGTGTCACGCTCTCTTTGTGTAAACGTCTTCTTTTCTTCAAGGGGTGCGTTGGGGGGGAGTTTGTGAAGCTCTTCATGGATTTTTGCAACTACTTTATTACCAGTACTAGCATATCCTATAGGCATTGTATAAGTACAGGGAAAATGAAAAAATCTCTCTTGATTAGCACCTCCGATTCACTTGTGCAGCATATGGTGCCTGCCTTGTAACATTTATATAGGCTAAATCACCATGCTCTCAAAAAGCATCGATAGTGATGGAAGAGTGGCATGTGTTAGTGACATGAGGGGTCCCACGCAGCATATGCTAACTGCTAAATTGGAGCGTGCAATAATATATGCATGATTTGTCAATATGAATATTATAATCGTCTACTACTCCACCACTAACTTTTAAAGTGGGGTGTGCAATAAAATATGCATGATTTGTCACTACGATTATTATTCCCCTATAAGATTTATCAGCATCTAAAAGTGCAATGAGTAGACAACACTAAGTGCCTCTCTAAGGGCTCGGGAAACACTATGATTACTATTCTTCTATGAATACTATAGGCATATAATAGTGCAATGAGTAACCACCACAAACTGCCTCTCTAAGGGCTCGGAAAACATTATTTGTGGACCCGGCTTTGGAAAATTTTCACACACATATGAATAGGAAAACTCTCTCTCTCTCTCTCTCTCACACACACACACACACACACACACACACACACACACACACACACACACACACACACACACACACACACGTGAGTAGAAAACGTGCACACAACCTCCTTCTTCACAACAAAACTCCACTTTCATCTCAATTAAAATGTGGGATATTTATAAAATATATAAATTAAACCAACACATAAACAATTCTATACCAAGATACTAAATGAAATAATTTGAACCGGCTTGAGAACCTTCTTGCCCAAACTTGAGCCGGACTTTTTTCATTTTGAACCTATCTTTCCTCTCTCCCCCTCATCTCCCACTCTCTCTCTCTCTCTCTCTCTCTCACACACACACACACACACACACACACACACACACACACACACACACACACACATGTGAGTAGAAAACGTGCACACAACCTCCTTCTTCACAAAAAAACTCCACTTTTACTTAACTCCACTTTCATCTCAATTAAAATGTAGGATATTTATAAAATATATACATTAAACCAACACATAAACAATTCTATACCAAGTTACTAAATGAAATAATTTGAACCGGCTTGAGAACCTTCTTGCCCAAACTTTAGCCGGACTTTTTTCATTTTGAACCTATCTTTCCTCTCTCCCCCTCATCTCCCACTCTCAGGCTCTCTCTGTCTCTCTCTCTCTCTCTCTCTCTCTCTCTCTCTCGTTGTCGGTACTCTCACACCCCGATCCTATCTCTATTTCACAAGTATGTTTTTCTCTCTCCGTCTAATCCTTCTTCTCTCTCCTTCCCTCGGTACTTATTTAACATACCACAACGCCACCTTAGAGAGCATACATATGAGTGGAATCCATGCTTCTATAAACTCGAAAAAGCATCACCTGTAGCAAAAAAACACGAATTGATTAACTCGCAAATAAAATTAACCCTGTTAAAGTCATATGTGTAACCATTGTTTTTTTATGATTACTATCTAGCATAAAAATGTATCAAAGATTTGGAAGAGAGTATATGACAACCTCCTGTGAGGACATATGTCATTATGTAAGATGGGATTTTTTGAAAAAAGAAAAGTTTTAAAAACAAAATGCTGCCAAAATTTTCATAAATTAGATGTACTTATAAATTAGGATGCTGACTTATAGAACATAGAGATAATGATGCCCCTAGGGCAACATCTAAGTATAGTATCTAAGAAGGCTAAACTAATATGTGTAACCATTGATGACAAACAGGGGTACAGGCAAACAACTAGGATGAGAATCACTCGAGATGTATTTAAACTACAACAGATTCAGGACAAGCTCATGACATCACATAAAGAGAAAAAGAGAACCAAGCCAATAGCAACTAGAGACCCCATCTCCAAGCCATGTAAACCCATAAAAACTTTCACAGACCGTAGTCGACCCTACTTGCATAAACAAGCGAAAGAAAACATAACATATGATTAGGAGTAAGGTTGGGGGTCCAGGGTGTGACAACAATAACAAGCAGTGGGGATTTCTTGATATACTTGTCACCCATTTTGTGCAAATTAATTCTAATTAATTTTACTTGTGGTTGGTTGGTAGGTAAAGCTTCCTGCTTTCATCTGATAGGAGTTCCGGCTTAAAGCTCCTGCTTTTTCATGTATCGAAGTATCTTGTAATAAGTTTTATATCAAAAAGTTATACTTTGCTTTGTTCTTTTCACAATATGGTAAGTGCAAACAGTATTTAAGTTATCTCAGTATATGATTCTAAGTGATGGGATTTTACAATCAACCCGCTTGGGATATGGAATAGAAGAAGGAATTCCTATTCCACCTGTTGTATAATTTCTTGTTTCAAAGGTGTGGAATTTCACAAATCATTGCTGGACTTTGAGAAATAAGCTATAAACACCCACTCTATATCAATATTAAACACTGCTTCTATAAATGAATGGCTCTCCTTATTGATTCTTTCTCAAAAAGATAAGGATAAGCTTCTAGAGGCCTTTAATACCTTCTTAGCTAAGTTACCCATTATTGATGCACAAGATAGTTCAGATCTTGATTTTTATTTTACTTCTCTACCCACTATTGTGAAAAAGTTATATTTTATCAATAACCTTCCAGCAGAAATCAAGCACTCAGAAAAGGTTATTAATCCCCTTCTTGATCTAGATCTTTTGGAGGAAGAAGAGAAGGAAGTCCTCAATTTTTTGGCAGATGCAAACTGTTTATCCCCCGAAAGAGTAGTTTATAAAGTCTTTTCAGAGGTAATCCCTTTACTACCACCCAGGCAAGTTGAGTTGGATGCTATTTGACTTGAGCATAAGCTCTGGGATTATGAAATTTTGAACCATTGGGCACCTTTTACAATTTCCTCTCTAGGGTTGTTGTGTAGTATTCCCACCAATGTTGTTGAGCAATGTAAAACCTTAGCCTTACATTCCAAACATCTTTTGGCACAAGATGTTCTCTTCGAGCTTAAACAAGTCAAATTATCAAATGTCGATGGTAAAAAATGTCCAAGCTCTTCAATCATTGCTCGCACCAAAGGACTCTCTCTTATGGACATGGCAAAGGATCAAAAACGGTTTCTGAGAAACTATTGGAATTCCTATAGACCCTTCGTTAAATGCCAATGCAAAAGGGTGGATCCAAACTCCAGTTGTTCCTCTTCAATCATTTGGTTTGATCAGTTTTTATGGTACGTATTCCAATATTTACCAAAGTTTTTTCAATTTTCATCCGGACCTGCCCAGGTTTATGCCTTTATTGCATGGGTGGCGTCATTTCTAACTGAATTAAGGCATGCGATAATCATCTATTATCAGTTTCATGAACACATGCTAGAAGCAGCTAAGGGACTGGTCTTATACACACCTGGGACTCCACTTCTTCAAAAGCTACACAACACAATTGTTTCCAACACAATCGAAACCCTACTCAAACCACCCAAAGGCAAGGAGCAACTAAAGAAGATCACACACACACCAAGTAGCATGGTGTCAACAAGAAAGAAGCCAAGGCAATTCAGAGGATCTGAAGACTATGGGGATACTCCCAAACCACTTGAATACCCAAATTCTAAAGACCAGGTACATTTACTTATTACAAGAAATAATGGATTATTACATTTTGAACGCAATGTTAGGATGCATTAAAGATTTGTTTACATTTTTTGGGTAACAAATTTATGGACTTTATTAATCCTCATAAGTTTTTTCAAACATTGATAAATGATTTTCACATCAATAAAGAAGTGTCTAAAATGAGGATTTGCTTTGGTTGGAAATATACCAAAAACTTGAACCATACGCTATACAAACCATTTTCTGTGTTTGCCTAGGAAATTGATGAAGCACAACCATGTGGTTGTTTAACTCATACAAGGTTTTCCAACTTTTTAGTTAACTTAGAACCATTCGGAAGACATGTGATCACCACTAACCCTAGCATAGCTAGACATAAAACCTTCCAAGAATTTATCAAGAAAGGGTTAAATCACATACCATTAATACCAGTAAACCCTAAGTCAATAATAAAAGAACTTAGCAATGTATGGAAGACCTTATGTATCCTTTTAGGATGCGAGGATAGTAAAACTCATTACAATTATATCCAAGGTTCAGTTAATGAGATGTTTTCCCAAAGATTTCCATTTTATAGGCAAAACCAAACTCCCTGGTACAAGAACACAGACATGATGGATGAAATAAATTATATTTTACAATATTTATTTATATGCGGACTGGATAAATCTACGCAAACTCCAGTATTCATATGTAAGAAACTCATTCAAGTAGCAGCAAGGAGAAGGCTGGAAAGCCCCGAATTCCATCTCCTTTCTTCACAAGAGGAGGAAATTTGCCAAGCCATAGGATCTTATACCCAAGAGATTGGGTTAGAAACACCATCTATGTTTTCTCTCCCATATCTTATGGGAAATTATAAAATCCATAAAATGAATTTCAGATGGATCACTAATGCGCATAATTGTGTATTTACTCCTGCTACAACTATAATCACCAAATTACTCAAAGGACTAATACAAGGGTTTACAGAATACACCAAAATTATACATAAAAAACTACATTTTTTTTTGGAACACAAAACAACGGGTATTGGATGATTAATAATCAGTATCATTTTTTGATTAATCTACCAAAATGTATTACAAACATTCATTCCTTTGATAAAACATCCTGTTATGAGGCTATCCCTCATAAAGGCACGCATGGATTTCTTGAGGTACTGGACAACATTATTAAACTCATAAAAACTATGAAATATCTTGGGTTTAAGAAAAACCGCAAACAGATTGTGCTTACAAAAAAGAAAAGTGAAGTGGTCTGGACATTTGAGTATTTACATAACATCAATGAGTTTGTTCTTGACAACTATTTTACAAAATTAGGCAAACATATTTATCACCAAGAAAAAGGTATACCAATGGGATATAATTGTTCACCATTGTGGTGTAATTTGTATTTGGCATGGTATGAAATTGAATACATAAAAAAGCTATCCTGGTTTACACGATTTGATATGATGAAGGCATTCTTATATTCATGGAGGTATATGGATGATTTGCTATTTGCTAATAATCCATTTATTTCACAATGTCTAAATCAACAAAAGCCTTTGTCCCAAGAGGACCCCTTTACAATTTACCCTTTGGACATTATTGGGATTAAAGCCACACACAAGACGAACCAAATCACATATTTAAATACACACATCCAATTGTACGAATCAATTGAAGGGGAGTATGTAACATACACCGCATGGAAAAAAGACAAATTACCATGCCCTAATGTTTCGTTTATTCATGCAGCCAGTAATCGACCAAAAAAGATGGCATAAAATGTATGCATATCACAAGTTCTTCCCATATTATATAATGCATCCCAAGAATCGTATGCGGTAACAGATTTAAATAAACTAGTCTCTATGTTTGTAGAGAATGGTTTCAAAAAAGAGAAGGTAATTACATGTATTACCAATTTCATTGAGAGAAATCAATTTCCAGGCATTAGATTTACCATCAGTACCTTAAAACAGAGAATTGGTGGAGGATAGGTCCACTTGGTGGCCTATCCTCCACCAAGTGCACCTTTCCTCAGGGATGGGGGAGGGTCACACACACACACACACACACACACACACACACACACACACACACACACACACACACACACACACACACACACACACAATATATGGAACACAGAATGCATGCTGACAAACACTCTGTGATATTGCACACATATACGGCCATTCAATTCCCACCCCACACACCCATGCCTAAAAGGTTGACCCCTTGCTATATGTTCGACACTTCATGCCCTAGTGTTTTGGATCTGCTCCTTGCTTGCCATACTCGGCTCATTGCTGGTGAAGCGGTCCGGGGCGGGCAACAAGAAGAGCAACCTCTAGACACCCTTCAAGGCTCCCGTGCTGCTCAATGGGGCTGGGGCACAACACAACACAAACCAAAACAACAAACCCACAGCCAAATCCCAACTACACAAGGGGCACCACCTAGTTTAAGAGCGAACTAGGACTAGGTGGTGGAAGAGAGAGTGTGGCTGCATAGCATGGGAAAAATGGGATCCACTAATAAAATCATAGCTCACAGCTCGTAGCTAAAAAAAATATGAAAAAATTTGAGGCAAAAGTTCAGCCCACGAGCTACAACGTTTGTTTGTATCACCTTTTCAAGTTCGGAGAGCAAGTGAACTTTAAAAATTCAGCAAAACCGACCGTTTTTTTCCATTGCACAAGGTCCTTGTGGGGTCCTTCTTTGGATGATTCTTTTGAATACCTCCAAGAGTGAGCCCTCCATAGTGCATGTATGCATGCCACCTACCCTTGACCTTATTTGGTAGGTCTATAATTGAAGATATTGTTGAGATTATGATATAAGTGAATAGTACAACTAAGAAAATCAAATATTGAGGGGTCTAAAAAATATGTACATGTCAAATATAAATAATATAAGTGGAAAAAATATAAAGGGGTCAAAAGAAATCTCTCTCATTATGAGGCTACCATAAAAAGATAATTATTTTTGGTGTTCTAATTTTTTAGAAAAAAAACAAAATAGATGTAGGAAGGGAAAAATCACAATAGTGAAAAAATATACACATAAATAAAACTAGTTTTTTTGGATTTTTGTTGGGGTGGAGTTACACCAAATATAAGAGAAGCTTACATGAAAATATTTCTATATGGAATAAAGAGTATGAAAAATGGTAAGAAAAATTGTGGTAATGGTGAGGCAATGTATAGAGCATAAATAACACACACCTAGGTAGAAATATTTAAATAAATACCAAAATAATTATAAAAAAATATTTTATTTAGGCCCTATATACAAAGAAATATTTACATACGCATGGACCATAATATACTTATATTTTTTATTTTTTTGGCTCAACTAGCCCAATGACTAGCTAATTGAGGGTTTTTTTAATTTCAGTAAGGAGATATGGGAAAAGTCCCCTAACTCACACACACCTATATACAGTGAAAGGGTGAGGGTAACCACAGTGTTTGAGTGATTTGATAGGGTGAGATAACTCACTATGGCAATTACAGAGAGCCGAAAAACGGCTATCATTAGCCCTCCCCCAGGATGATGATATATTCATGTACCATCATAAAGAATCTTTTCCAAAGAGAGTGCTTCAGAGTCCTTGACAAGATCTTCATTGTTTGGCCCCTTGGAATTTTGGTTTGTGTTACACTCATGCTTCATGGAACAATGCTTACATGGGATAGTTGCCTTTTGCTCTGGTAGATCCTTTGGTAGAAGGCGACTCAAGTAAGGCTTCAAGCGATAGCCGTTTACCTTCCTGGAGTGCTCTTTCCCATTCAAGTCCATAAGTTGAGAGTAACTTGAATTGAAAGCCTTCGTGACTATGTATGGCCCCTGCCATCTTGTTTCAAATTTGGCATCAAAACGATTATCGAGTCGATTGTCATACCTTAGCACAAGATCTCCTTCATTGATGCCTTTGTCCTTCAGTTTCTTGTCAAGCTTCTCCTTTGTCTGTGTGGCTTTCCTCTTATAGCACTCGTATGCTGCTTCTCTTTTCCACTCAAGCTCATCTAAGGTAAGAAGTCGATCCATCCATGCTTCTTGATCATCTTGTGCTGATTTTCCATGAAGTCGCATTGTTGGAATGTTTAGTTCAATTGGCTGTAAAGCCTCTTGACCATAGACCAAGTGAAATGGTGTGAACTCCGTGGCTTCCCTATATGTGGTTCGATACGCCCACAAGGCACCATCCAAGAAGTCATCCCACATCTTTGTCTTGTTTTTCACCATCTTTCTAATGATGCCTGCAATGACACCATTAGATTTTTCTACCAAACCATTTGATTGGGGATAGTAGGGTGTACTGTGACGATGTAGAATGTGAAGTTCTTCACAGACTTCTGTGAGCAATCCCTTTCTAAACCCTGGACCATTATCAGAAAAAATCTCCAAAGGTGTGCCAAATCTACAATAAATGTGAGTGTAGACGAATTTGCTCACTGTCCTCTCATTTACCTTTGCCACACTTTGTGCTTCCACCCACCTAGTCATATAGTCTACAGCCACTAGAATGTAGAGTTTATCATTTTTTGTCCTAGGCAGAGGACCCATAGCATCAATGCCCCACTTTTCAAAGGGTCCATTTGCAAGCACGATTTGCCTTGGAGCATAAATCAATCTTCTATTCCCATTTACCTGACAATTGTGACAACTTTTACAACAATGTTGGGCATCCACATGCAGACTTGGCTAAACATACCCCGCAAGCAAAATCTTCTTCACAGTTAATTCTTGGGAAAAATGACCACCACATGCCTCTTCATGCAAACCTTTTAGAATGGCTGGAATTTCCGCGATAGTTGGTACTCTTCTGCACACTTTATCCTTCCCTCTTTGATAGAGGGAGCCTTCTAGGAAGAGATACATGCTTGCATTCTTCATGAGTCTCCTCTTCTGAGCTTTTGTGAAGTCTGGTGGAAACTCACCCTCCAAAATGTAGCCAATGATGGGAGCCAATGACTCCAATCCGTGGTACCTCGGTTGCTTCATAGCAGCCTCCACCATGATGACCTGCACTTCTTTCTTTATACATGCAATGGCTTGTTGTGCAAGTAAATCAGCATCTTCATTTTGTTTCCTAGGAATATGATATAATTGCACCTCCTCAAATTGATTAAATAGCCTACGGATGGTATGAACTTTGGCCCTTAGTCTTTCATTTTTGCATGCCCAAATGCCTAAAATCTGCTTCACAATGAGAAGTGCATCCCCTTTTACCATGAGACGTTGTATACCATGGCCAATGCATATTTTTAAACCATGAAGTAGTGTGTCATATTCTGCTTCATTGTTGCTAGCTGAACTTGGTAGATTGAACTTCTCTTTCATGACCACCTCTCCACTTGGGTTGAGCAACACTAGCCCTCCCCCTGCTTTTCTTGTGGCTCGACGAAAAGCTCCATCAAAGAACAAGGTAAAAGCATTAGGAATACTTTTTGGTGGTGGCAATGGTAGGGTCTTTACTTCAGGCACCTTAATCTCCTTTTCATGCACCCTATAAGTGAGAATCCCTGCCAATTGTGCACGCACACTATCTTCTACCTTGAAAGAGTATTGAAACTCTTGCAACTCCATAATCCACTTTGAGATCCTAGGGAAAAAATTCTCTGCGGTGAGGATTACAAAAGGTTTTGGGAGCAAGTAGGATCTAAACTTTCTTATCGCAAACATGAGAGAAAGCATCATGAGTTCTGCCTCCGTGTAGCCTCTCTCTAAAGCATTCATGACCCTACTAGCAAAGTAGATGGGCCGCATCCTCGTACTATAGGGATCTTGTTGTAGCAAAACTGCACCAATTGTTTCTTTCCCAGCACTAGAGCTAACAAAGAATGTGTACTCCCAACAAGGAGGCATGAGTGTTGGTAGCTCTGACAAAATGGCTTTAATGTTACAAAAGTACTCTTCAAGCTCATCAGACCATGCAAATTCTACTTGTTGTGTCAACTTTTGCAAAGGGTGAAGTAACTCCGAGGCTAAGTGAATGAAGCGTGACATATACTTCACCTTTTGAATGAATGAGATGACCTCCTTAAGACTCTTGGGTGATGGTAGCTCAATAAGAGCCTTTGCCTTTGAAGGATCCACTTCAATGCCTTTGTAAGAAACTTTATGACCAAGCAAGATTACTTCATCCTCACCTATATGGCACTTGTCGGGGTTGAGTTGACCTCCCATGTCGTAGAGCTTCTTTAAACCTTCTTCTACCCTTTGTAGTTGCAATGATTTTGAGCTATAAATAGAGAAATCATCAATGAACACCCTAATTGACTTTCCAAAGAATGCTTGAAACACCATATTCATGAAACGTTGGAATGTTGCAGGAGCATTTGTCAGACCAAATGGCATGACTCTAAAAGCATAACAACCCCAAGGAGTGATAAAGGTTGTTTTCAATTGATCCTCCAATGCAATCCCTATTTGAAAGTAACCTGAGTAACCATCGCACACAGTGTACTTCTCATGACCAGCTACCTCATTTAGTATCTCATCCTGGAATGGGAGGGGAAAGTGATCTCTATTTGTTGCCTCATTGAGGGGACGGTAATCCACACACACCCTCCACTTGCCATTTTTCTTAGGAGTGACAACAACAGGAGAGACCCACTCTGAATTCTCCAATGGATAAATGAAACCTGCTGCTAGAAGCTTTCTTACCTCCTTGAGTAGAGCCTGTTCCTTTATAACTCCTAGCCTTCGTAGCTTCTGAGCTTTAGGTGTGGCCTCAGGCTTTAACTCACTCTTGTGTTGAACAACATCTACCCCACGCACGTCGGTGTAGTCTTTAGCAAAAAGCCTAGGAAACTTCCTTAGCACACATTTGAACTCCTCTCTTTCATCCTTTGTAAGTGTTGTTGATAGCATACCTTCCAGCATCCCTTCATCTTGAACACCTTCGTTCTCTTGAGGACCTACCTCCTCCAAGCCTTGACAAGAGGTCTCTTGGTTGCTTGGCTTAAACCTTACCCCCATGACTTCGATGGAAGACTCCTCTTCAGTAATGCTGCCGCTACTTTCTTCTTCTGAAGTGCTATCGGTCCAACCTTCTTCCGTCTCACTTTGAGATGATTCTTCATGGAGCTCCTCTTGGCGTTGCTCCTTCATGTCAAAGACAACCTTCTTATGATTGTCGTTCCTGCAAATTAGCTTTCCACTCTCCCAATCCTGCAAAGCTCGCATTTTCATTAGCCATGGTCTCCCTAGGATTTCCTTTGGTAGACATGACATAGAAATCCACTGCCTTCTTAATGCCAAAGGCCTCCACAAAAACATTTTTACAAATGCCTACGCACCTAGCCTTGCTATTGTTTGCCATCTTCACCTTAATTTCAGGTGTCTCATGGATGTGCATGCCTAGTTTTTGCATGAGTCCCTCTGTCATGATGCAAATTTGTGCACCCCCATCCACTAGACCTTTCCTAACCAATCTTCCTTTGATGTAACAGTCTAGCACCGGTGTAATGTCCTCATTCATTTCAGCTTGTGCAATTTTTACAACAGGCACACTCTCTTTTACCTTTCTCCTAGTGCTAACTGCCCTTGTTAAATCCCTCCTAACTTGTGGACATAATGCAAGAAATTGAGGCCATGAAATATCAGGACCCTTACTTCTCATGTCTTCCAACAAGTTGTACGGAGCCATACCATGTCCAAGAGGGAAGTCTTGGAGGTTGATACGACGTCGAGTCCTCTTGGTTTCCTTGGTCTCCTTTGCCTTCTTGCCTTGTCCATGGTCACTCTGTGATGTGACTCCTTCTTTCTCTTTACCTTTTCCTCGGCCACGCTTAATGCCATTGGCTTCCATGTCAACCTCATTTGAATTTGTCACCTCTACCACATGCACATTTGGATCTGGCAAAGGTGGAACTCCTTCTACCCCTTGTGGAGGTGGTCTTGGTCCATTTGGCCTTTGTAGAAGCCTTGGTTGTTGACCAGCTCCTTCTCCTGCATTCATCACTGGGTAATTCAAGTTAGGTCTCCCTGGCTCTCCACGAGGCCAAGGACAATTATACATCCCATGTCCAGACTCTCCGCAATTCCAACATTGCAAGACTCTCCTAGTTCGTGGCTCTCTCTCTTTTGACTTCTTTGCTTGTCCCTTTGGACCTACAGCTTGTGCAAGGTGAATTGACAGGCTGCTTAAAGATTCATTTAACTTCTCAATCACTTCAGTCGTTACCTCAGGAAGCTCCCTAGATGTTGATGCTTGTGACTTACCTTTGGGTTTAAGACCTTCTATTGGAACCTCTCCCCTTAAGCACTTGAGTTTCCTATACTTCTCAGCAGCCCTAGTTTCAGCTGCATCAAAAGTAGAAGGTGAACCCGCCTCAACTTTTACCTTAAGGTCAGGAAAGAGTCCGGCTATGAACCTCTCCTTCTTTAGAAATTCTGCACCATCACTAGGGTTAGCAACATTTCGTATCCATAGAGCCCAAAGACGTAGGAACTCTTGCTTGTACAAGTAGTAGTCATCTAAGTCTTTTTGCTTATGAGAAACAATGTCTTGCCATAATTTCTGAGTGTTTTGGGGATCAAAGAAGTATTTCTTGAAACGATTCAAAACTTCCGTGTAATTCCCTTTAACTTCCTCAGGCAAAGAGTCAAACCAAGTGCTAGCATCTTTCCTCCTCAAACATTTCTACACGTTCTTGATCAGTAACTATCCTCTTGATACGACAAGACATCTTGAAATTCTCTAGAAATAATTCTGCATCCTCTCCAGGCTCTCCAAAGAAAAGAGGATATCTAGACATTTGGCGTTGGCTCTCCATTAAATTGATTTCAAAGTGACGTGTTTTTGTTTTTTCTTTCTTTAAAAGATTTACACAATAATATTTTCTAAATTGCAATCTATTCTACAACAAAATAAAAATATTCACATCAAATGACCTATGATAATCAATAAGAGGTAGAATGACAGGGTTTGGTGATGCGAGAATTTCTCCTACTCTTTCGGCACCAAACATGAATACCATACGTTGTTGAAAATGGATTTTTCTACTAATTGCAATGTTTACTCTAATGTGTGGAGTGAAATGAAAGGGAAAAACCTGTATTCCTGGGCCATTATCCATGGTCTATGCATGACATAATTCTTAAAACAAAACAAAAATATAGACATCCAAACTAAGGTCGTACCTAATGAGAGGCAAAATAAAAGGATTTACTGATGCGTTTATCTCTACCAACCTAAGAGGACCTAAAATTCTACGAATTACTCGCTGAAATTGCAACTTAGTACTAACAATTAGGTGTACCTTTTGCCTTGCAATGGGAATGAAGGGATCATACAAATTCTCGTGATTCATGCAAGCTACTTGATTATGCTAAAGGTTGAGCCTTCACAAAACATACACAAGCCTGTTCCTCCGTGGGGGCACCAATTTGAAGTGGTCCGGGGCGGGCAACAAGAAGAGCAACCTCTAGACACCCTTCAAGGTTCCCGTGCTGCTCAATGGGGCTGGGGCACAACACAACACAAACCAAAACAACAAACCCACAGCCAAATCCCAACTACACAAGGGGCACCACCTAGTTTAAGAGCGAACTAGGACGCAAAAGAGGAGAATCGTTAGAGCAACCCACAAACAAGCAAGGAATTTACACTAACCCTAACACCAATGGAACACTCTCACACACTAAAACGAGAGAGAGAGAGAGAGAGAGAGAGAGAGAGAGAGAGAGAGAGAGAGAGAGAGAGAGAGAGAGAGAGAGAGAGAGAGAGAGAGAGATGGTGCTCGTTGCACTAATGCCTTCTTACAAATCTGTCATGACCAATCAAAGTGAGATTAGTATTTGTTCAACATAGCCTGAGTACATTACACCACAACACATCACAAGAAAAAAGCCACCCCAATCACTGTCTTAAGGCCAGGGGAGTCCTCTCCACCTTGTCGCCCTCTTACAGCATGTGGGATTTATGGCTAAATTGATAACAATACCCGGAGACAAGCTATCAAGAACTTAAATAAAACACCAAGACACTTACACATCATTATTGTCCATGACTTCACGTTGGAAGGGAGACAAGGTATCCATGCTTAGTCCAAATTCACCCTCCTTGATTCAACAAATGTTGGGCTTACACTAGTAGGAGAAATGATATATTTCCTACCCTCAATTTAATGATCCCTCTCTCTTACAATGGCATAGAGTTCCCTTGCTAATCACCCCTAATACAACACATACATATGCCTAATGCCAATGAGATTCCACTCAAGAGCTCCTTCTCAAGAGGTTGAGCTTGGCTTCTCAAGCTATAGCATAGTGCTCTTTCTTCTCCCCCTTTTGTGCTAGCTACACCCTCCTTTTATAGAAATTTTGAAGGC